>NC_142142.1:43365584-44024334 GCF_024610735.1 Ursus americanus
GTTCTCGCGGAAGGAGTTTGAGATTTGGGAAAGAACTAGAAGAGCACGTTTCTTGCTACCGTTGAAGGAAGGGAGCACATACCTACAGATCTCGCTTCCCGTCTCCTTGCTTCCTGCCAGGAGGAGAAGCTGGGACCCGGCTGACGCCGGTCTCTCCTAGTGACCGCATCGAGGAGGGTTTATTTAGCAACCGCTCAGTTCACCGGCTTTGCGTGGAAGCGGCTAGCCTGCTCGTAGCGCACCCGGCGCCGTTCCCAGAACCACCCTCGTCCCGGGGCCTCGGACACCCAGCTCGGCTTTTCTCCAGTTGGGTGTCTTCCTCATCCTTCCGCCTCTCCCTTCCCCCAGCCGGGCCAGGACTTGTAGCCAGGTCACGGAGAGGCCCTGCCGCTGAGCCTTGTCCTCGTGTGAGGCTGGGCATTAGGGGGTGAGGGGTAGCCGGTGGCTTAGCCATCTGGGTTTTAAGACCAAGTGTGACACAGGCATCTTTCCAACTCCCACCTGTCTCCTCTGTGCATGTCTGGGGCCTCACGGAGTTGCAGTCACATGATGGTGACATGAGCTGGGGCTCGTCATGAGATGGTGACATGTGGGTTCTTCTGCGGGATCCGGACCTGGGGTGGTGGGTGGTGGTTCGACGCCTGTGAAAACCAGACACAAGCAAAGGAGACAGATGCCGCAGAGGAGTCCCAGATTGTTCTCAGGACCAGAGACCGAGCGTTATGCATGCAGCTCCGGACTGCTGTCCTCACATACGAGTAATCCTCCTCAGGATAAAACCCTTCTCACCCGCCGGTGCCTCCAGGCCTTCCCCTGAACCCCCGTATTGGTGACTGTGCTCCCTGAGGGTGACATGGGAGAGTGACGTTAGTGACAACTACACTTCCCCGGCCTTCCTTTCCGGTTAGAGGACAATCCCAACCCCCGGAATGACTGGGGTTCTACACTTCCGTGGGAACAAGCAACTGACCGAGGCCCGTAGGAAGAAAAGAAGGTGCGTTACTCGAGCAACTTGAGCGTGGGTTCCGGGAAAGTAACCCGCCCTTCCCCGATAGGCTCCGCACTAGAGACCCCGGAACGCAGAGGGGGATAGCCCCAGATCCTAAGGTTGGCAGTTGGAGCCCGATGGACAGCTAGCATTGGGGAGAGGTCACAGTTAAGGAAGAGCCTAGATTCCTTGCCCCGGGGGGTCTGCCTCTCTCCTTGGGTAGGTCTAGACCTGGCCACCCATGGAGTCAAGCAACCCTGCGCTTGAGCTTCCCACTCACAGGGGAGAGTCTCCGGGTGCCGGGCAGCGTACTGGAACACCAGCAGGGAGGCCACGGCTGCCCCCACCACTCCTGTGCCCGCTGCACCCAGCACTGCTGGATAGGCGCTGAAGGGGGCGTCGTCCGCTAAGAGAGGAGAGCGCTGGTTACATGGCTTTGGAGCCACTACTGAACTTGACAACAAAGGCTTCGAGGGCAGCAAGCGGGCAATGCTCCGCGGTGGGCAATCAAGAGCAAGACTGGATCCCCAGAATCCGGAGCTCAAGTCTTTCCCAGGGAAAGAGGTGCTCTGCATGCCTCGTGCTCTTGAGCTTTCGAGTCCCCAGCCAAGCCCCCCATTTCTGGCACAGAAGGCAGCAGGCCAATTATCTTGGCAGCCTGGGGCTGAAGGGAAGGACGCCATGAAACACGAGTTCTCCACTGGAGAGAGAGCAGCGGGAAGCTGAGAGCCCACCTGTGCCCTGGGGGGTGAGACTGAGGCACAGAGTTGTGCCCCTACTCTAATTAATCACCAGCACCCTGTACCCCACCCCATTCCCATTTCTATTTCTTCTGATTCAAGCTGAACCGTGGCTCTTACCCCCAGGCCTGGGACCTCCAGAGCCTTGCAAGGAGGAATGGGGAAGACAGCAGTGGAGATGACCTGAGGGGAGGGTGGAGAAGAGGAAAGAGCCCGGGATGGAGGCATTGGGTGGGAGGGAGGCCAAGGAGGGGATGGAGGCATCGGTGGGAGGGACACCGAGGAACAAAGTAGGGGACGCCCTGTGCAGACCAAGATGACCCTGGGCTCGGGTTCGGTTTTGCCGAGAAAGGGTGAGTCCCTCCACGGCCTTAGGCCCAGCACCTGGTGTCTTCACCTCAGACGGGTGTCCGGCCGTGTGGTGATTCAGAGCCAGGACGCGGAAGGCGTGAAAACGCTGCCGTTGGGGAGCTGGGGAGCTGGCTGACTCCAGGTGACATTGCTGAGGGCAGTAGGGCCGGTTCCCTGGGGCCCTTCCCACTGCAGCTGGGCAGTGGGAAGCCCCCCAGGCCAGGTGCAGACCAAAGTCACAGCCCCAAGGGTGGGGAGCACAGCACAGGAGGGCTGCCCCTCAGGGGGATCTGGGTGGAGAAGCGGGTGACGGTGAGGCTGGACAGATTTCGCTGCCCGTGCACCATGGTCCCCAGGCCCAGCTGGGGGACCCGGAGGCCACAGGGCGAAGAGTAAGAGAAGTAGGGAGAAGTGGGTGGGCGGGGAAAGATGGATTCCTCTGAGGGGCTGGTGAGCGAAGAGCTGAGCTCTCAGGTCAGGGGGCAGGGGCTGAGGGGCTGAGCAGGAGTTCGGAGTCCCTGAGGAATCCCAGAGGCCCATGGAAGCCCCCACCTGGGAAGGTTCCCTCTTTCCTGGTCTCTTTTGGCCACTGGGCACTTTGCCTCACGGTCATTTCTCTACCCTTCTCTGTGCCTCAGTTCAGTCCCCAAGGCGGTGGGAAGAATCACTTGGGGATGAGGTCCAAATAAGGTCAGGGGCTTCCCCTCTCCCCGCCCCTTCCCACAGTTTTCACAGCCTCTCACCCTGCTCTGCAACTCCGTCTGGCTGCCACCCCTCCCTCCCCCACAATGTCCACACCGCGTCCCTCGGGGCTGCAGCGGCCCCAGCTGTGAGTGGCCCCCACCCACACACTCACAGATGGTGAGCCTGATGCTGGTCTGGGTGCGGGTGTCCAGGCGGCTGTTGCGGGCCAGGCACGTGTGCAGGCCTGTGTGGGCCCGTCTGGCGCTGGCGATGGTGTAGGCAGGCCCGGTGTGGACCTGAGTGTGGTCACGGAGCCACACATAGTGACTCCGGGGGTTGGATGCGTCCAGGCAGCTCAGGGTCACCTCTTTCCTTTCACTGGCCCAGAAACCCTCCTCACTGAAGCCCAGTGGCTCCACGGTGATCACAGGGTTGTCTGGACCATCTGGAGGGAAAGGAAGACTTGTGTCATCTCCCCAGGCTTCATTCCTTCACTCACTCATATCATCTTAGCTGAGCTTACCGTCCAGCAAGCGTGTATTATGTACCCACTGTGTCACCCACCGGGCAAGGCCCCCAAGGAGCTCAGAGTCCGGGGGCCATAAGCACAGTCAAATATAGGTGTTGAGGGTCTGTGGGGGCAAGCTCCCGAGGCTGCGGGAGGCTTCCTGGAGAGACTGAGGTAGGGGGACGGCAAGAGCTGGCTAGGCAGGAGGAAGGGAGGGTGCCAACCTTCCCGGTGCGCCCACAATCGAGGCGCTTCTTGGGACTGGGACGGTTGGCCCCTCTAGGCTGCAGAGGGCAGAAAACAGGATTGAAGTTGCCCCGAACACGATCCCAGAGCCAGTCCTTCTCACTTCTTTGGGTCACTGCCTTCCCTTTTTTCCTGTGTCCCCTCTTTCTGCCACCCAGAAAGGACTGAATCCTCCACCTGCTTCCATTCTGCTCCTCTGTCTTTCCCAAGGACCACTCGCCTGTCTCCTCCATGGTCCTAAGTCTGCAATCCTACAAACCACCACCCACAAGACAGACGGGACATCGCTAGTCCTGGCTTTTGAAATCCTCTAGACCAGCACTGGCCAACAGATACATATGAGCCACAGATCTGTTTTAATTTTCTAGTAGCCAAATCTTTTTTTTAAAAGCTTTTATTTATTTATTCGACAGAGATAGAGACAGCCAGCGAGAGAGGGAACACAAGCAGGGGGAGTGGGAGAGGAAGAAGCAGGCTCCCAGCGGAGGAGCCTGATGTGGGGCTCGATCCCAGAACGCCGGGATCACGCCCTGAGCTGAAGGCAGACGCCTAACCACTGTGCCACCCAGGCACCCCTCTAGTAGCCAAATCTTAAAAAGGAAAAACAACTAAACCCAACCAAGCAAAAAGCACCAATGGGTTTTAATAATTTTAATAATATTTTGTATTTAACCAAATACATCCAGAGTATTATTCCAATGTATAATCAAATATAAAACTTATTGATGAGCTATTTTATGTTCCTTTTTTTTTTTTTTTTTTTTTTTTTTAGACTAAGCCTTCAAAGCCAGTGTGCTGAGAACACCTGTTTGATTCAGGCAAATCTGCAGAGCTTGGATCCCCACGAATGGCAGCCACGTTAGAGAGCACGGCTCGAGACCATCCTAGTCTTCTTCCCATAAACGTCTAATTCCATTTTTAAATTAATTTTTTTAATTTGCAAAAGTTCCTTAGCTTTATTTGTTCTCTTTACTGAAAGAACTACCGTGGGCTTTGTCCACTTCCGTATTAGGTTGCTGCTGCTTCTCATTGCTTGTTCTGGAGTTCCTTGTAAGTTCTGAAAAAGAATCCTTCCTTTGCTCTTCATGGATTTTCTTTAGTTTTTAAATTTTATGTATTTATTTGGGAGAGAGAGAGAGAGCAGGAGCAGGGGAAGGGGCAGAGGGAGAAGCAGGCTCCGCACTGAGCAGGGAGCCCGCCATGGGACTCGATCCCAGGACCCTGGGATCATGACCTGAGCTGAAGGCAGCCGCTGAACCGACTGAGTCACCCAGGCGCCCCTCTTCATTTGCTTTAAAGACAGACTTCTGATTTCTAACTTGAGGCTCTCAGCCTTTGACTTGGGACCAGCCTGCTGCCCTCTGTGCCAACTGCGTCCCTCCTCCCGGTTTCCTCAGGGTTCAGTCGGTCTCTGCGAGGCCTTCCTGCTCAACCCAAAGGGCCGCCCCTTTCACCATAATTATGGCTAAAACTGTGACTCTGCATATATGCTCATTTTCCTGGGAAGAGGGGCTCACGACCTGGAAAAGCCTAGAAGCCCGGTACTAGATCCGCATCTGGTACCAGGGGTACGGTACCCTGAGGTTCTCACCTACTGGAGCCGCTCAGCAGGCTGGGGCACTGTTGGGGGCCCTGAGGTGTGTCGGGAGGCAGGGTGCAGATGGGAGGGTAGGTGCCAGCCCTGAGCACTCCCCGCCCACCCCCACCCCCAGGCTGACTCACAGATGACATCAAGGAAGGTTCCATCGCTGCTCAGCCGGTTGACGGCGTTGTGGGCACTGCATAGGTACCAGCCCAGGTGTGTTCTGTTGACCGGGTCTAGATGAAGCCATCTCTCCGTCACCTCCAACAGCTCCTCCTCTGGGCCTCGAGGTGCCTGATGTCGCCAGGCAAACGTGACAGGCTCTGTGCCCTCCCGGACTGCACATGTGGCCACCACGTAGGCCCCCTCCACAGGGGACAGGTCGCTCAGCCTCACCGAGGCTTTGATACGGGCACCGGCCGGAGGAAGGAGAGGCCCACATTTATTATCACAGACCCGTGCCAGGCTGGGGGGGTTGGCCTGCCACGGGGCCCTGGCCCTCCCTTCCTTGTGAGTCCAGGTTTTCTCACTCCCTGGAGCCAAGGTGCCCTGGAACCTGGGCCCAGCCCCGTGCAATGGGAAGCACATGCAAACAGAGGCAAAGCAGCGTGCAAAGCCACTCGGGCCACTAAGTCCCAGCTCGGGCCCTCACCTAGCATGGCCAGCGTGAGGTAGGAGTAGGTGGTGTGCAGCTGGCCCCCGGCCCCGTGCAGGGCCTGGCACAGGAAGCGGCCTCGGGCACCCTCCCGCAGCTCCCGCAGCACCGGGCTGCTGTTCCGGAGACTCGCGGCCCCCAGAGCCGAGGCCCAGGCCTCCACCTTGGACTCTGCTCCATTGGTGACAGCCACAGGCCGGGGAGTCAGCGAGCCCAGGGGAGTGAGGGGGGGTTGGCCCTCCCTTCCTTGTGAGTCCAGGTTTTCTCACTCCCTGAAGACCACGCGCGGGGCGGGTCCGGAGCCCCAACCCAGCCCCCAGAGCCACCCCGCGCTCCTCGAACGGACGTGGCCTCCTCGGCAGGGGCTCGGTGGGTCCGGTGGGGCTGCCCCAGGGACAGAGCGGCAATGCAGGACGTCCAGGCTGGGCTCTCCTCCTCCCCCTCCTGGGGCCCCTCGTCCTTCTCCTTGGAGTTGGTGGGGAAGAGACCGTTTCCGAGCGAGCTTCGGAGTTTCCTGTCCGGCTGTGCCGTGGGAGCAGGTGGCCCGGGGGAGTCCTTGACTGGAGCTGAGGCTCCCATCCCCATGCGCCATCCCACCATTGTGGGAGCGTGATAAAAATACATACTCCGGGGCCTCATGCCAGACCAGGGACTCCGCACCCCCAGGGCAGCAGGAATCTGTATTTTTAACAAGACGCTGGAAGTCAATCTGATGGTCAGCACCAGATGGGGAGCTCTGCATGGCCACTGGCAATTCATGCTCTGGTGGGGGGGGTTCTCTGTGTAACAATTCCAGGGGGATTCCAGACTCACTGCACCAAAGGGAAGGTGACACCAGCCAGCCGTCCGCCCACCCAGCATTTAGTTGTCAGCTGCTAATTACGAGCTGCCTGCCCTGTACCAGGCACCAGGGTTACAATGACAAACGAGCCGCCCCATCCCTGCTCTCGGGGAGCTTTCAGTCTACGCTATCCTTTTCTGCTCAGGACCTAGCATGGAACGGCAGCATGCTCCGGAGCCCCACGTTCTCCTGTCCCCCGTGGCCAGGTAACTATAACATGCAGAGCTTCATGGTGACGATAAATGCCTCAGATGACACACAGGGCACAGGAACGAGTCCCACCAGCTTCCGTTTGTTGAATGCCTTTGTGCGAGGCCCTGCACACGTGTTAGCTGTTGACCTTAACTGTCACAGTCATCACATCCCCCTGAGACTCTGAGCACGACGTCGCTTCATCTAGAACTGCACGGCAGGTGGGGGAGCCCAGCTCCCCATCTCAGACTCTCCCCACCGCTCCCGGCTTCTCCAGAGAGAGAAGGCAAGACAGGCATCGAGCGGGAGGGAAGGGACCAAGGGCAAAACTCTGCCGTTCAATTGATCAAGAAGCAAAACACTTAACCTGGAAGCTGCTGCTTCCCAACCATGTGGACGCTGCTCTGGCCCGAGCTCCCAGCATCTCGCAGCTAGACTCCTGGTCTCCCAAGTGCTCGCAGCAACCAGAAGACCATGCACTTTGGAGGGAACTTTTGGAAGCCCAGATCTGGCCATGTCACTCCATGCTTACTACCCGACGGTGGCCGTCAGGATAACCCCAGACTTGGGAGGGTGACCCAGCATGCTGTCTGTGGCACAGAGCCGTGGCTCCGGGCACGCTGGCTAAGCTCCAGCGCATAAACAAAGTTGATGGACTTCATTGAATGGCCACGCAAGCATTAAAGAGGGATCCCGGGGAAGACAGGGGGAGAAATAGCAGGATGTGAGTGGGGGAATGGGGCCATCATGGGGGGGGGAGGCTGAGTATCACTCACCAGAGGCCCCTCCATGCATAAGGCAGAGGGGCTCAGGACCAGGAGACCGAGTGGTCTGTGCGGAGCCCTCGGACCCACCATGGCCTCATCTCCCTGGGTGGCCGTCCATCTGGGGTTCCTGCCTGGCACTCGGGTGCTCTCTCTCCAGAGCAAAGCCCAGCCCCAGAAGGATTGGGGGTCTGGCTCGGATTGCCAACCTCAGCCTTCTGCCACCTCCACCCCTGCTCTCCTGTTACCCTCACTGGCCCGATGACAAGTAAATTATTTACCAGATGACTCACTCCATTCATAATGCAGAGTTGGGGAGGGCAAGACCTGGCTGGGACAGATCTAGGGGACACCCCCCCTGAGCTTCCTGCATTTTCATTTTAATGATAGCATAAAATCAGAGAGTCACTGAGCATAGAGTTGAAAACGGCCCCAGTCTCAGCGAGTCCAACCACCTGCCCAGGTGTGGGAGCCCTGCGTGCAGTCCCCTAGACCTTAGGGACAAAGAGATTCAAACACTACTTCGAATGCCCTCTTGTGTTTCGCTCATGTTTTGTTGGGAGAAGTTGGTAGAGGGTGGAAGGAGCTCGGGGGTCAACCACAATGCCAGATTTCGGGTTTGACTGACAGACTGTGAAACCAGGAAATTTCTGAACCTCTCTGAGCTTTCGTTTCTTTGCAGATGAATGGGGATAATAGCACCTTCTTTCTTGTAAATATTATTATGGAAATTAAGTGAAAACTTTATATGAGCATATGGGGGGCTTCTTGGGTGCTAGATGTCCTATTTCTTGACTTGGGTGGGGGTTACAGTCCATCAAACTATACATTTGTTTTCAGAAACTTTAACGGATACTTGATAAAACTCTCACACGCACACACATACGCACACTCGGGCAAACAGTGCCCAGCGCGTAGCTGGTACGTGGTCCTTCACCCCCCCCCCCCCCCGTCAGATCTGATCTACGAGGCACAGACCCTGATGCTGGAGCAGAGCCCAGCTCTCCCGCGGTCCTAGTGGTCTCGGACAGACAGCCTGACGTAAGGTCAGCTTTCCATCGTTTGGGGTTGGGTGTAGGGTGAGATCCCCGGACCCCAGTGAGATGGGGGATCTGATGTTGGGTCTCAGGTTCATCAGGACTCAGCTGGGACAGGAGCTGTCTGAGCGGAGTGCCCCACAGGCTCCTTGTGGGCCGAGAGGTGCCCGCCGTGGCTCTCTCTGTAGGGTCATGAGCCCCTATTCCCTTCTAACTTGGCTTCGAGCAGCACGGCAGATGGTCCCTGGGATTCAGGCTCCCATGTAAGGGAGACTCTGGAAGGGAGAGTCAGGGAAGGAAGTGTATTAGGATTCTCCAGAGAAGCAGAACTGATAGGATGTGTGTGTATAGAAAGAAAGAGATTTATTATAAGAAATTGGCTCACATGATTGTGGGGGCTGGCAAGTCCCCAGATCTGCAGTCAGCACATTGGAGACCCAGCAGGGCCCATGATGTAAGTTCCAGTTTGAAGACTGGCAAGCTTCAGACCAAGAAGAACTGATGCTTCAGTCCAGGTCCAAAGGCAGAAAAAGACTGATGTCTCAGCTCAGAGCAGTCAGGCAGGAGGCGTTCTCTCTTATTTGGGGGAGGGTCAACCTTTTTGTTCTATCCAGGCCTTCAACCGATTGGATGAGGCCCACCCATGTGGTATGGTGGGGGGCAATCTGCTTTATTCAGTTCACCCATTCAAATGTTAATCGCATCTAGAAACACCTTCACAGACATACTCAGAATAATATCTGACCCATGGCCCAGTGAAGTCAACATATAAAATTAACCATCCCCCTGTCCCCCCAGGGCAGAGCTGTGGTCCTGTCCGGAAGGGAAGAGGAAGCAGGACCAGAATGGGAGAGCAGGTCCAGGTCTCCTGTTTCTGATGCTGTGGGAGCTCAAGGTCCAGGAGAGGCAAGCTCTTCCACTTCTGAAAGACAAGAAAGTACAGTGGTCAGAACACAGCTTTGCCTCTCCATTGTCGTGTGATCTTAGCATGGAACTTATTCCCTCTGAGCCTCAGTTTCTTCATTTATATCATTGTTTTCCTGAGAAGAATAAATGAGGTTATGCCTATATAGCACCTGCCTATTAAAATTATTTATGTGCCTTGACCTGAAGAATGTCAGAAATTCTACAAACGTTTCTTGCGCATCTGCTAAGTGCAAGGCACCCTGCTGTACACGGCAGGACATCTCCCTTTCTCCCTACCCCACTTTCCCAAAGAGCATCGGCCAAGCCAGGGTCACCTGGTACTGTGCTGTGCTCTGGGCATGCCCAGTGCATAGGCCCAGCGGCAAGTGAGGCTGTAGGCTCCCCAGGTTTTGGTGCCTGTTTCCCATCTTCCCCTCCTGCTCAGGTGGATGCAGGCCCCCTCACTGTGGGGTTTCCAACGACAGCCAACCTGGGTCCCAAGGGCTCCATCAACCCCTGCACCATTGCTTTGGGAGATCCTGGAGGGAGGAAGAGAGGACGGTGTGGAGTTAGGAGCGATGAGAGGCCAACAATGGAGTGTTCTCTCAGCTCAACTCAGAAGGGAAGAGGTTACAGGATGAACTTAGGGATCCAGACTCTTGAGTTGTTTGAGTGGGAGTTTTGGAGAACCAGGCTAAGGGCTCTGAATGGGTGAGGCCTGCAGCCTTCTGGAGAGATGGCCCTTCGGCCCCCGATGACCAACATTGGGTGGGCACTACAGGAGCCGCGGGACCCCGGGCAAGCAACACACCCTGAGCTTCCTTGTCTGCATCTTCCAAACGAGCATGATTCTGACTACGCCTCAAGTTGTCGGACAGATAATACGCAGGCACGCATATCAAGCACCTTGTAAGCACCTCGTAGGCACGCAATAAACGTTCATTCTTGCCCTCCTGTTTCGGGTGAACTGGAATCTGCTTCCCTCATACTTCTAATGTCAGGGTTGAGTTCTTTCACCGAAACTTTGCACAATTATTCATGAGCCCTTCCAAATGAAAGTCCTTTGACGTTTGAAACAGCTTGTTCGGTCTTTTTATTCTCTACCTAAATAAGAATACAAGCTACCATTTCTTGCCAGGCGTGTGCTGGGTTCTCCACACCCCGTGAGATAGTACTGCTCTCCACATTTACCAACGGGCTCAGGCTCTCTCTGCTCTTTTCCTTGCGCTCCTTGCAGCTCCATCCCTTTGGGCCTTCTCCATCTGGTCCCCACCTGAGACCGTCCCCTCAGGGCTGGCCAGGGGCCTGTGGAGCTGCCAGGTCCCTTTTCGCTCTGACAGGAAGACCCTGAATCTCTCTCAGTTACTCACCGTGGGGGAGTCTTGTTTATCCGTCCTGTTAACATTTATGGTCTTCTGAGGGGGTAGTGGTCTGGCGACGACGAGCGCTCAGGTTTTCCAGGCCGTTGCCTCACTTTCTGGCGAACTTTGGCCTCACTATGGGCAGCGGGCCGTCGCACTTCTCCAGCCTGTTGCCACCATTTTGAACCCTGGTTCTGAAACCTCAGGCTTTTGGGGGAGCAGAAGGTGGAAGGATAGGGACAGCTGGACTGCAGCAGAGGAAGCAAATGCTCCTGGAAATGAATGGCTTTTCCATGTGTGTCCATGTGTGCCTTGTCAGAGGCCAACCACAGGCCCCCGGGGACCCTGGCAGGAGATGAGCCGAGGGCTGGAGAGGAAATGGGCCAGAGGCTCCGCAGCCGACATGGCCCCCGCTGTGCTCCTGGCTGATAGGAGGAGGGGGAGGGCAAGAGGGACAGAGGGCCCGGCAGGGGTCACTGCTTAGTCACTTTGTTAACTACTCTTTGGAGACCAGAGAGGAAATGAGTGAGGCCCTAGATAGAGGGGTGAAGAAAGGGAGACCAACAGACCAAGGGAGGCAGGCAGGGGAGGCGGGGAGGCAGGGGAGGCCGAGGCCGAGGGGCAGCAACGGTGGCTAGAGCCGTCGTTGGGGGACAGGAAGGAGGCCTGGTTTCCGTGCCAGCTCTGCCTGGTAGCTAACCCTCCTTCCGTCTGCTTTACCATTCCCGGAGACTTTCCCAGCCAGCCCCCCTGCCCCACTGTGGGCAGGACACTCCATTTCTCCGGGCCTCAGTTTCCCGATCGTTAAAAATGGGGTTGTCGTGCCCATGGCCCAGGGGCTTCTCAGAGCTGCTGTGAGAGCTGGAGGAGTGGGTGCGTAGAGAGGACGGCGCGAAGCAGAAACCACTGTGCAAACCCGGGGGTGTGGAAAGGGCAGAGCTCGGAACCAGGTCAGTGTTCAGACCCCGGCTCTGTGGCCCACCAGCCGAGGGACACCAAGCACGTTCCTTCCCCCTCCGGGTCCCAGATCTTCCCCGTAAATGAGGCTGACTCTTTACGAGACAACACCAGACAAAGGTTTTTCACTCTGTTTTGCGAGATAATGGTTTTGCCATTAGGTGAGACAGTGTTTCTAGTTTTCTTAATACTGCAACATTCGGGCATGAGATGTGATGGTGTCTGCAGCTTCCTCCCCGAGACTTCTGCAAAAATAAAACAGATGAAGCTTTGGCCAGGTCTTCAGTTCTGCGTTGCCTCGAAGATGGTTGCAGGCCAGACACAAAAGCTGCTTCACACCCAAGTTAACCATTTTAATTTTTTTAGAAGCAAGAAGTCACTGAAAAGTTGTATTAGGTGTTCACCATGGAAGTGGTAAGAAGGAGTAAGGAGTATGGCTTTGGCGGCCGTTGAAGAGACTTCTCTGAGTTTGGGGACAGGTCAGAGGTCACTGGGTCCCTGAAAGAGGATGAACCTTGAGAGGCCAGGCCCATGACCCACAAGGGCAGAGAAATGGAAAGTCCCCCAAAGCTCAGCCAATGAAAAGGTCAGCAGCAACCACGTTGGACCCGGGGTTGGAAGCGTCCCCCTATTTCTGGGACTTCGTATGTAAGTCTCGAAGATTCTGGTGGGGCTCCAGGATGGGAGTAGGGTCCCAGTAATGGAGTCAACTTTATTTGAATTTAATAGAGTGAGATTCACATCCACTTCACTGCTATTATTATGATTATTATTATTATTACTACTATGTTGCACTGTTATTATTCTGGAATAGACTGGAGCCCGGGCGTGACACTAGGTGTCAGCGTGTGCTGTTCCCTGCTTCAGTGATAGGAACTTAGGAATGGCTGAAGCTCCTCCCCAGAAAAGGTTCCAGGCTCTTCTCCGCTGCAGCTGGGAACGAGGCTCCCGCCGGGAGGACAGGTTTCTGTGGCTGAAGGCCTGGTCGGAGAACTTGGCCTCGTCTGGACCCAGCAGGTATCTGTCTGGACAGGGCTGGGGGAGCTGGCCGGGCACTTGAGGTCCATGGAGGAAGCAAGGCCTAAGGAAACCTCTCGTCTGTCTCTCCATGTGCAGGCCTGGCCAGCTCCCCTCTCCCATGCCCTGCCCACGAACCTGGCGAGATTCTCCCAAGTTCCCTGGCTGGGGAGCAGGAAGGAGTAGGGAGTTTCCAGAACGTCTCTGTAGAGCTCCAGGGGGAGGCTTGCAAACTGGAAATTGTCAGCCGTCTCCTTGACAACCAACAGCCAAATAATTCTGGGAAAGGAGGAGGGTGGGGAGTTCCCTGCAGGGCGGCCAAGAGAAGCCACCCTCAGCCCCCAGAAAACTTCCAGTCCCCATTACCTGTGTCAGTTGAGGTCCAGTCAGGAGACAGAAATCACACCAGTCAGTTGAAAAAAGGATTAAGAATCCAGAACTAGGTATAAGGTTGGTCGTGAGGTCACAAGAGAATGCTCAGGTGTCCCGAGGAAACAAGAAGAGATTGCAGCTACTAGCCCAGAGATGTTTGAGGAGGGACCCGGAGCTCTGGGGAGGAAGTTCTGAGTGGGAAGGAAGGACCCGTGGGCTTGGGCCCAGACCTCCGAGGAAGGGGCACCTGCAGCTGGAGTGTGGGGTGCGTGGTGCATGGAGAATCTGTGAGTGATGGAGAAGCCGCGAGCATCCAGCTGCTACTTCGGACGGGCCTGCTGCTGGGGTGAAGGGTCAGGGCACCCCTTACTGGGGACACTCAGATGCAGAGGGAACTCTCCCTCCTCTCGCCTGCAAGCCTCCCTCTAGTGGCTCTGGTCACAAGGATCGAATAGGGAAAAGCTGGCAAAGCAGAGATGGGATTCGCAGGGCCCAAGGCCACTTTCACAAAGCGGTGTATCGAGGATAGGTCTGGAGCCGAGAAGCCAGAACTTTGAAGTACCATTAGGCACTGCAGCGTGGGAAACTCTGGGCTTCCAGCCCCAGGTTTACCGAAAAGAGCAGTGCCAAGCACAGAGTAGATGTTCGTCTAATACCGTCCGGCCTCTGCCGTGGTTGATGGCTGAGAGCACAGGGGCAGGCTTTCCCGGACTTCCTCTGGCTTGTCTTGAAAAGTTACCGACATTCACAGGCTGTGACAGCTGGAAAAGACTTGCATCATGGTAACAATGAAAACAATGACATCTTTAGGTAAGAGTGGCCTTAGGAACACTGACTCTAAATCACTGTGATCAAATCATACATGAAGGGTAAAGGACAAGATAAATAGATCCAGGGGACAGAAAGAGAACCGAGTCCAGAAATCCACCCTAGCACATATGGATAATATACAATAAAAGTGCTATGTCAAGCCAGTGGGGAGAAGGATGGTTTATTTAATAAAGTGTGTAGGCACCACTGGCTCCCCGAAAAAAACAGAGCAAGGTTCATCTTGATGCCTCACAAGTTACTGAAACTAAATTTCAAATAGATGAAAGATTTAAATGTATTTAAATGTACACATGTAAAACAACTTACGTAGTGTTCTCCATATTTAAACAGTTTCATGAGGAAATATTTAAAACCATTTTAAACACGGTTTAAAGCAATTTAATGAGGAATACATTAGAATATTTATACAATCTCTGGTTTGAGGAGATTTTTCTAAACAAAACAGAAAATCCAGAAGCCAGAGAGGAAAAGATAGACATACATTTTTTAAATTTTCAAAGGATTGCAATGCCTGGGTGGCTCAGGTGGTTAAGCAGCTGCCCTCAGCTCCGGGCATGATCCCAGGGTCCTGGGATCGAGTCCTGCGTCGGGTTCCCTGCTCAGCGGGGAGGCTGCTTCTCCCTCTGCCTGTCGTTCCCCCTGCTTGTGCTCTCTCTCTCTCTGACAAATAAATTTTTAAAAAACTTAAAAAAAATAAATGTTCAAAGGATTAAAAGATCACATAGAGTCAAAAGACAAATTACAGACTGGAGACAGTATTTCAGTGTCTATCTACCAGCGACAGAGAGCTGACATCTGTAACACACAAGAGCCCCTCCGCACAATGGACAATAAGCCAGCAGGAAAATGGACAAATCATATGAATACGAAGCATCTGCATTTCTGCTGTGAACGGCCGATGCATTTAGGGAAAGGTGCACAACCTCACCAATACTTAGAGAAATGCGTACTTTAAACGTGGGGCGCCTGGGTGGCTCAGTCGGTTAAGGGTCTGCCTTTGGCTCAGGTCATGATCCCAGGGTCCTGGGATCGAGCCCCACGTGGGGCTCCCTGCTCAGCGGGGAGTCTGCTTCTCCTTCTCCCTCTGCCCCTCCCCCTGCTGTGCTCTCTCTCTCTCTCACACGTCCTCTCTCTCGAATAAATAAAATAAAATCTTTAAAATAAAAGCGTGACACCACTCTTCCTTCATCAGAAGAGTAAAACTTAGAAAGAGCCAGGGCTGAAGAAGAAATGGGGGCGGGGGGGGGGCAGTAGTCACAGCTGTGAATATGGGGATTACCCAGGCTTCTGAGAAAGGTTTCTGGATGAAACCTAAAAATATGCATCTCTTTGACCCAGCTCTGTCATTTCTGGTAGAGGGAGGGAGGGAGGGGAGAAGTAAGAAAAGAAGGAAAGAAAGAAAGATAGGAAGAAGGAAAGATAAGAAAGGCAGCAAACTTCAGTATGCAAGGATATGCATAAAAATTTTCGATAGCATTTTGCAAAAATACTGGTAGTGAACGATAGACTTATGTCCCTATACTGTAATGTTATGCAAATATTAAAGAGAGTAAATTTAAGAAGACAAATGCTGTATGATTTTACTTCTACTTTATAGAGACTTCTAAAGTCGTCAAACTCATAGAGACAGAAAAGTCATTGGGACACCTGGGTGGCTCAGTCAGTTAAGAGTTTGCCTTTGGCTCAGGTCATGATCTCAGGGTCCTGGGATTGAGTCCCGCGTCAGGCTCCCTGCTCAGTGGGGAGTCTGCCTCTCTCTCTGCCTGCTGCTCCCCCTGCTTGTGTGCTCTCTCTCTCTGACAAATAAACAAATAAAATCGGAAGGAAGGAAGGAAGGAAGGAAGGAAGGAAGGAAGGAAGGAAGGAAGGAAGGAAGGAAGAAAAGTGGTTACCAGGGGCTGAGGTGGAAGAGGGAATGGGGAGTTGCTGTTGAATGGGTACAGAGTTTCAATTTTGCACGGTGAAAAAGCTCTGGAAGTCGGTTGCACGACAGTGTGAATCTCATTAACATTACTGAACTCTACACTTAAAAACGATGAAGATGGTAAATGTTGTATATATTTTACCACCGTTTAAGAAAAAGAATACATTGGAGGGATTTTCATGATGTTAGGTGAGAAAAGCAGCTTGTGGAGAAATCTAGGTGGAATTTGTGAAATGAACGACATATTTACATAAATGTGAATAAATGTGACATAAATGTGAATAAATGCCTGGTGGTAACGCAGACCTGCCTGGTGTGACCTGAGTGCTCTGATTCCAGAATGCTCCCTGCCCTCCCCAAAGCCTGGGATTCCAGCAGGAGCTGGTGTTGGACTAGGCTCACTAGCTTTCTCAGCTTTTGGGGGGCAAAGCACCCTTTAGACGCCCACCCTGGTGTCTCCCGATTTCAACCCTTCTCCCCCAAACACCAGGCCCCCACGGGCTCTGGCCCCGCCAGCGAAGGCCCACAGCTGTTTCCAATATTCTGCACAAACTTTATTGAAATGAGAAGCCCCGTTTATCATCTCTCAGGCCCCAGCTCCTCCTGATTAGGTACATATGACCTGACCTGTCAGCAAGGCCCAAGCCCGCAATCAAAGAGGAGATTGTTCTGAGCCAGGAGGTAAGGGGGCAGGAGCCTGGGGAGCTGAAAAGGCCCAAAGGGGTTTCTGACCAGCCAGGGGTGGATGGGGAATATGCTCAAACTGAGGAAGGGGAGGGCAGGGCTGGGTAAATTCTTTAAGGGCCACTGGTCTGCTTGTCTTCTGTGGCCATACCTTCTCTTTCTTGCCTCCAAGCCTCTTCCAAAAGACGTATCTTGTAGCAAGAATATCTCCCCATCCCCAAGCTCCGAACTCAGCCCCAATTTCTCTTTCCTTTCACCTCTGAGCCGTACCAGGAAACCCCTCCTGGCGTAATAAAAAGTTCTGCTCCTCCTAGAGTTCCTGGATCTGCAGAATCATCAACGCTCAAATACTGAAAATAAAGATGGCCTTACGTCTATCCTCCCTCTACATGGAGAAAATCCCTCTACCTGGTCAGCCTTCTAAGCTATGTGGTCCAATAGGATAGTCCCTAGCTGCATGTGGCTCTTTAAAAATAAATCTCACATCAGGGCATACATCCAAAGAAAGTGAAATCAGTATCTCGAAGACATGTCTGCACCGCCATGTTTTTTGCAGCGTTATTCACAATAGCCAAGTTATGGGAACAACCTAAGGGTTCGCCAAGGGATGAATGGATAAGGAAGACACGGTCTAAATATAAGATGGAATATTTCTCAGCCATAAAAAAGTAAATCCAGCCATTTACGTCAACATGGATGAATCTGGAGGGCATTACAGTAAATGAAATAAGCCAGAGAAAGAAGAATACCGTATGGTTTTTATGGAATCTTATATGGGGAATCTAAAAAAGGGGGGAGGAGTCAAACTCACAGAAACAGAGTGGAATAGTGGTTGCCTGGGGCTGGAAGGTGAGGGAAAAGGGGGGAAATTGATCAAAGTGTTCAAACTTTCAGTACAGCATGGAGACTATAGTTAATAATACTGTATCATATGCTTGAAATTTGCTGAGAGTAGTTCTTAAGAGTGATCACCAAAAAAAAAAAAACAAAAACCAAAAACAAAAACCGGTAACTATGTGAGATGATGAATATGGTAATTAACTCAATCACAGGGATCATTTCACAATGTATGCTTATATCAGACCATCACACTGTACACTTTAGATACATACAACTTTTTTGGTCAAATTACTTCTCAATAAAACTAGGGGGAAAATGAACTCAAACTAAAAATTCAGCTTCTTAGTCACGCTAGCCACATTTCAAGTGCTCAATAGCCACATGTGTTGGACAATGTGTTGTGAGGAGGGTGAAGGGTCTCGTATCTTCCCCTAGTTGCAAGCGAACAAGTTAATCTGCCAGTTTCATGAATGTGGGCAGAAGACAAAGGGCTTTATTATTGATAGCAACATCGGTAGCCAGAGTGTCAGCGTTTTCTTGCTCCAGTTTCCTGAGCTCCGGTTCTCATGAGGATGGCCAGATGATATGTAGTGGGTTGGCAATACAAGAGAGGAAACCCTAGTTTCAGGAACCCGAATTTTTTATAATGGGCAGGAAGCTGGCTGTTTTTTGCTCTGGAGGAAGACATGATCTCTACCGTCCAAGACTGTTGGCTACACAAATGTCCTTGAAAATTGTCCAGAAAAAGATAGTCAGTGCTTCTGCTTGAAAAAATGTGCAGAAATGCAGAAGACCCGTGCGAATTTGTCTCCCAGGACCACGCCGATATGGAACACCTCCATCACTGCAAAGAGTTCTGCTGAACGGAGCTGTTCTAAACAACGGAGAGAGCTAGCTGCTTTACTAGGTCCTCCTTATCAGTTCTGAATTCTGACCAGAGGAATTGGAGAGAAATGAGCCGGCATTGGCTCTCTGCACCCGTATGTGTAAGGTTCAAGGTGTCTTCCTTGATGCAGGAGTCATTCACATCACAACGCTTGTCTTCTTAACTAAGCTGTGACAGGCTGGGTCTGAGTTAACATCTATGTGGTGCTTCACCCAGGGCTTTCGTGTGCTTTGTGGTCATGAAGACACTGTGAGAGCAAAGGAGACACAACCAGGACATTCCCAAGTGGTCCAACACTCCAGGGTAGTGGTTCTCAAACTTCAGTAAGCATGGGAATCACCAGGAAGGCTTGAGAAGAGAACTTGCTGAGCCCCATTCCCAGACCTTCTGATTCAGGAGGTCTGTGGTAAGGCCTGAGAATTTGCATTTCTGAAATGTTCTCGGGGGATGCCGATGCTGCCCGTCTGGCCCCACACTGTGAGAGCCACTGCCCTCGTGGGATGAGGGCACGCTGGGCAGCATCCAAGGATTACACCCATGACAATTTTTGTCTCATGCATATTTGTGCTTTAACGCATGTTGGAAAAATATAGCCAGCACACATCAAACTAGTTCCATTTTTAGGTAAAAATAAATTGATTTAAGGATATATTTACATATATAAATCACAACCTCTCAGCTTCCACATTTATAAAATGGCATTATTACATTCCTATGGGAGTTTCCTGGGACTTGTGAGGATCTTCTTCCTTCTTCCATTCCCTCACCTCCCTTCCTTTGGAAGAAGGCAGTCTCCACAACCTTATGGTCCCCTTACACTCTAGGGGATACACTCTGTCACCTCTAAATGACAAGAAATTTTTAGGAGTTATTACAGTCCCGGGTTCCCCCCCCTAAGGCAGAAGCTACCCTTCCCTCTGTCTGAAGCACGAGGACTCTAGAGAGAGGAATAAGTCTTGGCATCAGGGAGAGTGGAAGGTCACGGAGTCACTTCCCAGATGGGCCATCCTGGGCCCTCCAGCTAGCCAGCTGCCCTTGGCCCAGGACTAAGCAGCACCACCCTTCCCTTGAGTTAATAACAAAGCATCCTGAGCCCCAACCCATGTAAAGGGATGGACCTGAGCTTGGCCCAGACAATCCATCCAGGACAGATTCCATGTTCCTTTTCTACAATAAGGCCTTGTCTCAATGAGCCCAGTATTAATGATCATAAGGCCATAGGAATGACAAAATAGGACTTAAGGGAAACAAATACTCTCGTGACCATTAGCGTGAAGAAACCTCTCTCGAGGAGCCCCTTGAAGGAGCTCTGGTCAAACCAACGGGTCTTGTTCCTATCCGAAGCGCTGCTAACTGGTGGAGACAAGACTGGCAGAGAGTCAGCCTTGTAAGTGAACCCCTAAATTCAGGCTTTTGGCTGAGCCCTGTGGGCTTCGAGCAGTGTTTCCATCACACCATTCATTCCCCAGGCCTTTCTGCTCCCTGCCCTCCTCGTTTTAATGATCTCAGACAGACATAAAAACGGCTGAGCTCAGCACAAGTGACTGAGACATGAGCGTTGCCTCAGGGTCCCCGTGGACCCCAGCTGGGTACCATGCCGCCCTCAGTTCCATTTTGACAGGATAAAGTGAACTCATTTATTCAGTTGTTTTAAGTGAGCTCACGCTAGGCAGTGCCAGAGAACGGAGACATAAATCTTTCCCAGCACATGGAGTCATTGCCAAACACCTTGGATAAAACTTTCTGCTTGTTCAAGACAGTTTTTCCTCCCCGCTAAAAATGAGGAGGGGAAAAGCACTAAAAATTGAAGGGAATGGAGGGAGGGTGTTAGCAGATTCTGGGAATGACAAACTTGTCAACGCTTTGGCCTAATAAAAATTCTTCCAGTAAGAAAGGCAAACTTTTAACTCAGAGATTTTCCTTCGTGCTTTCGGTGGGTGTGGAGGGCATCACTGGTCATTGGGTCTGGCGGCGGGTAAACCCTCGATGAGGAACGAGGGATTTTCTGACTCTCTAAAGGCGGCATCTTCACCCTTTGGGCAGTGGCTATAGCCTCAGGTGCTTCTAGACAAGAGCAAACCCAGACAGGCTGTTTGAAACTGCCCCAGCCAGAGAGAAAGCATACCTCAGGGGGACAGTCACCCAGAGAAGGGACAGTGAGGGGTGTGGCCTAGCTAATCTCTTGTGGCTGCGGATGAACCACTTTTGTTTTTCCCGTTCACTAAAATATTTTTTACAGTTTTTATTCTTTGCAAACACTTTAAAGCAACACACACGGAAGAAAGTCTCCCATCACCTTACTATCCCGATAAGGTATCAAATGGCTTTGTGTTTCTTGTCTATACACATACTTTGAAAGCACAACGGTGACTAGGACCCTAGCCACCCCTGCCCCCTAACTCACCTTTTTTTTTTTTTTTCCAGCCAGGAATTCCCACACAGGTCCATGTTCTAACTTTTACTAGTCAGGGTGTGGTCGGCAAACAGCACGGGCACCATCCAGACCTGCTCTCGGAGAGCTGTGGAATCACACGTTCTGTGGGTTATTTCTGTTTACACTGCAGTCTGAGACCGGGTGCACTCAAACGCATCAGCTAGGACAAAACTCTTCTCTACACTGGGGCCGCACGGTTTCGCCCTCGGCCACTTCTTCCCCACAGCACGGGACACCTGCGAGGGCTCCGCACTCGGTTGGGTGCTAGGACCCATAGGATCTGTGAGGAGGGTCTCTGCCTTCCCGCCTGTGGTCTAGCAGAGGTGACGCAGGAAGGGCACTGCGGGGTCTTCTACCACATGGGGCAGAGGGGAAGAGGGCTTTAGAGCTGGAAGGATCCTTGGGGGGCGAGGCCATGGCACGTGAAGTGGCTTTGCCCTGGCACAGAAAGGGCTGACAGTATTCCAGGTATCAGAGTATCCGGGTCCCCTGACCTCTGCACGGCACGCCAGTGTCCCTCGCCTGGACTCCCTCTCTGGCAGACAGGTCAGCGTGCGGGCGTGCACGCCCCAGCCCAGGTACAGCCCCCTGAGTCCTCCCAACCCCCGTGCCCCCCAGCAATCGCAGCCTCCCGGCCCAGGCCATGCCCGGTCCCTCTGTGTCCGTGTTCCTAGCGTGCCTCTGCACATTGAGACAGAAGAGAACTACCTTGTAATTAAATAGTGCAAATTAATGTAGGGACTGAATACTTATGACTGCCAAATGGGTACAAACCCAAATCCAGAGGGTGTTTTGGAAGTTGATAAAATGGATCTAAAATTAATATCAAAGAATAAAACTAGTAGTGATATTTTTGAAAAATGAGGAGGGGGCGCCTGGGTGGCTCCGTGGGTTGAGCATCCGACTTTTGATTTCGGCTCAGGTCATGATCTCAGGGTCGTGGGATAGAGCCCTGCATTGGGCTCGGTGCGGAGTCTGCTTGGGATTCTCTCTCCCTCTGCTCCTCCCCCTGCTCGTGCACACGTGCTTGAGCCCTCTCTCTCTCTCTCTCTCTAAATAAACAAAATCTTTTTAAAAAATGAGAGGGAATTGCGGTAACCAAGAGGAGGAACAAGTCCTTAAAACACATTATGTGACAATACTTAGAACTGCCACTGGCTCAAGAATAAACTGGGGTTAAGTAGGTGGTCAGAACCCTATTTTATGTGCGTAGATGTGTAGAAATTTAATATGATGAGGGAGATATCAGAAGAAAATGGAAAAAGGAAAGGATCTCTCAATAAATGTTGTTGGAATTAATAACATTTTTTAAAAAGAGAAGTGGTGATCGATTTGACATGCCTCACCCCAGAATAAATTTCAGATGGGTTAAAGTCAAATATCTTTTTAAAAGATAAAAATCACAATAATAACGGCAAATAAAACTGAGTATTTTCTAGACCAGTGCTAACATTCTAGAAGCCGCAGTCAAAACTCACAAAATTATTGATATATTTCACTATAAAAATTAGATGATTTTGTGGGTAAGCCATAAATTAAAGAGGCAAACTGGGAAGATGTGGTTTAGGAAAAATGGTTAATATCTTTATTTTATTTGGAAAAATCAACCCATATATGTATTTCACACAACTTGATAAGGACATTAAGCTCTCACAAGATAAATGGGCAAAGGACACCACAGATGTTTTTCAGACAATGAGCCATATATTTAAAAAATCCAATCTTGTTAGTATTAAAAGAAATGTAAACCGGAAAAAGTTACCGAGCAATTTGAAAATGAAAATACTCCTTGCTGGTAAGGTGAGGGGAAATCAGAGGGACGGTATATGGTATAAATGGCCCTCTGGAAGCGATTTGCCATCATCTACCAAAAGCCATAAAAATGCTCCTGTTTTTTACCTAATACTCAAACGGAATGTCTCCAATCCCAAGAAATAATTTAAAATAATGGGCAAGAAGATTTGCTGCATTATTTATAATTACAATATGCTGAAAAACTGGACACCACCTAAATGTTCAACAAAGCTAGGAGTATGCACTGTGTTATATTCACCTGACAGAGCAGTATGGTCAATTATTATTTTTAATAATTCCAAAGACTATGCAGCAATAGGAAAAAACACTTGAATATTTCAAATAAAGAGACATAACATATATGCACTGTGATTAACTACAAATAGTTGTATTAAGATGGAAAGGACTACGTCAGGATAATTGTTATGATGAAGAAATGATGTTTTTGCTAATTTTACCCCTACTACTTTTATTTGCTCTTTTATCGCTTTTATAATATAAATAGTAAGTGAAAAATAATCCACATTCTGCGTAAGTTGATGAAGATAGGTATAAAGAGATGGTCACATGGGGAAGAAGCCAGTGAATCTGAAAGTTGAGACAGCGTGCAATCAGAGCTTAATCACTCCA
Source organism: Ursus americanus (assembly GCF_024610735.1). Taxonomy (NCBI): domain Eukaryota; kingdom Metazoa; phylum Chordata; class Mammalia; order Carnivora; family Ursidae; genus Ursus; species Ursus americanus. Next base: position 43,388,809 of record NC_142142.1, read on the forward strand.
TTTTCCTTTCGTTTGTGGAAAATGATCTTCCCCTGTGCAAGGCTTCTATGGCTCATGCTTTTCCATGCGTGCAGCTCTGCTGTGTGCACTCATGGAAACATGGTATTTTATTTATTTTTATTTTTATTTTTATTTTTTTAAAGATTTTATTTATTTATTTGACAGAGATAGAGACAGCCAGCGAGAGAGGGAACACAAGCAGGGGGAGTGGGAGAGGAAGAAGCAGGCTCATAGCAGAAGAGCCTGATGTGGGGCTCGATCCTAGAACGCCGGGATTACGCCCTGAGCCGAAGGCAGACGCTTAACCGCTGTGCCACCCAGGCACCCCAGAAACATGGTATTTTAGAATGCACAGAATCTCTGAGATCATTGTATTCCAAACTCCCAGCTAATTCAAGAACTAGAAGTACAGTCTCTATTGCAAGTGAGCATAACGGAGGCTTCTGATCGACTGAAGTCTTCCCATGAATGGGGAGCTCACTACTTCACAAAGTAGCCTGCTCAAGCTCTGCCTTCTAAATCATGCCTGAGGCTGTTATACCTGACCATGCCTCTAAACCTCACAAAAGCCGGGGCCCCTGGGTCAATCATTTCCTTCCAACCGGGATTCCAAGCCACAAATCACAAACTACAGGACTAGAGTGAAACCACATCATTCTTCCTAATACAATACCAGAGCTCAAAATAAGACAATAGGGGCGCCTCGGTGACTTAGTCTGTTAAGCATCTGACTTCGGCTCAGGTCATGATCTCGGGGTCCTGGAATCAAGTCCCCGCGTCAGGCTCCCTGCTCAATGGGGAGCCTGCTTGCCCTTCTGCCCCTCCCTCCACTTGTGCGCGCACACGCGCTCTTTCTCTCTCAAATAAATCTTTACAAAAAAATAAGACATTATCCCCACTCATGGAAAATATGTTCTAGAAATGGGAATATAGAAACCCATAGCCATTCTACTAAATAGAAAAAAATCACGGGCAAAGATCAATTCCCAAAGAAGTGTGAGATAGTTGCCCAGTTTCTCTCTAAGGACTGAAGACTTTAGATATGTAAAGATTCTCATTTAGAAAAAATTCTTTCATTTCTTCTGGAATACAGGAGTGGGAGAGTCATCTTTTCAGTGTTCATCTTTCCTAAGATATTAGAGCTTCTGGTCGTCTCTAACCCAAGAAGAATCCGAAGCTAACTAACTGGGGGAGGAGGGCAGTGGGATTCTCTGTAGATTTTCAGGACACACCGTTCCTTCTCTGAACCAAGAATCATCCCATCTCAGGTGTGTTCCTTCTCAGTATTACATTAGAAGAGTCTAAAAGTTGCCTGTTTAGGGGCGCCTGGGTGGCACAGCGGTTAAGCGTCTGCCTTTGGCTCAGGGTGTGATCCCGGCGTTATGGGATCGAGCCCCACGTCAGGCTCCTCCACTGTGAGCCTGCTTCTTCCTCTCCCACTCCCCCTGCTTGTGTTCCCTCTCTCGCTGGCTGTCTCTATCTCTGTCGAATAAATAAATAAAATCTTTAAAAAAAAAAAAGTTGCCTGTTTAATGGTGGGGTGGAAATACACATCATAAAAGGATAATGGCGTTTCAACCTCACCCAAATTTTAAATCACAGTGAATGGAATGGAACGGAATGGAATCGGATAGTTTGTAAGTGATGGATTGCAAAGTGTTATTTGGCAGGTGGGACACAATGTTTTTTCCCCACCCCACTGCAAATTCATATGTTAAAGCCCTAGCCCCAGTGCAACTGTATTTGGAAGTGAGGCTTGGGGGAGGTAATTAGGTCATGAGGGTGGGTCCTGGTGATGGGATTATGGGCTCAGGGATGCCAGAGTGCACTCAGCTAGCTAGGGCTCTCTCCCTGCCACGTGAGGACATAGTGAGAAGGCAGAGGAAAGTCCTTGCCAGAAACTGAACGCTGCTGGACCTTGACTTTGGACTTCCCAGCCTCCAGAATTGTGAGAAAAGAAATTTCTGTTAAGCTACCCAGTCTGTGGTATTTTGTTATGGTTCCCCGAGCTGACTGAGATACAAAGCAATAAGGAAAATTAGGGGAAAGAGGGCAGTGTCTCGAGACCATGGCTCTGACAACCGGCCCCTGAGGGGCGCCAGGCAGCACAGCTGGGGTGGGAGGGAAGGGTGTGAGAAGGCGAGAGCCTGGCTGACCCATCCGTCCTTCGACAGCAGGGAGCAGAGAGCCAAGAACCTGGGAGAATGCGGAACCTAGAACCGAAAACATCAGCGGGGCCAGGGGGTCAGCAGACAGAAGTAAGAAGGGCAAAGCCTAACTCTCCTCTCAGCCATGGGTTACAAAAAAGTACACAAAATTCTGGCGCGAGTTGGTTTTGGATTCTTCCAAGAATAGAAAGTTGGTATTCCTTGAAGCACAGTCGGAGATATTTCAAGCAAGACCGTGATATTTCATAGTTCATGGGTTACAATGTTATGAGTGTCTTTAATACACATGATGGTTCCCTCCATCACTGAGGGGGGGTTGGTTGGACTGAGGAAGGTAGGATTTAAGAGGACCCAACTCTTCCCCAGTCCTGTGGTAAAAGTAACGTATGCCCACCTGCTGGGCCCCACGTACCCTCTGGATCAGCAAGCATGGGCTCTCCGTACAACCGTAGGAAAGAACAGAGGAAGGCCCTCAAGCTCAGAGGGCAAAGAAGGGCACACCCACGGGAAGGTCCTTGCTCTGAACCCCCATTTCACCTTCCATTCCAACAGCTGTGGCATCTCTGTTCGGGTCCTCTTTCCAGTGGGGTCCCTCCTTGAATCAAAGGGAGGGAGACGGAGCCTCTGAGAGGACCAAGAGCAGAAGCAGGCTCGACCCAACCAGCTTCTCTCCCCACAGCTGGAAACGTACTGCTCATCTCCTCCTCGGCCAGCAAGCCTCTAAGACTTTCCACTGTTGATCACATGTGCCGAGACCGCCAGCGGCTTTCACTGGGACCAAGCTTTGCTGAGGGGGATCAACACTTCCTCATGACCAAAAGCAATAACGTCTCTTGGGAAGGGCTGTCAGACACCCTACCAGACTATGACCAACGCGTCTGCCTTTCCTATTATTCATAGCTGCCTTCGATCCAGCACCTAACATCATAGGAGCTGTGCCCCGGGCGAGGTGTTCACTCACAACTCCCACTGGGAGTCACAGCCCCGCTCTACGTAATTGTGAATTGCAATATGCTAACAGTATCAAGCTGGCCAAGATCAACTCAATGGATTTGGTTTAGTGTTTGGTGCCAAGTAATACACAGCTGATGAACCCAGCCCAAAGATGCACTGAAATCATCTGGTTACTCCTTGCCTCTCCACAGACTCCTTCCTCAGGCGGCATCAACTGAGAGATGACCTTGGCCAGGCTGTGCATGGAGATGCGAAAATGGCTTGCGGTTCCCAGCAAGGAGCTGCACCCTGCAAAACAGCCTTCGGATTGTTGACTCACCAGACTGGACAGCTAGTGCTAAGACAGCTGTGAGGCACTCAGAACACAGGACGGCTTTGCTGCCTCCTAGGTGGCGAGACAAAGGAATGTGAGGAGAGGGGCAAAGGGGAAGGCCGAAGAATGCCCACTATTTGCAGACCCTGTGGGAACAGTTGCCAACTGGAAATTACTGAAGACGTGCGTGAGGGTAACCGGTGGAGTCTATGGGAGATCTGAACCGGGAAATGGCAAGGTTTTATCTAGAACTCCCCAGTGCGGAGCTGAGTATCAGGCACAGTCCCGCTGACTTCGCGAAGAGAGAGCAGGCCATCTTGATAGACTTCCTATGCTCAGTTGCCTTATGCCATATAATTGCGGTTCAGAACTCGAATGGAAAACATCAGGGAAGAACGTTAGTTAATGAAGAAATGGCAAGGATTATTTACTCGGCAAACATTTAGTGAGCACCTGTTCTGTGCTGGGCACTGTGCTGGGGGCTGGGTACTGCGCGGACAGGAAGACACCACACGCTGATCACAGTCCCGCGCGAGCCCACACAGCGGACACCGTGTGAGGAAAACCGCGTGGCCATGCAGAGGTGGGAGTTCCACTTTGTACAAATTCTGTCTCTGGAGACTTCTCTTTGCCTCGGTGTCTCCTCCTGAGACAGGGATCCTTAATATCTTCTGCTTTACCTGTGCCTTCAGCCCCCCGACACTGCACCTCTGGGCCCTGTCTTTGGAGGGTCTGGCTTCTTCCACCCGGGGAAGGACTGTATGTTTTTTTCAAGATCTCTCGGTAATTGTGGTGATGAGCTGTGCCTGGAACGCTGCCGCATTGGGCCTGTGCTAGATAAGTGGAGGCCGTCCTGAGTACACGACCACAGGCACCATTCAATACATATTTCTCTCTCGTAAGAGGAGACGGAGTGTCTTCTCTGGGAAGCCGGTTGGTGTTCGGGGCCCCCCTTCCGAGCTGCACCAGTGACCCGCACCGCCCTCCCTCCTTCGGCACAGTCTGTTATCCTGCTGGCTTCTTCTGAGGCTGCTGTTTCTCCGATCTGCGACGGCTGTAACATCTCTTTCCGTCTCCTTTGCGCTGGTGTCTGCTGTAAAGGGTGCACAATAAACGTCGCCAGGGAGTGAGTTCGCTGCTGGTTTTCCTGTAATTCTGAGCCCTCACGGGGGATAAAACGTGGGGCAGGGAGTTCTGCACGTGGAAAACCACAACAGATAGGCCAGAAACACCTTCAGGCCAGGATGACAGGGGCATTCCCGTGGCTGCCGGTGGGGCTCTGGTGGGCCAGACGGAGCCAGGACCCGGGCTCTAGCTGCAGGTCGCAGACCTGCTCCAGCTTTCTGGGAGAGTATCAATTTCCCCGGTTTCCTCAAGCCCACCGTTTCACTTGTTAGCAGCAAATGTGAGAAATGAAAAGCATCTCAGTGGGACTTACAGGAAAACGTCAGGGATTCTCAGATATACCGTGCATGAAATGTTACTTCTTTAATAAGGCGAATGGGTGTTTCTCCCCCACCCCCACTGCCTGTTTTGAAGAAATGCCTATAACAAAGGCAGGTTTTCAGAGACTATTAGATAGCTGACGATGGATTACATCCGCTCTAATTTAAAGACATTAAGAAGCCAAGCAGGGAAAATATGTTCACATTCTGTATATTAACTGAAACATTAAAAAAGCAAAATGTTCTCTTTCAAATCGTTTTACTTTTTGAAGGTTGCACCCTGCACTCCCGCCCAAGGGGTGTGTGCGCGCGCACGCATGCGCTCCTGAGCAAGCAGACGCATGAGGGAGGAGGACACGAGTGAGTGAGGCCTGGAGCTGGGTGGCTTCTCCGCCCCGCGCTCACATTCCCAAACCACTGAGGTTCTACTGCCATCTCGTGGCACCATAAGGTGTGCTCAGCTCCTAGAAATGAAGTCCCGCTACATCCCAGGAGCCCACGCAAGGACGCTGACCTGTAAATGAGATTAGAATAAGAAATAATCTTGCTTTTTTATTCAAAAAGATCATGTGCTTCACACCAATCTGGTTTCAAAAAGACCTCAGGTCTCAAGGCTAAGGCTACCATGACATTTATTTTGCCATATTTAACAGTTTCACTTTGAAAAAGCCCCAACGCAAAAAATTACCTTCGAAACCCACTGGGACATTCTCACATAAACTAGGATATTTCACAAGCAATAAAGTTCTGTCTTCAATATTCAATCTTTTCAATTTCATCCATGTCTTCAGGGTCGAGTTGCTTAATACTGCTGTCTAGAAGAAGGAAAGAGAATGGAATCAGTCTGAGCTCAGGGCATAAATGGAATTTCATTCCACTCAACTCGGAATTTCTGAAGACAGTGACACTTATGCAAATATGTGTTCCTGTGACCCCTTGAGAGAGGAACGTTCTAGAGATTACTTAAGGAGGAGATGGTATCAAAATAACCAATTAATACTGACCCAAAATAGCATCAAATGCATCGAACAATAGAACTTGCGTGTCTAGACACCTTGGGGCAGGAAAAAGGCCAGAGTGCAAGGGAGGGGAGCCTGGGAAGGGGCCTGGCCATGCTAGGAGGAATGAAGTGGGCCTGTGCGGGGGGGTGAGTATGTGTGTGTGTGTGGGGGGGAGTACAAGATGGCAACTGGGAAGGGGGCTAAGGCTCTTCCACTGAGGTCACTTCCCAAGTCTAGGTCATAAGGCGCTTACCATAGCATGAGTAATCAACTTCCCTGAAGGGCCATGGACGTGTTACAGTCTGTAGACTTTTCAAAATTGTATTCCAGACTGTATATGTGTGCCTCTGTGCATTTCCCCAGGACAGTGTCCACTGCTTCCCACAAAAGTTAAGTACCATTTTCCCAAAAGGTGAAGATATATTTGGGGTCATTTGGGTGTCCCTCTTCCCCGGCTCCCCAGCCATATCCATGGGCTTTGGGGTATGGGGTAATCTGAGAGGTGGACACCTCAGTTTAGGTCACCCTTCCAGTGTCCATCAGAGGGCAACCTGCCAGTCCAAGAGCCCCAGCCGGTTATCAGAGCCTGCCTTGTTTGGATGGGGGGCTGGAGGAAGGACAGCAGATCTCAGAAATCAGGACCGTCCTTCTTGTTAGGGCAGGGCCAGAGGAAGGGAAAAATGTAAACATGAGAGGAAGCTGCGGACATAATATAATCCTAAAGGACTTTATTACTTTGTTTAGGGTAGTGCTTTATAGGGCATGAAAAGCTGCTCCAGGTCCTACAATGCGCAATAACATAAACCTGAACTCATATTAATTCCACTGGACTTTTCGATTGTTCTTTACCTACCATATAGGGATGATTTAATCAACCGTCTCCCTGTAGGAACTCTGGCACCTCCTACTCCTTGGCCCCTGCCCCCTGTGCTGCCCTAAGCCTCGGGGCATAAGGTCTGTGACACACGCCATCACTGTCACCATCGGCAGGGTCCACGGTTCTCACTGTGACAGGTGCTACTTACTAAAGTGATCCTGGATCTTCATAAGTAGGGGCAGCTTATCCACTTCGATCATGTTGAAGGCGAGGCCCTTTTTCCCAAAGCGTCCTGTCCGCCCTATGCGGTGAAGGTAAGTCTCATAGTCTGGCTCCTCAGCTTGGTTTACAGGGAGATCAAAGTTCACCACAATTGTGACCTGCTTCACATCGATCCCTAGAAGAGGAGAGAGGTTGTAGGGTCTTGCAACTGTTTCCGTAGGACATGGCTAGTCACAAACCACTTTTGCCAAGGGAACTCTCGTGTGACAGCCACGATTTACTAATAAAACCTGGTTTTACATCATGGAAGTGCATACTCTGGTTGGCAGTTTGCTGGCCCAATATGTCTAGGATGCTAGATTTAAGAGTGTCAGGAGAAGCTAGTTCCCCAGAAGTCTAAATATGTACAAAGACGGTGTGTGTGTTGTGGACAGGGGCTCTCACCGAGCCCACAGAGCCACCACCTCCTCTCCACTCCTCCTGTGCTGAGTCCCCAGCAGGCCCCCCTCTAGTGTCTCCTACCCTTCTCAGGACCCCACCCACTCCATGCCCTAGCCATCATCCCACCCAAGTCATTTTTATCCCCTGCCTTACTGTTACAACTTCCAGCTGGCTTCCCCTCTTCTCTCCTCCTCTAATTTCTCTGAATACAGTCACCACGGCAACATCCAGAACACTTGTGTTCAGGACCTGACTGACCCAACTGCACAGGACGAAGTACAAACAATTCTAGATTTCCACACCACCTGAAGTCTCATCTCTTCCTCTCCTGACTCAAATCCAACAGTACGGTCATAGTCTTGCCATTTCTCACGCAAACTGTCAATTCTTACAAACTGGATTCTCTACCTTCCTTCAAAACCTTTCATATCTCATGTTCCTTAGGAAGACTTCTGTGATCCCCCAGTGCCTCCGTCCCCCAGCACTAGAAGGCAGTCTGGGTCACAATCCTTGTCTTCCTTGGAGCTCTTGGTGCCCTCTTTCCTCCTAGGTCTAGAGTCATGCCATCCAATATGGCTATCTAACTTTAAATTAATCCAAATTAAACACTCATTTCCTCAGTCACACTAGCCATGTTTCAAGTACCCAGCAGCCATATATGGCCAGTGACTACTAACCAAACAGCACAGAGTAGAACATTTCCATCCACGGGGAAGGTTCTGTTGGATAGCATTGGTCTATACAGTCGAGTGTCTAGGCACTGAGCTCCCGGGGGGCTGGGACCTCATCCTTGTTCAGGCCCCCATTCTATCTGCTGAACTAAGAATGAATTAGGAACCACGGTTTAAGCATGGGGTCTAGGCAAGGGTACAGGAAGGATGAAGACTGTAGGAAGGACCAGGTCTTGAAAAAACAGAATTTTTTTCCCCCAGTAGTCAACAGTTTTGAAATTAAAAGCGCCTCAGAGATGATCGACATCATTAGGGAACATGAGTTAAAAACACAATGAGATGCCACATACACGTACTAGAACGACTAAAATTAAAGAGTGACAATACCAATTGCTGGCAAGGACGCAGAGCAACTGGAACTCTCCTACTTTGCTGGTGGGAATGAAAAATGGTAGTCACTTTGGAAGACAGTTTCTTATGGAGCTAAATATACATTTACTGTATGACCCAGAAATCCTACTCCTAGGCATTTATCCAAGAGAAATGAAAACGTGTCTCTGAAAGACCTATACGTGAATGTTTATTACAGCTTTATTCAAAATAGCCCCAAACTGTGAATAATCCAAATGCCCATCAACTGGTGAATGGATGAATTAATTGTGGTACATCCATTCAATGGAACACTACTCAGCAATAAAAAGGACTGCACTACTGGTACGTGTCACAGCACTGATGAATTCCAAAGCATTATGTCGAGTGGAGTAAGTCAGACACAAAGGCTAACTGCCATACGATCTAATTTATACAGCATTCTGGAAGAGACAAAATACAGAGACAGAAGTCTGATCAGGAGTTGCCAAGGGTTGGATGATAAAAGGAAGAGGCTGGCTGCAAAGGAACACAAGCAAGTTCTGGAGGGAGAGGGAAGTGTTCTGAACTTTGATTATGGTGATGGTTACATGACTCTGTATGTCTTTCAAAACTCATTGTAAACCTAAAATCAGTGAGTTTTATCATATGTAAGTAATATTTCAATAAACTTGACTTTAAACGTGTACACCCACCCACCCACACACACACACACACACACCTCGAGCACAGACATTGGTTGTTATAAGAACTTTCTCTTTCCCATCCCGAAACCTCTGAATGATGGAGGCTCGCTGATCCACGGTCAGTTCTCCGCTTAACAGAGACACTTGGTGGCCGTCCTGCATCATCTCCACAGTCAACCACTTGGCATTTCGACGAGTCTACATGAAAACACAGAACCCAGCATAGCACCCCAAGTCAAAGCAGACCGGCTGTATTTGCAATGCTTACATACGCACAGCAGGGAAGCCTTCGAAAGGGCTGCATGGGAGTTTTGCTTTACCTCTCCCTCAAGCCCTAGAGGAACCTTCGAATGGGGCACCTGCTGTGCTTCTCAGGGTCACGTGCTCTCAACCAGCGGGAGCTTTGGCTTTTCAGCCAGGAAGCAGAGATAAAATGCTCACTTACCTCAAGTGGTAGGATGATGACAAAATGGGATAACACAGTAAAGACAACCTCAGGCACTGCAGGAGTGCTTCCCGTCTGCCCAGCGTCTCACCCAGATCTTTACATGCATTATGATCACTGTTCGCACAACAATTTGATGAAACAGCTACCTAATTTCATTAAAAAATTTTTTAAAAATCCCAAACCCAAAGCTTAAAACACAGAGTCACCTGCCCAAGGTTTCATGGCTAGTCTGTGGCAGATGCGAGCTTGCTTTTATTTTATAAGGCTTTCAGGGCTGTCCCTGTGCCAGCCAGGCGCCATTCTAGTGGGGCTACGAAAGTAACACAGATGTGGTCCTGTGCTCATGGAGCTTACAGTGTTCACGTGGTAGAGAGAAAACAAAACCAACACGCGAACGTGAAACACGTCGGAGAGCAAAAAATAAATATGAAAATAAAAATAGGGTAATATTAATAGTGAGTGACTGAGTGGCTACTTTACTCATAGTAAGTTAGGAACTAGACAAGAATATTCTTAATCTGATGGAGGGGATCTGTAAAAACCCCACAATAAACATCAACTTATATGGGGGTGTCAGAAGCAATCCTTCTAAAATAAGGATGTCCTCTATTTAACATCATCTTGAAGTCCTATTCCGTTACTTAATCTTTCTAAGTTCCACCCGTAACATACAGATTCATTTCTATCCCAGTTGTTCCGAACATTAAATACCCCCTCCCCGTACCCAAAGTGCTGACGGGGGTGGCTGGCTCTCTGGCCCTTATTAGCATCATGTGCCCTCCGCTCCCCGCGCCAGTGAGTCCGGCACGACGAGACAGATCGCGGCACGGTTACCTGGCAGAAGATGATGGCCTGGCCGATGGTGACGCCGCCATAGACGTTGCACAGGGCTTGGTACTTGTCCTTCCTATTCTCACACAACACGTAGTACTGTCGGATGTTGTTCAGGGTCAGCTCCTCTTTCCGTAACTTGATAACGTTAGGGTCAGGAATGATCCGCTCTGCAAACTGCCACACGGAGTCCTCAAAGGTCGCCGAAAACAGGAGCATCTGGCACTCAGAAGGTAAAGCTCTGTAAGAGAGAAGGGAAGACGACGCTGTCAGCCGCGGCCATCCCTGTCGCTCTCCTTGGGGGCGGCTTCAAGCACGTCCTGCCCACTGCCACCAGGGGTCAGGGGGTGAGGGGCTGCCTACCACAAGCTCCATCTCTGTGCAAAGGGCCACGTGTCCTGCCCCTCCTTGCCGCCAAGAATTTGGAAAAACCCACGAGCTGAGTGTGGAGCTCAAGAGCAGAGTTTAGATATGTATTTTGGAGGGTCTAGTGTCTTTCATGCCCATTTTCTTCTTAAGTGGGGCAGAACCAGGAGCCCCGAGCGTTCGTCCAGATCTTCTTCCTGGTATTCGTCTCACACAAAGTGAAATGGGAGGAAGGAAACAGGCTAGTCGTTCGATGGCAGGTGTTACACTTCTTGGGAGGAAAAGAACAACAGCCACACTAACTTTCTTTGGGATGGGAAGGACCTGGATAGAAACAAACGGGGAACAAAGGGGAAATGCTACCGCATGCAAAACATGAGCTGAACCGGTAACACACACAGGGCTGACTCCCGTAAAGTTTGAAAATGGGCACAATGACTCTAGAAGCTGGCAGTCAGAACAGAGGTTAATCCTGGGGAGGAGCACGCGGGGATGGGGGTGGGCAGAGGCTGGTGACAGGAAAGGAGCCGTAGGGGACCTCTGGAGTGCTGATAAATTTCTAATTCTCGGTCTGGGCCATCATCTCATGAACACAGCCTCTTTGAATTTTCACTCAGCTGTATACTTGTGATTCATGTGTTTCTCTGAGCACATTTTATACATCAATAAATTTTAATTTAATCTGATTTCACCAGAGAGAAATCACAGCTTTTGAGAAGAAGACAGAGCACCTAGAAGATACGGCGTTAGTGCTAAAAGCGAGTAGGAGAGATCATGGGGTCCAGTGACTCTCAGGCACGACGTCGAGCCTGGGGCGTGGGTTGTCTGGGGAGCTTGTCTAAGTAACGACTTGACGGACTTCTGGGCACCAACAGTAGACTGTCTGCGTGTGTACCTCCCCAGGTTCCCACGTACCACGAGTATGATTCTAAAGAGACAGAAAGACATGAACCCACAACAACATGGGGAACAGAAGAGGAGAAACTGGTGGGTGAGATAGCTCAGTGTATTCTGGAAGACGGGAAAGCATGGTAACTGAGAAAGCGGATGACGGCCTCACGTGAGTGGTACAGATGGAAATGGTGATGCAGACGGTGGCAGTGGCTCCCTCAGAACCTCTGAGAGCTCTGGGAGCTACCAGCACCAGGGGCCAGAGGAAGCAGGAGTGCTGTGTTAGAAGATACGAGGAAAATTCTGCATTAGCTTGCCGTGTTGGTGGGGGCGGGGGAGTGGGGGGACCTCTTGGCCGTCTACTGTATCACGGTCCTCCAGATGGAAAAAGATGGCACCAGGACTGGCATCCCAAGGCTTGTGCCATTTCATTCCAGAAAGACAATGCACACAGATTACACAAGGAAAGGAAACATGGGCTATACTACAGAACACTCTGGATTTCAAAGACTTAGGACGAAGAAAAGAATGTAAATTATTCCACTAATAATTTTTATAGTGATTAAATTGATTACTTGTCAAATGCTATTTTTTGATATGTTGGCTTAAATAAAATGTAACACGAATTCACCTTTTTTAAAATGTGGCTACTAGAAAATTTAAAATTACACAAGTGGCTTGTATTATATTTCTATGGGACAATACCATGATTTAATCTTCTTTAAGCAGAAGAAGAAAATCAATAACGGAAGAATGAACAACCAACATAAATGCCCTAATTATTACTTAATATTCTCTTGAAGAGAAAGCCCTTTTTGACTATTGGAGCTTTCCCAGAATCCTGAGTCTTTCGTTCTCGGTTATACATAAATATACCAACTTATTGGTAAGGGATGGCAAGAAGGAGTCTCACTTGATCTTTGGCCAAAATTATTATTTTTCTAAAGATTTTATTTATTTATTTGACAGAGAGAGAGCGAACACAAGGAGGAGGAGCGGCAGGCAGAGGGAGAGGGAGAAGCAGGCTCCCACTGAGCAAGGAGTCCCATGCAGGGCTCTAACCCAGGACCCTGGGATCATGACCTGAGCCGAAGGCAGACTCTTAACTGACCGAGCCACCCAGGTGTCCCTGGCCAAAACTATTTTTAAAAAGGAAGACTGGCTGAAAATGTGTATAAGGAGCAGCTGGGTCCCACGTTACTTCAGGCAGCTGGGCATGTACAAGTAGGAGACCAGAGGTTCATTCTGTGCAGAAATCCCAGACTTGGGGATACCAGCCCCAGCTGAAGGTGAGAGTAAAGCAGAGAGCTGGAAATAGGGAGTGACTGAAAATATGCATATGAGAATATGCAGCCCATTCCCTGGCCCTGCTCCCAGGAGGCCAGCAACGAAGTGTATGTCTCCTAGGGAGGAGATGAGACACATTCCATAGTTCTAATGCCCTGCAAGTAACGGTCATCCTAGAAGGGAGCTGCCCAGGTCACAGGCCCCAACCAAGAGCCCAGAGCTGTCAATAAGCTTCTCAGTTCCCAACCACAGATTCTGAAAGGCTAGCCAGGTATCACCAGATACGAGGGGGAAAGGTCCACCACAAGAGACAGAGACGTAGCAAAGAAACCAAAAGAAGAAACTTAGATAATTCACAGCCAATGTTGAGAACAGAAAAAATTTTAAATACTATAATTAATATTCTCAGAGAGACAACAGCAGCATATCGCATCCATCACAAGAGAAGGAGGTTACAAAAAAGAAACCGAGAAAGCCAGGACAATCCAGACAAGACAGAAAAAGAAGTTCAAACGACTTGTGTTATTTTAACGACAGACAGGAGGACACATTCAACTGGAGGAAAGAGGTAAATATCAGAAACAGAGCCACTGCATGGCATCAAGGAAGAACTGGGGGCGAGGCGCGGCGGGGAAGGAGACGTGAAAAGCACATATGGAGACTGAAGCTCCCAAGTTCCGAATGAGACAGGCAACATTTCTAAATTCAAGGTCGTTCTGCCTTTCGAAAGCACACAGTGCTCAGCTGGAAACAGTGGATGCGGAACTCGTTCGGCCACACGCATGGATGCACACGCATTATTGCATTCCTCCCTTGATATCTCTAGGAAACTGAGTAAAGTTACATTGCCTGCTTCGGCACTTGCAAGTAAAATGTCCTGCGAGTGAACAAATGGAGACATTTTGACCACAGATGTCTTAGCGCTTTCAGTGGAGAGCTAATTCTGTAAGATCTTACCAATGATCATGCTTTGTACACGATACGAGGTGATATGTCAAATCAGAGCAACAAAAAAATATATCCCCCCTAGCTCTTAGGATTTGAAAAATAGAGTTCAAAATATCTTCTTGACTTCTATGAAGTTTTTTTTAAAAATTAATGATTTTTTATTACACTATGTTAGTCACCATACAGTACATCCCCGGTTTCCGATGTAAAGCTCGATGATTCATTAGTTGCGTATAACACCCAGTGCACCATGCAATACGTGCCCTCCTTACTATCCATCACCGGTCCATCCCATTCCCCCACCCCCCTCCCCTCTGAGGCCCTCAGTTTGTTTCTCATAGTCCATAGTCTCTCATGTTTCATTCCCCCTTCTGATTACCCCCTCTTTCTTTATCCCTCTCTTCCCCTACCGATCATCCTAGTTCTTATGTTCCATAGATGAGAGAAATCATATGATAGTTGTCTTTCTCTGCTTGACTTATTTCACTTAGCATTATCTCCTCCAGTGCCGTCCATGTTGCAGCAAATGTTGAGAATCCGTTCTTTCTGATAGCTGAGTAATATTCCACTGCATATATGGACCACAACTTCTTACTCCAGCCATCTGTTGAAGGGCATCTTGGCTCCTTCCACAATTTAGCTATTGTGGACAATGCTGCTATGAACATTGGGGTGCATATATGGCCCTTCTCTTCACTACGTCTGTATCTTTGGGGTAAACACCCAGTAGTGCAATGGCTGGATCATAGGGTAGCTCAATTTTTAACTTTTTAAGGGACCTCCACACTGTTTTCCAGAGTGGCTGTACCAACTTGCATTCCCACCAACAATGTAGGAGGGATCCCCTTTCTCCACATCCTCTCCAACAATTGTTGTTTCTTGCCTTGTCTATTTTTGCCATTCTAACTGGCGTAAGGTGGTATCTCAGTGTGGTTTTGATTTGAATTTCCCTGATGGCTAATGATTTTGAATATTTTTTCATGTGTCTGTTAGCCATTTGTATGTCTTCATTGGAAAAGTGTCTGTTCATATCTTCTGCCCATTTTTTGATTTATGACTTCTATGAAGTTTTAATAAGACACAGAAAATCTAAAACAGAAGACTGTTGATAATCACATCCAAATACAAACTAGCTTCTGTTCAACTGTCTGCAGTGCAAATGTCAATTCTGGCAGCTTCCACTCAGTCTATAAACTTATCAAAGAAAATGAAAAGACCCTGCCAGCTAAACACCCTGCATACTTTGTGCCCAGCACTTCTAAAAGGCGAGTCATCTGCTTAACTGTGCTACTGAGCTTCTGTTATCAAAGTGTTTCCTTACTTTTCAGTTTCCTCAAAACTTGCACTTAGTAAGATTTTTACCTGTATGGAAATGGAAGAAGAGAGTCACCTGGAACATCTGCCTGTATACTATCACTGTCGAGGCCACAGAAGAGTTAAAATGTTGGCCAGTCATAAAATTGTATCTTCAAAGTGCGAGACAAAAAGAAAGTCCTTCTCTAATCTGAAAATATGCTGAATATGGGAACAGAGGAAAGGATTATAGTAAAACAGAAATGATACGCTGTTTCTCCAAAACTGTGATGACCTGTGAAGACGCTTTCAGGAGATTGCTTGCCCCTGAGCTGTCTGACGTTACCCACAAATACTTGTAGCAAAAAAATTACTCATTTTTTAGGAAATAAGGCTGCTGAGGAACTAAAAAATGTCACCAGAAAAGGGCAGCCCAGTTGAACAAGACTTTCTTGTTCCTTTGCTAAAAACTCTAACTTACTCGGAATCCATCTTTGATTTTACAAGCCTAAATCGCCTCCGTGCTTCACCACCATGTTCCCTGAGAACCACAATGGTAGCTAATGTACTTCAGAGTGTTTGAAAGTAATGGACATTTTAGATGTGGATAACCTCAATGGCGGATTTACAGACGCAAGGGGTCTGAATGACAAACAGCTCATCTACCAAACAAGCTTGCAGACAGAGTTGATGCGGACATTTCTAGAAAGCTAGACACGAATTCTTGCGTGTTTAAAAACCTAGTGTTGCTAGTAAGTAAACTCTTAAATAGTCCATGATTAACACTTTTGTGAAGAGGACAGCACACTGGACTAGTAGCAGGAGTCAGCATGAGAGCTGCCAAGTCAAAATGAGTTTTACTTTGGACTGTATTCAGTTTTCCCGCCGCATACAAAAAAAGAAGGCTGCTGGTAGTTCAGAGAATTATTACTGAAAGAGGAAAGGGAAAGAGTAGAAACAGCCTACCACACTGAGACAAAAAGAAATAGGTCACTGCTGGATGGGTCTTTAAACACAGGTAATAGCTGTTTAATTAGTCCTACTGTATTGACATTCTCCTCGTAAAAAGTTTTGTATTTGAGTATCTTAAGAATATACAATGGCATAGAGTACAAAATTTAAGCATCCAATAATGAATTTAAAAAGATTAAAATAAATTGCTGTCAAAGATGACATTATAAAATACTTTTATATGTTTCTCATACATATTATTCATTTAATTAGTTGTACTAATAATTACAACTAATTGCCACTGTTACCGAGTTCTGTTGTTTTGCTTAAATAGTAGCGTTTATGTTAACAAAAAATACAGGATGATATATAATTTAAAAGAAACATATATTTCCCATATTTTTATGTTAATAACACACGATGACTATTTTTTCTATATTATATTATTACATAAATATATTTTTTGTCTGCGATGACTGTGTTCTGCTCTCTAAAAAGTTGGTCACTATAGGGAAAGAAAGAACCTAAGAATTAGTTTTCCCAGATCTGGCAGGCACAAATTTTACAAATGAACAGGATGAGCACGCTATGTGTCTAGAACAACGGATGAGAAACAAAGGACCCAAACCAATGCGTATCATTGAGAAGTTTCAGAGTATTGTGGAGAAGGAAGATTCCAAAAGCTTCTGGAGAGAAAAAACGGATCACCTACAAAAGTTTGGGGATCAGGAGGACATTAAACTTGTCAGCAACAACACTGCAACTGAGAGTACTAATTATAGTATCTAAAAAAATCTCATTTTCAACATTGACTCTGAATTTACTGGAAGAATTCTTTAACTTGGATTCTACATCCAAGCAAACTATCAATCAAAAGATCAGGTTTACAGTACAATGAAGACATTCTCAGACATGTGGGAGATGGAAAGTGAACTTCCTAACATTCTTTTTAGGAAGCCACTAAAGAATATACTCCTGAAGACTGAATAAACTGACAGTAAACCAAGAAAAATCACCCAGAAAACAGGAGATTCATGTAAATGAGGGGCGGCGAGACCTACAGTGACAGCTGTACAACTAGTCCAGCTTGAAACTGGAGAGAGCTTGGGGGAGTTTCAGGAAAAAAAGACACTGATGGAGTTTTTAAATGTATTTGCCTATTTGGAGATATCACTGACATATGACACATATGATGAAATAGGCAGAGAAAAATTAAGGATCCCTACCCAGGGATACTAACCAAACGAAGGAAAACAGGCGATTATTAATTCTAGGGGAAAGAGCTGTACAAGAAAAAAACATAATTATAACAATACACTGTGTGACAGTGAACAATATTTATAATGTCCTAATGATAACAATACTATTATTGTACCCAGCTCTTATGATGTAACCACAGAGAGGTGGCAGAGGGGACAAGAAGGGGGGGGAGAGGGTGGTGGTACAAAAGAGCTGGATTTCCACTTCCTATACTAGCAGTCAGCAACACATTAAGAAATAGCCATCTGAGCACACTATTTAAACATATGAGGGTTAACATCAGAACAGAGAGGTATTCTCTAGAAGGGGCACTTTTTTTCATTACAGGTCTTTCAGTACTGTTTGGTTTTTCGGTTTTTCTTTTTAAGATTTATTTATTTATTTGGGGTGGGGAGCATGGGCGGGAGGGGCAGAGAGAGAGAGAGAATCCCAAGCGGACTCCACACTCACGACCTGAGCCGAAACCAACAGTCAGCTGCTTAACCGACTGAAACCCAGGCACCCCTCAGTACTATTTGAATTTAATAAGTGATATAGATTCCTAGAGCCCACTCCCAGAAATTGTGAACCAGTGAGGTTCAGGTTAGGCCTGCTAATCTGTAATTTTAAGGCCCTGTGTGATCCTGAGAGAGGCCCAGAAAAATAAGAGGATATATTTGACGAATGAGAGGGAAAGTCAGGACTAGACCACCGGGCTCCTGATTCCAGGTTACTGTGTTCTCTACTCTCCAGCAGTTAGCCTCACAATAGCTTTCGCAGGCTTTAATAAACTCTCTTTAGACTTTTGCTCTTAATAGAAAAATCAGTGGCACAATTTGGTGGGTTCCATGTGTAGGCCTGCAGTGAAAACGAAAGCAGTCAGGCAACATGACAAACTAAAGAAGTGGGAAATGACAGTAGTCTAAGGGCCCGCTGAGCTGTGAAAAATGCTGAACACCCAAATGTGTTTTAAAGGCAAAGGAAGCAGGGACTCAAGCAGTGAAGACAATTGGGAACAGCAGACAAATCAAACACCAGCTCCAGACCAAAGATCCAGGAAGAAAAAGGATGAATATGAAACTTACCTCTGAATACGGATGCTTTGATCTGAGAATCCTTGTGTGTCAATCATCACGTCTGCTTCATCCAGGACGAACACACGAATCTTAGTCAAGTCAATTAATTTTCGCTTGAAACACCAATCTAGGACAGTCCCAGGAGTGCCAATTATAATCTGTTTGGTGACGTCGGTGCCTCTGGGAACTAGGGAGAAAAGGGTTGAAAGACTCCTTCAGAGGCAAAGGACCCTCACAGTCCACAATTCAGGGCCACGCAACACAGGACTGTGAAATGAAAGTGTATCCCGTGACGATTTTTGAAGTGCAAACCCTGAGGGTCGTCATGGATTTGGATTTTGCAGAGTTTTAAGGTAAATCCCCCAGTCTCCAGGTTTAAAGTAGTAATAGTCCTGCCTATTGGATTCTGACCCATGGTGGATTAAAAAGCCTCCCCGCCCCGGCAATCCCACCGCCTTACAGAAATACCGGCACAGTGGTGAGAAAGCTACCAACTGTCCCCAAATGGAAAAAAGGCACAATGTCTATCAATGGGTTGCATTAAATAAATTATGGAATACTATGAAGCTAGTCAAAACAATGAGGTGGGGCTATGCGCATGGACACAGAAAGACGTCCAAAACATATGTTTTTAGAGACTATGAGAAAAACATTCCCATTTTCATAAATACTCTACAAAAACATATACGTGTACATCCACATGTGTATGAACTGAAAAAAGAAACCAAACCACAAAGCTCTGTGAACAAAACTACTATCCTTGGAAACGGGTGTTTGGAGGACAAGAAAGAATAACTTCCACCTTTACCTTCTGACCTCTGTTTAAAAGACTTTTTTTCCTGCTACGCATACATAATACTTTAATAAAAACGTTAACCCATACAAGCTGTTCTGCACAAAACAACTGAGCCTCAGGAAATCCCCAAGCCATCATCTTGCAGGATGTGGCAATGACGCAGCTAACGTGTACGGGGTCCTTATTACGTGCCAAGCGTGCACACGGTGCTGCATCTGCATCGGCTCATTTCATCCTGGTCACAGCTCTTTGGTTCAGGTGCTGCGATAGCTTCCATGTTAGAGACAAGGAAGCCGAGAAGGTGCAGAACATGCTTGCTGGTGGTGGAGTCAGGACTTAAAAAAATCCGCCAGGCCTGGCTTACTGGTACATACTGCGATTCCCTCGAATGGCGTACATCACTTGAACATCCACACAGAATTTTCCCATCCGTTCGACCACGCGACCAGTTTGCAAAGCCAGTTCATAAGTAGGAGCTAGGCAGAGGCACTGTGAGAGAGAAGGGGGAAGTCGCAAGGCTCACGCAAGCCATCGTGCAAATCTGACATGCGGTTAGAACTTGTTTGAGGAGACGCAGGTGTGCGAAACTGGGAGATTTGGGTTGAATAAAGTATTTTCAGTTGAACACAGTTTAGCAGCTGATAGATCTGAGGTGAATGTTGAGTATGGGAGAGGAGAAGGGGTTGAAGGACAGAGAAATACCTTTTATATTCCTCTCTAAAGAGTTATGAAGAACCACAGATCCTGCTTTTTTTGTGGGAGAGAGTGGGGTGTAAGGAGGCTGGGAATCAAGAAGAAGGGAAATGTAATGTGAATCACTGCTTGAGTGTCACTCCCATCACTTCTTGCCCGCTATTAAAAGTCTGCCTGTTTCCAGAACACTCCCTGCTTGATTCAATCCACTGTATACACCTCTGGCAGAATACTCCCTGAAATTCTTTCCTTTGTTACCTCCATCCCCCTATATCGGGTGGTTGCTGAGGAATGACGATGTTGATGCAAGAAACTGGTGACATTTAATGCATTTATGTGCTTCAATTAAGGATCTGTGATACAGAGGAGAGGAAAACATAGCTAAAGTGCTAACAACTGTTCCCACGTATAGTTCTCAACATGGATTCAAGCACAGCTTTTCCTAAAGAATTTTTACTCATAATACCAAACCCTGAATATGTATTTCAGTGAACCTGTCTAAAAAAGCACAAAATTTCATACACCAGGCATCAATCATCCACATTCACAGCTTATCTTGCTGATCAAACTGTAAGCTTCCAGAAAGAACCCTTTGCAGGGGGTGCGCTCAATATTCAGGTAGTCAGCTTGTCAAATGAGTTGATGAGCACAGCTTGGAGAAGCAGAAAAGAACACCAGACACTTTTCAAAAGTGGAAGCTAGACCAAGAGAAGGGCAAGGGCATTTCCAGTCCCTGCTCAGTCACTCTCGGACATCTGTGGCCTCATGTGAGACACTTCCTTCTCCAAGCCTCAGTCTCCCCTCTGCTAAAGGAGGAAGTGGACCGGGTGATGCTTCGGTCCTACAGCTATACGGCCACCACTAGGGAATGCTCACTTTCAGGCCAAGCGCAGTGTGACTCACCTAAGACATTTACTAGTAAGGAGACAGACTGGGATTGGAACCAGTCAAACTATAAAGCCTGTGCTCCCATCACTGTCCCATCCTGATGCCCAATGCCCTGTGATTTTATGAAAGAATGTCTATTCTAAATGCTATCATATCTTGGCAGTAATATTGCCCATTACTAAAATATCATTGGCATTGCAAGCATTCCCCTCTCTCCCTCAACCTTTCCTTACCTGTGGGAACAATTCCAAGGTATTAACTCTGCTTAGCATTGCCAAGACAAAAGCAGCTGTTTTTCCTGTTCCAGACTGGCTCTGGGCTATGAGGTTCTGGGGTCTGTAGAAGAGAAGAGACACCTGGGCATAAACTGCACATAGGAGACTAAAAACCAACTTGGAACAGCACTGCCCTGGAAACTCACGGGTGGGCCAGCATCATAGGGAGAGCCATCTCTTGGATTTTGGATGGTCTGTTAAATCCCATTGCATAGATCCCTTTCAATAACTCTTCCTTCCTATCAAGAAAAAAAAAAAAAGCACACACTTAAAAGCCTACGATTGGTCAGCAGCCTCAGAAATATGAACTCAAAAGGTATATTTCTAAATTAAGCCACTCTGCAACTGAGCTTCAGAAGTAATATCTAGAAATACACGATTTACACCTCGACTCCCAAACATACACAATTGTGCCTGTACAGCTGGACCACTCAAACAATAAGCTATGCTACAAGCTTAGGCTGAGGACAGTAATAAGAGCCTAACGTTGAACTTTCCAGTTGAACCAAGCAAAAAAGGAAAAACTCATCTGATACAAGTATATCAATTTGCCAGAAGAGTCTTATTTTCCACACAAGCAGAAAACAGAGATTTACTGTTTAATTCTTTCTTTTAAAAGATTTTATTTTTAGGTAATCTCTACACCTAACATGGGGCTTGAACTCATGACCCCTGGATCAAGAGTCCCAAGCTCTTCCAACTGAGCCAGGCAGATGCCCACACTGTTTAATTCTTTTTAATGAATGAGACTCTTTGATTCTTTAACAGCAATTTTTAGAGAAGACAAAATTTTATTGAGGTAATTCTTACATCAATTCTGCCTAGGAGCAGAAGACACAATATTACCTCATCCTTCTGAGCCAACTTTTTTTTTTTTTTGGAGAGAGAGAGAAAACACACGAGTGGGGGTGGGGTAGGGGGGTAGGGGCAGAGGCAGAGAAAGATTATCTTAAGCAGGCTCCATGCCCAGCGGAGACCCCAGTGGAGGGCTCATTTGATGTCACGATGCTGAGATCATGACCTGAGCTGAAATCAAGGGTTGGACGCTTAACCGACTGAGCAACCCACACACCCCGGAGCCAGCATTTTTAAACGCATCTTTCCTGGGGTCTCATGATAGATGACAGAAAGAAGAGAAAATGAAGTAGGTTGGAACACTTCCATCTTCAACAACACGTACATTCTGCATTTGGTTACTTGGCAGATTACTGGCAGCCAACCGTTAATCATAGGTAGGCTTCTTCTTTCATTTAGAAAATGTTGGGGCATTGGGATTTTGGATTTTTCCTCTCTACGTAAGTCCCTATCAGTAACTCTACCTGTTAAAATGAAGTTCCTTAATGCTAGTTAATAGATCCCTAGGAAATGCAAACCCATTTGGGAAAGTTATTCGTTTTAATACATCTGAAACAAAATATAATTAGGAAGGCAAAAGCTTATAACTTATCTAAAGGGGGTGAGGGAGGGTATTTGGGCCATCGATGTCCCTATATCTGTATTATGGTATGGAGAACAGCAATATGGCTCTGTTGAGCTTAGCTATCCCCCTTAGCACGGCAAGGTTAAGATATTTCACCACCAACATATTCTCAATTTGCTGCACACTCAGGTATCCTAGTGCTCCTTTTTGAATTATATTTCAACTGCATGCAAAATGTACACATCTCATTTTAATATTGAATATTAGAACATGAAGGGGATTCTGAGAGTTTTTATTATTAGCAGATTACTTTGTTCTGTACATTCTTTCTGGCATTTTCCCACAATAAATGAGTAAAAACACTCACAGCCGCAGCTCTTCAAATGTTTTCACTGAGTAGAGCGGAGAACTGGGATCCTTTTGTAAGACTTCAACTCGGTGACTGGATTCTACTAAGGACTGCCGAATTAACTTGTTTAAGAGTGAATTAGCTGCCAAATCCACTAGAAAAGCAAAAATAAAAAAAGGAGATATTGCAGGAGAAAATCCAGCCTCCTAAATGAATCTAATAAATTGCTCCTTCCCATTCAGAGATTATATTATCAAGCAACTGTTCCTACTCTCATCTTTTCTCTAGAAGGAGGTTCTAGAAAGAAGGACATAACACCGAGAATTCCTTTTTACACGAGAATCCAGTTTCTTATGCTCTGCTGCTATACCAACCTCTGTCCTGAAGCAAGCCTACATCTATCACCACCAGACCTATTTTTCCTTGCCAGCTGAAAATCTTATCCCATTCCTGAATATTCCATTTCAACTTCCCCTAAAGAAATATGGCCTACTCCTAAATTAGTATGCTTCTGATAGTCACTATTTATAAAGAAAACAGAAGACAGTTCTTTTCCAACTGAGATTATATTATTCGCTCACATTGTGAAAATCACGATTAACTGATACAGAGTGCTAGGTTACATGCAAATAAATTTATCTCCTACCTACATCTTCTTCATCAGCTTCTTCCGTGTTATGAATAGAACCATCTAGAAGAATGGAAGAGAAACAATGAATATCAAACAGAACTGTAAAGTGTATGATCCCAGTTATCTCTCACCATCTCCACAGTACACACTGACAGCAAGGGATATCCAGTGAAGGAATCCATTGAAAGACTGGGAAGGTAGTGGAGGACCTTGAGAGTTAATGAGAGCTGGAGGCATTTCAGTTGCCAGGGACCTAAGAAAAGCAATGCTTTTTAATTAATTGAGGCCAGTCTGCTTTATCTAACAGCACTCACCTATGTTTGGGACTGTAGTATTCTTAATACCCCGAAGGTTCTTCCGGGGATGGATGAGGTTTGAAAACTATTGAAAGACACAAATTTCAACCAATATTAGGAAGCAAGCCACCAAGCAGCCCAGTGCTCCCCCCTAGCAGGGAGGGACCCACCCGAATACTGTTTCCTTTGCAGTGTCCGGTATTAATTCTGACACTGGATTCTTTTCAGGAATAGATCACCTCTGTGAATTATGCTAAAATCGAAGGAGACTTTCTGCTGCCCCTGTACCTTAAGTTCCTCTTTATAGTCCTCTAACCTAAATGTGGCAGTCCTTGGGGGTCAGAGCACGAGGAAGGGATGGTGGGTAGCAAAGCGCGGTGGTCAGTAAGATGGAAGCTAGCCGAAGCTCAATGGTCAAATTGGGAGAGCAGAAAACTCCAGGGTCTAGCTGGGACTATCAGCTGCTTTCTCTCCCGGGACGTCTAGGGAGTCTTCATTTTGCCCTTTCAAACCAAAGGTCTTGTGTCTCTCTCGGGGTCTCCTGCCCCCAGCCCTCCCCACATCCTTGCCACATCTCCCCTCCACCATTTGACACCCCACTCCACACGCTAGCGGGACTCTCTCCTCCCGCCCTCCCCGGCAGATTTCCCTCTCAAAGTGCGGTTCTGGCCCCCGCCCACTTGCCCTCCCCGGCTCAGAGGCGGTTACATGGCTGTTCAGCCGCTCGCTCTCCGCCGCCCCGGCGTCGCCTCCCCAAAGTAACGACGCCATAGCCGCGATCGCAGCTCCCGCCCCCAGCACGTGCTCCCTCCCCCGGCACGAGGTAGTGCCCGGCTCCAGCCAGCGACCAATAGGATTCCTCCCGGGGCAGGCTGACGCGCCCGCGACCACCCGCGGCGCGCAGGCGCGCGCGCTCCAGGGAGGTGGGCGGAGCCAGGGGGGGCGGAGGGGAGGCTGCAGGAGAAGGAGAAGCGCCTTCAGAGGCGTGTTTGCAGTCGACCAGCAGCGCGTCGGTGCCAGGTGTTAGAAACCCGCGATGGGGCGCCAGTGTCGTGAACGCTCGCCTGCTCCTGACCTCTGCCGAGCCAACAACAGCTGGAGATTGTAACCCGCAGCAATTTCGCACTGATTCGAGAGTCCTACCTCCCCTACCCACCACTTATTACGCAATGCTCCGGGCGGTGAGGCTGGACCCTCCTCTCTCCCCGCCCCCCACTCCGTGGCTTGAAGCACTCCTGCCCATGTTTCCCCACATATCCGCTTCTACATTACAAGATGTCAGAAAGACCAGAGAATTTCATAGGAAAGTAGATGACGAGTTTCATCTGACAAATGAATTCAAATGCGAAAGATGCGAAGAGGAAGTAAAGTTCAGGTTCTAACTGTCGCCCTTGTTCTCATACCTGTGGTGTTTCCACATACCGGCTTGTTTTAATTTTAATTCTGGTGTGTGCCCTTTGCTAATGCAATCCTGAGATAAATGTTTTCCTTGCGGTACAACCTCCACCTCCTACCCGTATCTGCATAATCTGGCATAGATTCCTTGTACTACTGACTGCTAAATTTGGACAAAAGAACTAGATTTCTTTCAGTTTTCTAACTGGAATCTTGAGATTTGGATCAGCATCTCTGCAAAAACCCAGGCAAAGCAAAAACCTAGTTATGATCTCTCCGTGGTGCTGAAGCAAGGCTCCCCAGTTCTGTTCGGTCACTCTCAGGCGTCTCAATCGTTTGTTTTGAGGTTATCAAATTCCTTTTCAGACTTCACATGTGGATCCTAACAGCAAACGATTTTGTCTCGCAATGGTAACTTTCTACTAATTTAAGTAGGTATAAAATCGGGCCAGGTTCTTTAACGTTAGCTTTCATATAAGGATAGAAGACATTTGAAAAACTGCTTTTCCGTTAATTTATCGCACTAGAATATATCCTTTTATTCTAGGCCCCAGATTCTGCTTTGTCGGAGGTGGAGAAGACTAGATAATATTAGGCAAATTTCCGCGTAAAGCCTGCACCTCTGTCTCTTGGAGCTACATTTCCCACAAGAGTGAACTACATTTCCCATGAGATCCTGGGCGTGCGCGCGGAAGACGTAAAGCGACAGCTTCCTGTCTCGCTAAAAGCTGCGCGGTCGACAACCGGAAGGTAAGTAAGGGGGTTCGGGGATGAATTATTTTCTGGGTTATACAAAGAGGAGCGGATAAATGGACAAACAGCTGGACCTTTTCCCCCCTTTCCCATACCTTAATCTTCAAAGCAATGATGGGTAGAAGTGGGATGTAGCTTAGGACCCTGTTTTTGTATCTGGTGCTTTTTGAAGCTCCTCTCAGAAACTCACAGCGTAGGAACTTCTTTAATTCGATTCTTAGAGGGCCCTTGGACTTGGAGTTAAGTCTCCGCTGCCTCAGAATCGTTTGCTTATAAAACTAAATACTAGTAGAGGTCAGGATTCCAGTAGTACGTGGGGAGGGAGGCGTGGCGACTTTTCTCAAATAGGGAGCTTGCGTTCCACGCGATTGCTTTTCACTGTTAATGATCATAGCGCGTGTCTCCTGATCCTTTGGGTATTCCTCCTCCTTCCCTCTTTGGTTTAAAATAAGGTTCATCATGGAAAACGCTTTCTCCTACTCCACTGGTTATTAATGTTTTGAGATTTAAGTCTTGTAACGTCAAAAAATAAGTATTGAAACTCTAGCGATAGCGAATTATGTTTACAGTCGATGCTCAGCGCATACACCAATTCCCTCATTGTGGTAATTTGGCAGCCCGTTTCCAAGCGTTAGGTCTGCTTAGGGTTTGCTGTGGTGTGCTGGAGGAAGCTCTGTACCGAGTCAGGGGTCTTGGGCTCAAGTCTTTTTGCCACAAATCTTACCTGCGCTTAAGCCCTTTGGACTAGTTCTTTGGTTAACTATGGGTTAAACTAGGTATTCTGGAAACTTTTTGTGTTGGTAATTATTGGGCTTTGAGATAATATGGAGGTAAGTCTTTGGTGTAATTTGCATATAAAATGCCATGTGGCTTTTAATTTTAAATATAAAAACTACCTTTAATCTCACTACGTTTTGATTTTTCCTTGTGCTTTGTGCACATGACTGAGATCATATAGCTTACAACCTGTTTCATTTAATTTGTACTTTTTCATTAGTTTCCCGTTATTTTCAATGGCTATTTTCTATTTAATCATTTCACTGTTGGATAGTTTGCAGTTTTTACTTATTTGCAGTGAGCATTTCCTACATCTGTCTTTGAGTTACTGATTATTTTTTTCCTGATAAATGTCTCGCAGTGGAACTGGATGAATGATGTAGCTTAAATATTATGGAGAAGATATAGCAGATAGTAATGGTCAAAGTTACTCATTTCTGCATTGCACAGCTGTTTTCCCTTGAACAAGCAAACTATTTCTGCGGTCACTCTAATTAATGGCTTCAAATGCTAAAACACAACCTCCAGATTTAGATGTTCCTCCGTGGATTAGAAGCATCAATAACAGATCCAATTTAAGGTGAACTGAATTAGTGTTTTGGTCCGTACCCAAATATGCCAGGTTCATTTTGGTATTCGTGTCTACATCTAGTTCCAAATGTTAATAAATTCTTTTTGAGTGGGAATAGCCTTCAAGTGACAGGCATAATTTCCAAGAAAATCTCAGTGGCAAATTATAAAAAGCATGGTATTCTAGAAGTGACAATTGGAGGGCAATAAATTATTGAAGTAATTCTGAAATAAAACTTGGGTTAGTGGAGCGCCTGGGTGGCTCAGGGCGTGATCCCAGAGTCCTGGGATTGAGCCCCACATCAGGCTCCTCCGCTGGGAGCCTGCTTCTTCCTCTCCCACTCCCCCTGCCTGTGTTCCCTCTCTTGCTGGCTGTCTCTCTGTCAAAATAAATAAATAAAATCTTTAAAAAGAAAAAAAAAAGGGTTAGAATCCTATATGTTATATAATAGTTATTGTCTATTAAGAAGCATTTAAATTTTCTAGATTTAGTATGTTCCTTTAGTAATGGAGATATGTTGTTACTTTTCTTCGTTCCTTTAAGATTGTGTGCATAAAGGACAGTTTTTTGTTCCTTTCCTTTGGCTCTCAGTATTTAAGTGGTGAAAGTATGATAGGGAGTAATGATTGGAACCAGAGTCATAACTCAGTTTTGAGATCATCTTACTTTGGGAAGTATTAATAAGTAAAAATAAGATCAAGTTCACAAAATCCCAATTCTTTAATGAATAAGCTTAATGCCCAGCAACTTTAAAAACAGCAACTCACATTGGCCAAAGGTTAAAAACAGTAAAGAACAGAAACAGTGCTATCTGACAAAGTGAGAAGACTAGGTCTGTTTTTCTTTGGCATGATTTCTCTTGCAGTTAGTGGATTTGAGAGTGGTAATTTGGAAGTGAAGGGGTATTTGATACCAATGTGATACAGACCTAGGAAAGACCAATGATGGGTGAAGTCCTTACTGTATAATGTTCCATGGGCTTTCAAGTTAGTTTCTATTTAAATAGAAGGACAGAGATAAAGAACCAGGTCACCCCCAAACAATCCCATAACAGAGGTTAAAAAAAAAAACATTTAAGAAGGAAAAAGAGGGAAGGGAAGCTTCCTGGGCATGACACCATTTGCAAGGTCACAACGAACACCCCAACGAAGGGCAGATCTTTTCTTCTCAGTTGGCACCAAGTAGTTGTTTGGAACATATATGTGCTGAGGCTTGGACTGGGGTTCTGCTCGAGAAAGCATCTGCTCTCGGACACCCCAGCGTAATTCCTTTCTGTGATCCTCACCAGGTAACCTCATTGAGTCCCAGTCTCGTTTGTACTCAAAATATCGGGCTACCCGGTCTACCTTGCCTCGGTTTCTGCTCAGCTGGTCCAGTCTTGGGAGAATAAAGGACTTGGGTCGGCTGGCAACAATCAGGTCTTGTTCATAAGCCGGAGGGCCCATTCCTTCTCTTTGTAGATAGCAAATGAGCTGGTCTTGAGAAATTCCTTGGTATTCATGTGGTAAATTAAATTTTTGTGAAATGTCAACTGGGGATTCCCTGTCTTCCTGGAACTGTAGACTCATCAGCCTTTGTCTTAAGTCCCAGAGATCCATATCACTTTCTGTACCGGACTCTGATTCACTGATAATTGACTCATCTGTCACTAATACTTCCCCAGTTGGCTTCCTTCGCAACACCTTTCTCTTCATCACTGGCTTTCGGAGTCTTTGGGAGGCCTCAGAGACTGTTTCTGAAGTGGCATTACTTTCTACGTGTGGGTACTGCAGTTGCAAAGGAAAAGCAGGTCGCTTTCCTGGGGTTACTGAAGCTTTACTGTAGGGATCATACTGGATAGGCTGGGCATCTCTCCTGACATCTCCCTCACCCTGCCCTGCACAGATATGGGTAAAAGCTGTAGCAGCTGCCAACATTCGTTCTTCTGGATCCATATTGGCCCACTTTTGTTCATCGGGTCCCATAAGTTCCTCCATTGCTTCCCCTACACTGTAGGACCTTCTGCAAGAAAAAATACTGATCAGATTTCTGGTAATTCCTAGTTCATATAAATTGTTCATTCCCTTTTTGTGTACTATTTTATTGTAGTCAGACGGAGAGAGAATGGCTAAGGCAATCATAAATGTAATAGTTATAAAATAGATTACAGTAAAGGGTAATATGGTAGCAGTTTGGAGGAGCATTAACTCAGCTCCGGAGAATCCATCGTCTGCTTTCATTTCCACTCTCTTCTTGTTTGCCCCCACTTTCTAATGCCTGGTAGTTCCTGCTACCTTTAGTAGCTCCTAGCACCGGACAGGTGAGTTCTGGCATTAAAAAAGCTTGTGACTTGGGGCACCTAGGTGGCTTAGTCCGTTAAGTGTCTGACTCTTGTTTTTGGCTTAGGTCATGATTTCATGGGTTGTGAGATCGGGCCCTGCATCTGCACGGAGTCAGCTTGAGATTCTCTCTGCAACCACCTCCCTGCTCACACACACGCTCTCTCAGTAAAATCTTAAAAAACAAAAACTTGTAACTACATGATATGGAGCATATAATGCTTAATGGATATTATACAACTTACACTTAGAGGGGCACTTTATATATCGAGCATTGTTCTATGTGCTTACCATTTATAATTCATGTAATCCTCACCTGTGAGGAAGTGGTACTTTTTACCTACTTTCAACAGATGAATAACACGGGGCATAAAGTTAAATAACTAGCCCAAGGTTACACAGCTAGTAAGTGGTGGAGCTGGAAGTCTAACTCAGGCAGTCTGGCTTCAGAGTCGTTTCTTTTAACTATGAGAGTGACTTAATCCAAAACCATCACAAAAGCAGTGATATGCATATAAACACTCCTATGCTTAAGAGATTTTTTGAAGATTTTTATTTATTTGCGAGAGCGCACCCATGCATACGCTCCCAAGTAGAAGGGAGGAGGGAGAGGGACAAGCTGAGCAGGCAGCCCAACATGGGGCCTGATCTCACGATTCATGAGATCATGACCTGAGCCAAACTTAAGAGTTGGATGCTTAACCGTCTGAGCCACCCGGATGCCCCTCTATGCTGATGTAATTTTAATACATCTTCAGTTGCCAAGCTAAATCTGTTCATCCCAGTACCCTGTCACTGAAATAACTTTTATAACCCAAACCAACCAGTCAAATGCCCAATGCTTGTCTCCTGACTGGATCTAGAACAGGTAGCTACTGCCCACTATTTCCAATATCCCTACCATTTTTCTTTTTTGTTTTTAATAACCTACAATTTTTCTTTTTAAACTGAAAAACTAGTACATGCACATGGCAATTTTTTAAAATTAAAATACAGTTGACATACAATGTTACATGAATTTCAAGTGTACATTTGACAAGTTTATAGGTTATGCTAAGTTCACAAGTGTAGCTGCTGTCACCATAAAGCGCTATTACAGTACCACTGACTTTATTCCCTATGCTGTCCCGCACATGTAATTTTAAGTAAGGATCTCCCCTTTCCCTACCAAGTCTATCTCTCAAAGGCAGTTTCTTACGCTTTCTCTAGTAATCTTTCCATATTCACATGTACATTCTTATACCATAAAGGAACATATTATGCAACTCTTCTGAACCTTAAAGACAGTCTCGGTTGATCGAGCTATATCAGCACATGGAGACTTTCATTTTGTTTAAAGTTGCATAGGATTCCGATATATGGATCGACCATAATTTATTCATTCAGTCCCTGATTTAATTTAGGTTACAGTCTTGTTAAAACGAATGTTACGACGAGTATCTTTTAAGTTTTTTCATACTTGTACAAGTATATGTGTATGTTAAATTTCTAGAAATGGAGTAGGTGGGTCAGAAGATGTGTGGGCTCTATTTGCTGGCTGTTGTCAAATGCCCTCTGAAGAAGCTGTATTGATGGCATCTTCCAGAGCCTGTTTCTTCATTCCTTCTCCTAAGTGGTGCACTATCAAACCTTCTCTGCAGTCAGTTTGGTAAAAAATAGTTCTCCTATGAATGGCACTTAAATTGAGCAGACTTGAACAACTTCTTATGCATTTTTATAAGCTCCCCCCCCCACCTTTTTGTATGAAATGCTTTTCCTTTCCCATTTACCTCTCAGGTTGTTGGACTTTTTCTGTTTGATCCTTAAAACTGATGTATACATTCATAAAATACTTCTATATTAAGAAATTAGCCCCTTGCCATAATTATTTTTCTTCCAAGTTTGTTGTTTACCTTCTGATTTTATTTTTTGCTGGTACAACTTTCAATTTTAGGTAGTCACGTTTTTTGGTTTTCTACAGTTTCTGCACTTCTGCAGGATCTTACTTAGAAATGCCCTTCCCACTCCAAGACTATAAAAAAGGTTTTCTTCTAGTACTTTTATAGTTTCTTTTTTTTTTTTTTTTGTATTTAAACTTTTAATCTATCGTAGATATAAGAAACCCTCAAAGGCCAAAAACTAAATGAGCTACCAAGAATTAGATAACATTGGGGCGCCTGGGTGGCACAGCGGTTGAGCGTCTGCCTCCGGCTCAGGGCGTGATCCCAGCGTTACGGGATCGAGCCCCACATCAGTCTCCTCTGCTATGAGCCTGCTTCTTCCTCTCCCACTCCCCCTGCTTGTGTTCCCTCTCTCGCTGGCTGTCTCTATCTCTGTCAAATAAATAAATAAAATCTTTAAAAAAAAAAAAAAAGAATTAGATAACATGGCCTTAGAAGAGACTTGGGAGATAATCCATAACTAAAGTGACCGTCAGTCATAGATTGTCTAGCACTGTCCCAAATTTAAGGATGTAGTACATTTGTCCCCATATTTTTGAAATATGACAGGAATTTCAACATCTTAATTACATTTTCCTGACTGACTCTTAACAACTACTGGAGGTACAGAACATAAATTAGACTTAAAAAAAGGATCGTGATGCTTAATTACCTTTTTTCTGCCATCAAAACTGCTTTAGAGTGCGAAAATCTTGACTTCAGGCTCTATTTCCAATATGAAGTGCAATCATTGATAAGTTTCATCAATCAGGCTAGTCTCTACTGTAGCACCTTTTAAGACAGAACTGAGTGTTAGATGTTAGAACATATAAGCCACTAATTTTATCTGAAATATTGGAAAATTAGTAGAAAGAGAATAGACATATTCTATAGGAACAGATTTTGTGATCAGAAAGATTGGACAAGTATAATGAAAAGTCAAAAAAGGAAATGTTTTAAAGAAGAAATATCAGTAACATCAGTCCTTAAATCATCTCAGCTAGTGAAGAAAGAAATGGGATCTACAAACATCTTCCCCGACTAAACTTTAACGATGCTATTTCTTATTCCCCCTTCCTTTTCTTTTCCCCTGTGAAATGGCCAGACAGGATGGAAAAGAAGAGCATCTGTGGATCCTTAACAATTAAGCTAATGCTTATCTCCCTGGACAAAAGCGAAATATATCCTTTAGGCATTAAATCAAATCTTAGGTACTATCTGCGCATAATGGAATGATACTGACATCACCAAAGTAATCCACATTGAAACTTCTATCCTTTTACTCTCTTTTCAGGTAGAGTGGACCTATATGATTCCTTTATTCGTGGGGTTGGTTGTCTTATCATGGCTGAAAATGAAATAGATAGAATCCAGACTGAGAAACTCCTAAAGAGAGTACAAGAACTGGAGCAGGAGGTACAAAGACTTAAAAAAGAACAGGCTAACAACAAAGATTCAAACGTGAGAGAAAATTCTTTAGGAGCTGGAAAAGCTAAGCGTGCATTTGATTTCAGTGCTCATGGTCGAAGACATGTAGCCCTAAAGATAGCCTATATGGGCTGGGGATACCAGGGCTTTGCCAGTCAGGAAAACACAAACAATACAATTGAAGAGAAACTGTTTGAGGCTCTAACCAAGACTCGACTAGTAGAAAGCAGACAGACATCCAACTATCACCGGTGTGGGCGAACAGACAAAGGAGTTAGTGCCTTTGGACAGGTAAGGGCCCCTATACTCTTTCTCAAAACAATTGCAATACCATCATATTTTAGGTGTATGTATTAAGAATGCAGACTGTGTCTCCAAAACAAACATCTTTCTTTAATTCCACAGGTGATTTCTCTCGACCTTCGTTCTCACTTTCTGAAGGGCAGAGCTTCAGAGGATTTTCATGTAAAAGATAAAGTCAGCGATGCTGCTAAAGAGATTCGC
Organism: Ursus americanus; assembly: GCF_024610735.1. Lineage (NCBI taxonomy): Eukaryota > Metazoa > Chordata > Mammalia > Carnivora > Ursidae > Ursus > Ursus americanus. The sequence continues at coordinate 43,422,239 of NC_142142.1, forward strand.
TATACCCACATTCTCAATCGGGTACTCCCTCCAGACATCCGTGTACTGGCCTGGGCCCCTGTGGAACCCAGCTTCAGTGCTAGGTTTAGCTGTCTGGAGCGGACTTACCGCTATTTTTTCCCTCGTGCTGACTTAGACATTGTAACCATGAACTATGCAGCTCAGAAGTATGTTGGCACACATGACTTTAGGAACTTATGTAAAATGGATGTTGCCAATGGAGTCATTAATTTTCAGAGGACTATTCTGTTTGCTCAAGTACAGCTAGTGGGCCAGAGCCTGGATAAGGAGACATGGCAAGAACCTTTCCAGTTGTGTCAGTTTGAAGTGACTGGCCAGGCATTCCTTTATCATCAAGTCCGCTGTATGATGGCTATCCTTTTTCTGATTGGCCAAGGAATGGAGAAGCCAGAGATTATTGATGAGCTGCTGAACATAGAGAAAAACCCCCAGAAACCTCAGTACAGGTAAGTTAAAAACAAAACAGACCAAAAAAACCAAAACAATTGTTGTCTTTAGAATACTTTTAAATATATTAAATAATTTAAATGATTAAAGGTTAACATATCTTCCTCTCCCAACAACTGTCTCATTAACTAGGTCACCTGTCTTACAGAATGTTATGAACATGCTCTCCTTGTTCTGTCCCATTAGTAAGAAATAGGTGTTTGGACCAGGCCCCTTAAATAAAGTAACATTCATTTCTAAGTTTTTTTCCCCTGAATTTATGTTGAGAGGTATTACTGTTAGGTTCTGGTGAAGTTTAAAAGTGAGCATTCAAACTATTCATATTAAATCTTCCTTGCTTTATATTATTGGGTAGTCATACTATTGTACTTTTGAATTTTTCCTAATATTCAGTGTCTGAAAATGGTAGGAAAGATGGGAAGAATAGTCAGACTTTTCTTTTGAGAGCAGGCTGAGGTCAGATAGACCAACAATTCATTCCTAAGCAGTGAAATCTAGTTTTTACTTCATACCATACAAAAGTAACAAGTTTGGAAAAATAAAAAAAATAATTTTATAGCATTATGGTTGAGGCAAGTTAGCTCACCTCTCGGCGACCTGTTATCACTGAAATTTACCCTAATATAGATCAAGCCTAACTAGTTGATCCATGGTTTGTTGTTTTTTTTCTTTTCATGGTAAAGTTGTTCAAGGTTAGGGATCTTTTTTTATTTTCTTATCTTTTGGTCAATACTGACAAAGTTTTTCCCCTTTTAACCCAATTACCTACCCTCCCCACCACCATGTTCTTAAAAAACAAGGCTGTTGGATGGCTGCTGTGTATTTTCATGCTGTGTTTCTTGTCTCTTTTTCTCTCTAGTATGGCCGTAGAATTTCCTCTAGTCTTGTATGATTGTAAGTTTGAAAATATCCAGTGGATTTATGATCGGGAGGTTCAGGAGTTCAATGTGACCCATCTACAACAACTATGGGCTAATCATGCTGTTAAAACGCACATGCTGTATAGCATGCTACAAGGATTGGACTCCGTAGCAGTCCCCTGTGGGACAGGTATAACAGGAAGATCCTTGGATACATTTACTAGAACCAAAGTTATATGGGTATGGGGGGAGGTAGATTTATATAAAGTTTGGAGGTGATTCTATTGTGGTAAAGCATCCATGTAATATTTGATTGTATATATTATAGGACCAAAGATGGATGGAGTGATAGAATGGAGAAATGTTAAGCCCTCTGTCATAAAGCAGACCAGTGCCTTTGTAGAAGGAGTGAAAATGCGCACATATAAACCCCTAATGGATCGTCCTAAATGCCAAGGATTAGAATCCCGGATCCAACATTTTGTACGTAGGGGACGCATCGAGCACCCACATTTATTCCATGAGGAAGAAACAAAAGCGAAAAGGGACTGTAATGATACAATGGAGGAAGAAAATACTCTTTTGGAGAAGCCAACAAAGAGAGTCTGTGTTGATACAGAAATTAGAAGCATCAGTTAACCATAACAGGATCTGGGAGGCAACAACTACTTAGTGGTAGGTGAACAGAAAAGAAATCCAAGATAATATGTACTGCAAGAAGTCCTTAAAATTCAGATGATTGATTCTTTGGAAAAAAAAAACAAAACAAAAAACCCAACCCCAATGACCATTAAGCCCTATAAAGGAAGTTCTAGCTTGAATTAAGAGTTCAAACATTCTCATTCCTCCCCAAAAGGATTAATAGATAGAAGCAGCAAAAAGCAATTGTGAAATGGAGAGATTTACATACACATGAAAACCTGTGCCTTGTGTTCAAATTCATTAAAGGCTGATCCTGCAAGTGTCTAATTTGTTATGCTGTCTTTTTAAAAAGTAAATGAGGTACTCACCACTCATCTGAATTCTTGTAAAGAGCTTTACCTGAGTGTCTTATTTTTTAAGAGAGAAATTTAAAATAAGAACTTTAATCAGTTAAATATTTGGTACATTGGTTTATGAAAGGCACACTACTACCTGAAAGTGACCTAACTGAATAAAACACAGCATCTCTTATAAAGCTTATCAGTCTAGTGCTGTGAGCCACAAATTGTCTTGGTTACAGTCTTTTTTTTTTTTTTTTTTTTTTTTTTTAAGATTTTATTTATTTGAGAAAGAGAGAGCATGAGCAGCGGGGAGAGAGAAGGAGATGACTCCCCTTGAGCAGGGAGCCCAATGCGGGACTCGATCCTAGGACCCCAGGATCATGACCTGAGCCAAAGGCAGTCGCTTAAGTGACTGAGCCATCCAGTTCCCCCCCTTTTTCTTCTTCACAACCTTTTACATATGTAAAAAACATTCTTAGCTTAGTTCATGGGCCATATAAAAATAGGCCATGGAGTTTACCACCCCCTGGTGTAGTGGTTTTAGGAAAACTCTTATAAAGAGATTTCCAAGCTAAATCTTGTAGAACAAGTGGGAGCCAGTTAAAGTGGGGATAAAGAAGCAGAACTTTTTAAGTGCGTCCAAGGCAGAAGATGCAGTTTGTGTAAAGCGTGAGAGAGAGCAGCACTTGCCTGCAGGTAATTGTAAATACAGGAGTCTATGGCATGACACTGACAAGAGCATAGTTTAGAAAAGGAAGCAAGAATCATGTTTGTAGAGTCCTGTAAGCCTTCCTAAAAAAGCTTAGATTTTTATCTTGAGAGGCCACTGGGGGAATAAAAAAATACAAGCCAGAATTGTGTAGCAAAAATATTGCTCTGGATACGGTGTGAACTGGAAGAGGGCAAGACAGTGGGACCAGTTAGGAGGCTCTTAGAGTAATCAAGGAATTAGATGATGATGGCCTAGACTAGATTTGTAATAAGGGGGATGGAAAGAAGTAGATGAATTTGAAATTAAGAAAGGAGAAGCAACAGGGTTTTATGGCTGAGTGAATGTGAGGTTCAAAAGTAGGGAGGCTTTCAGGATAACACCTAGGTTTCAGACTTAAGCACATCTAAGACGCAAGGGACAGGAAAATAAGGTGGGGCTTTGTTCTCAAACATAAGTAACCCTCAAAATATTAACACCAATATTTATTCAAAAGAGTTCAAAGTTCTTTTAAAATGATACATTAGCTCTTATAGCAATTACAATAATAATAAACATCAAATGAACTCAGACCTTTTGCCTCGATACTAATTTTCATCACTGCAGAGTGAAATACTTCTGTACATTTATGAAATAATTATGTGTCCGAGATCCAAAGTTTTACTTACCAATCAACAGTTTGTTCCTACTTAGGTTCAAAACCCCAGGGATACAAGTATGGTTTATATCCTCAAGCTGCTAGCTAAGACAACATATGGGACAATTACAAACAATATTAACATACACAGACTGAACTGATGCTGTGTTCAGTGCCACAGAAGCTTAGTAGCTGGTGGGCCACAGATAAAAGATTTCACTGAAAAAACTCCAGGTTTAGGATGTAAAATAGTATAAGAAAAGTCAAGTGACCTTGGAGTACTGAAGAAGACACATAATAGCTTTTACATTCTAGCAGGGTAGGAACTGGAAAAGATCCTCATTTTAGAGATGGGAAAATAGTGTACAAAATAACAGGTTTATTCTTACTAGCCAATTGCACAATCCAAGTCCTCTGGATTTTGAATCAGGTCATTGGTTTTTGGAACCTGATTTGCCAAATTTTCCTAATACCCTGAATGTTCTTAAAGTACTGCTTTCTTCTTTAATTTTGATGTAAGGATCTTTTTCAGTGTAATCACTGAATATAGTAGAACATCCTCACTTTCACATGTTAAGGACAAACCAAAGCATTTCATTTTTTCAACTTCCTACCTGATTTCAGTGTATCTCCACTGCCATTAGTTTTTGAGTTAAAGAAAAACCTGGAAAAAGAACAGTTTATGAAATCACTATTTAAAAAACATCAACTCTAAAGAGATGATACATGGGACAAAAAAACACTAAAAAGCCATGCTTGGCAGATTCTATAGAAGCAAAGGAGTGAGAGGATCAAGGTCCTACATCTTAAGTAAAATCCTTTCAAGGTTAACTAGACTATACTATCAAATCTAGTACAAGCAGCATTTAGTGATAATGTCTTTGGTAGTTACCATAGATCAACTCAAGAAAATCATCATAGATGAAACAATGATGAATCCCAAAATGTAACTTTGCAAAAGTACCTAAATTATCTGAGGTAATATTTATCAAATTTATAAATTTGAGCTTCTGACTCAAGGTAGGAACTAAATAAACATTAGAAGTAGGCCTTAGATCTTCCTTTCTTCATTGGAAAAATGGAATTATTCCAATAGATGGTGAAGTTGAAATGACATTATACACATTATATATGAATATATAACATGTAATATATATTATATGTAACATTATACATATATAGTAAATAAAATGGTTCTTTATGAAAAGTATTACACCATTTATTTCAACGTTCATGCAATACAAAACTACCTAATAAAAAGATAAACAATGAAGCAGGGACAGAAATGGAATAGCATTCTGTCCGGGCTAGGAGGATCTCCAACACTAAAGCCCAAAGAGATTTTTTAGGGCATATGTACTATACTTCACAGTGATTAACCTGTTATCTTCTTTGCAGTTAAATTATGGCACACTCCATTCTTTTTCTTGAATGTATGAAGATGGGTATTTGTAAATAACAAAATATAAACTTTAGTAAGGCCCACAGGTAACTGTAAATTCTTTATGTTTAATATAAAGACCTGATAATCCTTTCGCTTTACTTGGGAAACTTTCACACAGAAGCTAGAGCAGCTTATATTTTGCAGATTCTGGTAATATTGACCAAAATACCCAACAGCACCTTCTCTTCAAAAATCTGGAGCAACTCAGTGTCCCAGGCTTAGTAGTTGCAAGTGAAAAGGTTTCAAGGGTGGAAGGGGAGGATTTTAAACTGGAATAGTAGTTGGATTCTAACCATTACAGGGGGGCTACTGCAGAGTTACAACAAATTCCTCTACCTCTGGGGAGGTAAGCAAGCAGCTTAAAGAACTACAACATTAGAACAAAACAAAACAAACACTGACAAAAGACAACCTTAATCCAAAGAAACAACCATTACACTTGTTAACAGAACAAGTGTTAACAGGAACACCTGTTAACAGGTTCAAAATCACAAATTCGAACTCCTCTTAGAAAGCTATTAAGAGGTACACAAACCAGAATAGGGGAAAGACAGATGATTTACCAAAGAAATAATGACTAATACACATAGAAAAGGATGTTTAATCTCATTCATAACAAATAAAAACATTAAGATACCCTTTTAGATTGGTAAGATTTTTCAATATCCAGCGCCAGTTAGAGGGTGGAGAAATAAGCATGGTTACACTGTGTGGATGGGTGGGTGGGAGGACATTAATTTTTCTAGAGGGCAGCTTAGCATTATGAATCACAATTTAAACTGTACCACAATTTCCAAGCCATAATCCACTTCCAAGAATTACTCTAAGGAGATAAACTGAACAAGAATGCAAACATGTATACATACCTGTAGCCACCATCATCCTATTTTATGATGAAGAAGCTGGAAAAACAAGTATCCATCATTAGGGTATTGGTTAAATAATATATTGTACAGTACAGCAATTTCAAGAAATACCATGCATCCATTAAAAACGGTAATACCTATCTATATTTGACAAGCATGTGTTCCGAAAATTCTAAGGCATAATCTACTTTTTAAATGAATATGCTTTATTATATTCAAAATATACAATTATATAAAAATAAATATTTTATAAGCATAATCATGTAAGTATATATTCGTAATGAATATATCTGAAGGAAACCCAAATATGAAGTGGTGTTTTTTGTATGGTTATCTGAGGCCGATGGAATATCTAGTATTTTCTTCCCTTTTTTTCTTTATACGTTCGTACTTCTTGGATTTATCTCTAAAAACAATGGGGCTGTATAACTTTATAATCAGAAAAAAAGGTGTATTTTCATCTGGGGTATCCTAACTCATTAGGGAGAGAGGTGCACACACGGTTACACCCAGGAGTTCACAAAGGGAGTAACCAGGGCTTGGGAAGACTCTGGTCCCCGCGCGACAACAAAGACAATCGTGTGCCCACCTGGCGCTGGGCGTGGCTGTCGCCTCGGATGCTCCCGGCCTCCGGGGAACCTGGCTCCCTCGGCGGCACCGCCCCCCGCCGCCCTCTGGGCCACGAACCTGCCCGCCGCTGCAGCCACCAGGCAGGCAGTGAAAACCGGGAGCGCCGCGGGCGCCCGAAGTGACTCGAGGGGCTCAGGCACGCCAAGGGCACAGCACGACAGAGCTTACACCTGCTTTGGGGAGCAGCAGACCTGGGGTCAGTAGGGATCTCAGGCGTTTCCCAGCCGCGCCAGGGGGGAAACTCCCATTCCACGCTTTTCAAAACCCGACCTCTCCACAGCAGCGGACGGCCGGCCCTCCTGGGCCCGTGCAGCCCCTATTCCAGCCTCTGCCCGCTTACCTGCCCCGCCGAGGTCAGCTCGTCGCAGCGAGCCCCGCCGCCCCGCTAGCACAGCACCGCAGGCCTCCGTTAGCGTCCCGTAGCTCGCGCAGGCGCACAGCCCGCCCACGCGCCGAGGCCGCAGTTAACCGCCCCGCAGTCGCCGTTTAAACCTGAAGAGCGAACCCGAGCCCTCGGCACCGCCTTTCAGCCCTCCTATTGGCTCTGAGGACGAGCGTCTTCCACATCTACATTCTGATTGGTGCTCATTTTCGCTTCGCCTTCTCCCACAGGCGGGAGGAAGCCCGGGATTTGAGGCGTGGATTCGGAAATTCTCCAACCTCCCCTTGGACTGGTTCGTTACCCGGAACTGTGTTTGGGTCGCCTGCAGGCGCACAGGTAGGGAAGGAGGGGACTCTCTAACCTTCGTTAACGGCTAGTTGGCTGGGTTTTGGCAGGGGCGACCTTACCGTTTAGTCCGCCTCAATGGACGGCGTCTCCACCCTTCCCAACTCCGGACCCCGGTGTGTGTGTGGGGGGGGGGGGTGACGTCGGAAGAGGAGGCTCCCGGAGCTCGCCTGGCGCCATTTCCAGCGATCCCTCTCTTCAGAAGGTTTACCTGCGGTCTGACCCACGCAGGTTCTGTTTAAAAACACAGACGCGCATTGAGACCTTTCTGTGGCTCACAAGGCTGTCCGACCCATTGCTGTGTCTCCTGTCCCTACCGACGTTACTCTGCACCTGTGCTCCAGCCGCACTGACCTCCTTGCTAGAACAGCACTCGCGGTTTTCCTCTGGAATGCTCTGGTCTACTCCCTGCCCATATCTTAATTTTTAAGAACATTTTTTTTTTTTTTTGGTTATGTACCCGCTTTGAGGATCGCTGAGGATGAGACCTAGAAAAGAAAATGCATAGAGGTCCCCACGACTCAATATTCTGATCACTGCCCTGCAACATAGCTAAACAATTTGTCCTCCACGTCTGAGCGTTCTGTATCCCACTTCACACAAACAGGCAGGTGCTGGTTGACAAATTTATATCATTTCTTAAATTCAAGATTCAGTGAGAGGGAGAGGATAATATTTCATCCTTTTTCTCCAAACACTTTTACCCCTTAGTCTCAGGGCCTTTGCACGACCTCTAAGTCACTTTGGATTTGTTGGGAGGAAGAAAAAGGAATAAACAAGATGGCAGATGGTGGGTTGTAAAGTTTTGAATGACCCTATGCGTAGATTTCCACTATCAACACTACTTTAGTGCCACACATTCTATTCTTTCCTCATAAGCAAATATTCCTTGTTCTAGTTTGGTCATCTCACACCTGTATGACTTTTTGACATCAAATCTCTGCAATCCATGTGTCTTAGAAACAAGAGCACTGTCATTTTTCTTAGCTACTGCTTTGATCATTCAACATGCTCATCTTCACCGCCAATTATTTTCTTGTTATCTTTTATGACAAAGTTTGGTCTTTGAAAACCTTTAATCCATGACAATCTGAAGGATCTATCTCCTGTCACGTTTCAAGTGGTATCTTTTGTTCAACACAATCCTTGTTTTTTGGTGGATCACTTCATGCTCCAACTTTGCCTAGATCTGATTTAATAATCTTCATGATTCTCTGAAATCCATTGAACCCACGTCAAAAATCTTAACCAAGTCCATCTAAAATAAAGTATATGGAAGAAAATTCTATTCTTGAAAACCAAACTGCATCCTTAAAAACATCAAGGAAACTTCAAACACACACACAAAATTGTATATAAGGAAGCCCCATGAACTTAGTGCCTAGTTCCAATAATTAATTCATGATCAATCTTGTTGCTTCTATATCACTATCCACATAACTCCTTTTGTATTCTTTTGAAGCAAATATCAGGCATCTGAAATCTATTAATGTATTACAGTATGATTTCTTTAAAAAAGACCTTTTTAAAAGCATAACCACAATACTATTATCACACCTAAAATATCTAAGGTATTTCCTTAGTATTATCAAATAGCCAGTGTTAGATTTTCGACTTGTCTCATTTTTTTTCTTTACTTTGTTTTCTGAACCAGGATCCAATCAAGTAGATTGGTTGATCTTTTAAGTTTCTTTTAAAAAAGTTCCTCCTCCACTTTCTTGTGCAGTTTGTTGAAGGAACCATGTTGTTGGTCCTATGGAGTTTCCCATAATCTGGATTATGCTGATTAATGCAGTTTAATATGGTTTCCTTACCTTCTGGTTGTAACACAGCTCTCTTTCAGATGCTTTCCCTGCTTAGGTTTAGCTGTCTATTAACCCAGCAGCATCGTTATCTTTGCACTGAAATATTACTTTCAACTGGCTATACTGCCATGCTTAAGTTAATCCCCTTTATGATATGTTTGCTTACCTCACCCCTTTGTTGACATTTTCAAACTCCTTCAATTCTAGCCCTCTCTTTTCTGACTCATTATCTCCTGTCTCTGACATTTGCAGTTTGTCCTTTTAATCTTGGAAATACAGAGAACACTGGCCTAAAGAACAGCAAAATGAAAACAGCCGTTTGGATGCTGCTGCCCCTCTTCTGCCAGCGTACTTGCCCAGCTTCTCGACTCTGTTCTCATTGCTGTTGTGCCGCCCTCATCAATATATTCAAACTGTACTCTCAGATGTTGCTAATGATCTTCTTAACGGTCGTCTCCAGTTTTGCACAGTTCCCATTCTTTTTTATTTTTTTGAGATTGATAATTTATTCAGTAAATATTTATTGAACACTGTTAACCTTAAAACTGTCAGTTATTTTGCCAGCCAAGATGTGTTTATTTGGGAATAGCAGGGGATTGCTAACTCGGAACATGCTAAGGTATAGCAAAATGATGGGCAAGTACAGAGAACAAAGGAAAGGAATGTTCTTTTATAAACAAAAGGAGGAAGTTGGGAGGGGCTGTTCTAAGCAAAATGTTTATTGGAGTACACTGGGAATTTGAAGTATTGTGGATTTTCATTGGCTGAGTTGTGACAGTCTCTCATTGGCTAGGCTGTTGCCAGGCATCTATATAGGAAAAGCCTCCTTGCTCTTTCCGGGGTAGTCAAGTATAAACTGCTTTTTGGTGGGAATGCAAGACACAACTGTTCTTATTGGGGATCTACAACTGACAGGGAGTAGTGGTGGGACATGAGACCTTCCTGTTGTGGCCTCTTAGCTCCATTTTAAATGAGGTATCCTTTATTCGGTTTCACAATACCTATGTTAGGTACTGTGCTATGTGTCTTAGTGATTTGATGATGAATAAAAAATGCCCCCCCTCCCTTATGAAGCTTCCAGTTGGACTGAAGAAAATGACATTTATCAAACAATCACAAATTATTGTAAAATTACAACTGTGTTCAGTGCTAAGGAGAAGCAAATGGTCTAATAAAAGCATCTAAAATGGGGAGATTTAACATAGTGCCACTGAACAAAGAGCTAATGGATGAGTAGGGGAAATGTGGAGGGGAGAGATCGGGTGAAAGATTTCTAGGCCTAGAAAAAAGCATTTGCAAAGGCCTTTTGGGGGTAGAAGCTTGGTACATTCAAGAAATTGAAAAAAGACAAACAAAAAGACAGGGTAGAGATGAGACTGGAGAAGTAGGCAAGGGCCAGATTATGTAGGTCATGTAGGCCAAGATAAAGAATTCGATCTTTATCCTAAGAACTATGGAAACTCACTAAAATGAAGATTGGGATGTGCTATGTAACATACTCAGGTGTGCATTTGTAATGTTATCTTGGCTGCATTGAGGAGAATGCATTTGAGGGGGACAAGATTATGTGAAATCCAAATTGGAGGCAGTTGTGGTATTCTAGGCAGTAGATGGTGGTGGCTTAGGCTAGGATGTTAATAGCCAGAGATAGCAAGAAGAGGACAGATAGATTTAGTGGATAAAACCCTAAATGACATGACCATGAATTGGCTAGGGTTGATATATGAAAGAGGTCATGGATTATTTGTAGGTTTCTAAGTTTTGCAACTGGATTCCATTTTCTGAGATAGGGAATACTGGAAGAAGACTATATTTTGAGAGAGTTAGATTTGGGGCATGGTGAATTTGAGATGCCCTTAAGACATCCAGGTAGGGGTAAAATCAGGCAGTTAGAAATCTGAGTGAAGAAGTTAAATGCAAGGTATGGCCTTATGATATTTGTGTGTGGGTGGATAGTTATTTAAATAATGGATGAGAATGAGATCTTCCGGGACAGAATATAGAATGAAAAGCAAAGGCAGCCTACTCTCTTCTTGAAACTCATCTGGTAAACTCTTTGAGACTACTACCCTGTCACGATTCTCCTCTTACCTCTCGTCTTCTGCCTCTCAACTGTTGCTCATTTCCAAAGTATTGTCCTTTTTTTCCCCCTTGCAGAGTTTAATAGTTTTTGTTTTTTTAAGATTTATTTCTTTATTTGAGAGAGAGACGGGGGGGGGGGGCAGATGGAGAAGGAGAGAATCTGAAGCAGACTCCCCACTGAGTGCAGAGGCTGGTGTGGGGCTCAATCTCACAACCATGAGATCATGACCAGAGCTGAAATCAAGAGTCGGATGCTTAACTGACTGAGCCACCCAGGTGCCCCGAGAGCTTAATAGTTTTATTGCTTCCACTACTCATTTTATGTGAGATAATTTTAAAATCTTTATTTCCAACTCTTACCTCTTTCCTGGTTTCTAAAATTTATCTTAGCTGTGTACTAAGATTTCTACATGAATATCTTTTCCTTCTCAAATATAACATAACTAAAATACTATTCATCATTTCCCTCTGGATTCACTCTTATGATATCCATATTCCTTTCAGTGGTATCATTTCCCCAGGCTTCCAACACTTAAGAAATGATCATTTTTTACTCTTTCTCATCCCCATATATCTTACAGGTATTAAGTTCTGCCATTTATTTCCTTTTAAAGCCTCATCTCTCTCACTTCCATTTCCTTTTTACAACTAATCACTAGTTCAACCCTAATTATTTCATTTTCAGATTCCTTCAGTAACACATTGAATGATATGGAAGGATATGGCATAGTAGTTAAGAGTGTAGGCTCTGAGGTCATATTATCTGGGCTCAAATTCTGACTCTTCCACTCCCTAGTTTTGTGCCTTGGGCAAGTTATATAGCCTTTCTTTGATTCGATTTTCTCACTTTTAAAATGAGATGATAATCTGACTTCCTTCATATGGTTGTTGTGAAAATTAAATGGGGAAATGCATCTTAGCATAGTGTCTACCAAGTAATAATTGGCTGCATTATAAATAGTGTATAGTGCAGTTGATTCTTGAACAACATAGATTTAGACTGTACAGGCCAACTGATAACGTAGGGTTTTTAAAAATATAAATATAGTACTGTAAATATATATTCTCTTATGATTTTCTTAGTATTTTCTTTTCTCTAGCTTATTGTATTGTAAGACTACAGCATATAATACATGTAACATTCAAAGTATGTGTTAATCAATGGTTTATGTTATCAGTAAGGCTTATGTTCAACACTAGGCTATTACTAGTTAAGGTTTTGGGGAATCAAAAGTTAACATGCAGATTTGCGACTGTGTGGGAAGTTGGTGCCCCTAGCCCCCGTGTTGTTGAAGAGTCAATTGTATGTGGTTTACGCATATGTTCTACTCTGTAACTTGTCTTTCACCCCCTTAATAGGGTCTTTCACCAAGCAAACGTTTTACATTTTGATTAAGTCCATTTTGTCAACTTTCCCTTTTATGGATCATACATTTAGTCTCCAGTCTAAAAACTCTTTTCTTAGCCCTAGAGCCCAAATATATTTTTTAAAGTTTTACAGCTTTACATTTTATATTTAAATCTGTGATCCATTCTGAGTTAATTTTTGTATTAAGTGTAAGACTTAGGTTGAATTTTGTTTTTCCTATGAATGTTCATTTATTCCAGTATCATTTGTTGAAAAGGTTTCCTTCATTGAATTGCTTTGGTCCTTTTGTCAAAAATCAGTTGGGCGTAATGATGTTAGTCTATTTCTGGCATCTCTGTTCTGTTTTATTGATCTGTGTGTCTGTCCCTCCACCATTATCTCACAGTTTTCATATGTGAAAAGTCTTGAAATCAGGTTCCTCCTGCCTTATTATTTTTTAAAATTGTTCTAGCTGGCTATTCTAGTTTGTTTGCCTTTTTATATAAATTTTATAATAGTCTAGTCTATAGCTGTAAGAAATCTTTCTGAAATTTTGATAGGAAATGTGCTAAATCTATATATCATAATGGGAAGAATTGACATTTGTACTATTTTGAATCTTTGAATCTATGAATATGGTATGTTTTCATTTTGTTTAGATCTTCTTTGATATCTTTCATCAGTGTTTTGTTGTTTTCAGCAAATAAGCCTTGACTGTGTTTTGTTAGATTTACAACTTAGTATTTCATTTTTTTTATGCAGTGATGCATGGTATTATGTTTTAAATTTTGATATTCACATATTCATTGTTAGTGTTCAGAAATATAACAGTTTTTTATGTATTTATCCTGTATCTGCAGCCTTGCTGAATTCGCTTATTAGTTCTTATTTATTTATTTATTCATTTAGGTAGATTCTTTGGGAATTTCTACATGAACAATCATATTCTCTGCCAATAGGGACAGTTTTATTTCTTATTTTCCAATCTGTAGTCCATTTACTTCCTTTTCTTGTGTTATTGCACTGTGTAGAACTTCCAGCATTATATTTGTTAAGAGTGGTGAAAGAAAATAAATATCCTTGCCTTGTTCCCAATCTTAAGGTGAGAGCATTTAGTTTTTCACCATTAAGCATAATGTTATCTGCAAGGTTGTGTGTGTGTGTGTGTGTGTGTGTGTGTGTACACTCTTTATTAAGCTGAAGAAGGTCCCCTCTAGTTTTATTTTTCTGAGAGTTTATTTTTTTTAATCATGAATGGGTTTTGAATTTTATTAAATGCTTTTTCTGAATTGATTGGTATTATATGATTTTTTCTTCCTTAACCTGTTAATATGGTAGATTATATTGATTTTTGAATGTTGAACCAGTCTTGCTTCCCAGAATAAACCCCACTTGGTCATGGTGCATAATTCTTTTTATATACTACGGGATTCTATTTGCTAATATCTGTTAGAGGGGTTTTTTTGCATTTCTGTGCATGTGAGGTAGTGGTCAATAATTTCTTTTTATTTTATTTCATTTTTTAGCTAAGTATAGTTAGCATACAATGTAACATTAGTTTTAGGTGTACAACATATGATTTGACAAGTCTGTAATGGTTTTCTTTTCTATACTGTTTTTTGTCTGGTTTTAATATCAGAGTAATACTGGCCTCATAGAATAAGATGTGAAGGACTTTCTCTTTAATTTTTTGGAACAGTTTGTGAAAGATTGGTGGTAAGGCTTGTTTAAATAGTTACAAACTATTAAAATAATTTCCTGTTGGGTGAGTTGAAGTAGTCTGTAATTTTTGAGAAATTGGTCCTTTTTGTCTAAATTGTCAAATTTATTTGTATAGAGTAGTTCATAGTATTACCTTATTATCTTTTTTATGTCAGCAAGGTCTGCAGTGATATCTCATGCTTCATTCCTGATACTGGAAATATATTTCTTCTCTATTTTATCAGTCTTACTAGAGGTTTCTAAAATTTGTAGACCTTAATCAGCTTTCTTTTTCCTCCAGTTGTTTTTCTGTTTTCGTTTTCATTGATTTTTTTCTCTTATTATTTCCTTCCTTCTGCTTAGGGTTTAATTTGCCCTTGTTTTCCTAGGTCCTTGAGATGGGAGCTTAGAATATTAATATATAACTTTCCCTCTTTTCAGATGTATGTGTTTAGTGTTTTAAAGGGATCTATAAAAGGAGCACTGCATTAGCTCCTTTCTACAGATTTTGACATATTTTAATTTTCGTTCAATTCAATGCATTTAAAAATTTTTCCCTTGAAACGTCCTCTTTGATCCACGGATTATTTACTTATTTATTTGATCTATGGATTATTAAGAATTGTTTAGTTTTTGAGTGTAGATTTTCTCAATATCTTTTTGTTACAAGTTTCTGGTTTGATTCCATTGTCATTAGAGGATGCACTTTGAGCTCAAGTTTTTTAAATTTGTTTAGATTTGTTTGTGGCCCAGATGTGGCATACCTTGGTATATGTTCTCTGTGCACCTGCGTTCTTATTGGTTGAAGGGTTCTGTAAATGTCAGTTGGATCCTTTCGGTTGATTGTGGTGTTGCTAAATTTTTTGCCTAGTTGTTTTATCCGTTTTTGAGAGAAAGATGTTGAAATCTTTAGCTACAATTGTGGCTTTGTCTATTCCTTCAATTCTGTTAGTTTTTTGTTTGATGTATGCTCTGTATAGTTTGATGTAGAGCTCTATAAGCTCTTAGCCAGCCGCCTTGGTCCTCCCAGACTGTCAGTTTTGTCTCTTCGACTCAGGCACACTTCTACAGCCTGTGAACTCTTCAGGTATAAGCTGGGGCAGTCATAGAGCTCACCTCATTTATTTTCCATGCCTCAGGAATCGGTGACCTACATTACCTCATATCCAATGCCTTGGGACCCATGTATTGTCATCTATTCATTTTTTAATTTGCTTTAGGCAGGAGGGTAAATCTGGCCCCTGTTAAACCACTTTGACCAAAATCAGAAGAACTGTGTAAATATAATTTAATAGAACTAAAAGTCAGCAGGTGGGTCAGATAACGTCCAGTTTGTGCTGGGCAGCTCAGGTCTCATGGTAACTTGGTGTCCCATGGTCAAGTGTTTAGTTTCTACTGAGGCCTAGTAGCAGGCCAAGAGCTATTCTAAACAGGAGAGCAGTTATCTGCAGAGGATGGCCAGGCCTTGCTCCAAAATTCTAAGGGCCTGTGCTGCAGTTGAGCTATACGTGCCTGCCAGGGGCTCCAAACAGCATCCCTGTCTGCCACTGCCACCTTCTATGCCATTGGATGTGCTGATTGGATGGCCGTGGGGCAGAGCAGCTTGTACGGCAGCCTGGAACTGTTGCAGGGCCTTCTCTTTTCTGGGCCTCGCTCATATCTGGCAGCTTTTTGGTTACTCAGCAAATGGGCAAGATTAGTACACCCAAATGAGGAATATGTTGCCTCCCAAATCCAAGACACGCACGAGCCAATATACCTCGTTTTGTGTTGTAGGAGGGGCCTGATAAAACAGTGAACTTATCCTTCACCTTGGAAGGGATATCTCAACATGTCTCATGTCACTGAACCCCTAGAAATTTCACTGAGGTAGAAGGCTCCTGAATTTTTGTTGGACTTATTCCTTCTGACATGCAAATGTTTTACCAATATGTCTGGAATACTTGCTTCTGCTTGCTCTCTAGGACCATTTAGCATTATGTTGTCACTGTAATAGGACCAGTGTGATATCTCTTGGAGGGGAAAGGCAATAAAGATCCCCTAGAAACTAAATTGACACAGGGCTGGAGAGTTGTTTTACCAAAGAGGTAGGACAGTAAAGATGTATTTCTGGCCTGGCCAGTTGAAATCAAACTGCTTCTGGTGGGTGTGTAGACAGGTATGGAGAAAAAAATGTTTGCCAGATCAATAGCTACACCCCAGGTACCAGGGGATGTGTTAATTTCCTCAGGCAATCAAACCACATCTGGTACAGCAGCTGCAGTTGGAGTCACCACCTGACTAAAATTATAATAAACCACAGCCATTATCCAAGTCCAT
This sequence comes from Ursus americanus, assembly GCF_024610735.1. NCBI lineage: Eukaryota > Metazoa > Chordata > Mammalia > Carnivora > Ursidae > Ursus > Ursus americanus. Next base: position 43,438,818 of record NC_142142.1, read on the forward strand.
CTGTCATCTGCACAGGCCAATTAGGAGAGTTGAATGGGGACATGGTGGGAATCTCTGCCTCTGCATCCTTCGCGTCCTCGATATTGGCACTAATCTCTGCAGTCCTCCTGAGAATTACTTTTGGTTTACCATTTTCCTAGGTAGAGCCATTTTTAATGGCTTCTGTTTGACCTTTCCTGCCATAATAGCTTTCACTCCATAGTCAGGGAACGAATGAAGGGCTTCTGCCAGCTAAGTATGTCTATTCCAAGTATGCATTTTGAAATTTTAAAAGTAAACACTTCTGCCAGCTAAGTATGTCTATTCCAAGTATGCATTTTGAAGTTGTAAAAGTAAACACAGGAAGGTTCAGGGACCCACTGGACCCACTATGAGATGTAGCTGAGCTAAAACTCCATTGATCATCTTCCTAAGCCCCTACTCTGACTGGTGGGCCACAGTCATGTTTTGGGTCTCTTGGAATTTGTGTCAACTCAGGGCCAGTTTCTAGTAATCCCTGAAAGGTTTGAATATTTCCTTTTCCCCAGTGCACAGTTCCCCTGGTAAATGGCCATAGGTCCCTTTGGGCAAGGCTGGGAGGAATATTAACCAAAATAAGAGAAAGACAGGTACCATAGGATTTCACTCATATATGGAATTTAAGAAACAAAACAAACTTGCAAAGGAAAAGAAGAGAAACAAACCATGGAACAGACTCTTAACTAGAAAAACAACTGATGGTTAGCAGAGGGGAGCTGAGTGGGGGATGGGTAAAATAGGTGATGGGGATTATAGAGTACACTTACCATGATGAAAAAATGCAATACAATGCAGTACAAAATAAAATATAAAAAATTAAATTAAGAAAGAAAGCTAAGCTTAAGCCTAGGATGTCAGTTCTAAACCTTACATATTCTCAGATTAACAGTGAGAGATTATCAGAGCTCTTCAGAAATCTAAATTTCCATAATGATAGTTACCGAGAAAACCATTAGCCATCACTCTCCTCAGTGCTGTGCGCGTTGCCCTCTCCCCTCTGCCTAGGTAACACCATTTCTCAAACTTCTGTAACTACACAGAATTTTTTTTCTCTCTCAGATAAGTGGTCAGAAATGGAACGTGTTGATACCTGCTCCTATTTGTAAGACCAGATACTCATCCCAGGGCTGTTAAGGGGTTGTCATCAGATGCTTTGGAACATGGGCCATGTCTAATCCAGATCTCAGAGGCTTCCTCTCACTCTTGGCTGCCCCTTGACCCCAGGGCTGACCACTTCAGTGCCTTGATCCAGGAGCGATTCGAACATCTCCCTGGGTTTTGCATCTGTGCTCCTTGTCAACAGGCTTTAGAAGGCTTTACCTGGCTGCCGAAGGGGAGGCTTTAGAAGGCTTCTCTTGCACGTTTATTTGAGAGCAAAGGGGATTTGTATTATCACCTTCACTTCTCTGCCTGTTAAATGCGGTTGTTGATGGTCCATGTTCGCATCAGCGCCATTGGAACTCTTACCCAACTAGATCTTAGCCATGTCCTAGAATTCCTTGGCTGTATAGTTGACTCTCGAACAACACGAGTTTGAACTGCACCTACATGCAGACTCTTTTCAATAAGCATACCTATCGTACTGTAAATGGATTTTGTCTTCCTTATGTTTTTCTTAATAACATTTCCTTTTCTCTACCTTTACTGTAAGAATACAGTAAATAGTGCATATAATGCACAAAATGTATTAAGCAACTATTTATATTATCAGTAAGGCTTTCAGTCAGTGGTAGGCTATTAGTAGTTAAGTTTGGGGTAGTCCACGTTATATGCATATTTCCCACTGTTAGTGGGTTGGTGCCACTAACCTCCACGGTGTTCAAGGGCCAGCTTGCTAATCATAATCATAAGCATCTAATGAACATATTCTTGTAGTAGACACTATTCTAAACCATTTACAGGAATCATCACATTTCATTGTCACAAAATCCCCATGAGGTTAGTATAGTTATTTTTTAATTAACTCAATTACAAGTATGAATTTATACTATAGTTAGTGTAATTATTTTCCTTTTTTTTAAAGGTTTATTTTATTTATCTGAGAGAGAGGAAGAGAGAGAGGGAACAGGAGCAGGGTAGGAGGGCGGAGGGAGAGGGAGAGGGAGAAGCGGTCTCCCTGCTTAGCAGATCCTATCTTTTTCAAGCAAGAGTCTCTGGTGATTGATTGCCAGCCCATGGCTGCAAAAAAGACCTGGCTGAAATCCTGAAACTGCTATTTTTTGAACCACATTTTAAGAGTGGATATTCTTAATATTCTCTTTGAAAGAAGGGAGACAGAAAGATGAATCATTATTCTCACCTCACAAATCAGAAACGTAGAGATGGGGGCTGCTCTTGCACTTATATAAACGTTTGTAACTCAGTGATTATCAGACCATCCAAACTTTCTTATGCAACCAAAAGCTTCCAGAGGAGCTGCTTTAAATTTATAGAACTTGGCTGTCCAGAGACTAAACAGTTTTGATTCTTAAATGGTCTCTGTGCCCTAGGGCAGAACGTGTTGTTTGTAATAATAGGAACAATTTGTGGCCCAGAAGTCCTCCCCTTCGGCAGCCAGGTAAGCATAGGAGAAGAAACTATCGTTAATATGACCCCTGCTGCACCCCAGTTTCAGTGGGAAGAGGCATATTATTAGTTAGAAAAGTCCCTGTCAAGAAAGAAAGGTCAGGCAGTACAGGCAGGGATACAAAACAGAGGTTGCTGTAGTGTCACCCAGTGAGACCCCGGAAGGTGAGCAGCGCACAGCGTGCCATTATATATGCCAGAAGCACAGCATTTAAGACTTGTGCCGCTCTGTGACCAGTCTTTCTCTGACTTGGATGCTCTCATGCAGCCACTCATTGTGGGAGGAGTTGAAGAGCTGAATTTTGTCTCTCCCAAAATAGGGAGATTTGAAAGACCCAGGGTCAGGCCTTTGGGAAAGCAAAAAGGAAGTTGGTGGAATTGACTCAGCATTCAAAATGCTGGAAGCTGTGCCTGACTCTGGGCTTGCTCTGGGAATAGAGTCCTTTCTAATAATCCTGAACTAGCCTTTTTATGCCTTCTAGAAGAAAGTATGCGTGCCTAAGAGTTTGGCATCGAGAAAGGCACTTGGAAATTCCCAGAAAATCACAAAAGGAGGGGGAGATCCTGGAGACGGGGGAAGAGATACAAGGAGAACACGCCCAGAACAATTCAACTGAGATCTTTTCAGGGATTTACACAATCCTTTGGATATTTCTTCAGTTTTTGGTCATGCTTCCTTGTAGAACTCTAGATCTCACCTTGTTAGGATAAATCAGAACTCTGTTGATTTCCTGGCTGCTCACTCATCTGAGAGAAGCCAGTCTGTTCTGCACCTGAGTCCCTGACTTCAAAGGCCATTCTAGAAGAAACTGTTCTTGACCTTATGGCTTACTCCCAGATGAGACAAATACAGGCCTCAGAGATAGTTTGACTTTAGCAGGCCACTCCTACACTAGCCCCACCGCCAGGTTTGTCTTCCTGCCATGGCAGGGCCCCAGCTGCAGCCCCTGGGCTATGGCCCTCTTTGGACAGCTGACCTCTGAGGGTAGTCTGCTGCCTGAGTCATCCGCCACCTACTCAGGCTTCGGGGGTGTGTGTGGCTCCCGAGATTCTCACATACCGAAATCTTCCATTATCTTACCTCAGTTATGTTCTTGTGCTTTGGCATTACAGGAACATGTAAGACAGAACATTCTGTTCACTTTTGCTTGGGGAAATAGAAATAATGAATTTCATTCAGTTACGTTGCACAGTGGTGGGTCCACCTTTCCCCAGTATAACTCTGTAACAAATTTGTGTGAACCTGGGTCAATGTTCTCTGTAAGCTGTGCATCACACCTGGGTTTTCTTTGGTAGATGAGAACAGACGGAAGTGACAGCTAGGGGACTTCACTCCCCTCTTCTCCAGCCTGACTTGTCAATGTCCCAGCAGCCTGTAGAGGGAAGCCCTGAATGAGCGATGAGTGTTAAGGAGGGCACTTGCGTTGAGCACTAGGTGTTATATATAAGTGATGGATCACTAAATTCTAATCCTGAAACCAATTTTACACCATATGTTAACTAACTAGAATTTGAATACAAATTCAGAAAAGAAAAAAAGGAAGTGCATATGAGCATATACTCTGACTCAGTCCTGGAAATTGGTCGAGAACTGCTGTTTGGGGGTGGCTGACAGGAGCCTCCCATCCTGTACTCATCACTCCACAATGTGGTGGGCAATGACCAGGGCGAGGGGCTGGAAGGCAGTAGGCTGGGGCACTGGAACAGGGCTTCAGGGAAGGGCCTCAGGGCAAAGCCCTCTCTGCCTTGGAGACTGAGAGCCTGCTGACTCCATCTAAGAAATGCCTCGGGAAAGGGGATCACGCAGAAAGCTTTCGGAGGAGTCCTTTTTTTTTTTAAATAATGATTTTTTATTATGTTAGTCACCATACAGTACATCCTTAGTTTTTTATGTAGTGTTCCATGATTCATTGTTTGCATATAACACCCAGTGCACCATGCAATATGTTCCCTCCTTAATACCCATCACCAGCCTATCCTAATCCCCCCCCACCCCGCCCGAAGCCCTCAGTTTGTTTCCCAGAGTCCATAGTCTCTCGTGGTTCATTCCCCCTTCTGTTTACCCCCCTTCATTCTTCCCTTCCTTCTCCTACCGATCTTCCTGCTATTTCTTATGTTCCATAAATGAGTGAAACCATATGATAATTGCCTTTCTCTGCTTGACTTATATCACTTAGCATAATCTCCAGTCCCATCCATGTTGCTGCAAATGTGGATAATCGTTCTATCTGATGGCTGAGTAATACTCCATTGTATATATGGACCACATCTTCTTTATCCATTCGTCTGTTGAAGGGCATCTCGGCTCCTTCCACAATTTAGCTATTGTGGACAATCCTGCTATGAACACTAGGGTGCATATTCTCCTCACTACGTCTGTATCTTTGGGGTAAATACCCAGTAGTGCAATTGCTGGATCATAGGGTAGCTCTATTTTTAACTTTTTAAGGGACCTCCACACTGTTTTCCAAAGTGGCTGAACCAACTTGCATTCCCACCAACAGTGTAAGAGGGATCCCCTTTCTTTAGGAGGAGTCCCAGTGAAGAAGTCCACTGTTACTCCTGGCCTCCCCACAGTCGATCCCCTGTCAACTATGTTAGGTGATTTAAGGTCTTAAGCAGCACCTGTGGTAGGAGCTGAACTAACGAGAAGGGGTGACCCAGAATCCATGTCTGACCCCAAATTCCTGTTCCTTACTTCTGTCATTGGTCAGACACGATCCCTGAACTGACAGCTGAGAGGACGCAGATCAGGATCTCCCTTTGCTTTGACGCTCTGGTGAAATTTCAGTTCCGTCCTGTCTCTTAGGCATAAAAGAAAGACATGGGGCTCTGTGGCTTCTATGCCCAACTCACTGACTCATTTGAGAAAATGGTACCTTCCAGGCTGCCCACAGCTAGAAAGTCTGGAGGACAGTTAAAGGAGGGAAGTGGGGCTAGGTCAGGAGGCTGATTTGGGTTGAGTATGGGGGAGGGGGCAAGGGTTTCTGGGGTGAGACCCAGGCCTGCAGGGCAGTGTGGTGGGGTGGGTCCAGCCGCTCGGGGGAACGTGGGTCTGAGGCAGGCCTAGGTGGACTGCAGGCCAGGAGAGCTAGTCAGCCAGACCCTATGTCCCCTGCAGGCCTGGGAGTGAGGCAGGTTTGCCATCATGTGCAGAAAAAACGGTCACGGAGAAGAAATGGGACTGGACATCCATCACACACTTCCTTCTTCCTGCCTGTGTGGGAGCTCGGAGGGAGCCCTGTAATACAGCAAGTCTCCGTCTTCTCACGGCCTCACCTGGAACCAGATGATCCCACTCTCGGGTGGGCTCCTTGCAGAGCAGGGCCAGGGGAAGTGCTTGTTGGAGGTTGGCAGAACTGATGGAAGAGGGTATTGCTGAATGCAGAGACTATCTATGGGTTCAGGGTGGTGGGGTCAGAGGTGGGTTCTGTTTTTATTTTCTTTTCCCTGCATTCCCTGCCCTTTCACTGTCCTCCTGCAGGGGCAAGGTGAGCCCAAGCTTGGGCTGGCTACAAAGGAGCCGAATGTGGCCTCAAGTCCATTACCTTCTCCTCCGTGTACAGACATAGGGCTTGGGTACAGGGAGAACCCCTGGGCAGGGCAGGAGCAGGACAGCATGTCCTCCAATCTCCCATGGAGGAAGGGGCAGCAGGGTGGAAAGGCTTTGAATGGGGGCCAGAGGAGGGGAGAAGGTGCAGACTCTCAGCCCCACGAGGGGGGAGGGCTGGGAACCTGTTTCCAAGGCCTCAGATAGAGACGGGGGAGGAAAGAATGGCTACAGAGCACATCCTCTCTATCTGTGGGAAGGAGAGGTGGCCACAGGTGTCCAAGGTCTGTCTGGGGCCCACACTAAGATCCTCAGATGAGAGGTGTTGAAGGGCTAAGCAGCTGGCCAAAGCTTCTGGCTGAGTCTGGAAGGCAGAGTCGGGTGTTAACCTTTGTAAAGGGATTTACCAGGGGACCAGCTCCAGAACCTCCCGCCATGTCTGGGCCTCACCTACTAGGAGGGCAAGACAAGTCCGGTGATAAAGGTGCACTTTCCACAATAACAAATCACAACTTCATATATACCGTGTGAACGATGATGGTTGTTACGAACGTGGACTTGTGGTATATGCACAGAAGTATTCTGGTATGGAGGCACGGCACACGTTCGCAGTTGTTCTCAGATTTGGAAGCACAAAGGGAGTTTTATGTACTTCGTAGGAGTTTGGTGTGTTTGCACAGTTTCTGTTACGTCGACTCCCAGTAGAATATTGTTCAAAGTTGCCCGGATGAACACAGGAGAGAGACACGTTGCACGAAGTTTGGAATTCGCTGCAGATTTTCATCCCTGGTTGCCCAGATCATAGTGCAAGAGCATCTTCCCAGCCAGAACATGGGGTGCTTCGCTTCCAAGCATAAGCTTGGTTCTCCCGACTCAGACCCTCAGGACTTCTGTCCATGGATTGGTGCCTGTGTCTGACACGTTCCAAATGCAAGACTCACGAATGTGGTCCCTGTGGGAATTACTTCCCAGACCGTGGCTCATAAGTCTTATAGATCCCAGCCAGGCTTGTGGGACACCCTAGTTTTAGTGGGACTTAGTTTGTGAATGTTGTCTCTGCCAGGCAGAGAGAGATTCTTTTTTTATTTATTTATTTTTAATGGAGACAGACTTTTTCTTACCTGTTCTCCCTTCCTCTCTCCCCACAGTCATCTCCAGCCCTGGGAACCCTTCTCCAGATTGTAAAGAGAAGGAAAGAGCATGGGAGAGAGGAAAGATAATGGCCCACCTGATCAAACAGATATGCACCTTATTCCCTGGGGGAAAACAGTTCCTTTCCAAGTGCCCTTGGACTTCAACTGGAAGATGAGGTCAATTCTTTTAAACCTATGTGGTTGTTCAGAGAATTCAAAGGAATCAAGTGCTCTATATGCCCAAAGAACCTTTGACACCAAGTAGGGTCTTCCAGGCCATGATTCATATGTGAATTTCTTTTCTTCCTTTTCTTTCTTTTTTCTTTTTTCTTTTTAAAGATTTTGTTTATTTATGAGACAGAGAGGGAGAGGGAAAGCATGTGTTGGGGTGAAGGCCAGAGGGAGAGGGATAAGCAGACTCCCCCGGCAAGCAGGGAACCTGACCCAGGGCTTGATCCCAGGTCTCGGAGACAGTGACCCAAGCCGAACACAGATGCCTGACCGACTGAGCCACCCATGCGCCCCTCCATATGTGAATTTCTTAAGTCCCAACAATTACATCTGATGTACCTCTGGCAGTCCTTGTTTCCACCTGTGAGGTCCCAGAGGCACAGAGAAGTGAATAACTTGTTTCAGATCACATAGCAGGGAGGTAGCACCCTGAATCTTCCATCCCAGATGTGCAGGGAAAGGATCACATTGGGGTAGCCTGTTTCTGGCTCTGGGAATGAGCCCACTCAAGATAAATGGGCCCCACAGTCACTCTTTCCCCCACAGTGGGAATCGGCCATGATCAATGCCTGTCCGTTCTCTGTGGTGACCACCAACTGCAAGGTAGGCAAGGAATGTCATCCTGTGAACTGGGAATTAGGGGCTGTCCGTACAGGGGCACTGCTCCCTTGTGCCTCTCGGGTTAACCACGCCAACAACGCATTCATGTCTTCATCAGCTGGTTTTGATTATCTGATAGGTGCAAGGCATCTTTCTAGGTGCTGAGGAGAAAGCAGTGAACACAATCCAGGAAAGTCCTGCATTCATGGCACATTCGTCCTTGAGAGGGGAAAGAGACAAGACACATAAGTAAGGAAAAGCCTGCGAGTGACAAACTGGGTTAAGCATGTGCGAGAAAACTGGAAAGGGACGTGGCCAGCGTGGTCAGAGAGTTTTGCACACACATGCAGATATTTCCTGTTTGCCCATGAGCACATCGGCAGGCCTCACTAATCGAATGACACTTAGTAGATGAAAGAGGAAGGTACAACTGCGTGGCGCTGTCTGGAGGGAGTGAGGCAAAGGCAGAGAACTGATGGGAAAACTCATTTCCAGGCCTCCCTGCTCCTTCCCCCCGATCACACCCCATTTCTAGTGACTAATCCAAATATGGCTTCCTCTCGCCCCATCACCCCCAGTGTAAGTCTCTCCCACTATAATCATTTCTGGTCTTTGTCTCCCTTGGACAAATTAATGAATAAAGCTCAAGGGAAACAGATCATCTAAACCTCTTACCCCCCTGTCTTGAACTGTCCCATCCATCTCTCGGAGGGCTGCTACACTGGCCCGTCGGACCACATCTGGAGCGTCAGGCTCTGGTCCTGATGACCCACTTTGGGAGGGGTGTAGTACGCTGGAGGTCATGCTGAGGCCAGTGTCCAGGATGGTCATACCTGAAAGGGACTGAGCAACTCCCTCACAGATGCTCAGTGACCCCAGGTTTGTCGTATGTGAAAGGCTGTCCTGTGGATGTGGGGTTAGACAGGCTCTTTGTAGGCCAACTTCCAGAACTACAAGTGAAGTGAAGAGGGACTAGCAAGAGAGATTCTCTACCAGCATTAATTAGTACCTTATACTAGACCTAATAAAATGAAATGGGGTGTCTGGATGGAGGAATGCAAATGCACACAGGGTGTACCCTCTCCTGGGAACATTGTAGAGAGGATTCAGGTGGCTTCATCTGAAATTTATGGTTCTGTGATCTAGTGGGATGCCTGAGGGCAGGTGATGGGAATAAATAAAGCTGGAGCCTCCCTCTGGGACTGTCTCAGGAATGGGCGCGAGGATGTTCCAGTTGCTTCTGCTGGGCATATTCACAATGCTCTTCATGGATGAAGGTAAAGCCTGGTGAGGGAGGCGGTGATGGGTGGTGAGAGGCTATGTGGGGAGGAAAGGGAGGTGGCTTCTAACCTTGACTTTTTGGGCTGCTGTAAAATGGCTTAAGGAGATTTTTTTTCTTTTTCTCTTTTCAGGAGACAGAGTCCTGACATCGAAATGTATGTTGTAGTTGGTTTGCAATTTTTGCATAAATAATGCCACAATGAGAGGGGACATTTCTGATTTTTTCAAACATTGTCTCTCTACCCTCCCTGACTATATTCTACTCTCCTCACTCACTGCTCTTGCGGTTTTTTTCTGCCTCCAGCCTTGGGTGAATGGGGGAGGAGGCTTGAATCCTTGTGGTCATAGCTGTCACCCACTCAAGGGAGTAAGGACCCCTGGCAGAAGTGGGAAGGGTATTTAACTTCCTTCTTGTGAGGTCTACACCTCTACAGTGTAAATGTTGATATTGGGGTAGGCTTCTGAAGCAGACTTAACTTTCCCTAGAGCTCTGCTTTCAATCTTTCCTCTCTTTATTTAGTGGTTCGGTTTTGCTATCAGTGTGCCCACTTTAATGGATATAAATGCCTCACTGGCTTGAAAAAGTGCTGGAAGTTCAATCTAACAGTTCACAACAGGAGTTGTTCCATAGATCACTACTACTATAGTGATCGAGTAACAGGTAAGTGTGGGTTATAGAGAGACACAAAACATTACCAATGGTGCCCACCAACCCTGGAGTTAAGGTGTGGAGGGAAACTGGGACCATGGGAAAGTCTGGGGAAAGTGAAATTCTCCATAAACTACCTGGGGTGGAGCCTGTGTGGGAGGCAGATGTCTTTTGTCTGGTCCTACATAGACCTAGATGAGATTTAGGCACAGCTTTGGGGCTCATTCCCATCCACAGAAACCCAATGAGGTTCTGGAGAGATGTTATTGCTAGGAAGATGGTATGATTAAGCAAGGAGATCACATTTGCTTTTTTTCTCTCTTTAGGGAGATCTCTGTATCGTTACACAGAACTGTCTTGTAAACCTTGTGAAGAGGGAATGCAACAAGTATACCATGACTTACTGAAAGAAACATTGTGCTGCAGTCATGCTGACATGTGTAATAATGGCCACATAAATTTAGATACTACAATTATATTTGGAAGAGGGATCGATAACATGACTGATGTGATAATAGAAGGCTAAACATGTGCTTAAGATTTTGAACCATATAGGAACACACATCTTATTAAATCATACTTTCCCCTCCCCCTAAAATAGACAAGAGTATAGGGGCACCTGACTGGCTCAGTCTGAAGAGCATGGGACTCTTGATCTCACGATTGTGATTCAAGCCCCATGTTGGGTGTAGAGATTTCTTAAATAAATAAACTTAAAAAGAAAAGAAAAAGAGATAGTATAAAAGGAAATAGACCATAAAGTAGAAGAGATACACACAAATGCACACACACCATAAAACAATATAACAGCATTGACTAAACATATCAGCCAAAGATTTTAGTTTAGTATAACATTGCAATATCCAACTCTGTGATGATTTAGAAATATGACCAAGTCAAAACAATTCAAAATGTGTAAATATAAATGAACGGGAAAAATATGTATTAAAAACTCATATGGATTTTGAGCCTATTTATGGGCTCAGAATCATTGAAAGAGATAATATACTTTACGTTATCAAAGCCACTAATCTACAATAAAGATGTAAATTATTAAAACAGGCAGCCAATACCACAGCAACAACTTTTCTTAACAGCTCTCCTATAGAAATTATAAGAGATGATGAGAAAAAGAAATGCATGCTAATCACCAGATCATGTGGATAAATAATTAGCAAGGGGATTAAAGACATATACAACATGATTATTAAGGTTTATTCTCATAAACCTATATCTAATTCTGAACCCAGATAATAGAGAACACAGCTTTTCAAATGCACATGGAACATTCACAAAGATTAGTCACATATTAGCCCTGTGGAGGATTGAGTTGATTTACATCTGAAATGTAAAAGGTCCATATTTTTCTCAGTCCATGTTTGGAATTTTGGCCAGGATAAAAACCTTTAAAGTGTGAAACTCTCCTGGTGCCTCCCAGCATCATTTTATTTACTGATATAAATAAACTATTTTCCAACCTGGTTTGATCACATGGTCGGAGACATTATAATCCCACCCCTCCCCACCAACCACATGCACTGTCATTAAGAACTTCTGTTTAAAATAGTCCTGAAGCTGAGATTCCTCACACAGATTTTGATTGTGCAGTGCAGTGACAGAGAGCAGTCTGTATGTAAATGAGGACTCTGGGAGCTTGTGCATGGAATGTCTCTTGGATTTCCCCCAATTTTTGTCTGCACTCTCCTTTTGCTGCACTGTAGTCTTTGTCTTTAAATAAAAGCTCTATTCAATATGCACTATAAGTATGTTCCTAGAGAATAAGTGTGTTCTGTGAAGTCTGATGAGGTGTTCCAGATATCTAAATTTGGGAAATCTTTGCAAACCCTCAAAGAAACACTTGATAAATTCTGAGAAATAGAAATAATATAAGCAATATTCACTTACCACATGCAATAAAGTAGAAGTTAAAAACAAGACCAAAAAAGTGCCACCACCTGGAAATATAGAAAGGTGTTATCAAGGAGCTCTTAATAGGAAAATCTAGGACCAAAAAAAAGCAGAATTTCTTAGCAGAAAACATTACATATCAAAAGTTATGGAATACAGCTATAGCATTTATCAGAGGAAAATTCATAGCATTAAATACACATAAAATTTAAAAAGTGGTAAACACTCAACTCAAAATAGCAGACCAAGAACAAAGTAAGCAGAAAAAAGGAAAGAACTAGCAATAAGTAAAAGTAGATATCTCAGAAGTAGTGTATTCACTCCATATGGCCATCATTCATTCTGTGGCTGTGTACCATAGACTTAGTGGCTTAAACACATTATCTCACAGTTTCTATAGGTCAGAAGTCCAGGGCTTAGCTGGGTCCTCATCTCAGAATCTCACAAGACTGCAATCAAGGGGTAGACCAAGCCATGTTCTCATTTGAAAGCAATTTAGGAAGAATTCACTTCTAAACTCTTTTGGCCTGTTGGTAGAATTAATCTCTGTAGTAGTATAACTGAGGTTCTTCTTTTCTTTCCAGCTCTTGGCTGGGGCCTCTTTCAGCTCCAAAAGGCCATTCATTCATAGTCCTCTACCACGTAGCTATCCCCATAGTCAATTTACAACATCACTGCTTCTTCAAGGCCAGTGGGAGAGTGTCTCTCCTGTTTGCTAAGATCCAGTCTTACATAATGTAACATAATAATATGAATGATATTCTTTCACCTTTGCTACATTCTATTGGTTAGAAGCAAGTCACAAGTTCTGCCCATACTCAAGGGAGGGGGTTATTCAAGGGGTGAATCATTGGGTATATCCCATACCTTAGGATGTGTCTGCTACATATAGAAAACAGGAAATAAATACAACAAATGAATTAAAAAGTTTAAATAAGCAAATCACAAGTTAACCTGTTATTTAAAAAAGGAGACTGCACAAATACAAAATATTAGATATTGCAAAGGAGTAATAAACATCCAAACTGAGGAAATTTTTAAAAATATTTAAATTTCAAAATTAATTTGTATAATCCTATGCAAATGAATATAAACATCTAGTTGAAATAAGTAATTTTCTAGGAAAATAGAATTTTTACCCAAACTGACCCAAGCAGAATGAGAAAGGCCACCCAAACTCATTTCTATTTTTAAAAAATAGAGAAAATTGGGGTGCCTGGGTGATGCTGTCAATTAAGCGACTGACTCTTGGTTTCGACTCAGGTCATGATCTCAGAGTCCTGAGATTAGGCCCTGCTGCAGGCTCCGTGCTCAGGGTGGAATCTTCTTGAGATTCTCTCTCCCTCTGCCCCGTCCCCCGCCAATGCGCTCGATCTCCATATCTTTCTCTTTCTAAAATAAATACATAAATCTTTAAAAAATAAAAAACAGAGAAAATTATAAAAGAGCTCCTGTCACTTCCCCAAAAAGCACTACATCTACATGGTTCACAGAAGAATTCCAAAAAAAACTTTTTTTTTTTTTTTAGGGGGGGTAGGAGAGAGTGAGAATCTTAAGCAGGCTCCATGCCCGGCACGGAGGCTGCTGTGGGGCTCTATCCCACAATCCTGAGATCATGACCTGAGCCAAAATAAAGAGTAGGTTGCTTAACCAACTGAGGCACCCAGGTGCCCTCCCCCCCAAAAAACCTTTAATAAGTAGATGATTCCAATGCTACTTAAACTATTTCAGAGTATAGATAAGGAAAGGAAACATTCATTTTATTAAACAATTATATCCAAATCCAAATGAGTTTATGTAATATAGAGCATTATAAAAATCTCACTTTTTTTGGCTAACTGAACATGATGAAAAAAAGAATTGGAAGAGATTGTCATTAAAAAGACTTGATGAAAAAAAATAGTCTGTCTTGTCTGATATTTAAAAAATCTCATAAACATCAATTTAAAAATCTTTGACAAAGTATTAGCAAACAAATTTCAATACCAGATAAAAGGATAACTTAAAATGAATTATTTTGTTTCTGTTGAATAACAATTCCAAAACTCAGAGGCTTAAAATTATAAGTTATTTCCTGTGTCTGAGGAATTCAGATAGTCCCGATTTGCTCAGCTGGGTAGCCCAATCTCAGTGAGACCAGACTCACTCACGTCTAGTGAATAGCTAGAGATTGGTCGATTGAGCCTGGCCTTGGCTAGGGTGACTGAGCTCTACTCTGCATGCTCATCTTCTCCTGGGACCAATAGATTAGCTTAGACATGGCTTACTCATGGCAATGGCAGAACCATAAGAGAGCAAGACCCAAGCCCATTTTAAACCTCTGCTTACATTAAATTTGCTAACACCCCAATGGCCAAGCAAGTTACATGGCCATGCCTAGAGTTAAGAAACCGGGCAGGTAATCCCACCTACAATGGGAGGACATTGAGAATTTGCACGTTAAAGGATGTAGACATATAGGAGGGGTGAAGAATTGGGGCCAGATGATACAATCTACCATACATTATGGCCAAGTGAGCCTTATTCTAGGGATGCAAGAGTGGTTCAGTATTAAAAATGTCAATTAAAGGGGCGCCTGGGTGGCTCAGTCGGTTAAGCCTCTGCCTTTGGCTTCGGTCATGATCTCAGGGTCATGATCTCAGGATCCAGTCCTGCATTGGGCTCCCTGCTCCACCGGAGTCTGCTTCTCCCTCTCCCACTGCCCCTCCCCCCACTCCTGCTCCCGCTCTCTAAAATATAAACAGAATATTTTTTTTAAAAAGCAGTCATTAAATAGACCTATAAATAAATAAGTAAATAAAAACAGTAAACATTTGTCCTAAAATAAAGTAGGATATCATAAATTCTAAAAAAAAAAAAGTCAGTTAAATAATAATACAATAACAAGAATCAGATGATCATCCTAAAGGGTAACAAGTAGTCATTTCACAAAATTCAACACCTGTTCATCTATAAAAAAACTCAAAAGTGGAATTGATGAATGTCTTTAACATGATAAAGTGATATATATCTCAGTCCAAAATCCAGTAGCTTATTTAATGGGGGAAATATTAGATGGTTTCATGCTAAAATAAGAAATAAGGCAAGGACGTTCACTACCTATACAGCTAATTAGTATAATATTAGAAAATTAATCAATGTAATTAGACAAGAAAAAGGAACTAGGGGCCTTAGAATTTGAAAGGAAGAGACCAAACTATTTTCTTTAGCAAATGAAAGGGTGTATATCTGATGAAACCAAAAGAATCAATAGCCAAACTGCTACGAATAACAGAAAAATTAACATTCAATTATCAATAGCATTCGCATATGCAGTAACTATGTAGAATATAAAATGGGATGTCTCACTTAGAGCAGAAAAAAATCCATATAAAGAAAACTATAAAAAAAACTATTCTAAAAAAAAATACCTTTAAGATACCAGTGAAAAAATACCAATAAAAGCATACCATCACTTTTTACCCTGGAGTTAGATAGGTTGACTATAAAGATCAATTGGAAGAATAAACAAACAAGAAATGCCAAAAAATGCTGAAGACCAAGAGCAATGAAGGAGAGCTAGCTCTTCCTAATATTGAAATCAATAACAAAGCTTTTATAATTAAAACAACACGGTTATTAATACGTGAATAGACAAAGAGGACTTCTTGAAAAGATTCCTTGATCGTTTAAATGGCTTTCAAAACAATTTTTTTATTGAAGTAATGCTTTCTCTGTTCCTTTCTGTGTCATAACCTCAAGTATAACTACACTTCTGAATTCTTTCACCATGCTTCTATCTTGTTTTTACACTTCATATGAGTGAAATCGTGTAAGTGATATGAACTGTATTCTTTTGTGCCTGGCTTCTTTTGCTCATCCTTATGTCTTTGGAAGTTATCCATGTTGCTGCATATAGCGATAGTTCAGTCTTTATATTGCGGTGTAGTGTTACACTGTATATATATACCACATTTTATCTTTTCTGCTGTCTATGAATAATTGGGTTGTTTCTAGTTTTTAGTTATCACAAATAAAACAGTCATGAACCTCCACCTCCTCCATCCTCCCCAGCCCCGTCCTCCTCTTTCTCCTCCTTTTTCTTTTTTTGGCAAACCCTTCATTAGAAAATAGCACTGATAAAAAAATAATTGATATTGTGTGGGTTGTTTGTTCAAAGGAAGCAAAATAGCTATATCAGGTGCTGTAAAGGCCTGAGAAACAACGCGTAAAACAATTTCCTAATTTGATCTAGGACGAACATGGTTGGGAGCAGTTAAAGGGCTCAAGAAGAAGGTTAGGGTTTTAAAAGAAATTACATTCTTGATGGGGCACCTGGGTGGCTCAGTCGGTTAAGCTTCTTTCTGCCTTTGGCTCAGGTCATGATCCCAGGGTCCTGGGATTGAGTCCCACATTGGGCTCCTTCCTCAGCGGGGAGCCTGCCTCTCCCACTCTCCTCCCTCCCCCTACTCATGCATGCTCTCTCTCTCTCTCAAATAAATAAAATCTTTTTAAAAATAAATAAATAAATGAAATTGCATTCTTGAAAAGTAGCAGGCAATGAAACTATTAAATAATTCCTTACAGGTTTTAAAGATTAAAATGTAACACATTGGAGTCACATGCCTATCATAGGGGAATTCAAATGGAAATTACGCATTGGCCCTCCAGTGAGCTACTTTCTATTTAAGAAAGAAATGCTGTCTGGGGAATTTGGAAGTTTGTCCAGTTGCCCACAGTGACGTGAAAGAAAGAGACAAGCCTTTAGAATCAGAGGAATTAGAGCTATAATTATGACTTTAGATTGTGTGATTTATAAAAATTCTGTCATGTCTCTTGGCCTGTTTCCTCCTCTGAATATTCTTATAAACATCTTTTGGTGGACCACTCACTCATTTGCTACATAGGGTAGAACTGCTAAATTATAGGATGCACTTAATGATGAGGTTGAGAAGATACTTTTGTAAGATTTGTAAGAATTCTTTTTAAAAATTTTACTGAGATATGTGATATATAACATTGTGTAAATTTAAGGTGTATGATGTATCAATTTGATACATTTATATATTACAATAAAATTGCCACTGAAGCATTAGCTAACACCTTTATTATGTCACATTATTATCATTTTTTTGTGTGTGGTGGAAACAAGATCTAGTCTCTTAGCAACATTAAAGTTTATAATACAGTATTGTGTGTAATCACTGTTTTTGCATTAGATGTCCTGGATTTATTTATCTACTGATTGCACGTTTGTATCTTTAAATATCTCAATTCATGCACCCCCTAGACCCAACCACCTTTCTTAATCTCTATTTGTACTAGTCTGACATTTTTAGATTCTATATGTAAGTGAGATCATAAAGTATATGTCTTTCTCTGTCTAATTTATTTCACAAAATGCCATCAAGTTTCATCCTGTTGGGGCGCCTGGGTGGCTCAGTCAGTTAAGCATCTGCCTTCAGCTCAGGTCATGAACAGGATTCCTGAATCAAGCCCTAAGTCGGGCTCTCCGCTCAGTGGGAAGTCTGCTTCTCCCTTTGCCTCTCCCCCTGGCTCATGCTCTCTCTCTCTCTGTGTCAAATAAATAAATGCATAAAATCTTTTTTAGAAATTTAAAAAATTAAAATTTAAAAAAGTTTCATTGTGTTGTCACAAGTGGCAGAATTTCTCTCTTTATCGTGGCTAAACAATATTCCTTTGGGGGGTATCACATCTCTTATTTATCCATTAATCTATTGAGGAATACAATTTGTTTTCATAGCTTGGCTATTATAAATAATACTGCAGTAA
Source organism: Ursus americanus (assembly GCF_024610735.1). NCBI lineage: Eukaryota > Metazoa > Chordata > Mammalia > Carnivora > Ursidae > Ursus > Ursus americanus. The sequence continues at coordinate 43,456,525 of NC_142142.1, forward strand.
ACATGGGAGTGCGTATATTTCTTTGATGTCCTGTTTTCATTTCTTTTGGATATAAACCCAGGAGTGGAGTTGCTGGACCATATGGTAGTTTTATTTTTAAATTTTTGAAGAACCTCCAAGCTGTTTTCCATAGTAGCTGTACAAATTTACATTCCCACTAACGGTGCCTAAGAGTTCCCTTTTCGCTCCACAACACTTGTTATCTGTATTTTTCTTGATGATAGCCATTTTAACAGGTGTGAGGTGATAGCTCATTGTGGTTTGGATTTTTTTGATGATTAGTAATGTTGAGCATCTTTTCGTGTACGTGTTGGCCGCTGGAATTCTTTGGAAAAATGTCTGTTTAGTTCTTCTGCCCATTTTTAGTTGCATTTTCTTTTCTTTCCTTTCCTTTTCTTTTCTCTTCTTTTCTTTCATGAATTCATGAGAGAATGATGTGTTTTAAGCCCAAAGATCCCAATATGAATCACTTCCGTTCTGTTACTATTTCACCAAATGGCCCTGGACTACTCTCTTAACATCTCAGAAACCCAGTTTCCTTATTTATGAAATAAAAATGATAGCATCTTCTTTACTGAGTTGTTGCAAGAAAGAAATGAGATCTTACATTAATTGCCTGGCATGTATTAGGTGCTCAATAAATGCTAGAAGTTGTTTTATTGTAATTGAATTGTATGAGTTCTTTATAGATTTTGGATATTGACCCCTTATCTGATATATGGCTTAAAATATTTTCTCCTATTTTGTAAGTTACCTATTCATTTTATATTCTTGTTTCTTTCTTTTTTTTTTTTAGAAAAACTCATTTTTATTTTTCTAACACTTGGAAGTTATTTTATCCATTTATAGCAATTCTATTGTCTCCCTTTGTTAAAATTATTTTAAAACTAATTAAAATAGGTAAATGAAGCATTATATGGGTAAATAAACCCTTAGAATCTTATTTAATAGTATTAATTCCAGTTACATCATTTGAAATTTTTTTCATATTATTCTTTTTTTCTCCCCCGTGGGTCAATTTTATTTTTTTCCTTCTCATTTTGTAAAAATTTTAAATCAGTTAATTAACATATAATGTATTATTAGTTTCAGAGGTAGAGGTCAGCGATTTATCAGTTTTATATAATACCCAGTGCTCATTACATCACGTGCCCTCCTTAATGTCTGTCCCCCAGTTTCCCCATCCCCCACCCCCTTCTCCTCCAACAACCTTAGTTTGTTTCCTATGACTAAGAGTCTCTTATGGTTTGTCTCCCTCTCTGATTTCATCTTGTTTTATTTTTTCCTCTCTTCCCTGATTATCCTCTGTTTTGTTCCTTAAATTCCACATATGAGTGAGATATGATAATTGTCTCTCTGATTGACTTATTTTGCTTAGCTTAATACCATCTAGTTCCATCCACATTGTTGCAAATGGCAAGATTTCAATTTTTTTGATAGCTGAGTAGTATTCCGTTGTATATATCTACCTTATCTTCTTTACCCATTCATTTGTTGATGGACATGTGGGCTCTTTCCACAGTTTGGCTATTGTGGACATTGCTGCTATAAACGTTGGGATGCAGGTGCCCCTTTGGATCACTACATTTGTATCTTTGGGGTAAATACCAAGTAATGCAATTGCTGGGTCATAGGATAGCTCTATTTTCAACTTTTTGAGGAATCTCCATACTGTTTTCCAGAGTGGCTGCACCAGCTTGCATTCCCACTAGCAGTGTAAGAGGATTCCCCTCTCTCTGCATCCTCGCCAACATCTGTCGTTTCCTGACTTAATTTTAGCCATTCTGACTGGTGGGAGGTGGTATCGCATTGTGATTTTGATTTGTATTTCCCTGATGCTGAGTGATTTGGAGCGTTTTTTCATGTGTCTGTTGGCCATTTGGACGTCTCCTTTGGAGAAATATCTGTCTGTGTCTTCTGCCCATTTCTTGATTGGATTATTTGTTCTTTGGGTATTGAGTTTGATAAGTTCTTTATAGATTGTGGATGCTAGCCCTTTATCTGATAAGACCTTTACAGATATCTTCTCCCATTCTGTTGGTTGTCTTTTGGTTTTGTTGACTCTTATCTTTGCTGTGCAAAAGCTTTTTATCTTGATGAAGTCCCAACAGTTCATTTTTGCCTTTGTTTCCCTTGCCTTTGGAGACGTGTCTAGCAAGAAGTTGCTGTGGCCAAGGTCAAAGAGGTTGCTGCCTGTGTTCTCCTCTAGGATTTTGATGGATTCCTTCTCACCTTTAGGTCTTTCATCCATTTTGAGTCTATTTTTGTGCATCATGTAAGGAAGTGGTCCAGTTTCATTCTTCTGCATGTGGCTATCCAATTTTCCCAATATCATTTGTTGAAGAGACTGTCCTTTTTCCATTGGATATTCTTTCCTCAAAGATTAGTTGACCATAAAGTTGAGGGTCCATATCTGGGTTCTCTCTTCTGTTCCATTGATCTATGTGTCTATTTTTGTGTCAGTACCATACTGTCCTGATGATTACAGCTTTGTAATATAGCTGGAAGTCCAGAATTGTGATGCCACCGGCTTTTCTTTTCTTTTTCAACATTCCTTTAGCTAGTCAGGGTATTTTCTGGTTCCATACAAATTTTGGGATTATTTGTTCCAGCTTTGTGAAAAAAGTTGATGGTATTTTTATAGGGATTGCATTGAATGTGTAGATTGCTCTAGGTAGCATAGACATTTTAACAATATTTGCTCTTCCAACCCATGGGTATGGAACATTTTTCCATTTCTTTTTGTTTTCCTTAATTTTGTTAATGGGTATTTTATAGTTTTCTGACTATAGATCCTTTGCCTCTTTGGTTAGGTTTATTCCAAGGTATCTTATGGTTTTTCGTGCAATTTTAAATGGGATCAATGCCTTAATTTCTCTTCTTTCTGTCTCATTGTTAGTGTATAGAAATGCAACTGATTTCTGTGCATTGATTTTATATCCTACCACTTTACTGAATTCCTATATGAGTTCTAGCAGTTTTGGGGTGGAGTCTTTTGGGTTTTCCACACAGAGTGTCACGTCATCTGTGAAGAGTGAGAGTTTGACTACTTCTTTGCCAATTCGGATACCTTTTACTTCTTTTTGTTGTCTGATTGCTGAGGCTAGGACTTCTAGTACTATGTTGAAAAACAGTGGGGAAAGTGGGCGTCCCTTTCGTTAGGGGAAAAGCTCTCAGTTTTTTTCCCCATTGAGAATGATATTCACTGTGGGCTTTTCATAGATGCCTTTTATGATATTGAGGTATGTTCCTTCTATCCCAACACCGTGAAGAGTTTTGATCAAGAAAGGATGCTGTACTTTGTCAAATGCTTTTTCTGCATCTATTGAGAGGATCATATGGTTATTGTCCTTTCTTTTATTAACATAGTGTATCACATTGATTCATCTGCAGATGTTGAACCACCCTTGCTGACCAGGAATAAATCCCACTTGGTCGTGGTGAATAATCCTTTTAATGTACTGTTGGGTCCTATGCTAGTATCTTCATGAGAATTTTTGCACCCATGTTCGTCAGGATATTGGTCTGTAATTCTCCTTTTTGGTGGGGTCTTTTCTGGTTTTGGGATCAAGGTAATGCTGACCTCATAGAGTTTGGAAGTTTTCCTTCCATTCCTATTTTTTGAAACAGCTTCAGAAGAATAGGGATTAATTTTTCTTTAAATGTTTGTTAGAATTCCCCTGGGAAGCCATTGGCCCTGGACGCTTGTTTATTGGGAAATTTTTTATAACTGCTTCAATTTCCTTGCTGTTTATGGGTCTGTTCAGGTTTTCTGTTTCTTCCTGTTTCATTTTTGGTAGTTTATGCATCTCTAGGAATGCATCCATTTCTTCCAGATTGCCTAACTTATTGGCATATAGTTGCTCATAGTATGTTCTTATAATTGTTTGTATTTCTTTGGTGATGGTTGTGATCTCTCCTCTTTCATTCATTATTTTATTAATTTGGGTCCTTTCTCATTTCTTTTTGGTAAGTCTGGCCAGGGGTTTATCAATCTTATTAATTCTTTCAAAGAACCAGCTCCTAGTTTCATTGATGTGTTCTACTGTTCTTTTGGTTTATTTCATTGATTTCTGCTCTAATCTTTATTTCTCTTCTGCTGGGTATAGGCGTTATTTGCTGTTCTTTCTCCAGCTCCTTTAGGTGTAAGATTAGGTTGTATATTTGAGACCTTTCTTGTTTCTCGAGAAAGGCTTGTATTGCTGTATACCACCCTCTTAGGACTGCCTTTGCTATATCCCAAAGGTTTTGAACTGTCGTGATTTCATTTTCATTTGTTTCCATGAATTTTTTAAATTCTTCTTTAATTTTCTAGTGACCCATTCATTCTTTAGTAGGCTGCTCTTTAGCCTCTATGTATTTGAGTTCTTTCCAAATTTCCTCTTATAATTGAGTTCCAGTTTCAAAGCATTGTGGTCTGAAAATATGCAGGGAATGATCCCAAGTTTTTGGTACCAGTTGAGACCTGATTGTGACCCAGGATGTGATCTATTCTGGAGAATGTTCCATGTGCACTCGAGAAGAATGTGTATTCTGTCACTTTAGAATGGAATGCCCTGAATATCTCTGTGAATATGCCCTGAATGTCCAGTGTGTCATTCAAAGCCCTTGTTTCCTTATTGATCTGCTTAAGATGATCTGTCCATTGCAGTGAGTGAGGTGTTAAAGTCCCCTGCTATTATTGTATTATTATCGATGTGTTTCTTTAATTTTGTTATTAATCGGCTTATATATTTGGCTGCTCCCATGTTAAGGGCATAAATATTTACAATTGTTAGCTCTTCTTGTTGGAAAGATGCTTTAAGTATGATATAGTGTCCTTCCTCATCTCCTATTACAGTCTTTGGTTTAAAATCTAATTTGTCTGACATAAGGATTGCCACCCCAGCTTTCTTTTGATGTCCATTAGCATGATAAATGATTTTCCACCACCTCGCTTTAAATCTGGAGGTATCTTTGTGTCTAAAATGAGTCTCTTGCAGACAGCATATTGATGGGTCTTGCTTTTTTTTTTTTTTTTAATCCAATCTGATACTTGTGTCTTTTGATTGGGCCATTTAGCCCATTTACATTCAGAGTAACTATTAAAAGATATTAATTTAGTGCCTTTATATTTATCTGTAAAGTTAATATTTCTGTATATTATCTATGTTCCTTTCTGGTCTATGTTACTTTTGGGCTATCTCTTTGCTTAAAGGACCCCTTTTAATATTTCTTATAGGACTGGTTTGGTGATCACAAATTCTTTTCGTTTCTGTTTGTCCTGGAAGCTTTTTATCTCTCCTTCTATTTTTAATGACATCCTAGCTGGATAAAGTATTCTTGGCTGCATATTTTTCTCATTCAGCACCCTGAATATATCATGCCAGTCCTTTCTGGCCTGCCAGTTCTCTGTGGATAGGTGTGCTGCAAGTCTAATGTTTCTACCCTTGTAGGTTACAGACCTCTTGTCCTGAGATGCTTTCAGGATTTTTATTTGTCTCCGAGAGTTGCAAGTTTCACTATTATATGTCGGGGTGGTGACCTATTTTTATTGATTTTGAGGGGTGTTCTCTGTGTCTCCTGTACTTGGATGACTGTTTCTTTCCCCAGATTAGGGAAATTCTCTGCTATAATTTGCTTCAGTATACCTTCTGCCCCCCTCTTCCTCTTCTTCTGGGATCCCAATTATTCTAATATTGTTTCACTTTCTGGTTTCACTTATCTCTCAAATTGTCCCCTCATTATCCAGTAGTTGTTTATCTCTCTTCTTCTCAGCTTCTTTATTCTCCACCATTTTTTCTTCCATATCACTAATTCTCTCTTCTGCCTCATTTATCCTAGCAGTTAGAGCCTCCATTTTTTATTGCATCTCATTAATAGCTTTTTTAAAATTTAGACTTGATTAGATTTTTGTTCATTTATTTCTCCAGAAAGGGATTCTCTAGTGTCTTCTATACTTTCTTCAAGCCCAGCTAGTATCTTTATAATCATTATTCTGAACTCTAGTTCTGACATCTTACTTATATCCATACTGATTACATCCCTGGCAATCAGTACTGCCTCTTGTTCTCTTTTTTGAGGTGAGTTTTTCCATCTTGTCCAGAGAAGAATAGATAAACAAGAGAACAAAATACAAAATGACCCCAGAGTCATATACACTAAACAAAGCAGAAGAGACCCGAAACCGGAAAAAAAAAAATTAAAATAAAAAAAGTGAGAGAGAGAATATAATCAGACAGGTGAACAGAATAGAGCAATATACTGGATCCTGTGTGTATTTTGGTCTCTTTGTTAGAAAACTAGATCCCAAAATTGTAAAGAAAGGGAAACTTATATAGGTACAAAAATAAAATTAAATACTTTGAAAAGATAGAAAATTAAAAAGAATTTAAGGAAACAAAACAAAAAAAAACAGAGGAAGAAAAAAAGAGAGAGAGAGAATACGATCAGGCAGGTGAAGAGAACAGAGCCATAGACTAGATTCTGGATGCATTTTGGTCTGTTTGTTAGAAGAAACTGCATCCCAAAATTGTAAAGAAGGAAAAATCTATATAAATATATATACAAAAATAAAATTAAATACAATGAAAGGATAGAATGTAACTGTAAAAATGTGAATTAAAAAGAATTTTATAAAAAGTGATAAAATCAGAAATTGGTTGGAAAAGGAAAGAGAAAAAATTAAAATTGAAAGACTAAAGAATCATGGGGAAAAAACCATGAATTCTATAGTCCATATTCCCCTAGCGCTGGAGTTCTGCAGTTCTCATTGAGTGGTAAACTTGGTCTTGGCAGCATGTTCTTGCGGATCTTCTGGGGAGGCGCCTGTTGCGCTGATTCTCAGGCGTCTTTGCCCCAGGTGAATTGCACCGCCCTTGCCAGGGGACCAGGCTAACTAATCCGCTTCGGATTGCTCTATGTGGCTTTTGTTTCCTGAAGGCTTTCTGCTCAGCTTTAGAGGATAAGAATGATAGTGGCGACCTCCCAATCTCCAGCCCAGGAGCCAAGAGCTTGGGACCCCCCCTCCTCAGTTAGTCCTCAGAGAAAAGCAGTCAATCACTCCTGTCTCCCTGGTCTCCATCCTCACTCTGTGCTCACCCAGCCTGGGACTGAGCATTTGTATCTCAGGCATGCGAACACATTTCAAGTCTCCAAACCCTGCAGACTACTGCAGCACACACCTGCCCTGCTCCTCCCGGTCTCACTGGTTCTGCTGCTTGCTGAGCCCCTTTTTGGAGAGCAGTCACCTGACTGCGCCCTGGTTCACGGTATATGGCAACCTTGAGCCGAGAGCCCACTCCTGGGCTCACTGTTTGTAGCCGGCTTTCCCACTCCAATGCCTGGGAACTCTGCCACCTCAGGCATTCCCAGTCTTCCTGGGACCCCGAGGATCCTGAGACCACACTGTCCCACCTAGGACTCTGCCCTGCTTTGCCACTTGAGCGCCTTTTAGGCTGGGACGTCCCTCACCAGAGCAGACTTCTAAAAGTTCCAATTTGACACTTGGCTACTCTATCACTTACCAGTAGATGGCTGACAGAGGCTCCCTCCCCCCCAAGGTCTATCTTCCCATATGTCACCTCAGATTCACTTCTCGGCACCTCCTTCCTTGTAGAAAGTGGTCGCTTTTCTATTCGTGGTGTTGCAGCTATTCTTTTCTTCGATCTCGGGTCGAGTTTGCAGATGTTCAGTATGATTTGATAGCTATCTACCTGAATGCCTGAGATCGGATGAAGCTAAGGTCTCCTACTCCTTTGCCATCTTGGACCACCATCAAGACCGCCATCAGCCAGCATGTTTCTAAAGACAAAGAGCTTTTTTCATTTTGTATTTTATTTTTTGGCTACACAGAGGCTTTTAGTTTGATTTAAACCTGCTTGTTGGGTTTTACTTTTGTTGCTTGTGCTTTTGGTGTCATATCTAAAAAGTCTTGGCCAAGACCAAGGTCAAGAAGCTTTTTTCCTATGTTTTCTTCTAGGAGTTTTGCACTATTAGGTCTTATTTGAACTAATTTTTGTGAATGGTGTAAGATAGGGGTACAATTTCATTTTTCTGTGTCTGGTTACCCACTTTCTCAACATCATTTGTTGAAGGGACTATCCTTTTTCCATTGAGTGTTCTTGACTCCCTTGTCAAACATCAATTGACCGTAAATAAGGAGTTTAGTTCTGGGCTCTCTGTTCTGTTCTATTAGTCTATTCTTCTATTTTTATGCCAGTGCCATACTGTTTTAATTTTTATAGCTTTAAGATATAGTTTGATACCAAGGATTGTGATGCCTCTAACTTAGTTCTTCTTTCTCATGATTGGTTTGGCTACTCAGGGTCTTTTGTGGTTCCATACAAATTATAGTATTGATTTTCTATTTTTTAAAAAATGCCATTGGCATTTTGATAGGAATTGTGTTGAATATATAGATGGCTTTGTGTATATGGACATTTTAACAATATTAATTATAATTCATGAACATGGAATATCTTTCCATTTGTTTATGTCTTCTTCAATTTCTTTCCTCAATGTCTTGTAGTTTTCATTGTACAGATTTTTCACTTCCTTCTTTAAATTTATTCCCAATATTTTTGTTTGTTTTGATGCTATCATGTATGAAATAGTTGTCTTTATTTCTTTTTCAGTTGTTTTGTTGTTAGTGTACAAGTACAACCAATATTTGTGTGTTCATTTTATATCCTCAACTCTGCTGAATTTGTTGCTTACTTCCAACAGCTTTTTGGTTATGCCTTTAGAGTTTTCTATATATATGTTCACATCATCTGCAAATAATGATAATTTTACTTCTTCCTTTCTGATCTTTTTTTTCTTTTTCTTGTCTAATTTCTCTGATTAGGACTTCCAGTATATCTTGGATAAGAATGGTGAGAGTGGACACTGTTGTCTTGTTCCTGATCTTAGAGGAAAAGCTTTCAATTTGTCACTGTATGTATAAATGTTAGCTGTGGGCTTGTCATATATGGTTTTTATTATGTTGAGATATGCTCCTTCTATAACCACTTTGTTGACGATTTTTTCTCATGAAATGCTGTTATATTTTGTCAAATGCTTTTTCTGTATCTATTAAGATGATCATATGATTTTAATCTTTCATTCTATCAATGTGGTACATCAGATTTATTGATGTGCAGATTATTGAGCCATCCTTGTATCTGAGACATAAATTCCATTTGGTTATAATGATTAGTCCTTTCAATGTGCTGTTGAATTTAGTTTGCTAATATTTTGTTGAGAGTTTTTATATTGACCAGGGATATTGGTCTATAGTTTTCTTTTCTATTAGTGTTTTTATCTGGCTTTAGTATCAGGCTAATGTTGGTCTTGTAAAATGAATTTAGAAGTGTTCTTCCTCTTTAATTTTTTAAAAGAGTTTGAGGATTGATGTTAATTCTTTTTTTAAATGTTTGATAGAATTTGCTGGTGAAGCCATCTGATCCTGGGGTTTTCTGTGTTGTGAGGATTTTACTCATTATTGGTCTATTCAGATTTTCTATTTCTTCCTGACTCAGACTTGTTAGGTTGTATGTTTCTAAAAATTGATTCATTTCTCTAGGTTCACCAATTAGTTAACATATGATTGTTCTTAGTAGTCTTTTGTAATTTTTGTTATTTTTGTGTTATCAGTGTAATGTCTCCTCTTTCAATTCTGATTTTATTATTTGAATCTTCTGTCTTTTTTCCTTAGTCTAGCTAATGGTTTGTCAATTAGTTTATGTTTTTGAGAAACTAGCTCTGTGTTCTGGTGATTTTAAAATTGTTTTTCTTGTCTCTATTTTGTTTATTTCTATTCTGATCTTTGGCATTTCCTTGCTTCTGCTAGATGTTGGCTTATTAATTTTTCTTTTGATTTCTTCTTTGAGCCATTGGTTGTTCTGGAATGTGTTAATTTCTGTATGTTTGTAGATTTTTCAATTTCTTCTTGTTACTGATTTCTGGTTTCATACCATTGTGGCAAGAACATACTTGGTATGAGTTCAGTCTCCTTAAATTTGCTTAGCTTGTTTTATGTCCTGTCACATGATTAACCCTGGGGAATGTTACATGTGCACTTGAGAAGAATGTGTATTCTGTTTCTGTTGGATAGGATGTTCTATAAATGTCCATTAGGTCCATTTCATCTAAGGTACGGTTTAAGTCCATTGTTTACCTGTTGATTTTCTGTCTGGGTGATCTATCCATGCTGAAAGTGAAGCATTAAAGTCCCCTGCTACTATTGTATCATTGTCTATTTCTCCTTAAATTTGTTAGTATTTGCTTAATACATTTAAGTGCTCCAATGTTAGGTTTGTATGTATTTATAATTATTATATCTTCTTGATGAATTGACTTCTTTATCATTATGTATTGACCTTCTTTGTCTTTTATTACTGTTTTTGGCTTAAAGTCTGTTTTGTGTGATATAGGTATAGCTACCCTGCTTTCTTTCGGTTTCCACTTCTATGGAATATCTTTTTCCATGCCTTCGCTTTGAGCCTATGTGTGTCCTTAAAACTGAAACGAGTCTCTTATACCCAGCATACAATTGGGTTCTGTTTTATCCATTCAGCCACTCTGTGTCTTTTGATTGGGGAGTTCAATTCATTTACATTTAGACTCGTTATTGATATGTAAGGACTTACTACTGCTATCTTATTGTTTTCTGGTTGTTCTGTATTTATATTGCTTCTTTTCCCCTCTGTCTTTGCCTATATTTGTAAATTGGTAATTTTCCATGGTTGTTTGCTCTGTCTGCCCTTTCTTTAGCTTTTGTGTGTCTACTATAGGTTTTTGCTTTGTGCTTGAGTCTAACTGAAGTTACAGTAATTATAGTTACCTCATTTTTGCACATAAGTCTGATTGCTGAGATCAAGTGTCAAGTAGATTAAACAGTCCACTTTAAGCTGATAGAAGCTTACCTTTGATTGTCTACAAAAGCCTCACCCTTTTACTCCCCCCTTTTTTATTTTGATGTTATTATTTACCTCTTTTTATATTGTGTATTAATAAATTATAGTAGCTACCATTACATGAGTGCTTTTTCCCTTTGCCCTTTGTACTACAGTAAGTGGTTAACACACCATCTTATTACAGTTTTCTAGGTCTGACTGCATATTAACCTAGAGCAGCATGTTGTATATTTTTGTATGTTTTCATGCCATTGATTAGCACCTTTTTATTTCAGCTCGAATAGCTCCTTTCAGGATTTCTTGCAAGGCAGGTCTAGTGGTGATAAAGTCCCTCAGCTTTTTGTAAGAACGATTTTTATGTTCTGGATACAAGTTCTATGGAAGATATAAATATTGCAAATATCTCCTCTAAGTCTTTAGCTTGCCTTTTGCTCTCTTAGAGATGTGTTTTGATGAACAGACATCGTTATTTTAATGTGGTCTAATTTATAATTTTTTAAAAATGGCTTTGCTTTTAGGTTATGTTTAAGTAAGTAATCTTTGCCTCTTCCAAAGTTATAAATGCATGCTACACTTTCTTCTAGTTTTATTGTGTACTTTTCATATTCAACTTATAATTCAGTTTGAATTTGTTCTTTGTGCATGTTATAAGAAGAGGTAATGGATAGAAAAATTTAACTGTGTAGAGGACCCAGAATTAGTATTCGTGCTAATGGAAATGCAGTGTACTATGAAAGGAGCATCTCAAATTAGTTGCAAAGAATATAAACTTTTAAATAAACATCATTGAGCTAATTGGGTAGTTACGTGGAAATACACTGAATTGGATCAGTTTCTTACAAGGATAAATTCCAAATGGAGAAGTTGAGTGTTAATTTAAATGTAAGTATTAGAAGGAAACATGCATGAATTATTTTCTAACTGGGGCATAAAAAGTGGCTGAATTCCATTAATCATCAGGAAAGTACAAGATATCCTTTACAACCACTAGAATAGCTAAAATTTAAATGACTGATAATAATTGGTGATGGGAGGTATGTGGAACTCTCATACAGGGCTGGTAGAACTATATATTTGTATCACCACTTTCACAAGCTATTTGGCAGTTTCTTTCAAAATTACGTGTATGCCTATATGGTTACCCTATGACTAATGAATTTTACTTTTATTTACTACTCGAGAAATGAATGTGTATGTCCACCAAAACTCTTATTACAAGGATGTCCGTAGTAGCTTTATTTATAATAGCCCAAACCTCGAAACAACTTCATGTCCATCAATACGAGAATTGATTTAATAAATTATTGTATATGTATACAATGGGGGGAAAAAAGAACAAATTCTTGGTGTAAACAAAAACATGCATTAATCTTCAAAATATCTGGTGAGCTATAGAAGCCAGACTTGAGAGAGTAGTTTGTGTGTACTTTCATTTGTTCAAGTTCATAAATTCAAGAACAGGTAAAATTGTACTATGGTAATAGAAGAACAATAACTTTGAGAGTGGGTGGTTACCTGAAGAAACTTGCTGGGTTAATGGAAATGTTCTGTGTTTTATCTGGGATGGTGGCTATATAGGTTTATACTTTTCTCAAATCACATCAAACCATATACTTAACATATATTTATTTTATTATATATGAATTATACTTCAATTAAGAAGATAAAGTAATTAGGGGTGGCTGGGTGGCTAATTCAGTTAAACATCAGACTCTTGATTTCGGCTCAGGTCATGATCTCAGAGTTGTGAGATGGAGCCGCCATATTGGGCTCTGTGCTGGGTGTGGAGCCTGCTTAAGATTCTCTCTCTCCCTCTGCCCCTCACCCCTCCCTCTCTAAAAAAAAAAGAAGATAAAGTAATTATATTTCAACTCATAATGAATATTAGATCTAGTTAATAATAATCGATGGAGGCTAAAGCTGTCAGATAAAAGATTGAAGGGAAACTTTATATTGTATAAAATAAATCTGAGATCAAAAATATCTGTGTGATCAATCTTGACATCATTAAAACTAGGAAAACATGTGCCTTCAGGTATTTCCAATATGTTGGGTCAGATTACCCTTTCTAAACTTACATTTCTGTTTTATAATGGTAGTATTGATTATGAATTTTGAAGTAAGATTAGCTAATAAGTTTTGGAAGAATCCCATCAAAAGTAATTGTTAGTTAAGATATTCAAATACTGGGGTGCCTGGGTGGCTCAGTCAGTTAAACATCTGCCTTTGGCTCGGTTCATGATCCTAGAGTCCTGGGATCAAGCCCCATGTCAGGCTCCCTGCTCAGCGGAGAACCTACTTCCCCCTCTCCCTCTGCCACTCCGCCTGCATGTGCTCACTTGCTCTCTCTTTCTCTGTTAAATAAATTTTAAAAAATCTTTAAAGATATTTGAATACTAAAGTGTCCCACAAAAAGAAATGTCTTTTGCATAATCTGCTTCAAGGAAAACACTTAGTATAGTGAACATTCTTTGTTTGGTAAGAAGTAGAGATTACCATTCCTAGTACGCAAGAAAATAGGTATGTAGCCAGAAAAAGCATAAAAGCATCATAAGTCCTGTAAACTAAATAGATGCACAAGAAGAATTGCATCAACATTACTGGCCATTCAATTAAATGCAATAAACTTTCACTGGCCAGCTAACGGCAGCAGAAACGAGTAAGACAGGGATCTGTTCTTGCTGTGATTTGTAACATACTGGGGTAAATAAGATAAACAGAGAAATGATTCATTGAGAGTGTCAAAAAAAGTATCCATAAAGTGACTTGGGTATTCAGAGCGGGAGAATTTGTACAGCAATGGTGTGGGTTGCTGGGGAGGTGATAGTGGAAATGGATAGCAAAAGAGGAAAGGAGCAGATTAGGAGAGGAAGGAGAAGAAGGGAGAGTTGCCATGTATCTTGAGTGTACATCTTGACAGACCTCCAAGCGGCCGTGCATGAGCTGTGACTATCACAGAGGCAGGATTTTCCTTATTTTCCGATTTGTACTGACATTGTATATGGATGTACTCTGCAAAGGCTAAGAAAATCATAACTGAGTTTGAAGTGAACACTGTCCACTTGGGAAAATAATGTGTCCATAGAGGCAAATCTCAAGTGTCCACCATCCATTTTGCTGTAATTTCTGCTTAGTTATAGTAAACAATAAATGGGCGTTTTAGATTCAAATATTTGTGAACTTTCAGCTGAAGTGTTTCTAGTCCGCCTCAACTAATTTAAGCTAATCGTAAGGTTTGGGAGCAGTCATGTTTTAAATTTTGCTGTACAGAGCCTCTTGGGACAGGCTTCTTGGAGTATGGAAATGCCATTCCCTGTCATGGGAGAAATCTGTTGTTCAGGATCATTATCCTCTGACTGAGGTAGAAACCGAGCTGGAGGCACGAGGAAGGATGACACTGAAAGAAAGAGAGCTGCAGTACATCAAAGATGGACAAGGTAGGAAGGCGAGGCCACGCAGAGCACGAAGGGGGAGAAACGTTGACAACATTCTGACTTGAGACCTCAGGAGGGCCAGTATTTTAGATTTTGAGGTTACAAAAATTGTGCTTGCAGCATTTATGAATATAAGTCCGATTGTTGAGATCAAAGGTCAAGTCTCTGCAGAATTTCTGACACACCATATATGATAACTGTAGAATGTTACCTGTAATAAGAAGGAACATAGAAAATAACCCAGTGATCCAAGTTCTGTAAAGACAGGTCAACCTGGCACCAGTCCTGTCTGAAAATTTAATTAGGCATCAGGGTGGGTTTAGGAATGGCTTCGCAGCTTATACCTACCAAAAGGACGGAGGCAGGAAGTTGTAGAAATCACTGGCCCCCTTCATGGTTGTTTGCCTGAGGTCCCTAACGACCCTTAATTCTCTACAGCTGCTTCATTCCTATTCCTGGTAGAAGATTAGCAACTAGTGCTTTGGTGTCTTCAGAGTTCAAATCTGTTTGGTCAGTTTTATTGGGAATATAGAACCACCATCTCCTTCCTCCTGTCTCATCTTCCCCCGTCCTCTTCTGTCTGCATGCACAGGGACCTGAGCTCAGGAGCATTCTGCTATTTGGGTCCTCTCCTGGATTAGCCTGAGTGGAGATATGAAATTACTGAAGTACTCTCCTAAGAATGTCAGGCCTCCCCTGACCCTCTAACTTACCCTGGAAGATCAGGGTATGTTATGAAATTACTGAAGTACTCTCCTTCAGAAATTTCATAACTGACATTTCATACCCTGACATTCCTAAGAATGTCAGGGGAATGTCAGGGTATGTTATGAAATTACTGACATTCCTAAGAATGTCAGGCCTCCCCTGACCCTCTAACTTACCCTGGAAGATCAGGGTATGTTATGAAATTACTGAAGTACTCTCCTAAGAATGTCAGGCCTCCCCTGACCCTCTAACTTACCCTGAGTGGAGATATGAAATTACTGAAGTACTCTCCTAAGAATGTCAGGCCTCCCCTGACCCTCTGACTTACCCTGGAAGATCTTTAAAGTCATGCATGACTCGAACTTCTGAGCAACACAGAAGCCAAAGCCTCTTCTACAGCGATCTGTCCGTGTGCGAAGGTGGCAGGTCATGCACTTCAGCGATGTTGCTGCTGGAGGGCATAGAGCTGCTGTGAGACCAGGGGGACTTTGGAAGGAGCTGGAATTATCTAGATTGTGGGAGGTGGGGGGTGGGGTGCAAGGGGTGGATGAAGAGCTGGCGGTGGGTAGAAGAGCAGGTAGTAAATGGTTGGGAGCTCTTACCAACTTCATAACCCAGAGAAATGCCATTGTGAGAAGAAAAGGATTCTTCTGGTCCCTATTTCAGCCCTCTTCACCTGGATTACTTAGAGCAATGGCATTGGTTTTTCCAGCTTTGAAATGGCTCTATGAATGATGGCCTAGCCTACCTGACAGCAGTGTAGATAGGCGGGAGTGTAATAATGAGGGTGAGTGCTTTAAATATTTTACCCAAGCTTATGTTGCTAACATTTGCTGCTTTAAGATATTGTTAGGTAATGTACTCTGTAATTTTGAACTTTGAACTGAATCTATGTAAAGTCCTCATAAAATATGACAGTAACATGTGTTGTGGGATGAGCTAATCGAAATACAGGTTTAATAAAAGAAACAAACAAACAAAAAACCTCTCCCTGGTGCACCTAGGTGCAAAAAGAAAGTAACATTTATTAAGCATCTCATTTGGGCCATGTTCTCTCACTTTGTATCTGATTTAATCATCACAAAAGCTTTGTAAGTATTTCCCCATTTCTCAGATGAGCAACCAGAGGTACGGAGACTTTAAGACAGCGACTAAAGCATTTTTTTAAAAATCTGATTCTAGAGCATCCAATATTTCCTCTCCTATAATAATTTGTTTTCATGTGAAGTCCCTTGTAAGTGTATCAAAAGCCATTGTTCAGCACTTAAACAAACTACAGAATTATCCATTATGGGCTGACCAGCTCTGTCAGCGAATGGGATACAGATTTATGAATGAAAGGATGTCCTCAGGAAAATCTTGCTAGGATTTTGAATTATGGGGAATGGTAGAGACAGAATGGAGAAAGAGTACCAAGGGGCAGCCATAGAGGCTTGAGCCCCTGGTGAGGAATGGCAGAATGTTGAGAAGGTCAGAAAAGATGGCCTGTAAGGCAGAAGGAGCATTCTGAAGAATGGCTTCCTCTCCCTCATAAATGTGGTCAAGGCTCAGCCCTCTGTGGGTGCCTACGGTACATGCAGAGTTTCCAGGGGCTCCCTACAGCCTGTCTCTGGAGCCCACTTCTCAGGTCTGTGACTCACCTACAATGAAGCAGCAAAGGAAGAAAACCATCAAGAAGTGTTTGTCCATCCTGAGCCAGAAGTCCCTTGCACAGGAGAAGCCAGGAACTGCAAGAACAGCTCTTCAGGCTACAGGGACGAAACCTTCATCATAGGGTAGGGATTATTCATGCCTAAAGGGAATCAGTCACACAAGGTTTCCTCTGGTAGCTCCAGATTATTCTCTGTTTACCCCATAGCAAAGTATAATGATAATTAGTAAATTTGGGGGTTTACGTTAAGCTTTGTTTTTTTTAAATAAAATCTTTCTCATAGTAATTATTGTTAGAGTTATGACATTATCATTCTTATCCTAATTTACAGGAGAGGGAACAGGCTTGATGAGGTCTAGCAACTTACCCATGATTACAATAGTGAGTGGAGGCCACACTTGTAACCACCTTGATTCAGTACCTCTTGGAGACTTTTAAGATTTTATTTTTTTATTTGAGAGAGAGCACAGAGGGAGAGGAAGAGGGAGAAGCAGACTCCCTGCTAAGCAGGGAGCCCGATGTGGAGCTCAATCCCAGGACCCCGGGATCATGACCTGAGCTGAAGGCAGATGCTTAATCGACTGAGCCACCCAGGCAGCCCTGCCTCTTGGAGATTTATTTACATTCAACAGACATTTACTGGGATCTTTTGTGTGCCAGGCATAGTCCCACGTGTGAAAGTAGAACAATGTGTAAGTCAGGAAAGCTCATGTAGCTCCTCACCCTATGGATGAGAAACAGGAGAGTGAAAGAGATGAAAATATGTATAATCTATGATCAAGCTGGGCCTTCAACCTAGAACTTCTGATTCTCAGCCCAGGACTACTTCACCTTCATGGAAATCTGTTCTCCACAGCCAGAGACTATTTATTCTGTAGGGCTATGAAATCCCCCCTAGAATTATCACACAACATG
The DNA here is from genome assembly GCF_024610735.1 of Ursus americanus. Lineage (NCBI taxonomy): Eukaryota > Metazoa > Chordata > Mammalia > Carnivora > Ursidae > Ursus > Ursus americanus. Next base: position 43,474,110 of record NC_142142.1, read on the forward strand.
ATCTTTACCAAACTTACATTGTGAACCAGCTGGTTTTTCTATGATTTAGGTATCTGTCTCTACAAAAGTTAACTCAGTTAAGGTTCACCATGGATAAAGTTCTGGGAAACCATGGCCAGTCCTGGCATTCTAGGGCTCCTAAACCTATCAGTGAGCTGATGGCACCTTGACTAGAAATATTAGGAATCTTCCATACAGAACTAATTTAACAACATCTTCTTTCTTGTAGGAACAATATGTTCACTAAAACATATCAAGTCTGACATTTTTAGACATCAGGTGAAGATTGGAGGACATAGGTCTTAGTTCAAATGCCACAGAATTTACAATGTTCTTTTTCTATGACCACTCAGAGTGTGGAGCCCATCTTTGCCTAAGAAGAGAGCCAAAAGCCTTAGTCAGGGAATTGGTTTCTTTGAAAAGAATTGATTGCAGAATGGAGAGCAAGACTGAATCTAATTTTCTATTCTGTCATATTTCAGGAGAGCATCTTAGAAACTGAATGGCATTTTTCAGGACTTTCCAAAGGCTTATCAAGAAGGCAAAGCCCTGAGCCTTTGGTGCTTGGGTTTACAAGGCCATTGGAGCATTTCCTTTGTCACCCATTTTCTCTGCTTTATCTGTTTAAAACCATCGCAAAGGAAGCAAAGGACATTCTATGTTAAACAGCAGTTGGTTTTCGGGGCCTACTCTTTCCATGGCAGCTGCTTTCCGAAAGGCCCACTGAGTTTTGAATCTCTCTTCTACTGGATTAGTTCCAGTTAGGATTGTGAAATTTTGCAATTCTACCCAAACACTGGGGTCCTCTGACTTACTCCTCATCTTCCGCCAGTACCTTATCCATCAGATTTTCTCTTGAAAACAATTTCTTTCTTCATTTAGCATGACATAGGAAAGAATAAGTATTAGAACCTACTAGAGGCAGTGTGGTACAACAGAAAGAGGATTTTCCTGGGAGTCTGGAAACCTTTGGTTGATTACTACGTAATTCACGGCATCTTTAGCAAGCCATTTATCTGTGATGTTAGACTTCAGCCATTCTTATGGCCCCTTACAACTTCAACATTCTATGGTTTCATAATGTAAATCATGAGGTTGGGTACTAAGTTCTGTTATTCTGACCTAGCAGTTTGCTTGGCACATGATGATGTGCGGAACATGTGATGGCTAAATGAAGGAGGGAATGAATGAAGGCTAAACCTCACCTGATACCACCATCCACTATCCCACTGATACAGAGTCCCAAATTAATGCACTCCATGACAAGACGGCCATCTACTCAGCATAGATGCCATTTGCCCTGCTCTGAGGAGGAGAAGGCAGAACATTGTGTCCTCATATTCATGGTCTTTCTTGGCTTCAGGGTAGGTAACAGATCTTGACGATTCCACAGGTGAGCAACCCTCTTAACTTGTGCTTCTAAATGCTGCTCTTTGTTTTGGGGAATGGACCTTGGCATAGAGTCAGAAATCGGGCTACTTTGTTCCTGGGCTCCCAGGGGCAGCAATGGCTTTCCAGAGTGTGTACAGAGACTAGAGTGTGAGATAATGATTGTTTAAAAAGTCTGGTGGAAAGGAGCCTGTTTGCAGGGCCCAGGGAAGTCACCCTCACACATCCAATGGCTGGTGGGAAAAGAGGTGAAGGAACGAAGAACAAAACCAACATTTATTGAGTGCTTGCTATGTGCCACACATGAGGCTAAGCACTTCTACTTAGATCATTTCATGGAGCCCTCACAACACCCTGGTGGTGAAGTGTCTATCAAGGAGCCCAGCGGAGGTTCAAGCATAGATCATGTCACTAAAATTCTGGCTTCATTCACAATATTGCTGTTAACATAATACTTCAGGTGAAAAGTCCCAGTGTAATGAAAAGTTTCAAAAAACCCTTGCAGAATTGTTTATGGACTGATCTTATGCATGTGAGTTGCAGATTTTTGTCAGCACCTTACCTTCATTCCTGAGCAAAATTTATTAATATGGGGTCTAGCGTCCTCTTCGTTTCATGGGTTCTATGAACCTTGGTAGAAAATTTTGTATTTTCCATTAACCTCTTGTCGGGAAGCAAGAATTTCTGTCCCTTTCAAGGTCCTTCTAGCCAGACTAAGAATCAAATTGACATGAAACAGATTAACAGGAGAAAAATCAAATTTAATAGCATACATATGGGGAATCCACTCAGACATGGAAATTCCAAATCCAGGTAGGCAAAATGAAGTATATATGTCCACCCAAACTAAGGAGAAGGGGGTAGGAGTCTGGGACTTCAGAGGAAAGGAATACAATTTACTGGAACATAAAAAAGTAAATGTTTGGTAAACAGAAGTTTGCTGGGCCATTTAGAAACAATGGGACATTGAGGGTTAGGTTCCTCCCCATCTACCAAACCTAGTTCTTACCATAGTGCAGTTTTATCAACAGTGATAGCTCTCTTCCTGGAGCAGGTCTCCATCTACATTCTTTCAGGCTGTTGAGGGGTAGGTAAAGAACTTTTCCTGAATCTGCTGGCTTCTGATTGATTGCTTTTTTTTTTTTAAGATTTTATTTATTTATTTGACAGAGATAGAGACAGCCAGCGAGAGAGGGAACACAAGGAGGGGGAGTGGGAGAGGGAGAAGCAGGCTCCCAGGGGAGGAGCCCGATGTGGGGCCCGATCCCATAACGCCGGGATCACGCCCTGAGCCGAAGGCAGACGCCCAACCACTGTGCCACCCAGGCGCCCCTGATTGCTTTTTTTAAATTTAGATTTTATTTATTTATTTGAGAGAGAGAGAGAGGGATTAGGGAGAAGGAGCAGAAGGAGAGGAAGAAGCAGACTCCCCACTGAGCAGGGAGCCCAAGGTGGAGCTCGATTCCAGAACCCTGAGATCATGACCTGAGCCAAAGGTGGATGCTTAACTGAGCCACCCAGAAGCCCCTGATGGATTGCTTTTTGACTCAAAATAATCTTCATGCCAAAGCAGCCCACCTTGGGGTGGCCTGCTATTGGTTCCTACACTATAAAGGATATTTCATTTTCTTCCATATTTAATGTTGGCAACAAACTGCAAAATGTTAGCAGTGCCCAAGACTTTATTACTAATAGAAGTAAGTGAAAGAACAGGAATTAGATGTTTTCATTTGCATCTTTGAACTTACTAGGATACAAAGGCCACAGTGGGTGTGTGTGTGTATGTGTGTAAATATTCTCATGAAGGCAAGTGTGAAGCCAGATACAATGAAGTTGCGTCTCACTTCTGTCTGTCTGGAAAATTAGGAATATTTCCTAATAAGAAAGATCAGTTTGAAAAACTTGGCATATTTCTGGGGCACCTGGGTGGCTCAGTGGGTTGGGCATCTGCCTTTGGCTAGGCTCATCTCAAAGATACTTTAAACCATCTGAATGTGATAAATGTTTGCACTCAAGGTCAAGAACATATTGTTAAGGTGCTACTGAAAAAAATCAGAGCTTTCTTGGCTAAATTGCCAACGTGAATGAAGAAGGTAGAGGCCAATATCCTTGCAAATGTATGTACCCCCCCTCAACTTTATTCAGATATAATTAACATATAGCTTTGTGTAACTTTAAGGTGTACAGTGTGTTGATTTATACACTTACATATTGCAATAGGATACAACCCAATGGTGGTAGTTAGCTGACTAGTATTGTGGCCTTAGCTAATGACTCTACCATGTCACACATAATTGCCATTTCTGTGGTGAGGACATTTAAAATCTACTCCCTTGGCAACATTCAAGTAATGTAGTATAGGATTGTTACCTGTAATCGCAATGCTGTGCATTACATTCCTAGAACTTGCTCATTTTCTAACTGTAAGTTTGTATGTACTGTTTGACCAATATCTCCCCTTTTTTCTCCTTGCAAACGTTCAAGTTCCATTTACCAGAATGGAATTGAAATACAAAATTCTGGGTCAATTTATTTGAAAGGAGAAATCCATGATCATCTAGAAACACCCCAGAAGTCTTTTGAAAGTCATTTCTGTCTTGATGACATTAATGTTGAGTCCAGGAATCACACTATTTCATATTTTAAAATTTTTTTTAAATTTTTATTTTATGTAGGCGCCACACCCAAAGTGGGACTCGAACTTACACCCCCAAGATCAAGAATCGCATGTTCCACTGACTGAGCCAGCCAGGTGCCTCCACAATATTTTATGTTTTATATATTTATAAATATATATTTATAATATATAATATGTAATATAAAATATATTTATATATTGAAATTCTTTCAAACCTACAGAAAAATTTCCAAAAATAAAAACAATACAAAGAATACCATTTCTCCTTTCCCCAGGTTCACATGTTGTTAACATTTAATCCCATTTGCTTTTCTAGTTGCGGTATGCTCTTTCTCATTTACGGCCCCCTTCAGCCCCACCTCATTCCCCACTTTCTGAACCATTTTGGTTAAGTTACCTGCATCATGGCTTTAGAGCACTTAAAACTCTATTAGTGTTTATTTTCTAAGAATAGAGTTATTGTGTCACATAACCACAGTGACAAGTTATCAACCTTGGTAAATTTAGCACTGATACAATACTTTCATCTACTTGATCACTCATATTGTAATTTGTCATTTGACCCAATAATGTCCAATTTCCTCCTTGGGTACAGGACCCAGTCTAGGGTCAGGCATTGCATCTGGTTTCCACAGCCTTTCTTTGTCTTCCACGGCATTTATATATATACATATATATCATACAGTCCTCCCTCCTTTTTATGCGGAACGTTCCTCATTTGGAGTTCATTTGATGATTCCTCGTGATTAGTCTTAGATTATGCATTCAAGGCTGAAATACTGCATTGGTGATATTTTGTCCTTCTTTGTAACATATCTGGAGTACAAAATGTCCATCTGTCCCTCAATTATGATTTTAAAATACATTACATTCTATTTTAAAATAATTTTCTTTATAATAGCTTTATTGTGGTATCATTGATATCCAAAAAGCTGCACTTATTTAAAATGTACAATTTGATAATATTTGGCATGTTCATGCCTGTGAAACTATCACCAAAATCAAGACAGTGAACATATTCATCAGGTCTAGAAGTTTCCATGTGACCCTTCATAATTTCTTCTGTCATGCCTCTCTTCCATCTCCCCTCGCCTCCTAGCATCTGCAGGCAACCACTAAGCTGCTTTCTGGTACTTTTAGATCAGTTTGCATTTCCTAGAATTTTATAAAATGAGATCATACAGCACGTACTTTTTTTTGGTTTGGCTTCTTTCAGTCAGCATATCTTTTGTGTGGTTCATCCACATTATTGAGTCAATGGTTTATCCCTTTATATTGCCTGGTAGTATTTACTCTGTAGACATACCACAACTTGTTTATCCATTTGTTGAAGGACATTTGAATTGATTCCAGATTTTGGCTATCACAAATAAAGCAATTATGAACACTTATGTATAAATATATGGACGTACACTCTTTCCTCTTAAGGAATTGTCTAAGGGTGGAATAGCTGGGTCAAATGGTAAATATAATTTTAACTCTAAGAAAATACCAAACTATTATCTGAAGTTGTACCATTTTACATACTCACCAGGAGTGCTCACTCACTCATCCCTCCTCATCCTTGCCAACCCTTGCTAGGATCAGTCTTTTTAATTTTAGCTTGTCTAATGAGTGAAGTGGTTTTAATTAGCGTTTCTCTAATGAGTTCAAATCTTTTGCCCCTTTCAATAATTTTCTCAGATTTATTGGCACATACTTGACATATAATGTTGTGTATGTTTAAGTTGTTAATAATGCTCATTATTATTGTTAAAAAATCCATAGAGAAAGTAGTTTTATTCCATATTTTTAAGGAAATAGTCCCTCTGCTTCTATTTTCTGGAAGAGATTGTACAGAATCTGTATAATTTCTTCCTTAAGTTCTTGGTAGAATTCACCAGTGAACCTATAGAGTGTATGGAGGGGCTCTCTATTTTGGGGGGGTTAACCCTTGATTCAATATCTTTAATAGATCTAGACTTATGCAGATTATATCTTTCTTCTTGTGTAAGTTTTGGCAGATCATGTTTTATAAGGAATTGGTCCTTTTCATTTAGGTTATCAAATTTGTAGGCATGGTGTTGTTCATAATATTATTTTATGATCACTTACATGTCCATGGGATCAGGAATCATGGCCTCCCTTTCATTTCTAATATTAGAAATTTGTCTTCTCTCTCTCCCTCTCCTTAGCTACCCTGGTTAGTGCTTTATCAATTTTACCCATCCTTTCAAAGAACTGGTGTTTAATTTTGTTGATTTTTTTTCTATTGGTTTTCAATTTGATTGATTTCTGTTCTAATTTGTATTCTTTCTCTTCTGCTTACTTTGGTTTTATTTTCTCTTCTTTAGTTTCCTAAGGTGGAAACTTAGATGACTGATTTTTAAATCTTCATTCTTTTCTAATATATGCACTCAGTACTATCAACGTGTCTCTAAATACTGCTTTCTCTGCATCCTACAAATTTTGATAATATATTCTAGTTTTCATTTAGTTCAAAATATTTTAAATTTCTCTTGAGACATCTTTGACCCATACAGTAGTTAGAAGTATGTTATTTAATCTCCGAGTATTTGGGGATTTTTTTTTCCATCTATATTTCTGTTACTGATTTCTAATTTAATTCCATTGAGATCTGAGAGCATACACTGTATGACTTGTATTCTTTTAAATATGTTTAATGTGGGGCACCTGGGTGGCTCAGTCATTAATCGTTTGCCTTAGGCTCAGGGACTGATCCCAGGGTCCTGGGATGGAGCCCCGCATTGGGCTCCCTGCTCCACTGGAAGCCTGCTTCTTCCTCTCTCACTCCCCCTGCTTGTGTTCCCTTTCTCGCTAGCTGTCTCTCTCTCTCTGTCAAATAAATAAATAAAATCTAAAAATAAATAAATAAATACATAAATAAGTTTAATAAGGTATGGTGGCCCTGAATATGTCTATTTGGTGAAAGGTTCGTGCAAGCTTGAGAAGACTGTGTATTCTGTTGGATAATATATTCTATAAATGTCAATTAGATCTAACTGATTGATTGGTGCTATTCACTCAGCTATGTCCTTCTGAATTTCTGCCTACTGGATCATCCATTAATGATAAAGGGGTGCTGAAATCTACAATGATAACAGTGGATTCATCTATTTCTCCTTGCAGTTCTATCAGTTTTTGCCTCACATATTTTGGTGCTCTGTGGCAAGGCACATACACATTAAGGATTATGATGTCTTCTTGGAGAATTGACCCATTTAAAAGTCTATAATGCCCCTCTTTATCTGTACAATGATCACGGTGGTCACCATGGGAGCTGAGCTCTGGGGTACCCTCAGTACAGCCACCCTGTGCTCCTCTTTGAGCATCTCACAGTCTGGGGGAACACCGGTGTGGGCAGTAGGGAAGAAGGGCTGGGAATTGGGGCTCATGGAGCAGCTGTCTGTTATTATCTCTTAAAATCCTGGTTGGTGTTCTCTGATCTTCCTGGATATGTGGTTTGGTGTTTCTAATTAATTTTTAAAAATTCTCAGTCATTACTTGCAGTATTTCTTCTATTCCTTTATCTCTTTCTTTTCCTCTGGCATTCCCACTGTGCATGTTACACCTTTTCTAATCACCCCACAGGCTGGATTATTCTGTTCTATCTTTTTCATTTTTTTTCTTTTTGCATTTCAGTTTTGGAAGTTATTCTTGACATTATCTTCCAAGCTCACTGGTTATTCCTTGGCTGTGTAGCTTTTAATAATTACAACAATAAAACAAAAGCCAGGTAGGCCTACATGAATGTGTGTTAAGGTCCTAGAATTATTGGTAAAGTGGGAAAAGTGAAAATTGGCCATTTTCTGTATTAAGTTAAAGATGTAAGCAGTATTATCAAGGTAACAATTTAGAGAAGAGCTTAAATAAAAAGTACAGCAAATAAGTACAGTGAAAATGAAATAATAAATATTTTTGAGAAATCCAAAAGAAGTCCAGGAAACAATTTAAAAGAACCCAAAATAGATAGTTCAAAATAGGAAAAAAAATTAGGTGCTAAATATAATCTTCTATAGACAGTAGTAACTGAATTAAATACAAAAGATTAGATATTCTAATTAATAGTCCAAAATTGTGAGATGGTATTTTCAAAAACCCAACACTGGTATTATTAAAGAAGAAATCATAATGGAAATTAGAAATAATTTGAAGTGAGTGCTCATGAATGTGTGACATTCATATTGTGGGAAGCAGCTAACACAGGGCTAAAAGGAAAGTTTATAGTCTTAAAATGGATATAGTAGGAAAGAAATAATGCAGAACATTAACTATTTAAGTATCGACCTCAAGGAGCTAGACAAAGGAGAGCATCTCAAACCTGGCAAAAATGTAAGAAAGGAAATAAAGAGAAGAGCAGAGGTACATATTCAAAAGGCGAAATCAACAAATCCTAAATGTATTTCTTTGAAAATCACAGCTTTAATGAAGAAAAATGGAGAGAAAACAAAACTTACGCATATCAGGAATAGGGGGAGAGAGGAGGGGGCGGGCAAAATGGGTGAAGGGAAGTGGGAGGTACGGGCTTCCAGTCACAGAATGAATGTAAGTCACGGGGATCCGGTGCACAGCAGAGGCTGGGCAATGGTATCGTCCTAGCGCTGTATGGTGACAGATGGTCGCTACACCTGTGGTGAGCGCCTGAAACTAATGGAACATTTGTGTGTCAACTCGACTTCCACAAAAATAAATGAATAATATATTTTAAAAACAAGATTTTTAAAAAGGCAAATGAAAAAACCAAAAAAAGAGTAAGAGGAATAAAGAGCTGTATCACTACATTTCCAACAGACATTCGGAAGAAAATAAAGAGGATAGTATAACAATCTATCTATACTGATAAATTTAACAATTTCACAAAACACAACATTTTGAAAAAATCAACTTGTGAAAACTGTCAAAAGAAGAAATATTACTACTAATGAAATTGGATCCGTAATTATAACTCTGTTGCTAAGGAAATCATAACCTTCGATGTCTTTACCAGTGACTTCTCTCAAACATCAAGTGAAAAAACCTCATGCAAATTCTTTCAGAGAACAAAATATCAGGAAGCACTCCCTAACTTAGTTTTATGGGTCCAGGATAACCTTGACATGATAAGGATGTTAGGAAATTTTTTGAGACTGATCTCTCAAACTCTGATGCAAAAATTCCAAAACAAACATTACAAAACTTAATTCAATAATATACAAAAAGGATGGGGCGCCTGGGTGGCGCAGTCGTTAAGTGTCTGCCTTCGGCTCAGGGCGTCATTCTGGGCGTTATGGGATCGAGCCCCACATCAGGCTCCTCGGCTATAAGCCTGCTTCTTCCTCTCCCACTTCCCCTGCTGTGTTCCCTCTCTCGCTGGCTGTCTCTATCTCTGTCAAATAAATAAATAAAATCTTTAAAAAATAATAATAAGGGGCGCCTGGGTGGCACAGCGGTTAAGCGTCTGCCTTCGGCTCAGGGCGTGATCCCGGCGTTCCGGGATCGGGCCCCACATCAGGCTCCTCCGCTGTGAGCCTGCTTCTTCCTCTCCCACTCCCCCTGCTTGTGTTCCCTCTCTCGCTGGCTGTCTCTATCTCTGTCAAATAAATAAATAAAATCTTAAAAAATAATAATAATAATAATATACAAAAAGGATAATCTACTTCAACCAGGTAGATTTACTTCAGGAATGCAAGTGTTGTTTAACATTAGAAGAAGGAATCAATTTAATTGTCCACATGCATGGAAAAAGAAAAACAAAATATGATGATAAAATTGAGTATCAATTTATAATAAAATTATCATCAAAGAGCAGTAGAAGAGAACGTTTTCAATTTGATAAAAAGTGTCTATAAAAATCCACTTAATGGTGAATTATTAAATCAGTAGTCTTTCCAACATATCCATACGGCAAAAGATGTAACTTTTCCTTTACACCGTACAGAACTATTAACTTTAAATGGATCGTATACTGATATGTACAAACTAAAATGATAAATCTCCTAGAAGAAAACTTAGGAGAAAATGTTCACAAGAGTCAGGTAGGCAAAGATTTCTATAACAGAACGTGGAAGCACAAATTACAGAAGAAAAAGATGATAAATTTAACTTTATCAAAATGTATGTCTTTTGATTTTTAAAAATCACTACTAAGAAAATACAAAGGTCAGCCACAGTTGAGGAGAAAATACCTCCCATGCCTCATGAATATACCATTTTGTTCGATTAATGAGGCCTTTGGGGCCCTTCCCACCTATCAAGTTATTGAGTCTGAGTTGACTCGCTCCCGAATGTGAATATCAGGCCAGAAAAGACATCACAAGACTCCCTTGGATCGGCCTTCAGTTTTCATGAGCACTCTGTAGCAGGTCAATAGCTGTTTTCCAAAAGGGCTAGAGCCATGCCAAGGAGGTGACAAGTCCAAATCTCCAAGGAGTATCTCCATGTGGATGTTGCTTCTCTGTTGCCAGAAGCTCCAGCAGACGGTCATCAGTGACAGTGCCTGTAGCTCAAAGCGGCCGTTAGTGTTGTAGACTCAGAGGTGGAGAGAGGACCAGCACAGCTACGTTATTTGGGCCCCACTGCACGTTTTCCCCAAATCCTGCCGTTTGAATCCAGGTGCTTTTTCCCCCCTATGGGAAAAAGACCCGGTTGTTTAACAGACACACTTGCCAGGAGATTGTTGTTCTCTGGTCAGGAGTGTGGTGCGCACAAGGAGGAAGAGAAGCTAGTCTGCAGGGATGGCTGGAGCAAGGGGAGGCTTTTCCCTCTTTTGCACCTTGTCTCACTATTAGGACTGCCTCCCTCACTCCTACATAACTCCCATTCTCTGGGGCTCTCTCCTTTTATCCCCGCACGTGCTAATATATCCATTACCTATTGCCTCATAGCCAATTTCCCAAACTTTAGTGGCTTAGGACAGCAGACTGTATTACTTCAAAGTTTTGGGCTAGGAATCGGTGTGGCTTAGCTGGGTCCTTGGCTTCAGAGTCATTTACAGACACAATGAAGGTGTTGGCCAGGCTGTAGTCATCTTGTGGCTCGGCTTGGGGAAGATCCACTTCCAAGCTCGCTCACATGGTGGCTCACAGATTGAGCTCTTCCCTGGTTGTTGGCTTCGGATGAGAACCACACGCCTTGATTTTAGCCTGGTGAGACCCTGAGCAGAGAATCCAGTCACGCTGTGCCCACACTTCTGACCTACGGAAACTGTGAGATCATAAATCTGTGTTGTTTTAAGCCATGTGTGTACAGAAATTTGTTCTGCAGCAATAGGTGAGTAATACAAACAGCTAGGAGAAGGGGCGTTCCCTTACCTCCCTCCACTTAGGGTGAGAGCACCTGCTACTGTACCCCAAGACGTCTTCTCTGTCTCTTAACCCAATCCCGTGGGAGCCCTTGTCCTTCATCTTCCAGAAAGCCATGTCCCTGTCACTATCTCATCCTCATCTCCCAAACTGTCAAGAACAGTGAAGGGTCTGGGCTTTCTCCTACTTGCAAGCTAACAAGCTGGCTTGTTCTTGTTTTAGAGATGCTGGTAGGAGAAACAGAACTCTTGGGTCAGAGACAAAGGACTTTATTTTTTTAATTTTTATTTTTTGAAGTCAAAGATAGTACTTTTATTCTTCTAATACAACTTCCAGTTTTAGTCTGTGTACAGATTCAAGAGGTTGCAGTTTTATACTATGATCATACAGGTGGGATTTTTATAGTCTACATGTTTACTTCATTTTTTACTGCAGCTTTTCCCCCCTGTTTCCCTGGGAGCAAGATGTTGAGGCAAAGGACTTTATTCTCGGTGAGAGCAGAAGCCAGAGCGCCATGTTGCTCGTGTTCCCCGAGTCCCATGGGGCAATATAGCTGAGGTCCAGCGAGATGCTACTCGCCATGGGTTTCTGTCACAGCTGGGGAACACTGAGCTTGAGGAATCGACCGCTTATATACGAAGTGGAAGCAAGTCTGCTCTTTGTCCTGAGGGAGACGTTACCTCATTCGTCAACACTTTTTCTCTGTGAGCACAACCCTGAGCGATGGCCTGAGAAAAGAGTAGTCAAGGCCTTGCATCTTGGCATACCCAAAAAGAAGACGCTGTGATGCTCAGGGCCGAGGTCCACCATCTCTACTAACCAACGTTGAAGAATACAAGCATAAACAGTGAAATACGGACAGAAAGAGAAAGAAAAACAGAAAGTGAAAAAGGCAGACATTTTAAAATCTAAAAGAAATGAAGAGATGTATTGATTTTAAAATGTTGTAATTTTTTAAATAAACAAAAGAGATTCAACATACCCATAAGAAAAGCTCCGAGAAAAAGAAAACCAAGGAAAAAGAACAGAATACTAAAAATTAATAATCGTAAGAAAATTTTTTCTGAAATGATTTTAAAAGACTTGAAATTTTACACTGAAACAGCACACTGTGTCACTGATGATAGCAACTTAGAACGCTCAACATCAAGACATATTCTTGTAAAATTACCAAACTTTAAAAAAAGGGAAAAAAATATCCTTTGAGCTGTTAGGCCAATGTCCATAACTTACAAGGGATAGAAAATTGGTTAATCATTAGACCTTTTTGAAGGAAGTACTCTGTTTATGGTATGTAAGGAAAGAAAATGTGAACCAAGGATTCCATGCCTAGCAAAATTCACTTAAAAGTGCAAAGAACAATAGAATGTTTGAACATACAAGAATTTCAGGATTATTATTCCCATAAGCCATTTCTAAAGAATCCGTTGGGGAAAAAATGCTTTGGATAAAGGAAATGACTAGAGAGACCTCAACATATGAATTACTGGTGGAGTTTCAGTGTAAACCTTCAAGTAAAATAAAAACTCAATGAAAATTAAAAGCCAGAGAAGATAGCAGGTAATGGCTCTAGGACGGGATGTAGATACAATATAATCACTTAAAAAAGAAAAAAAAGAGTGATGATGGTTAAGAAGTGGAGAGCACATGCAAAATTTTAAAACTATTTTAGTAACTATAATTCGTGGTGGTAGCATTAACATTGTTACGTTTAGACTGTTGTGTGTGTAATGTGGGATAAAGCAAACAATTAATTATGGGATATTCTAACTCTATTCGATTATTTTATTCAGTTTTATATATGCCAATATTGTAATTCATATAGATATAATTTTATGTTATGCATGTTATATATGATTCTAATTTTATTCTGTGTCCTTAAGAACCAGAATTTGCAGTTTGAAACAAAAGAGATATAAAAGAAGTTAAGTATTCGAATTGGAAATATCAGTTGGTACTCACAAGGTATTTGACATCTATTTATCTATTTATTCCCTGAAAATTTTTAGGAATAATGACCAATTCAGAGGTAAGAAGATTCTGGTCCTGACTACAAAATTACAGAATTTCTTGAATTTCTAGTCTGGAGCAAGCAACATACAAGATAACTGGAACATCTTTTCGTTCCATGTAACAGGATAATTATCAAACACCATAAGGGTCAAATAGAGGCAACTTCAAATGGCTCCCATAAAGATGTAATCATTTGAGCTTTAGTAATGATAAGAAATATAGTATATTGAAACTGATAAAATATGTTTGAATTCATGAGTTCAAAATGATATTAGAAAAAATTGGTTACTTTTGAAGGGTAATCAATTAGGACCCATATGAATGGAACCACTGGATAACCAAATAGTAGATCAGGAAAGTGTCTCTATAAAATTATTCCTGCTAACAACTAAAAATGAGTTGGGAGATTAAGTATCACCATTTTGGAATGCAAACTCGTGCAGCTACTGTAAAAAACGGTATGGAGATTCCTCAAAATATTAAAAATAGAACTATCATATGATCCAGCAATTGCACTACTAGGTATTTACCCAAAGGGTACAAAAATCCTAATTGAAGGGATACAGGCACCCACTGTTTGTGGCGGCATCGTGTACAATAACCAAATTCCAGAAAGAGCCCAAATGTCCATCAACTTATGAAGAGATACGAAGATGTGGTATCGATATACAAAAGGAATGTTATTCACCCATAAAAAGAATGAAATCTTGCCATTTGCAAGGACACGGATGGAGCTAGAGAGAATTATGCAAAGCGAAATAAGTCAGTCGGAAAAAGACAAATACCATATGATTTCACTCATATGTGGAATTTAAGAAACAAAACAAATGAACATGGCTGGGGGGGGGGGAAGAGAGGGAAACCAAGAAACAGGCTGTTAACTATAGAGAACAAACTGATGGTGACCAGAGGGGAGGGCACTTGTGATGAGCACCAGGTGACATACGTAAGTGTTGAATCACTAAATTCTACACCTAAAACTGACATTACACTGTAGGTTAACCAACTGGAATTTAAATAAAAACTTGGGGGAAAATCGCCATTTTGAAAACCGGATGAATTATGAATCTAAATAATAAGCATAAATGGCTGCTTCCAGCACAAAGAGAGAGAAGCCCAGACATATTCTGCCCCTTGTTTAAACGACAGCACATCACCTGTTGTCTTTCCAAAGAGATCAAATCTGAGTCTGATCAAGTCTATGGGTCCGGTTTTGAACTGTGGAAATATGCAGACATAAGAACGTGTTTAACTGAACCATGAGTTTGCGGTCATCAAAATTTGGCTGTAGGAAACCCCACAAATCAAACAGCCTTGATTTTTCAATAGGTAAATTTCAAGTACCTATAATGTAAAAGAGTCTTCAAAACATACTAAATTAAAAAAAAAACTGGGTGAGATGAAGCTATAGTTTCCAAGGATACATATTCCAGTGATAAAATCATAAAGAAATAGAAAGAAGTCATTCCTACAAAATTCAGAAGAGCGGACAGTTTGGGTATGAAGGAGAGGGCTGGGACTGGGATGGGCCACATGGACAGGCTTCTGGGGGGGACTGGCGAAGTTGGCTTTCCTAACCCGGATGATGGAGCAGTATACAGAGTTTCAGTTTATGGGGTGACTTCAATGAGATTGCATCATCACCACTGACCAGGAGTTGAAGTGGAGATCGTTGTTTTTTAGTTAATTATTATTAGAGGGAAAGAAGTGCCCCAAATCCGGATAGTTATATGACATTCATCAGTATCTGTGGCTGGCAGAGCTGGCTTAAAGGTTTTTTATTCCTTCACTAAATTCAGTTAAAAATGGGCTGGTATTGAGTATTGCGAATGTGCAGAAGAGTGGCCAGACGGGCAATCTAAAAGCGAATGGTGTTGAGAAAGTACTGTATTGGAACTCTAACAGCAGGCTTTTCAAATCAATCTCTATTTTTATGTAATAGTCTCCTAATGATTTTTTGATAAAATTTCAGCCTTATCCTCATTTCCTAGATCATTTTGTGAGGTTAAATTCAGCTTCAGCCGAATAGGATGTTGCTCATTCAGTCTAAAAGGTATACTTGATGTGTTACTAAAATTCACTTCAAAAAAGCCTTCTTCATTTCTTTTTTTTTTTCACCTGCATAATATTCCGTTGTGCGGTTGTACCATAATTTATTTAGCTCTTCCCGACTGGTCCATAGACTTTCTCTTCTTTCTTCTCCCAACTTTATTGTTTATTATATGTAACAAACAAAATTATATATATTGAAAATGTACAATGTGAAATGATCACCATAGTCAGGTTATTTAGCACATCTATCATAATTACCCCACATAATTACCTCTGTGGTGTGTGCATACGTGTGCTCACGTGTGTGTGTATGTGGTGAGAATGTTAAGATCTACTCTCTTAGCAACTTCCAAGTACACAGCACAGTATTGTTAACAATCATCACTATGCTGTACATTATTAGGTCCCCAGAACGTCGTCATATACGTGAAAGCTTGTACCCTTGGACCAACCTCCCTATTTCTCCCACCCTGAGCCCCTGGTAACCACCGTTCTTTCTGTTTCTGAGTTTGACTTTTTTTTTTTTTTTTTAGATTTCACAGATAAATGAGATTAGTATAAGTTGTTTTCAATCCTGCAGTTATCAAGCTATGAAGAACTAGGTGTATTCACCTTTTCACACATGTGCAAGGCTAATTCCGCAGAATGACTTGGGTAAGATCGCTAGATCTTTGTAATTTTGATAGCCGCTCTCTAATTGTCTTCCTTACTGGTGTATTCACTTAGCCTCCGATAGCAATGTGTGAGAGTGCGGCTTTACTCCAACCTCGGCAGTTTAGGGGTGTTATCAGATTCCGATGATTGCCAATCTGTAATGTCAAAATAGTACCCGAGTTTAGTTTCAGTTCACATTTCTCAAATTATGAGTAAGGCTCAGCACATATTGTATAAGAGCCATTTTTATTCCTTTCTCTGTGAACTAATGTTATCATTAACCATCTACCTTCCTTCTTGAATTGTTAATATTTTTCTAATCAATTTTTAGGATTTCTTTTTTTTAATAATAATTTTTTATTATGTTATGTTAGTCACCATACAGTACATCCTTAGTTTTTGATGTAATGTTCCATGACTCATTATTTGCGTATAACACCCAGTGCTCCATGCAATATGTGCCCTCCTTAATACCCATCACCGACCTATCCCAGTCTCCCACCCCTCTCCCCTCTGAAGCCCTCAGTTTGTTTCCCAGAGTCCATAGTCTCTCGTGGTTCATTCCCCCTTCTGTTTACCCCCCCTTCCTTCTCCTACCGATCTCCCTGCTATTCCTTATGTTCCATAAATGAGTGAAACCATATGATAATTGTCTTTCTCTGCTTGACTTATTTCACTTAGCATAATCTCGTCCAGTTCCGTCCATGTTGCTGCAAATGTTGGATAATCGGTCTTTCTGATGGCTGAGTAATACTCCATTGTATATATGGACCACATCTTCTTTATCCATTCGTCTGTTGAAGGGCATCTCAGCTCCTTCCACAATTTAGCTATTGTGGACAACGCTGCTATGAACATTGGGGTGCATATGGCCCTTCTCTTCACTACATCTGTATCTTTGGGGTAAATACCTAGTAGTGCAATTGCTGAATCATACGGTAGCTCTATTTTTAACTTTTTAAGGGACCTCCACACTGTTTTCCAAAGTGGCTGTACCAACTTGCATTCCCACCAACAGCGTAAGAGGGATCCCCTTTCTCCACATCCTCTCCAACATTTGTTGTTTCTTGCCTTGTCAATTTTTGCCATTCTAACTGCCGTAAGGTGGTATCTCAATGCGGTTTTGATTTGAATTTCCCTGATGGCTAGGGATTTCTTTGTATAATAGGAAGAGTTAGCCCTCCGTCTGCGTTATGAGTTGCAAATATTTTGTAACTGGTTGTTTATTTGTTATTTGGACTTTGCTTACAAGTTAGCGGTTGGTTCCCCATGCCACCCCTGGCTTCAGAAGCTTTTTTAAAATGAAGCCAAACATATATAATTTTTTAATGGTTGTATATTTTGAGCCATGCATTGCAAGGCACTCCCCCCAAGACTATAAAAACTGTGGGACCTGTAAGAATGGACCCAGTTCTCACCCAGTCTCAGTGTGTCAGAACTCGACTTGCTCCTAGCTGCTCACTTACCCAAGGCAAATTAGACAGCTAGCTCTGAATCTGACTTTCTGTCTTCAAAGTCCATTCTAGAAGAGATGGTTACTAACTTCCCATCTTTTCGAACACCCAAACCCAAATGTCAGCCTTGTTGAAAGTTGACCCTTGACAGGATGCTCCTGGTACCTCCCTCACCGCCAGGCTCTTGCCCCTCGAAAGCCAGAACCACAGCTATAGCCACTACCCTACGCCTTGCCTAGCCAGATGTCCTTTCCTGTATATGACTCCTTATGATGGAAGTTTCTGACACCTACCCTAGCTAAAGGGCCCATGCCACTTCTGAAATTGTAAGCCCTGCAGAGGGAGTCAGTGCTTGATAGTTTCCAGGACCTTAACAAATATAAGCTTTTTTTTTTTCACAAACTTTAATATAATCCTAATACTGATCCTATGAGAGATGACAATTATTCTCAACATCAGTAACTCACCCAAAGTCACATTGTTGGCAAATAGCAGAGTCAGGATTCGAGTCCATATGTGTCACAAACTTAAGTTTGGGATTAAGGGAGGTGTCCCAGAATTCAGTATTGGTGCAGGGGAGTGGGTACTTTCATATCTTTCCCAACTCTAGGAAAAATGGCTCTTTTCACTGGCATCTTGCAATTGCACAGTAGTGAGCAAGAAATTTCATCCTACAGGGGCGCCTGGGTGGCGCAGTCGTTAAGCGTCTGCCTTCGGCTCAGGGCATGATCCCAGCGTCCTGGGATCGAGTCCCACATGGGGCTCCTCTGCTGGGAGCCTGCTTCTTCCTCTCCCACTCCCCCTGCTTGTGTTCCCTCTCTTGCTGGCTGTCTCTCTCTGTCAAATAAATAAACAAAATCTTAAAAAAAGAAAAAAAAAAGAAATTTCATCCTACAAGCAAGTAGTCTCAGCAGCAAGACCAGTGCAATGTCCCCTTGAGCCCCTCCCTCCACCCTTATGCCATCAGGTCCACCAAGCTGTGTCCCTCTGTGCGTGAGTTTCTGGCTCACTCATGTCTCTGCAGCCACGTGGCCCACTCTCTTCACAGTGTGACAGGCTGTTTGACATCTCTTGACATTTTTGTCCCTTTGGGTGCCTGTTCCTACTCACTTTTTCCAGCTAACACATTGCTAGCCCTCCAAGTCCTGCTCAACCCCCTTCTTCATGGAAACCTTCCCTGGTCAGGCAGTCGAATTTGAATGTCCCTCATCTAGGTGTATGCAGCCAACTGTGCTTGATGTCCTTGTGATCTCTGTAACTAGACTTTAACCTCTGTGAGGCCACGATTCATGTCCTGGTTGCTTGGCATTGCCTCTTCCTGTGATATTGGCATTTGGTATATGCTTAGAAATTATTTAAGTAGAATATCAATCAATTAGTTGGTAACATCTGAGGGCAAGCTAGACAAATTTTTCTCCCTCTGCTCCTCCCCCCCGCTCGTGCTCTCTCTCTCTCAAATAAATAAATAAATAAATAATCTTTAAAAAAAATAGATGCCTTAAGGGTAGTGAGACTTAAGTTGGTGGCTTAGTTATGGGAACATTGAGGTACTGTCTGCCCCTGAAATTTTATGATTATATGATCTGGATGAATAGCCCAGGGACAGATCACTGGTGGACATCAACCAGCACTTTCCACAGAAAACTGTACATGACAAAAGTTCCAGGATGTTGGTGGTGTTTCTGCTGGGCATAGTCTTTCTGGTCTGCTCAAGTAAGGGTAAGTCCTGGAGGTAGAGGGAGAGCTGGTTGTTGATTAAGAGATGGGCTGGGAAAGGGGAAATTTCCACAGTTGGTTCTTCAGGAGATGTGTGTTTCCTGATCTTGGCAGATGTGTCTGAGATTTTGACAAAGAAGACTTTTCTCTTTTTTTTCCCCCAGGTGAATTGCAGGAACATCTGAGAGGTATAACCACGGCTAGTCTACAGTCCTTGGTAAAAAGGTCATTTGTGACATGTTGAAGAGAAAACCTCTCAATCTTCAGAGAGGGCTATAATCCATTCTTACTCTACACTCCTAGGATTTTATCTCCTCGCAGACTAATTTAGTACATTTTTTGGAGAAAGGAAGTTGAAATCTCTTTCTTTACCATTACTGGATGAAATTGTCAGGTTAAATAATGGGTCCATAGATAAACTTCATAGCAACTCTGATCTTTTGAGATCATATCCAACAATTGACTCATGTCTATGTAAGTTATTGTTGACAAGATTATCAAAGGGGTCAATGGCCAAACAAAGATTAGGAACCACTGGGCAATAGTAAATTGCTGTAGAGAAACCCACAGGCCTGGAGAATCTTCAGACTACATCCTTTAAACACCTCTTTCTGTGTCTGGCAGAGACTACAAAGGCGTGCTATAAATGTGACAAATACCATCTCGGGTTGTGCTATGATGTCATGAGGACCTGCACCCTAAAGCACCAACAGTCCTGTGCTGTTGAGAACCTGTACTTCCTTACGAGGAAAGGTGACGTGGGGTAGAGCGTGGCCTGTGCGTGGGTGAGTGGCTGGGTAAAGATGGGGCGGGTCTGTAGCGGGGATGACAAAGATGGACTTTTCCTTCAGACAGAATTGAGTAAAGGAAAGATTGATGTCTTTTATCAGTTGCGGAAATACAATCCATTCTCTGGTCAATCCTGAATAGCCTCAGCCTTGTAGCTCATTTGGGCTTAGCAAAAGGTCTGTGAAGCTCTGAGGAGAGGTTGTTCCTTGGAACATGATAGCAGGAAATGGAGTCATTACACTTGTGTTCTCTCTCTTTCGTCTCCTCAGGGCGAAGTATGTATTACTATTCCAAACTGTCATGTATGACCAATTGCGAGGACATCAACTTCTTGAGTTTTGAAAAAAGAACGGAGATCATATGTTGCAAACATAGTAACTATTGCAACCTCCCTGAGGGAGTCTAGTTCTGCGTCTTTCTTGGATTGACTCATTCTTCAACTCACCATCCCCTTTATCTCTTCCCCCAAACCTGTACTTTGATCTCTTCTTCCAACCAATGGTAGAGAGTGAGAAAGCCAGCTGGCGAAAGTCACAAAGAGAGAGAGTGGAGGGTAGCTGAGTCTCATTAATGGTGGAGGGCTAGACTAGACAGAAGTTTTGCAAATCCCTGTTGCTCACACCTGGCAGTTTTGATTTCCTTATGATGGAAATAGGGTTGCCACAAATAGGGTTGGGTTTGGAACTGGTTCTTTATTATCTCCTATATGGTAATGCAAAGAATTGGGTCAAAATAATTCCAAACTTGCACTGACAACTCTGTGACCATACTTTTTGCTCATGTATATCCACTCCTCTGGTTGGAGTTGAGATTCTCTTTGGATTAACCCTGACATCTGGTGCTCTCCTTTTACCCGTGGGTTATGGAGATAAAAGAGGAATAACTCTGGCTTCCCAGTTTGTTGGCAACATGAGCCATATCTTTCTTTGGTAGAACTCTTGGAGGAGGGGAATCTCAGGCAGAAAGAAAACTGGGCAGGCATAGGAATGAGACATCAAGGAAAATTGTAGGGAACTTTCAGTCTGTGGAAACTAAGATTTGAGAGACCATTTGGTGTGGCTGAAATTGGCTTGAATTACCAGGGCCCTGCTGGCCAGCCAGCAGCAGATTGAACTAGGTGGTTTAATTGGGAATGGAAACCTTGTTCAAGGATGGCCAGCACTCGTTATAAGAATGGGGGGGGGGAATGAAGGGGAAAATGTAAATAATAAAGCAGATGGCATGGTAGTTGAAGATAATAGAATGAACAGAGATGCCATGGGTAGTATTGTAGTTAGAAAGTGTCCCATGTAAGATGAAGTTATGAGTAAACAGAGGGTGTAATAGAGCAGAAGTTAGTACTGGTGGGAAGAGAAGCAGCAGACTGAGTGAAATAAATAGGCAGAGAGAAATGGAGTAGGACTGATGGTGGAGTGTGACCAAGGTGGCGAAGCTTCCTTGGGTACAGAATAACTCTGCCATTTCTCTCTTTATGAGGCACACTGAAATTCTTGGTCCTGGATTTCCATGAGCTTTTTCCTCCCTCATTAGGCCACATAAAAAATTTTAACAATAAACCAGCCACTCCTCTGCTTGATTAGTTTGGTGCTCTCTGTCTGTGTCTGAGAGTCTGAGAATGTGATCCTTTCCGAGGAATTCTCATTTGGGATTTTACAGGGCCAGGATGCAGAAAGACATGAAGACAACCTTTTGAAAATGGACAAGCAGATTGGAAAAGCCAATGTAACATAGATATTTCGAGTTAGGGAAACAAAATATTCCTAGTTGTGTATGGGTTCACTCACCCACTGAATCTTTGGGGATGGGAGACATCAGTCTAGGGAAAAAAAGAGAGAGAGATTATTGTTTTGCATTGGGTCTCAAAACAGACTTTAAAAATATTTGTGAATCATTGTTTAGACAGCTGGGCTTTATTGAACAACAAAAAGTTCTAGTTATAAAATCTTTCCTCAGTGGTCAAGAACAAATGTTGGCATTCTCAGCATCGGAGCATTGAATTTTTTTTTTTAATGTAGTGAATGATTTTCATTTGGTTCGGGTGCCCTGCCCAAATCCTCCTAACTGATCAGTGCTTCTGCTGTCCAGCTGCATCGAGTGTTGGCTCATGGCAACTCATAGCTATTTACTGCTCTGCAGATTTGCACTCTACCCAATGGGAGCTGCCTTGCCCAGATGCTAAGCTCCCAACGTGAGCACAGACTTCAGCCAATAAATGACTCCTTGCATCAAGATGGGACTGGGTCTGTGGCACATTTTGTGTTCCAGAGCTTTTCCATGAGATTTGACCAAAGCCCGTCTCCAGCTGAGACCAAGTTCTTGTTAACATTTTCTCCCTGACCTCTTTTGCTTCCGTTCCCCACACCCCAAACTGTAAGCTGAGGAGATCATATGTTTTCTACCATCACTAGGAATGGAGAGAATGGAGGAATGGAGAATCTTTCTTACTGGGATTCCTTACCACGTAGATAAAAGTGCTCTAAGGTTGGAGATTATCTTTTGGTTTACCCCATCTTGGGATTTTCTTCTTAGTTCCTTTTTCCAACTTGAACAAATGAACACAATAAGACCTGGGTGAAAATTTCTTTATCCACGTGACACCATCCCCAAGTATCACTCCTCTGATATCCACATGCTCTTCTTTCATATCTGTACATAGTGATCAGGATAATTTTCTTCATATATCTTTCAAAAGGTGGTACTTTGAGTACTAATTTAAGTGTTAACTTGGAGGTGACTGGTAAATAATTCGTACAACCTTACACATTAGACCAAAGTAAATTTCACATGTATTAAAAGATTTAAACATAATAAACAAAAAAACTGACTTTTTAATACTGCTGTGACTATTATTGTTTGACCTCAGAGTGTGCTAGACACATGTGAAGTACTTTTCATGTATGATCTCATTTAATCTTCACAACTCCCTATGGAGTAGCAATTATTGTAAGACAATTTAATAGAGGAGAAACCTGAAGAACAGATTGGTTTCCCGGAAGCTAACTGGATAACTTGACAAGTATGGGCAAGTCTAATAATTTGACAAGTGTCACATGGTTTTCCAGTTATTACTGCTGAATAAAAATATTATTGTACTGACTGGTACTATGGTCACAGTTCAGAAAGTAGAATGGGGATAGCTTGTCTCTTACGCCATGATGTCTGGGACCTCAACTGGGAAGACTCAGAGTCTGGAGGTGATTCAAGAACCGGAGACTGGAATCACATGGAGGAGTCTTCACTCACACGTCTTTGCAGTTGATGCTGGTATGGGTTGTGATGTCACCGGGGGCTGGTGGGCAGAATACCTCCATATGGACCTTCATGTTTCTTGGGCCTCTTCACAGCATGGAGCCTCCAGACTTCTTAAACAGAAGCTTAGGGCTCTAAAGGCAAGTGTGTGTGTTCTAACAAAGTGGAAATTGCACCACATTTATTGGCTAGCTTTGGAAGTCATGCATTACTAGTTCTGATACATTCAGTTGGTTAAAAGCGAGTCACAAGCCTGGCCAAGTTCCACTTTTTGATTGGAGAGTAGCAAAAGTGTAGAAGAGCTTGTGGTGTGGGAGAAGTTGCTGCAGCCATCTGTGGAAAATACAGTTTGTTACAACCGGTTAATGGCACAGCTGGCATTGGATCCATTATCTACACAATCCCAAGGTGCTCTCTTATTCTAAGCTCACTATTATGTTAAAAATATTTATAAATATTCACATAATCTAGTGACAGAGGAAGCTTTTCTAATCATAACATCAATGACAAAACAGGACAAGTTTGACAGATTTGACCACATACAAAAGTGTGTGTGTGTATGTGTGTGTGTGTGTGTACGTGCACATACATCAAAGGGCCAGTCAGGAACAACTGGCAACACCAAGAGCCCATAATTCCTTAAATTGATGTGGTAAAGCTTAAGCAATCATTTATATATGTGAGTTACTATATATATATATGGAATGGATAAATATAAATGGAATATTATTCAGCCGTCAAAAAGAATGAAACCTTGCCATTTGCAACAACACAGACGGACCTAACGGGTATTATGCTAAGTGAAGTAAGTCAGACAGAGAAAGACAAATACCACGTGATCTCACATATATGTGGAATCTAAAATCAAAACAAAGAAAAAACACAAAAACAACAGAACAAGCTCGTAGATGCAGAGAACAAGAAAACAGATTGGTGGTTGCCAGAAGTGGAGGGTGGGGGATGGATAAAATGGGTGAAGGGAATCAAAAGCTATGAACTCCCAGCTACAAAATAAGTAAGTCATGGAGATCTAATGTACAGCACGGTGACTGTAGTTAATGATACTGCTTTGCATATTTGAAAGTTGCTAAGAGAGTAGATCTTAAAGGTTCTCATTACAAGAAAAAAATTGTGTGTGGTGATGGATATTAATTAGACTTATTGTGGTGATCATTTCTCAATATATACAAATATCAAATCATGATGTCTTACACCTAAAACTAATATAATATAATTTTGTATGTCAATTACACCTCAATTAAAAACAAATCACAAGAAAATAATTTTAATTTGGGGGAAAGATTGAGACAAGATAAAAAAATACATGTGAGGAAACAAACTTCAGGGTAGTGTTGGTAACAAAAGTCAAAGAGTAGGAACAATCAGGGGCGCCTGGGTGGCTCAGTCGTTAAGCGTCTGCCTTCGGCTCAGGGTGTGATCCGGCGATCTGGGATCGAGCCCCACATCAGGCTCCTCCACTATGAGCCTGCTTCTTCCTCTCCCACTCCCCCTGCTTGTGTTCCCTCTCTCGCTGGCTGCCTCTCTCTCTGTCAAATAAATAAATAAAATCTTAAAAAAAAATAAGTAGGAACAATCAGGATTGCTTAAATCAAATATGATACATCCTTATACTGAAATACCATGCATCCTTAGAGTGACATAATATCAATACAAATTTATTGATTCTATAACATGTTAGAATATGTTCAGTAAACAAAAAGTTTTTAAAATAGTCTAGCTTGATCCCATTTTCATTTAAAATGTATTCTGTATCTACCTCTCCCTCAGTCAACTTTTTTATTCATCAAATTTTAATCATAGAAAATTGTACATTTTTAATGTATTGACTGATTCTAAGCATTGAGTGATACACTTTTCTGGCATAAGTTTATTTTCTTTTCCTATGGAAGTAAAATCGTGGAGAAAGTTTCAGAGAATCAATATGAAAAGACCTTGCAACAACCCAGATGTTGGAATTAACAGACAAGGAATTTAAAATTCCTATTATAAATATTCTCAAAAACTTACAGCAAAAGAGAGACATGAACGAACAGTAGGGAATCCCAACAGAGGGCTGAAAAATACAATAAGGAACCATTTGACCGAAAATCTCCTATAATAATAATATGATAGATACTTTACATTTTTGTCCTTCTTTCTTTTTTCTTTTCTTTTCTTTTTTTCTTTTAATGGGCCCTGTGCCCCCCTGCTCACACCAATTCTAGAGGGGATAAAAACAGGAGGGCAGCAGGTGCAGAAGAAGCAACGTGCATGGGAGCTGACCCATCTGAACACACAGGCAGGCTCCGTGGGAGCCCTCCCAGGGTTCTGACGCTTCAGGGCCGTCTGTGTGTGTCTTGCCCCCCCAAAATAGAAGCTTGGTTTTTATTTTTAAAATAAAGGATAGAAATAATTTAAATAGGATGAAACTATATTATTCAGTGAATCAGAGACATCAAAGTAGAAGATTGTTTAGCTTTCTTTCCAGTTATGATACTGCTGGCAATCTGCTAGGCTTGGTAAAAACAGATAATAAAATCATCACTCATGTCTCCCGCATAGCAAACGTACCGGTGAAAGACCAGTCAATAATACAAAACCCTTGAACTACCAAAATGTTTCCTCAGTTCCATTTATCATTGCACAGGTATGTATAAAGCAACTCACACCAGCTGCAGTGTCGTTTTCATGGCTCCAAGAGCCAGATAATAATTAAAAATGTTTTGAGCACTTTCCAAGAGCTTAGCAATGTGCATACATCTCATCTCAACCCTCTAAAACACTTAGATAGGTGTTTTCATCATCTTTATTACCCAGATGTAGAAACTGAGTCTTACAGATATTGACGTTTTCTTTCTTTTTGTTTTTAAAATGTATCCTGGGGGCGCCTGGGTAGCGCAGTCGTTAAAGCGTCTGCCTTCGGCTCAGGGCGTGATCCTGGTGTACCGGGATCGAGTCCCACATCGGGCTCCTCTGCTATGAGCCTGCTTCTTCCTCTCCCACTCCCCCTGCTGTGTTCCCTCTCTCGCTGGCTGTCTCTCTCTGTCAAATAAATAAATAAAATCTTTTTAAAAAAATAAATAAATAAAGTGTATCCTGGCTCACTGAACATAATAAAATAATTTTTTAAAAGGATTTTATTTATTTATTTGAGAGAGAGAGAGAGAAAGTGAGAGAGAACACAAGTGGAAGGGAGGGGCAGAGGGAGAGGGAGAAGCAGACTCCTCACGGAGCAGAGAGCCTGAAGTGGGACTTGTGGCTTTTTTAAAAGTTTTTATTTACATTCCAGTTAGTTAACATACAGTGTTAATGTTAATTTCAGGTGTACAATACAGTGATTCAACATTTCCATACATCACCTCCACAAGTGACCTCCTTCATCCCCATCACCTATTTCTCCCATCCCCCCCATCCCCCCACCCACCTACCCTCTGGTCACCGTCACATTTTTCTCTATAGTTAAGAGCCTGTTTCTTGGTTTGTCTCTCTCTCTCTCTCCCCCCTTTTGCTCATTTGTTTCTTAAATTCCCCATACGAGTGAAATCATATGGCATTTGTCTCCTGACTGACTGATTTATGAAGCATTGTACTCTCTTGCTCCATCCACGTTGCTCCAAATAGCAAGATTTCATTCTTTTTTATGACTAATATTCCACTGTATGTATGTACACACGTATATATATGTATATATATGCCACATCTTCTTTATCCATTCCTCAGTCGATGGACACTTGGGCTGTTGCCACATCTTGGCTATTGTAGATAAAGCTGCTATAAACATCGAGGTTCATGGATCCCTTTGAATTAGTATTTTTGTACTCTTTGGGTAAATACCTAGTAGTGCAATTGCTGGATCACAGGACAGTTCTATTTTTAACATTTGAGGACCCTCCATACTGTTTTCCATAGTGGCTGCACCAGCTTGCCTTCCCACCAACAGTGCACGAGGTTCCCCTTTCTCTGCATCCTCACCAACACCTGCTGTTTCTTGTATGTGGATTTTAGCCGTTCTGACAGGGGTGACGTGATAGCTCATTGTAGTTTTGATCTGCGTTTCCCTGATGATGCATGACGTTGAACATCTTTTCATGTGTCTGCTGGCCATCTGTATGTCTTCTTTGGAAAAATGTCTATTCATGTTTTCTGCCCATTTTTAAATTGGATTATTCATTTTCCAGGTGTTAAGTTTTATAAGTTCTTTATACAGTTTGGATACTAAGCCTTTATCAGATGTCATTTGCAGCTATCTTCTCCCTTTCAGTAGGTTGCCTTGTAGTTTTGTTGATTGCTTCCTCCGGATTAGGGGGCGGCATCTTCTCCTCCCTCCCTCTGCGACTGAAGCTCTCTCCTACTCTCTTGCTGAGGTCCTGGATCCCGTTGCTAACTGTAGTATGCATGAGGGAGTGTTTGACCTTCCTATCTAACAGAGGGTGATGTGTGAGTTCACGTGAGCCGGGGCCTTCCAGAAATAATTGAGTCATTGATAAAGTTCCCATAGCAGTGTATTAAAGCTTGGGAAATTTTTCCTGAGCCACACATGCACAGAATATAGATTGTCTCCCCCAAATCCTGATACTCCCTGTAGGCTACCCCCTTCCCTTTCCTCCCAACTACTTCCTCTTCCCCTCCCCCAGCACCTAGAGAAGATGACCTATTCCCAGAAGTTTGGAACATCTAGAAGGGCTCCTGTAGGTGGCCAGCAAAGCACCGAGAGTTGGTGACTCTACGAATGAAGCAGAGACACAAAGAGAACCTCTCTAGTCATTTAACATGAGCTTTTTAAGATCTCTGTGTGTTCTCTGGGTGTTTCCCCAGGCTGTGGCCATCCAGAATTATAGTGAAGGGACCAGTCTTGTCCAGGCTCAATATCAGGGCTCAGTGAACATCTGTGCTATTTACCCACCAAGGAAAATCAGAGTCTGCCCTGAACTTGAGTCTCCACCTTCAAAGTCTATTCTGGAAGAAACAGTTCTTGCACCCACTTCAACACACAGGACAAATCTCAGCCTTAGTGGCAGTTAACCTTTATCAGGACACTCCTGCAGCTGCCCTCACTGTTCGGTTGTTCCTCACCCACACCAGCGGGGAACCTGCAGGCCTGAGCCTGCTGTTCTATGAACAGTTGACCTTCTCGAGACTGGCTCCTGCTGGTTGAAGTTGCTGACATCTAACCTGACCAAGAGGTCTGGCCTACAATGGAAAGCCAGAAATACAAAGTGCTTCGTGTTCTTAGTTCTTATCTCAGCCCTATCACGCAGCTTTCTATACTGGTAGCCCTGCTGAGCGCACACCGGCTCACTCATAGCCTGGGAAAATAGAGAAAATGGATCCCGCATTGTCACGTTTGGGATGTCAGCCTCCATTCTTCCCGGTGCACGTTCAGAGCAAATTCAAATGAAGTTAAAGTGGATGTTCTCACTCTCCTGGACCTCACACTTGGGTATGCATTTGAAGACAAGAACGTGCAGAAGTGACAGCTAGGGGGCAGTATAACTTCCAGCCCTTCTTCTCCGACCTGACTTGTCAAAGCCCAGCAGCCTGTAGAAAGGAGCACATCCGCTGTGACCACAGTCCTGGAAATTGGCTGAGAACTACTGTTTGGCCGAGAACAGGTGGGAACCTCCCACCCTGTACTCATCACTCCAAAATGTGGTGGGCAACAACCGCACAAGGGGCTGGAAGGCAGTAGGCTGGGGCAGTGGAACAGGGCTTCAGGGAAAGGCCTCAGGGCAAAGCCCTCTCAGCCTTGGAGACTGAGAGCCTGCTGACTCCATCTAAGAAATGCCTCAGGAAAGGTGCTCACGCAGAAAGCTTTAGGAGGAGTCCCAGTGAAGAAGTCCACTGTTACTCCTGGCCTCCCCACAGTCGATCCCCTGTCAACTATGTTAGGTGAGTTAAGGTCTTAAGCAGCACCTGTGGTAGGAGCTGAACTAACGAGAAGGGGTGACCCAGAATCCATTTCTGACCCCAAATTCCTGTTCCTTGCTTCTGTCACCGGTCAGACACGATCCCTGAACTGACAGCTGAGAAGATGCAGATCAGGATCTCCCTTTGCCTTGACGCTCTGGTGAAATTTCAGTTCCGTCCTGTCTCTTAGGCATAAAAGAAAGACATGGGGCTCTGTGGCTTCTATGCCCAACTCACTGACCCGTTTGGGAATATGGTACCTTCCAGGCTGCCCACAGCTAGAAAGTCTGGAGGACAGTTAAAGGAGGGAAGTGGGGCTAGGTCAGGAGGCTGATTTGGGTTGAGTATGGGGGAGGGGGCAAGGGTTTCTGGGGTGAGACCCAGGCCTGCAGGGCAGTGTGGTGGGGTGCGTCCAGCTGCTAGGGGGAGCGTGGGTCTGAGGCAGGCCTAGGTGGACTGCAGGCCAGGAGAGCTAGTCAGCCAGACCCTATGTCCCCTGCAGGCCTGGGAGTGAGGCAGGTTTGCCGTCATGTGCAGAAAAAACGGTCACGGAGAAGAAATGGGACTGGACATCCATCACACACTTCCTTCTTCCTGCCTGTGTGGGAGCTCGGAGGGAGCCCTGTAATACAGCAAGTCTCCGTCTTCTCACGACCTCACCTGGAACCAGATGATCCCACTCTCGGGTGGGCTCCTTGCAGAGCAGGGCCAGGGGAAGTGCTTGTTGGAGGTTGGCAGAACTGATGGAAGAGGGTATTGCTGAATGCAGAGACTATCTATGGGTTCAGCGTGGTGGGGTCAGAGGTGGGTTCTGTTTTTATTTTCTTTTCCCTGCATTCCCTGCCCTTTCACTGTCCTCCTGCAGGGGCAAGGTGAGCCCAAGCTTGGGCTGGCTACAAAGGAGCCGAATGTGGCCTCAAGTCCATTATCTCTCCTCCGTGTACAGACATAGGGCTTGGGTACAGGGAGAACCCCTGGGCAGGGCAGGAGCAGGACAGCATGTCCTCCAATCTCCCATGGAGGAAGGGGCAGCAGGGTGGAAAGGCTTTGAATGGGGGCCAGAGGAGGGGAGAAGGTGCAGACTCTCAGCCCCACGAGGGGGGAGGGCTGGGAACCTGTTTCCAAGGCCTCAGATAGAGACGGGGGAGGAAAGAATGGCTACAGAGCACATCCTCTCTATCTGTGGGAAGGAGAGGTGGCCACAGGTGTCCAAGGTCTGTCTGGGGCCCACACTAAGATCCTCAGATGAGAGGTGTTGAAGGGCTAAGCAGCTGGCCAAAGCTTCTGGCTGAGTCTGGAAGGCAGAGTCGGGTGTTAACCTTTGTAAAGGGATTTACCAGGGGACCAGCTCCAGAACCTCCCGCCATCTCTGGGCCTCACCTACTAGGAGGGGAAGACAGGTCCGGTGATAAAGGTGCACTTTCCACAATAACAAATCACAACTTCATATATACCGTGTGAACGATGATGGTTGTTACGAACGTGGACTTGTGGTATATGCACAGAAGTATTCTGGTATGGAGGCACGGCACACGTTCGCAGTTGTTCTCAGATTTGGAAGCACAAAGGGAGTTTTATGTACTTCGTAGGAGTTTGGTGTGTTTGCACAATTTCTGCTACATCTACTCCCAGTAGAATGTTGTTCAAAGTTGCCCGGATGAACACAGGAGAGAGACACGTTGCACGAAGTTTGGAATTCGCTGCAGATTTTCATCCCTGGTTGCCCAGATCATAGTGCAAGAGCATCTTCCCAGCCAGAACATGGGGTGCTTCGCTTCCAAGCATAAGCTTGGTTCTCCCGACTCAGACCCTCAGGACTTCTGTCCATGGATTGGTGCCTGTGTCTGACACGTTCCAAATGCAAGACTCACGAATGTGGTCCCTGTGGGAATTACTTCCCAGACCGTGGCTCATAAGTCTTATAGATCCCAGCCAGGCTTGTGGGACACCCTAGTTTTAGTGGGACTTAGTTTGTGAATGTTGTCTCTGCCAGGCAGAGAGAGATTCTTTTTTTATTTATTTATTTTTAATGGAGACAGACGGTTTCTTACCTGTTCTCCCTTCCTCTCTCCCCACAGTCATCTCCAGCCCTGGGAACCCTTCTCCAGATTGTAAAGAGAAGGAAAGAGCATGGGAGAGAGGAAAGATAATGGCCCACCCGATCAAACAGATACACGCCTTATTCCCTGGGGGAAAACAGTTCCTTTCCAAGTGCCCTTGGACTTCAACTGGAAGATGAGGTCAATTCTTTTTAACCTATGTGGTTGTTCAGAGAATTCAAAGGAATCAAGTGCTCTATATGCCCAAAGAACCTTTGACACCAAGTAGGGTCTTCCAGGCCATGATTCATATGTGAATTTCTTTTCTTCCTTTTCTTTCTTTCTTTTTTCTTTTTTTTTAAAGATTTTATTTATTTATGACACAAAGAGGGAGAGGGAAAGCATGTGTTGGGGTGAAGGCCAGAGGGAGAGGGATAAGCAGACTCCCCCGGCAAGCAGGGAACCTGACCCAGGGCTTGATCCCAGGTCCTGGAGACAGTACCCAAGCCGAACACAGATGCCTGACCGACTGAGCCACCCATGCGCCCCTCCATATGTGAATTTCTTAAGTCCCAACAATTACATCTGATGTACCTCTGGCAGTCCTTGTTTCCACCTGTGAGGTCCCAGAGGCACAGAGAAGTGAATAACTTGTTTCAGATCACATAGCAGGGAGGTAGCACCCTGAACCTTCTATCCCAGATGTGCAGGGAAAGGATCACATTGGGGTAGCCTGTTTCTGGCTCTGGGAATGAGCCCACTCAAGATAAATGGGCCCCACACTCACTCTTTCCCCCACGGTGGGAATCGGCCATGATCAATGCCTGTCCGTTCTCTGTGGTGACCACCAACTGCAAGGTGGGCAAGGAATGTCATCCTGTAAACTGGGAATTAGGGGCTGTCCGTACGGGGGCACTGCTCCCTTGTGCCTCTCGGGTTAACCACACCAACAACGCATTCATGTCTTCATCAGCTGGTTTTGATTATCTGATAGGTGCAAGGCATCTTTCTAGGTGCTGAGGAGAAAGCAGTGAACACAATCCAGGAAAGTCCTGCATTCATGGCACATTCGTCCTTGAGAGGGGAAAGAGACAAGACACATAAGTAAGGAAAAGCCTGCGAGTGACAAACTGGGTTAAGCATGTGCGAGAAAACTGGAAAGGGACGTGGCCAGCGTGGTCAGAGAGTTTTGCACACACATGCAGATATTTCCTGTTTGCCCATGAGCACATCGGCAGGCCTCACTAATCGAATGACACTTAGTAGATGAAAGAGGAAGGTACAACTGCGTGGCGCTGTCTGGAGGGAGTGAGGCAAAGGCAGAGAACTGATGGGAAGACTCATTTCCAGGCCTCCCTGCTCCTTTCCCCCGATCACACCCCATTTCTAGTGACTAATCCAAATATGGCTTCCTCTCGCCCCATCACCCCCAGTGTAAGTCTCTCCCACTATAATCATTTCTGGTCTTTGTCTCCCTTGGACAAATTAATGAATAAAGCTCAAGGGAAACAGATCATCTAAACCTCTTACCCCCCTGTCTTGAACTGTCCCATCCATCTCTCGGAGGGCTGCTACACTGGCCCGTCGGACCACATCTGGAGCGTCAGGCTCTGGTCCTGATGACCCACTTTGGGAGGGGTGTAGTACGCTGGAGGTCATGCTGAGGCCAGTGTCCAGGATGGTCATACCTGAAAGGGACTGAGCAACTCCCTCACAGATGCTCAGTGACCCCAGGTTTGTCGTATGTGAAAGGCTGTCCTGTGGATGTGGGGTTAGACAGGCTCTTTGTAGGCCAACTTCCAGAACTACAAGTGAAGTGAAGAGGGACTAGCAAGAGAGATTCTCTACCAGCATTAATTAGTACCTTATACTAGACCTAATAAAATGAAATGGGGTGTCTGGATGGAGGAATGCAAATGCACACAGGGTGTACCCTCTCCTGGGAACATTGTAGAGAGGATTCAGGTGGCTTCATCTGAAATTTATGGTTCTGTGATCTAGTGGGATGCCCGAGGGCAGGTGATGGGAATAAATAAAGCTGGAGCCTCCCTCTGGGACTGCCTCAGGAATGGGCCTCAGACTGTTCCAGTTGCTTCTGCTGGGCATATTCACGTTGGTCTTCATGGATGAAGGTAAAGCCTGGTGAGGGAGGCGGTGACAGGTGGTGAGAGGCTATGTGGGGAGGAAACGGAGGTGGCTTTTAACCTTGACTTTTTGGGCTGCTGTAAAATGTCTCAAGGAGAATTTTTCTCTTCTTTTCGCAGAGGACGGTGGCTCAAAATTGAAATGTATGGTGCCGTTGGTTCGCAGGTTTTGCATAAATAATGACACAATGAGAGGGGACATTCCTGATTTTTTCAAACATTGTCTCTCTACCCTCCCTGACTATATTCTACTCTCCTCACTCACTGCTCTAACGCCTTTTCTGCCCCCAGCCTTGGGTGAAGGGGGAGGAGGCTTGAACCCTTGGGATCATAGCTGTCACCCACTCGAGGGAGTAGAGATCCCTGGCAGAAGTTGGGAAGGGTGTCAACTTCCTTCTTGTGAGGTCTACACCTCTACAGTGTAAATGTTGATATTGGGGTAGGCTTCTGAAGCAGACTTAACTTTCCCTAGAGCTCTGCTTTCAATCTTTCCTCTGTTTCTTTAGGGATTCGATTTTGCAATGAATGTGATTTCTTTGATGGATTCAAATGTCGTAGTCACATGAAACGCTGCTGGAAGTTTAATTTATTCCTGCCATACAACAGGAGTTGTACCACAGATCACTATTACTTTGGGGATCGAGCGACAGGTACGTGGGGATTAAAGAGAGACACAAGACATTAACAATGGTGCCCACCTTCCCTGAAGTTAAGGTTTGGAGGGAAACGGGGACCACGGGAGAGACTTGGGAGAGTGGAATTCTCCATACACCCACCTGGGGTGGAGGCTCGGTGGGAGGCAGATGTCTTTTGCCTGATCCTGTGCAGAGAGACCTAGATAAGATGTAGACACAGCTCTGGGGACTCAGTCCTGTGCACAGAAAACCAATGAGGTTCTGGAGAGATGTCATTGCTAGGAAGACGCTGTGATTAAGCAAGGCGATCACATTTGCTGTTTTTTCTGTCTTTAGGGAGATACCTGTTTCATTTTACAAAACTGTCTTGTAAACCTTGTGAAGAGGGAATGTTCCAAGTATTCCATGACTTACTGAGAGAAACACATTGCTGCACTAATAAAAACATGTGTAATACAGGAAAGGATAATCTTGAAAAGTCAGCGCTGTATGGAGAAGATACAGATTACACTGTACATGATGATATCCCACCAAAATAAGTTAGTGGTGAATGAACTTCAACATCTCTCCCAGTAATCTTTGCCCTTCCCCTACACAATGGCCACATCCTTGTGCATTATCTCAAAACCCAGAGCCTACTCTCTACTCTGTGGCAGTAGATCTATCCGTGGGAGCTCCGTATTTCCTGTGTCAGTGCTTTCATCAAGAGGAAAATGGAATCACCCATCTCTGCCTTCTGCTTGGATTCCCCTGTCTTTACCACATGATACCGCTTGGCAATCTGTAACTGTCCTTAAGTTCTGAGCTAAACTTGGGGTAAAATCTCTGGCAAAGGGCACAAAGTATTTTTCTAGTATAGCTTCTGAGTAAAGATCAAGAGAAAGCAGAATGGATCAAAATAGGGACAAGAAATCACAGGAGATTTTAGAAGAAATATTTGGAAGGAGGATAGAAGAGGTATTTGGTGGAGGGCAGGAAGGGCTTGTATTAAGCAAGGGCTTGACAAAGTAAATGTGAAGAGGAAACTCGAACTTCCACAAAAGGAATAGTCAATGAACTAGACAAGAGAGTCTTTGTGTTTGCTGCCATTTTGGGGAAACTGTACCAACCACAGCTACACCTGACACATAGCCCTAAGCTACCATGTTTCTAATGATCTTATCTTACTTTCATGGCCAAATCCAAGTACATCAGGATAAGCACTTGGCCTCGTGTTGGCCAACTACTCTGTCTCCTGGCATGTGAGGAATACTGTACCACCCAGTTCTGAAAAATATTTAAATATTACCTTGCATTCAATGAACTCCTTGATAAAAAGCTGAATGTTTATTGGCACAACCCTGCAACAGATTATGTCAAGGAGAGATAAGAGTTTCAGAGTTCGCCGTAGTGGTCTAACAAAAATAATAAGCCATGAAGTGACAAAATGAATCCCCAAATTATTGTTCACTCACTTTAGGTTAAACTTTTCTTTTACCATGTTTGCCTTCCTATGTGTTAGAATCTACAGAAACTATTATATTTATTTTTTAGCTGAATAATTATATATATAAATATAATGTTATCCCATGCTTAGTAATTTTCCTCCTGACCCAGGCTTATAATTGCTTGTTGCTTTCTACCACATTGTATTTGCACAGATATAATAAAACATTTTAAAATACCAATTGATTTTGAAGTATTTGCAATATACGTGTGCTGGTATTTGCCCCAAATTGTGTCATGTCAGCAGGTGTATTATACTTTCACATCTTGAGGAGTAGAGAATATGGTAGGCACTTCCGTTCAGGGTAGCTTCATTTGTTTCTATGGATGGAAGGGAGACGGTGGCAGTAGGTTCCAACAGTGAAGTGATTCAGGGCGGAGTTCCTGTGATGTGTCGGTAGTGCCTAGAATGGTCCCAACCCAGTCAAAACTGGAAACTTCAGATTAGAGAAGGGGAACAATATAGATGGTGAAGACGGTAACCAGTAGCAGGAAGACTAGCAGACAGACACTGAGTGATACACACAGAGGGAGACTCACTGCACAATGTTATAGCTGAGTTTGAAGTGAAGCTTCAGGAACCACTATGGCAAAGCCCCCGGAGCTTCATCATATCCAGACTGGCCTCCCAGGTCCAGTCTTTCGGAGCCCATCATATTATGTTTCCCATCTTGGATTTCCGTGAGATTCTGACTCCCCTATTGCCCCATTTACAATACCCCAACACCTCCTAATTGTCTTGCCCAAGTGGAGGTCATCTCTGTTCTTCACGTTTGGGGGTGGGGAAGATAGGAAAAAGAGGAAACAAGAGGGCAGACAGACCCTGAACATGCACCCTAGTTCTAGATTCCGGTCCAGAACACTCATGGAGGCCAAAGTTTCCTTACTTGGTGGAAAAATTGATCAAAGGAAGACAAACCAATTGTATGGAATTAGAAATCTGGAGGATTATGAATAGTAGGAAAAGAGGGTTTCTTGTGTAGAAATGTGTGTAAAATCGTAGAAACCCAATAGAAATGTGTTCATGATAGACAAGTTCTCAGAAAACCACACCTCAAAACTTCTGTTCTGCTCACAAATTCTGTACCAGTCATACTGACACACCAGGAGGCTGGCTCCAGAGCCTCACGCAGAGATATGGGATACTCTCCAGACACGTTATAGAATCCGGGCTTACTCTGTGATCTCATGGTTTTTTTATGGACAAAACTCTAAAACAACAGCTGAATATTTCAAAATATACCCTGTAAGTATTCAACACAGACGTACAGATTGCCTGATTTATTCTGGGGGGTGGGGGGTGCTGTTAAAAATGACAAAGAAAAACTGGAAACATAAACATTATTTGTACTCTTTCAACACTTTGGGTGCGTGTTTAGTCATAGTTCTATCACAGACGGATGAGGGCAGGAAAATCTGCCCCCTGGCCCTCAGGCGGAGGAAATAACCTCTGGAAGAACGTGATCTGGAGGTTGAAAGTGCCAGCTTTAAACTTCTTGGGCTGATTTTAAATCTTTGCTTAGGACCATCCGGGTAGGACTGGGGTCTTTCTGTTGGGACAAGTCAGAGACAGCAGTGTGGCTTATGCACCTCTGATCAGTAAGGCAGAAGAGCTAAGACAGCAAAAGGAAAGTACCATACCCCAAAGCAGGGTCTGCTGGGGTGGCCTAAGACCTCAAAGATCTCAGAAATATTAGAAATATGCCACTAAAATTCCTCACACAAACACAGAGTTCCACTCTAAGGAAGAAAGAAGCAGTCCGTAGCAATGAAGTCGAGCAGGGAATCCAGGCGAAAGTTGTAAGAGAAAGTTCGAATCCTGGGTGGGAGAGGGGATGGCAGGTAGCAAGTCCTGGAAGTCACTATGGGGGTTGCTCTAGAGAGATGAAAAATTTTAACTACTTCCCTTTCAATGCCTTCAAGAGATGAAGCTCGAAAGCTCTCCCAGCCCACCGCCAGCCCCAACATAGGAATCTCCCTGGAAAAACACATTTAATTTAAACATGCATGACATAAAAGAACTGCAGAGAAACCCCATATAATGTTATGAGACAAGTGCACTGAACACTATCCTTATAGAAAACAAAAGGATGCCAGGAAAATATGGCTTCGAAATGGATAGAAACTCAATACTTTGAGTGCAACTACACGAAATGAGAGAAATGATAGAAACTATAAAAAAGCAGCATAGAAAAAACTGTTTAAAGATTCATTTATTTGAGAGAGAGAGAGAGAGAGAGGCGCGCGCACACACATACACACACACACACGCAGGCACACGTACGAGTGGGGGGAAGGGAAGAGGGAGAGAATCTCCAGCAAACTCCCCACTAAGATCATGACCTGGGCTGAAACCAAGAGTCCAACATTTAATTGACTGAGCCACCCAGGTGCCCCAGGAAATTTTTTTTTTTTAATGTTCAGCTTCCTTCTCTAAGAATTCAGTCTAAAAGCCATTTGGGGGGCACCTGGGTGTCCCAGTTGGTTAAGCGTCTGCCTTCGGCTCAGGTCATGATCCCAGGGTCCTGGGATCGGGCCGCACCGGGCTCCCTGCTCAGCCCTCTCTCGCTGTGTCTCCCTCTGTCCAATAAAGAAATAAAAATCTTTAAAAATAAAAAATTAAAGCCATTTGGGCTGAGCAAGGTAGATCTCCATGAAGGAGGTTACTGGGTATGGGCCCAACATAGGCTGTTGGAAGCCCCCGTGGGTGAGGACAACATCCATGCACTTTGGTGCGGATTGTCAGAGTCGGCTGTGGCGAGGAGGGTGTCCCTGCAGAGTGGTGTGGTGGTAGAGGTGGGTGAACATGGGCGGGTGGCGACTGAGTGGATCGAGCAGGGTGTCACTTGGTCCATTGTTGGTCATTGGAGTCCAAACTGCATGAGGAGGGCAACTTGTGGGGTGGACAGCAGTGGCAGGCTGGTAAGGCACATTGAAATGTAAGTGGGGTGCATGGTGACCCAAAAAAGGATTTGGCACCTGAAAATTGCAAGGAGGGTATCTGCAAGTGGGCATAACACTGGAGTAGCCTGCGGTGGGATGCTGGAGCCCAAGGGGTCAGGTGGTGGCAATGGGAGTTCGGTTTTATACAGAGGGGAATAACAAAATAAGAAATGTATTGAGGATAATAGGAGCCCCATTTCTCAGTTTTGTAGAAAGGATTTATAAACATGGGAAGAGAAAAAAAATGAGAATCAATTCTAGATGGAAGTATGTATGCGGGGAGGGGGTGTGCACACCTGTGCACACTTGCATATGTACGTACACACATGTATTCACCTTTGACCATGGCGAAGTGCTAAGGGCAGTGAGACTCCAGTAGCCATGTGCATACCTAGTACCCCAATTTTGCTTTCTAAATAACTTTCCCCCTGAGAAGAAGCAGGGCTTCCTAGAGGAAAAGTACAAAATGAGCCTGGACTATTTGGCTCCCACAGATATAAGGAAATGTTCCAAGAACGATGAAGAATATTGAAAGGACCTAGCGGCAAACTTGAAGTGACTCTTGCTGACCAAATGTAAACATTAAGATATGCGCAACAGTAACAGATTATAATCAGTTCAACAAAAATAGGAAAATGAGCTTATATTTATATAATCAAATAAATAGGCCTCATCCTACCAGTTTGTTAGAAGTCAGTCTCCTTCCGTGTGAGCATGCTCATTCCCACTCCTATTTTTCCCAGGGTGCTAGAACCATACAGAGTTGGAAAGCCTGAGTGTGCGTGAGGGAGGGGGCGGCGGAAGCATCCGCTCATGGGCACAGCTCTGTATAGAGGTACTGTTGAGATGTCCAGTGGCCAGACTCGCATGGCTTGCTCAGATCCTACCAATTTCAGCCTCTTCCATGCCCTGCTAGACACAGGGGACTATTTGTGTGGCTGCGTCTGGTCTCATCTCCTTGGAAGTATCCTGCAGCTCTTCCGAATCTAGGGGTGGATGCCTTCCTGTGAGGTTGCCAGGGAAGCAGGGTGCAAGTTACTATCTCTAGACCCCCTAGACGTCCTCTGCTCTTCTCCCACCCTCAACCTCGGAGAAAGTCTCATTTCTAGAAGTCAGAAAAGCTTTCTCTCTTCAGGATTCCTGAAGAAAGTTCCTGTCTACTCTCTATGCTTCTCTTCACTCTGGGAATAGCATTCGTGAACAAAATTCAAGAAGACCCAAGCTATTTCTTTTCACTTTGCTAGTTCCCTCCTCAAGAGGCCAGGATTATGTGCTTTAGTGGGAGTATGATGAGAAGGATAATATTGAGAGAGAAACATTTAAAAAGAGGAAAGAAAGAAAGAAAGAAAGAAAGAAAGAAAGAAAGAAAGAAAGAAAGAAAGGGTGAGGGAGAGGGAGGGAGGGAGGAAGGAAGGAAAAAAGGAAAGAAAGAAAAGAAAAAAGGAAAGAAAAGAAAAGAAAAGAAAAGAAAAGAAAAGAAAAGAAAAAAGAAAAGAGGAAAGGGCAGGGAAGGAAAGAGGGAAGGGGAGGGGAGGGGAGGGGAGGGGAGGGGAGGGGAGGGGAGGGGAGGGGAGGGAAGGGAAGATCCTACCACAGAAAGAAGGGGAAAAGCCAGGAAAAGAATCGACCTACCTCATCTTCCTTTTTTTTTTTTTTTTGAGAGAGAGAGCATGTAATGGGGGTGGGCAGAGGGAGACACAGAATCTTAAGCAGGCTCCACGCCCAACCCAGAGCCCAAAGCAGGGCTTGATCTCAAGACACGGAGATCTTGACTGGAGCTAAAATCGAAAGTCAGACACTTAACCGACTGAGCCACCCAGGCACCTCTCGTCTTATTCTGAAGCAACTTCGGCACACAGTGAAAGCACTAGGTTTCGTAAAAACCTGCAGGAGACCTTGGTCTTACTCTCAAAGTGTTTGTTGCCCCCACTCCACCACCACCGCCACCACCAGGAACCAAGACGGAAAAATCTAGAAAAGAAGAGGACTTTTTCTTACATATGCAGAAGGCAGAACCATGTGTTTCCGACCTGAAACATGGCTCTCTAGGAAATCACTGGGAAGAGGCGGGGGCAAGAATGTCATCCAGAGATCGGGGCGCCTGAAGGACAAGCAGCCTCTACAGGATTTCATTGCATAAGTCATAGCCCCGGCAGCATCTGAACTTCACCCAGTAGACACTCCATTTTATCTTGTCCACGTTAGCACAGTTCTTCAGGCAGCCCATGAAGGTTAACCACAGAGTCCCATCTTCTGCAGGCGGAAGGAAAAACAGATTAGCAGAGAGGCTTCTGCAAAGAAACTTCTTTCCAACCCAGACCAGCAGACAAGAACCGCCTTGTGTGCAGTTCAAGTCTCTGTTATTCAAAAGTGCAAGATGTTGCGAGTTGAAGGCGTCCCGGAAGGAAAGCAGTGGAAGAATAGTATGAAAAAATTCTTGGTGTGTGGGGAGGTGATGACAGCAGCAACGGAGGGATTTCCAAAGCTGGAGGTCTCAGTGGAGAATCTTAGCGCTGGCGGAAGTCGGGGTTATAAATGCCAAGGGTTCACTTAGCACGAACCGTAGGAAAACCGAGAGGGCCATGAAGCCAGTGTCTATTGGTGACACTGACCCCCCTATCTCCACAGTTTAAAACCACCCCCAAGAAGGTCCAGGCAGGGACAGACAAGGAGCCGCGCTCCCCACTCCAACAAGCACCTACTCTCCACTGGCCATATCGTGCCTCCCCTCTTCTCTCTATCCAGTCTCCCAGTTTTCTGCAGGCTTCTCAAAATACTGGTTCCAGAGCTACAGATCCCCACCCTTCGGTGACCACCTCCATCCGGTTTTCATTATGGCCTATGATAGGCGTAGAGAGATCAGGCATCCCGGGGCTGGGGCTGCGTGGGGCAAAATAAAGCCCCTGCTTTTTCCTATGGCTCGTATGTCCTGGCCGGCTTCCCCCACCCCCATCCCCCAACTTACTCTTGAAAATCCTGCCAGTCATGCAACCCTCATCTTCTGCCGCAGTGCATATCCCTCTGCCTCTGGAACACCTCTCTCCTGGAAACTGGATATGGCACATCCTACACTGAACGATGTCTGTCATTGGGGCGGGAAAACCGGGAATAGAAGTGAGAAGCGGTTTCACACAGCCATGAGAAAACCCGCCTCCCTTTCAGATCTGAAGTCGGCTTGGAGGCCGGAAGGCTTTCCCAGAGACCCATGAAGGGTGGGCCTCTGCCTCTATTAAGAGAGGCTAAGCCAGGAGAAGGACTGGAGTTTATGGTCTCGGGAGTTTGGCCTGGGAAACATGGGAGGGGAAAGAAAGGGGGCGGGACAAGGGAAAGAACGAAATCAAGATCAAGATAATCAGGTCTTCTTCATACTCACTGGGATAATGGGCATCCTCAGCAAATAGTTCATGGACTGTACTGGCAAGGAGAAACAAAACCAGTCTACAGTTTTGTCCAAGATTTAGCCCTGCATAGGGCCCCTGCGATGCTTGTGACACACGGGGTCCATCCTGGGCTGTTCACCTGGGGCCACTCTAGGCTCTTTCTGTCCCTCCAAAGCCTTGGCAGCTGCCTCCTGGCATCTCTGCACGTCCTCCTTCCTTTCAATTCCCTTCACCTCCGTGGGGCCTCTCAGATACCCTACCGACCCCTATAGCACAGACCAGGGGAGAAAGATAAACGCACTGTTTCCCCCTCATTCCCCTCTTTGTAATTGACCGATGTGCTTTTCTTAGCTACATGTGCCTGGAAGCTGACAGTGGGGAAAAGAATCTGAAATTCATGAAGTTGCCACCTGATAGGTCTGGCCAACTAGTGCCCGTAAAGTCAATACTGCGCTCCCTCCTTTCCCCTTGACTGGCCCTGTAGTTCACTCACCCTGAGCCTTGTTGACTGCGGCTCCTGCTAC
Organism: Ursus americanus; assembly: GCF_024610735.1. Classification (NCBI taxonomy): domain Eukaryota; kingdom Metazoa; phylum Chordata; class Mammalia; order Carnivora; family Ursidae; genus Ursus; species Ursus americanus. The sequence continues at coordinate 43,516,401 of NC_142142.1, forward strand.
TTTGTCAACCTTCACATCAGCTCCCAGCCCAACCCATCCTGCTCTCAGAGGCTGCTGAGTGCTGAAATTCAAGGTCTATCTCTGGGTTCCTTTCAACACCCAATGCCCACTCTGCCCGGCTCATCTCCTCCCTCCTCCCATCTTCCCTCTCCCACACCACGATCTATTTCTACTCACTTGTGTGTTCGCTCTCATGCAGTGACCCAGACAGTACTGTTGGGGAAAAAGACACGTGCTCTGCAGACCTCATTTTACAAACCCTGCCTCACAGCTTCTATGAAAATCGTCTCAATTCCCTCATAATCCACCTATTTCCTCCTCTAAGGGGGAGACGAAGTCTCTGGTGAAGGTTCCAGGGATGTGAAGCATTGGAGGCGAATGGCATGGTATGTGGCATGCGGCTCCCATAAAAACACCCCCATCGTGGGAGCTCTGACCCATTCGCCTATCCTGGACACACCTCACCAACTGTCAACCCTAGGGACTCACTTCTAATGCAGCCGAGCAGGATGGGGAGTCCCAAAAGCAGGGGCTTGTCCATTTTGAAAAGAGAAAGGAGCAGTTTAGGGCAGGAAGCTGTCAGCCGCCTATTTATACCTCTTCCAGGCTGGCTTTCCTAGGAGGGGTTAGGGGTGGGGACACTGCGAAAGGGCTTGAAAGGCATCCTCAGCTCCTAGGGAAACCGGTGACTTTGTGTTTCTCTTTTTGCAGAACTGGGGAGAAAAGGGACCAGCTCTTCAAATCAGGTCCTGGACCTGATTTATTCCAGTCTGACCACCCAGGATGGTTGATGCCGTGTTGTTTTTTTTTTTCATGGTACCACACTGTGGGACAATACGAGGATAAGTCAGAGCTAGGTGGGTAGGATTCAGAGACATCTATGCCAAGTTTAGTCTTGGCACGAGCCTATGGAGTCTACGAGCACGAATCATTGCAACACAGGAAGGACGCCGAGCATAGACGCACACCGAGCATAGACCCTTAAAAAGGCACACCTGTGGGGAGTGGAGCCTCGTCTCTGCTGTCATCGCAAGGAATTGAGGGAAACGTGCATGTCCATGCTTAGGGCCAAGCAACAGAGGGAGAGAAACAGCAACTGGAAGGAAGCAGATTGCAATGGGGCACAATTTAGGGCTACAGCAGCAAAGTGGGATCTTGGTGTAAGCCAGATGTTGGCTGAAGACACAGGGGATGAGAGTGATGCGTGGAGGAGATTTTCTCCATGATATATCGGAGGTTATAAGTATAACTAGTTAACAGCTTACCTGGGGCACCTAGGACCCTGGTGAAGCTTTGAAGTAAGACCATTAAGTATTTATGTGTTACTTACACACACACACGAATGACATCACTGATTCATGTGTTCTGCATGTTTACGAACAGATCTTTCCCTTTCCCTCCTCCCGTCGCCCAGGAATTTAGCATCGAAACCATCTTTACAGTCCTTTCTCTGACCTTTCGAGCTCTCCCTTCTTTACCTCCTAGGAATTCCATGTTTCATTGTTTGGCTAATGGCAGTCCACAAGAGAGAAGGAAATGCTCTCTTCCTTCTTCCTTCGCCTCCTCAGAAACAGTCTCTTCCCCGATGACACTCCTGAGCTATGATTATACCACTTCTAAAGCAGAATTTTCCTCTCCCAGCCTCGCGATCCGCCTGTATCCCTAGCTTACGGCGAACCTCATTTTATTGACTTTTCTCTGAAAATCTCCTCAAATTTGTATTTCCAGTATGAGTAGCCCATCATACCTGATTTTCTTACCGGGCCCCCTCTTTCCTTTTCTCAGTGCCCCTTACTCTTTTCTTATCCTCCTAAGGCACCCCACATAATTCATTTTATGTCATATATTTCAGACCTATGACTTAACAGTATTCAGGAAAGAGTCCCTTTTGCCGATTGCCCCGAAGTTTCTAGAGGTCCGTCCCAATCCCTTTGCTCGTGATGTTCTCTCTTCTCACCACCACAGAGTTCTGGGGTTACACCTGTTAGCCAGAAGAGCAGCCCAGCTCGTCCACTCTGGGAGTGACCAGGTGGGTGCCCAGTTGGGTCCTCGTGTATATGATTGGAAGCTGCTTCGATTCGGTACTAACATTTTTGGTTTGCATCTCCAATGTTGCCACGTAAAACAGTGAAAAACAAATGGTGTTTTTTGAATGGGAATTCACTTTGCAATGCTCAAGTATCATTTTTACTTTTTTAAGATTTATTTATTTAGAGAGAGAGAGCACGTACGTGCATGAGGAGGGGGACAGGCAGAAGCAGAGGGGGAGAGAGAGAATCCTCAAGCAGACTCCCCACTGAGCACGGAGCCCAACTCGGGACTCCATCCCAAGACCCTGAGATCATGACCTAGGCTGAACTCAAGAGCCGGATGATTAACTGACAGAGCCACCCAGGCGCCCCAAGTTATTATTTTTTTTAAAAGAAACAGATCTACTCTGCACAGGGAATACAGCAAAATATCCAGAAAATCATTGGTAATGAAGATATTTTCACATAATGACTTTTTAATAGGCTCATGGGGCTGGAGGTGAATACCAGCGGAATCTGAGGAATGAGACCTCGGCCGAGGCAGATCCCATGTATAAGGAGGCTCGAGCAAACGAAGAACCCCAATTCTTGTCCCAGTGCAGCACCAGTGGCCTCGGGGTGGAACCAGCCCCCACAGGACTCGTTCCGGTGATCTAGCAGGGACAGGACAGTTTCTTCTAATCAGTGTTTGGGAAAATGGTCCGATCAGAACAGCCTGCCTCTTTTCCCTCAGGCCAGTGACCAGCACAGCCCTGGGTAACTGAGACGAGATGACATCAGAGAAGTTCTACCCTAGGGAGCGAGGTGAAAACAGGAACTTTTCAGACAATATGAGCAGGTCCAAGAAAGAACGTAAAAGGCGTGTATCTGGGGAGCCTTTAGGTGTGTACCCTTTTCTTGCACGAGACTCATGATCCCCTAGGATTTCCTAGGACTCTCAGAATTGTTCAATATGTCCACAGTTCCCTACATGGTTCCCTCTTGTGATGCCGAGGGCCAGAGAAGAGAGTGTGGACATTGACGTGACTAGGGAGGTAAGCCTAGAATTCAAGGGTGCAGAAGTCACCAATCATCTACTCATTCTTTCTCTCATGGCTTACAGCTCAAAACAAAAATCTCCTCTACTGTCAATACACTGTATCAACAAACCTAGCTCTCACCAGGAGAACTCAGTCGGAGGGTGACGTCAGCTAAGGAGAAATTAGGGAATCCTCTTGTGCTTTCCATGGGAAAGCACCAGAACACAAAGGCCACACTCAGAGACCTCTTTGCAAAACCTTAGGCACTCCCGCGGTGACACATGGCTCTCTGTATTGCTCGGTTTATGACATACTATTTAAATGAATCCCTTCAGATTACAAAAATAATCTCTCTGTGTTCAGAGACTGTCCCAGATGAGTTGACCAAAGCAAATTTCCCCCTTAATTCCTGTGTGTGTGTGTGTGTGTGAGAGAGAGAGAGAGAGAGTGTGTGTGTGTGAGCGTGTGTGTAGAGCTGAGTGTTTACACTATATACTGATGAAAATAATACACATACCAGAAAGAGTGGAAAACACGAGTGCATATCTTAAATCACTGACCGTGAACCAGGTCATGAAATCGAATATTGCCAGAACCACAGAAAATTCCCCACACCAAGTGCGCCTTCCTAACTACATTCTCCTTTTTCCTCATCTAATGGGAAGCATCCTTTCTCTTATGGAACTTAACCATTATTTGGTTTTATAGTTTTACCACACTATGTATTTTTTAAAGATTTTATTGATTTATTTGAGATAGAGAGAGTGAGAGAGAGAGCACAAGCAGGGGGACAGAGGGAGAGGGAGAAGCAGGCTCCCCACTGAGCAGGGAGCCTGACTTGATGCAGGGCTCAGTCCCAGGACCCCAGGATCATGACCTGAGCCGAAGGCAGACACTTAACTGAGTGAGCCACCCAGGCGCCCCACCACACTATATTTTTGCTTGTTTTTGAATATTGATATAAATGGAATCAATGGTATGCATCCTAGGAATTATTCATGTTTTTGTATGAAGCCTCACGTTTTTTCCCATGTCATATTCCATTGTGTGAATTTTAGGGCTGAGGACTTTTCAGTACCAATGGAAATCATCAGCTCAGAGATTCAAGAAGCCTGAAAAAATCCTAAGCAAGAAAAAATTTCAAATCCAGCATTACAGTGAAATTCCAGAGAGTCCAAGAAAGTGATAAAATGTTAAAAGTAATCAGAAGGCAAAAAAACATAATACTTGCAAAAGAGTGACTGGCAGCTGAATTCTCAATCAGAACAATGGAAACTAGAAATCAGTGGGATGATATTTTCAATACTCTGGAAATAGAGAACTGCCAGCATCGAATTCTATATCCAGAGAAAACCAGTCTTCAGAAATAAAGTGGAATAAAGACATTGTTAAGCAATAGTAATGCCATCAACAAATCTGCACTTAGAGGGGCACCTGGGTGGCTCAATTGGTTAAGTGGCTGCCTTTGGCTCGAGTCATGATCCCAGGGTCCTGGGATGGAGCCCCGCATCGGGCTCCCTACTTAGTGGGGAGTCTGCTTCTGCCTCTGCCCCTCCCCTCCACTCGTGCTGTCTCTCTGGCACGCTCTCTCTCTCAAATAAATAAATAAAATCTTTTTTTAAAAAAATCTGCACTTAGAGAAATGGACCTAGAGGGTATTACACTAAGTGAAATAAGTCAAAGAAGGACAAACATCATACAATTTCTCTCATATATGGACTCTAAAAAAGAAAAAACAGAAAGCAGAATCAGACCTATAAATACAGAAAACAAACTGATGGTTATCAGAGGGGAGTAGGTGGGGAGGGATGGGCCAAATCCCAAGGGGAATGGGACGTACAGGCTTCCAGGTTTGGGATGAGTAAGTCCCAGGAATAAAAAAGCACAGCATAGGGAATATAGTCAATGCTACTGTAACAGCGTTGTATATAACAGATGGCAGCTACGCTTGTGGTGAGCCGAGCATAATGTATAAACCTGTCCAATCACAGTGTTGTACACCTGCAACTAATGTAATATTGTGTGTCAACTACACTCGAGGAGGAGGAGGTGGAGGAGGAGGGAGAGGAGGAGAGGAGGACCTTTCGGATGCTGCCATCCATTTCCACAGGTCCACAGAGGCCTCACACTTCAGACTTCCTTAGGTCCTTCCGCCCATCCTCCAGCCATCCCAACCCCAGAATCATCCTCCATGGTCAATCTTCTTGAATGTTCAGAGGTCGGTCCAGTGTTCTTACTGAACCCAGGAAAACACAGACATGTTATCTTTGGGCCAGCAGTATCCCTGGTACTCAAGAGGTTCATAAAAAAGCATCACCCGGACGCAGGAAGGATGCTGTGCAAGTTCATCTACTAAGACTAAGTTAAAATGAAGCCGGAAAGATGCCCATATGATTGAGCACGTAGAGGTCATTCATGTCCTCCGTGAGAAGAATGAAGGAGAGAAGAGGAAGCCATAAAGGATAAAGAATGAACTGTCTAGGGGAGCCTGGGTGGTGCAGTCAGTTAAGCATACAAGTCTTGGTCTCAGCTCAGGTCGTGATCTCAGGGTCCTGAGATTGAGCCCCGTGTCAGGCTCCACACTCGGTGTGGAGTCGGTTTTGGATTCTTCTCTCCCTCTCCCTGTGCCCCTCCCACTTGTGCTCTTTCTCTCTCTCTCTCTAAATAAATAAATCTTTTTTAAAAAGAATGAAATGTCTAGCAAAAAAAGTTAAAAAATGAAGTTTTAAATAGTGTGGAATATATTAAGTATCTAGGAATAAATCTAATTAATACAAGTTGTGTAATTTCTCTGAAGAGAAAACAGCATAATTAAGAAAAGCCAACTAAGGGACACCTGGGTGGCTCAGTCAGTTAAATGTCTGCCTTCAGCCCAGGTCATTATCGCTGGGATCCAGTCCTGCGTTGGGCTCCTTGCTCAGTGGGGAGCCTGCTTCTCCCTCTGCCTGCCACTCCCCTTGCTTGTGCTCTCTTTCTCTCTGTCTCTGACAAATAAATAAATAAAATCGTTTTTTAAAGCCAACTAAATCCAAAAATAAATGGAGAAACAGACCATGATTACTGAATGGAAGATTCAATAATATAAATTAATTTCCTCTAGACCTATAGATTCAATGAAGTCTCACCAAAAAAAAGATCAAATACGCTATCAAATAAAAGATCAAATAAAAAAAAGGAAAATTTTTTTCTTTTGATGCAATTTATTTTGATATAATTTAAGAATCCCAAGAAGTTGGGGTGCCTGATTGGCTCAGTGGGTTAAGCGTCTGCCTTCCACTCAGGTCATGATCTCAGAGTCCTGGGATCAAGTCCCACTTTGGGCTCCCTGCTCAGCGGGGAATCTGCCTCTCCCTCTGCCTGCCGCTCCCCCTGCTTGTGTGCTCTCTCTCTGACAAATAAATAAATAAAATCTTTTTTTGAAAAGGTATGATATTTAAAAACAATTAAATAGCTTCGATGTACTAATTTAGTCCTTGCAATTCTTCCTAATACATACTACTATTTTTTTTTCCAGGACAAAAACTGAAGGTAGAGAGGCTGAAGGACACCCCCAGGGTCACACGACCAGCAACTGGAGAATCCAGGTTTATACAGAATGTCATCTGTCTCCTGATCACGGCGCTGTAACGGCCAACTGCGGAAAGACGGTAGCAGGTTTTCACGGATTATAAGAAAGTGGTCAGATTTTAAAAACTCTTGTACCATTCCTGTGTTTGAAGTGGTTGGCAGCAAAATTCTAAAACTGAAAACTACGTAGGCAGAGGAAGCCTCGGAGCATACCTCATGGGCCGGCGTAAATGGAGAAAATCTCCGCAACGTGCAGGGGGTAGTGGCAGTCTGGGAGGAAAGAAAGACAGTTGAGTCCCCCGGGGTCATTGCAGGGAAGCCCGAGGGGTCCTGGGAAGCTCCCAGAATGGAGGGGTGCTAACTGCTGGTTGCCCCTCTGCAGACGGCCCCACCCAACTGGCACCCTAGGCTCGCACAGTGGAGAAACTTCCTCAGTCCCGGGCAGACTCCCCCTTCTCTCTCGCACATGCTTTCCCCGCTTCCTTCCTAGGAACGTGCCTCTACAACTTCAGGTTGTTTGTGCTTGTTTTTAACATTTCACATCATTCATTAATGCAGTATACATTAGATCCAAAATCTGCAATTTTGAAGCATGCCACGTTTAGATCTCTCAGAGTCTTCTGCAGTTTTAGGCTATGTCTACAGAGGTACCCCTAAGTGGATGAACACACATTCTCTAATTATTGAAAACATATAGTACAGAGTGAAATGATTAAATATAATTTAGGCACGTATTGATTATGAAAATCGATATGTCTCAATACAATACTTCTCTGTCTTGGTAGAAATAATAAAGCAAAGAAAATAGTTCATTTCTGAAGTTGCTTTCCCTCACCTGTAAAGGTCTAATCTCCCACTACGCATATCGTACCCTTGACTGTTAAGGAAAGCTTTGCATATTATATATAGAAGAATAAGCTACGTGAATATTGAAAACATGTCATTCTCCCAGGGGAGACAAAGTACTTTTTAATGATTCATTGCTTCAAACTGATGAGTCTGTAGACTTCAGAACCTTCCTTCTGCGAAGACGCCTCCTGCGACTCCCGTGTGGTTCCCACAGCACCGCTGAGAGCCGTGTTGTGAACACAGCCCTGGCTTGGACCCTTCCTCCTCTCCCAGTGCAAACGAAACCAGCGACAGAGTCGCATCTGTTTGTCTCCATGCCGTCCCGACTCCCATTCCCTTCTCCCGTTCGTGTCGCTCCCCCGGGGCCCGTTCTTCTCTCAGTTTGGAAGCATGCACTGAGTTCAACGCGCTGGCGTGGGGTCTCACGAGCACGGGATTAGAGGAGAAAGCTCCGCTTCTGCTCCTTAGAGGAAAGGAAGGCTGTTATTCCAGAGCGGGGATGCCGAAGCTGCGTGCAGGGATGAAGGAAGAAGGATCTAGGAGCTGGAAGGAGAGACTATTTCAAGCACTTCAAGCTGCGGGCAGATGCCAGGGAGGGAGTAGTAACGTGAGAGAATTGCAAAGGGGGGGTTGTGGAAAGTCAAGAAGAGGAGCCCCCAGAGAAATGCATCCCCTGGTCAGGGCCTGAAATGCGGGGGGAAGTCCGATTGGATCCCTGCTCTCAAGGAGGGGTGATAATGCTGGGGGGGGAGGGGGGGGGACTTTGTGTAGCTCCAGATGGGGGGGGAGGCGGGCTGTGGACATAGTAAGTAGTTCAAGGGCATGTCCTCCTGACAAGCCCGGGAGCGGCGTTCCGGGAAGAGCCTGGGCCCCAGCCCTCGGGGTTAGAGGGACAGAACACGTTCTCCTTGGGGCCCTGAGCTGCGGTGGCTTCTGATCCCTAAAGTCCGGACGGGCAGCAGTTGAGACGTGAAAAGCTTAATCAGATGAGAAAAGGGAACAAGGAGCACTGAACTCTTGGCGCCAGGCAGAGGTGGGTGGGGGAGGCGTGAGAGGTGCATTTGGAAGAGAGCTGTCTTCTCCAGGAAGAAAACAACCCCAGCGCTTATCACTTCAAAGATTTAGGTCCAAGGCTAGAAAGAGGATGTCTTAGAAATTTCCTGAGCATGTACGCTCGCACAGAGGATAAGGAAGTGAGATACTTGTAACACCTCCAAACCCCCCTCCTGGGCCCGGGGACATTCCTCCTCCAAACAGAAGTCTGGAACGCATGTCCAAAGGTGGTCTGCAGAGAGCTCTCCGCTCAGATCCCCCGGGGGCCCCGCGTCTCCATAATTTCAAAATGGTTGCAAGAGCCAAGACTAATATCACAGGTATAATGGCGCATGATTAGAATCATAATTTCTTTTTCTCTCTTCCTTTCTTTTTTTTTTTTTTAATTATCAAATCATTTTTCTGGTGTTTGCTACTGGCCAGCGAACTGGGCGGCTTCCCAGCTTGTCTTCCGTCCCACATCCTGCCATTCAGCGCCGCACTTGGCTTTGTGGGGTGTTGGGTTGGGGGCCGTCTTCTTGGCCCTTCCATGCTCCCGAAGCCCTCTGGTGTGGGCTGCCCCTCGAGGCGCACTTGGCAGGCACACACCCACCAGACTCTTCCAGAGTCTTCGTGAGCAGCTCAGGACCTCGGCTGCAGGTGCAAGGCAGAAGGCAAACGGTGCTTACCTGGCGCATCGCTCTCTGCAGGGAGGCGCGTGGCCGCTGTCCCAAACCACCGAGAAGCGCCACTGCCGAAGTAACAGTAGGAGCCATAATCATACCTAGTGGCTGGAGTTTCAGGTTGTTTTTTAAAGATTGTATTTATCTTTAGATAAATAAAGAGCAAACGGGGGAGCAGCAGAGGGAGAGGCAGAAGCAGATTACCCACTGAGCAGGGAGCCTGATACGGGGCTCCATCCCAGGACCCCGGGATCATGCCCTGAGCGGAAGGCAGATGCTTAACCCACGGAGTCACCCAGGCCCCCCTTGAGTTTCAGGTTTTTATTTTTTCTTTTCAGCACCCAAACCCTGAGGCTGTGGACATGATAGTGATGTTGTGGGATACAGGTGAGGTTCGGCGGGGTGGAGTCCGGAGCCGACGACCAAGAAAGAATTCTTGAGGCGTCTTTGGCGCAAAATTGGTGGTTTATTAAAGCACAGGGACAGGACCCGGGAGCAGAAAGAGGCTGCCCCGGGTTGGGAGGGGTGGCTGATTATATACTATGGGGTTGGGGGAGGTAAGGAAAAAGGGAGGTTTCAAGAGGATTTTCATATGTTAAAGAAGACTCACAAGATACCGAGGCCTTGCCATTGTTGAGTTAAGTTGTTTTTCCCTCATCAATAGGATTTGCTCCGTCCTTGGCCTTCTTGCCCTGTTAGTTATCTCCTCCAGCGACTGCGTGTCCTGGCTCTAAATACCCACAGATCTTTACCTCCCTTCCTGAATCCTCCTCGGCCTTCTCTTTGATGAGGGAACAGAAGGCAAGCTGAGGACAAAGCAGACACCCCCAACCCCCCCCACACCATGGATTGTATGGGACATTCCTCAGGCACCCCTGGCTGCCCTAAAGGACAAAGAAATAGTTAACCTATAGAGACCACAATCCTGCAAGACTTAAGTCTCCCTCAGTTTACAAATGTCTTAGCAGTTTACAAGAACGAAGCATTTCTATCAATAAACTAGCTTCCGAAAGGGAATGTAGATACAATTAAATGTCCTTATAATCTGCAGCCTCCAGGAAGTTCCCAACCCTCTTAATGTTCATGCCTTGCTGGACCGAAAAACCACCTTCACTTGACAATGGCAAGGCCTCCGGTATCTTGTGAATCTTCTTTAACATATGAAAGTACTTCCTCAACCTCCCTTTTTCCTCACCTCCCCCAACCCCATGGTATATAACAGCCACCCCTCCCAACCCCCGTGCAGCAGCTCTTTCTGCCCACGGGTCCTGTCCCTGTGCTTTAATAAACCACCAATTTTGCGCCAAAGATGCCTCAAGAATTCTTTCTTGGTCGTCGGCTCCGGACTCCACCCCACTGAACCTCCCCTGTATTCCGCGTCCTCATCATCTTCATCTCCATTTGAATGGGCAACTCAAATTCAACGTGTCCAAAATCAAACAACTGTTTTCATATCCCCTCTCACACCAACATCATACCTTCTACCCAATCTGCTCCCAACCTCACCCGTCCCCCGCTCTTCTTCTCTTTGTCTTTCCCAGTACCTTGTATTTCCTGAATATTCCTCCTCTCCTTCCCCCACCCCCTGCCTCCCACACACACACATGAATATGGCTCTCTAATTCCCTACCTCTTTAAAGCTATCCTGTCCTTTGTTTGAAAGGCAGTTAAGATTCAAAGGGAGCTGCCATTGAAAAAAAAATACTTCCGGGGCACTGAAAACTCTTAGCATTGGGAACATTTCCTCCCTCTAGCCACGTTGTTCTCTACTAGATTGTTAGCGCCTCCGGGAACTTATGTTCACTTGCATTCTCCAGAGCGCCTAGGACAGGGCTGGGCCAAGGGTAGGAGCTCGAGAAGCACAGGTGAACTGAGTGTTGTCTGTGTGCAGATATTCTTGTAATGCCCACGCAGAGGGAGAGCTGATGTCAACTCTCTCCCGCGTCAGCTAGGAAGACGTGGGTTTAGTTTAACAGTTCATTAAACATATTTTGGGTAGCACCCTCTGCCAGGACTGGGCATGAAAATTAACTGAAACCCTGAGGCGGTGGCTCAAGGTAACATATTCCCTACATCCCAGTCCCTCCGTCCCGGTACACTGGGAGCCACAGCGTGACAGTGAGGCACGGGACACCCTGAGCCTGGGGCTGAGGAAGAAGTTGGTCAAGGTGGGTGGAGGTGTCTCTGCCCCTGACCGGCCATCCCATCAACCTGCCACTAAAGTTCACAGTGACCACCCTGAAGGAAAACAACCTCAGGGAGATGAAGAGAATACCCCAGAAAGGGAAAGGGAAGCTGGCCAAGAGAAGAAGATGCCAGAGGGTCGTGGCAGAGATCTTGAGCCCCACCCCCAGGCTAAATGAAATGATTAAACCCCAGAAAAATAGAAATAAGATGGGGCACCTGAGTGGCTCGGTAGGTTAAGCATCTGCTTTTGGCTCAGGTCATGATCCTGGGGTCCTGGGATCGAGTCCCACATCGGGCTCCTGCTCAGCAGGGGAGTCTGCTTCTCCCTCTCCCTCTGCCCCTCCTCCCCCTTGTTCTCTCTTTCTCTCTCTCATGCTCTATCTCAATTAATAACTAAACTCCCAAAAAAATAGAAACAAGACAAAGTCATGAAAAAAGCGAACACCAAGTCCGTGTTACAACTCACACGATAGAGCTCCTCCCTCCTTAGCTCTCAACACATGCCCAGAGGACACCCCAAAGAATCCTTCCTAAAAGGGCCACCTCTACCTTAGCCAGTTGCTTCTTAAAATGGCCATCGCCCCATTCAAAGTGATTAAAAGTTCGTGCCTGGAGTTAAGCAGACTTGGGCATGAATCCCAACTCTGCCACTGACTAGAAATAACACTGATATTGAACACTGTACCTGAAACTAATGATGTACTACCAGTTGGCTAATTGAATTTAAATTTAAAAAATTTTTTAAATTAAAAAAAAATGACACCTGAGTGAGATAATTTAACATTGTCGGGTTTGGGTTCCTCACCTGAAAGGGGAATACTAACGAAGTTGTTATGATACTTAAATGAGATAATACATACAAAATCGAGCACAGTGCCTGATGCGCAATGAGTATCCAGTGTGTGGTCGCTATTTTATCATTATCATTGTCATGACTATCTCATGGTTGTGCCCAGAGGGCGCAGGGCCAGGCCCATCGCCAGCAGTTCCTCCTGTGGGCTAACAGTTACCATCCTTCGGTGTGTGTTCCCTAGCACTGACTTCTGGAGTGCTGAGATCTTCGTTATGTGTTGAATACATGGGAATACCCCTGGGGGGTCCTGTGCCAAAATTCAGTGGGTAGAATGTACGACTCTTGATCACAGGGTTGTGAGTTCGAGCCCCACGTTGGGGGTAGAGGTTACTTAAAAAAATAAAATCTTAAAAAACAAACAAAACACCTCAGTAGGAATTCGCTTCCCACATTTCTTTCTGAGCCGCAGCAACAATGTAGGGAGACGACACTGAGTTCTGGGGTCCAGAGGGAGCCATGAAGAGCTGGGAAAGGGCGAAGAGACCCACTCCTCCTCTCCCTCAGGTTCTCTGCAGCCTGTTGTACTTGGACACACTCCCTGAGTCCTGAGCACAAAGGCAACTGCTCCCTAAAAACTCCCCAGACTTGGATTCCTGAAAAGTCACTTCTCTGGCTAAAGATGGCCACGTGTTTCCCCCTCATCTTCTCAGGACGTGGGTTTGCCACAAATAGTATGAGATGGGGAGGGATATGGGTTTGGGGTAGGGTTGGGTTGTGTCCAGGTAATAGGTTTTGAAGCCCCACCCCCACCCCCAGCACACCCCACCCCCCTACATTCAGCTGAAAACTGAAGAGATTGTATAGTGTGGTCCCAACAGCACAGGGCACTGAGAGTCCTCTTCTCCTCGGATCGCACCTTCTCAGAGCTCTGTTTCCTCACCCCTAAAGTGAGCAGCCTGTCACCTCCCACAGAGGTCCATGGTTGGGAGCAAACAAGAGAAGGTGCCCTTGTTCTGACCCCGGGGTGCCAGGGGTTTGGTCTCCTCAGCTCTGCTGTAGCCAGCCCCTCACTGCCATGCTAAGCAATGTTGCCAGAACCCTCCGCTCCCTGCAGGAAGCGGAACTCCTAGTACGTGGGGCGATGACAACGGTCCTTCTTGGGTCTGGAGAGAGAAGAGTGAAAGGTGGCAGTGAAAGAGGCAGGGGGTGGGGGGGTTAGCAAAGAGGCCTAAAGAAGAAATAATACTTAAAAGGCCCCAAGGAGAAAGAGAGTCACTGCAGGACGACACATGGAGGACCACCTGGCAGCCTGTGGCTGGTCCCCTTCGGGCAGGGCCTCAGAAAGCAGGCGTGTTTCCTCCAAAGACAGAGTTCCCGGATCGCTCTGCTTTCTTTGCAAGCCCACACACTCCTCCCTCTGGCGGCTTCACCCCGGCTTCCTTGCAGGGTGCCGAGCCTCTTCGGCACCTTACCCACAAAGGTGTATCCACCATTGTAAGAGCCGACGCGGCAGAATCAGATCAACTGTGCCTCACGTCTCAGCTCCTCTGTTGATGAAGAGTCTTAGCTTCATATCTAGAAACGGGGACGATCCCTGATCCCCAAACTCGTAAGGAATCATGAGCTGTGCAAGGTGCTTGGCGCAGTGGCGCGTGGGGCTCCCAGAAGCGCCCCAGGCTGAAACTCCATCCGTGTGGTTCTCTCTCCAGGACACGATCTCGTCGTGCAGCCTGAGCCTGCTTGTCGTGCCAGAGCTTCAAGGGCGATTTCACACCCTGTCTCCCATTCTGGAGCCACCCCTTCTTCTGTCCCCAGCCGGCCGTAAGCCAACTGGAAATACCAGCCGTTCGCAGGCAACTGCTCTGACAGCTTTACCTGTATTAACTCACTCAGTCATCACAGCAAGCTTGTGCTGTGGCTACAGTTCGTATCTGTACTTTACCGTTCAGGAAATGGAACCTTCGAGAAGTTACTAATCTGCCCAAGATCAGAGCGCTGTTAAGAGGTTCAGCAAGGATTTAAATTCAGAATGCCTGGCTCCCAAGAGGATCTTTTTACCCAGTGAGCTACGTGCCCCCCTCCTCCCCTTTCAGGAATGAAAGCAGGCTGATCTTGTGTCCTCGCCTTGATACCAGATGTGCTTCCCCGGTCTCCTATACGCGGACCAGCCCCTCTGGCTTTCCTTGCAGACTTCAGTGCTCCAGAATATTTTAACATTCTGACATTTTAACTTACTGACCTCTGCTCAGACAGCAGAGTTATGTCTGTGCTTCCGATGGAGAGCAAACAGAAAAAATGCTGAGTCCCTGCTGTGTCCGAGTCACCGGGCCATCGCCCTACACACATCATCTGGCATGGTGATTAAAGGCTACATGGACAGGGGTGCCTGGGTGGTTCAGTCGGTTAATCATTGGACTCTTGGTTTTGGCTCAGGTTGTGATCGCAGGGTCCTGGGACTGTGCTCAGCAATTGCCGGGGAGTCTGCTTGAGGACTGGGGAGTCTGCTTGAGGATTCTCTCCCTGTCCCTTTGCCCCTCTCCTGCTCTCTCTCACTCTCTCTCTCTCTAAAATAAATAAATAAATGTTTTTTAAAAAATAAAAGCTGCCTGGATGATGGGGCGCCTGGGTGGTGTAGTCAGTCCGGTGTCCAACTCCTGGTTTCGGCTCAGGTCATGATCTTGGGGTCCTGAGACCAAGCCCCTCATCAGACTCCATGCTCGGCGGGGAGTCTGCTGGAGATTTTCTCTCTCCTTCTGCCCTTCCTCCTGCCCTCTCTCTCTCTCTCTCTAAAAAAAAAAAAAAAAAAAAAAAGCTGCAAGGATGGAACTTGAGGGCATTATGCTGAGTGAAATAAGCCAGACAGACACCGCATGGTACCACTTATATGTGGAATCTAAAAAAAAAGAAAGAAAGATCTAATTTATAGAAACAGGGTGGAAAAGTGGTTGCCAGGGGTGTGGGGTGGGGGAAATAGGGATAGGTTCATAAAAAGGTACAAACTTTCAACTACAAGGTGAATAAGGGGTGAAGATGTAAACCATGGAGACTACGGCTGGCAACATTGTACCGTGTAATTGAAATTTGCCAAGAAAGTAAGTAGGACTGAAGTGTTCTCACACACACACACACCCCACCCCGCCAAAATTTAAATATGTGAGATAATGGATATGTTAATTATCTAGGTGGGGGGATGGGGAAGTCCTTTTGCATTGTGTGTGTGTATCTCAAACCACCATGATGTATACTTTAAATATTTTCCAATTTTATTTGTCAATTATAATTCTATAATGCTGAAATGCAAAAAAATAAAAAATAAAACCTGCCTGGGCTTGGGGACGGGCCCAAGCTGAAATCACAGCTCTGCTCTCTAGCATTTTGACTTGAGCAAATCGCCAAACCTTTCTCAGCTTCCATTTCAAACCTGTGAAATGGGTAGAAAGATGCTTCAAGGAGAGAAAACAGTCCAGGGTCAATGTTTCAAGAGTTTTTCTCCAAGACCTCCACCAGAATTAACTGAGGAATCACCTTGGTCGTCCCGAGGCAGAAGACACGTGGGACGGGCGCGGGGTGACTTAGTCTGCTCCTTGCACCGAAGGGCTCCTGGGACCGGGGTGGAGCTACTGGAAGAGTCTCCAATGCAGGACACCCACCTCTCAGCTGCAGCTCCTCACCAGAGCCACAGAAGGAGGGCAGAGCCAGTCGTCTGCGGGCCCCCTGAGCTGTGGAAAAGGACTTCTCGGACATTTCTCTATCCCTCTGTGGGGTAGAGAGACAGTCTCAGAAGAGATGATTGCTTGCTGCTTAAAGGTTCATATTAGCTCGGAGCAGAGCAAAGGGGAGCAATGAAAAGCCCCTGGGGTTCAATACTGATGTTTGTCTTCCTCCTGGGTGTTAGTACTTGAATCTTTTGAATTCCTGTCATTCTAAAGTATAAAATTAACCCAGAGAATGTTTTTGTCTTCATTAAAGATGGCTCTTTTTCTCCTTAGAAGATAGCAATAATAATCACTATAGGGGCGCCTGGGTGGCTCAGTCAGTTAAGTGTCTGCCTTCGGCTCAGGTCATAATCTCAAGGTCCTGGAATCGAGCCCCGTGTCAGGCGGTGTGTTCAGTGGGGAGTCTGCTTCTCCCTCTCCCTCTGCCCCTCCCTCTCCTTGTGCTCTCTCTCTCTCTCTCTCAAAAAAAAAAAAAATGACCATGGTTTTCTAAGCACCTTCTCTGTGTTGTAAACACTGCAAATAGATTGTATGAAGTCCTCACAAAAGCAAACTGCAATAGGCGAACCCATGGTGCTTACTGTGCCAGATAATGGGCAGTCCCGAAGGACTCCAGCTACCAAAGGACACTCCAAAAGTCCTAAATAGACTTCTATCCATGGAAAATATTGACTTTGTAGTTAAAAACCTCACGAGGGAAGCCCAGATGGCTTCCCTGGTGAACGCTGTGAAACATTTCAGGAAGGTAAACTACTACTTCCAGGACAAGTCTTCCAGAAAATTGAAGAGGAGTTCATTTGTCCTGACTGCTTTAATGGCGCCAGCATTACCTTGACTCCAAAACCAGACAAAGACATTATGAGAAAAACATCTGATCTGTGACATAGGTTCCCATCTCTAGAACTTCACACGCACCTTTGTCTCATTACAGAATGCCATTGATCTTGATTCTGCTTAGTCAAATCCTGCAATTCTTTACATTACCCCCCTCCATAAATTGTGGTTCCCTTCTTCCAGTCAAGACCAATTCTTCCTCTGAATAGATTTTAGATTATTAGGTGGACTGTACTGTGAAACTCTCTGAAAGTAATGGAGTCTTACAGCCATGTTTGGTGATTTGGCTGAATCAAGGAGTCCAACGCAACACCCGGGTACACCATGCCCTTGCATGCCTGTGGGGCAAAGCCTGATGCTGGGCTCCGTGGGGCCAGTTGGTAGCATCACACATAGAAAGTTGAATTAACAGAGAAACTGTGGGATCTGAAGGTGGCTCCCATCTCTGCCTCACTGAGATCCCTGGCCTTCTTTGGGATGAGGTCGTCGCTATCCTGCCTTCTTTTGAGAGTTAAGGTTGCCCTTTTCCGATGCAAATTTCTTGGCCAAGGGCCTGCATTGGCTGTGGAGTGGGGAGAGGAAGCACACGCCCACTCTCTCAGAGGCAGGACCTTCCAGGACAGGTAAATGAACTGCGCCTCTCACAGTCCAGGACAGTCCCTCACAGAGTGGGAGACAGCTTCTTCTCCAACCCACATCGTGTCTTGTGCTCCATCGCCGAACGCTTCCTGGAGCTTGATTGCCTGCCTCATCATCCTTTCCCCAGCATCCATGGACTGGCTCTTGTTCCTCCTGTTCCCAGGAGCCCTTCTGGTTCTGTGTTGGTCTTCCACAGAGGGTGAGTCCCGTGGCAGGGAGGCAGAGGGGGCACGATGATGGGTTCAGGGAGTAATGTCCTAGAAAGTCCTGACAATGTTGGTGGGGTCTGGGCCCTGAGCCTCTCTGGCTGCTGCAAGCTCCCTTCCATGCCCCCCATGGAAACTCTTCCTGGGGACCCTGCTTCTGCTGCTGTCACAAGAGCTTCACCAGACTCTCACTCTAGGAACGGTGTGAGGGGAACGATGACGCAGGATCACTGGGGTCCTCAGATCGGCAAGCTAGAGAGCTGCATCACCTTTTCTCCCAACTAAGACCCAGGTCTTGATAAGTAATTCAGAAGAGAGATCCTCCTCTTTCCTTTCCCTCACTCCACCCTGGGTGGTCCCTCTCAGCCAATCTAGCCCATCCCTACCCGCCGGAAATGCCCGTATCAGCGTCTCCTTCAGAAGCTGCAGCTGCAGGCTGATCCTGGAAAGAAGGGAGAGGGCTTCCTAAAACCAGCCTCCTTGATAAATCCAGGCTCTGTAGGGAGGGTCCCCGGAGGTTGGATAAGGGAAGTCTGGAAAGTCAAGGGTCGTGGCTTCAATCTCAACATGAGCAGTGGTGACCCCCCCACTCTTACCTCACGACTTGGCGTCCCTCAGTCTCACCCTATGGTTCTCACATAATGTCCAGATCCTGCAGGCACATTTTGCACCTCCTGCGATGAATTCGTTGGCAAGAACTGCAGAAAGAACTTAGGTACCTGTCAATCCAGATATCCTGACTTTGCATGCCAGACCAAAGAAGTGTATATTCAACATTTCACTGGTGGTAAGATGAGGGCAGAAGGAGGGCAGTGGGAGATTGAATTGTATGATTGTTCTGGTAGAAAAAAAAGGGGGGGTGCACTGGATCTGGAGTCCAAATTGTCTAGGCTCACCAGCTGTGGCTTAACTCAGCCAATAGTCTAGAGCATATAACTTGCCTTCTCTGAGTTCAAATGTCTTCGTCTACACAACGATCGGGTTTTATGGTTGACCTCCAAATTCCCATCCATCCCTGATGTTCAGTGACTGAATCCCTAAGACAGTACAGCTATGGCTGGTCCTTGGCTGTAAAGGCGTGGGGGTGTTGGGGACGGGGTGAGTTGTCCCGGAAGGAGACTGTCCCTGGTACGGAGGGGCCACAGGTCTCAGGTTCTGCCTCAGGGGACAGGAGGGAAGGCAGGGACTGCTTCCTCAGCCACATGCCCTCACGTTCCAAGTCTAACCTGGGCCTCTCTGTCACTCTTCAGAATACTCTTATCAATATTCCGCCCTGGGCTGCCCCAAAAGATGTGTGGAATATGTCCGCATCGCCAGGGGGCAGAAAAACGTGTTCCTCTGCTGTAACGAAAGCTACTGCAACAGCTTGAACGTGAAGGAGCACCTTCCATTCAACCCCGTCCCCATGCAGCCTGACATATTCAGCTGATTTTCGGGAATCTCCTCCCGACGGCATCCTGCCTATCCTTCCTGAACAAACATCAACGTCCAGAAATGCCTTTGCTCTCAACTGCCACCCACGCTGTCTCCTAAGAACCGAGAGGCCCAAGAGAAATGAACTGTGGATGAAGAAGGGGTGCAACGCGACTTTGAAAAGCATTTTGGGCCCAAGTAAGCCCCAGCCAGCCTGGTGGTCTGGTTCTGCTCTTCTGGCTGGAGGCCAAACTCCAAGTCTCGGTGGGGTGAGAAAAAGGGGGAGTCTGCACTGGGACACCTGGGGGCCCCGAACAGATGCCAATAGCAGCTCTAACGAACAACAAGACCACGTGTAGGCGAACTCCAGGGCTGTTGCAATAGTGAACCCGGTAACAAGGAAGGGGTGCTGGCAAAGGTCCCCAAATCAATTGTCAAGTGTCTCAGATCCTAAATCCCACCAGGCCAATGACACTGAAGGCCTGGGGAAGTCCCAGAAGCAGGGTCTGGCTTCCCACAGAGCATCCTCTGTCTTCTTGGGGCCGATTGGGATGAGGGATGAGGAGGTGTGATGGGGACAGTGGGAAGGGGCATGTTCTGGTCATTGCATGACTTAATTATTAAAGACCACGTATTCTGAAGAAGATTGTCTGAAATTGAATCTCACACCACTCTGTCCCATGAGCTCTAAAGACCTCAGGCAACTACTTAGCTTCTCTGTGCCACAGCCACCTCCCACATGACACTGTGAATGTGAGGACTGAGTTCATAGCTTTTAGGTGTCATTAACCACAGGTGTCTTCTGTTTCTTCTCAACTGTGTGGCAAGTGCTGGGCTGGTGATTTTAGGCATCACCCCATAAACCCGTCACGGCAATGAGGTTATGACCTCCATTTCACAGGTGAAAAAATGATGGGTCAGAGAGGTTCATGAACTTTGGAGAATGTGCACAGCAAGTAAGCGACAGAAGCATCTGCCCACATTCATTCTACACTCTAGAAATGAGTGCCCTGGGACGCCTGGGCGGCTCAGTCCCTTAAGCGTCTGCCTTCAGCTCAGATCACGATCTCAGGGTCTTGGGATCAAGCCCTGCGTCTGGCTCCCTGCTCAGTGGGGAGTCTGCTTCTCCCTCTCCCTCTGCCTGCCCCCCACTCATACTTGCTCATTCTTAAATAAACAGATAGATAGATAAATTAAATAAATAAATAATAGAAATGAGTACCCCGTGAGGATTCCCAGGGGATTGGCACCGTCGCCACCATCACTGTGGCCCAGTCCTGGCTTCCCTTCTTTCCCTCCGATGGCCCTGGTCTCCTAAGTCTGGCCCAGGCCTCCCTTCCCCCCTCGGCCCAGCCATCAGGCTCTGCTCTAACTCAGCCCTGTGTCTTCTTGACTGCATGGCCCACTGAGGTGGGAGAGCCAAGGGGTGGAGGCACAAGCTTTGGCCTCTGACACGTGCTGGCTGCAGGATTCTGGGCCACAAGACACTTAGCCGCCATGAGTCTAAGTTTTTTCTCCTGTAAAATGGAAGTTCTGTATGTCTCCTTTGTATCGCTGTGTGACAATTGAAAGAGATGGTGTCTATAACGAGCCCCCCACACAGGGCCTGGAACGTGGTAATGACTCAGTGAGCGGAAGCTGTTGCTATTCTTCCTACTTGCTAGGCATGTGATATGATTTATCTCCTTTAATCTGTGGGATAGTCCTATTCACAGATGAGGAATCTGAAACAGAGAGCCGAAATCGTTCACCCAATGTCGCACGGTTGCTGTGGCACTGGGATGAGCTCGACTGAGACAGAAGGTGACGAGCCAGGCTCCATACTCAGCTCTAGACCCCCGGGCCCAGGGTCCTTCCCCGAGTTCTGGCTGGGTCCTGGCAGATGGCACGGAATGCCTCAGCCACAGAAAAACAGAAGCAACAGAGCAGGGCAGAGGGATCTGGGCTCTAATTGTAGCTCACCACTCAGTGACATGGACTTCGGGAATATTCCCCAAGGTTCTCAAGCCTTCATTTCCCCCTCTGCACACTGGGGGTGATGGACACTTCCTCCCATGGCTCTTATAAAGATCGAATGATCGAATGCATGAAAAGCACTTTACGTGGTGTCTGGCACATATTAACTCCCTGGGACGAAGTACCCGCCGTCATAAGTCAGAATTGCATTATAACACAGCTCCTAAGTCAGAGGATTCTACGGCACAGTAACAGAAAACCAAGACCACGCTAGTTATTTTTTTTTTTAATTGTGGTAAAATAGAAAGGACACAAAATTTACCATTTTAACCATTTTTTAGCGTACAGTCAGTGACATTAAATACATCCACAACGTTCTGCAGCCATGGCCACCATCCATTTCCAGAGTGTTTTCATCATTTCAGACAGAAACTCTGTCCCTCTTTCACAGGAACTCCCCATTTCTCTGTCTTCCCAGCTCCTAATAACATCTATTCTGCGTTTTGACTATGAATTCGCCTGTTCTACGTACCTCGTACAAGTGGAATGATACAATGCTTGTCCTTTTCGTCTGGCTTGTGTAACTGAGCTTGTTTTCAAGGTTCACGCATATTGTAGCATGTGTCATTATTGTATTCCTTTGTATGGCTTACTAATATTTCATTATCTATTATATGCAAACCACGTTTTCTTTTCCCATTCATTTGTTGATGGCCATTTGTGCTGCCGTCACCTTTGGCTGTTACAAATAACGCTTCTGTGAACATTGGTGTATACGTATCTGTTTGCATCCCTCTTTTCAATTCTTTCGGTTATATACCTAGTTCGGGACTTGCTGGATCGCAGGGTAATTAACCTTTTGAGGAATCATCAAACTATTTTCTACAGTGGCTGCCCCACTTTACGTTCTCATGAGGCTCCAATTCGCCCACTTCTTCACCAATACTTGTTACTTTCTGGGTGTTGTTTGATTACTTTATAAGAGCCATCCTAATGGATATGATGTGGTTTTTTATTTGCATTTTCCTAACGACTAGTGATGAGCATTTTTTTCATGTGTTTATTGTCCATTTGCATGTCTTTTTTGGAGAAATGTCTATTCATGTCCTCTGCCCATTTTTGAATTGGATCGTGTGTTGTTTTGGTGTTGAATTGTAGAAGTTGCGGACTAAGCTCCTCATTCGCTGTGTCTCCCCACTTGGAGAGTCAGCTCCTTGAGAAAAGTTGGGTCTCACTCCTCGCTGGAATCACAGTGTCTAGCACAGCACCTGGCATGTGGTTGGTAATTAATAAATCATTTTTGGACAAATTCTCAGTGGGTGTAACTTATACACTTATCGTAGTCTTCTCCCTCCCGCACCCCAATTGATTTCAACCTTTCCCTACTCTACCTTCCCCAAAAAGAACAAATGTTGTTTGAGCAATTGCTAATTGTCAGACACTCTTCTAAACATTGGACATGTGTTGCGTCATTTAAAAAATCATCACAGCTCAATGAGGTCAATACTGTCATTATTCCATTTTACAGATGAGGAAATAGAAGCATAAAGTACTTTGTCCAAGCTCACAGAGCTAAATGTGCTATAGTAGGGACTTACTTTTTTTTTAAGATTTTATTTATTTATTTGACAGAAAGACAGTCAGCGAGAGAGGGAACACAAGCAGGGGGAGTGGGAGAGGAAGAAGCAGGCTCATAGCGGAAGAGCCTGATGTGGGGCTCGATCCCATAACGCCAGGATCACGCCCTGAGCCGAAGGCAGACGCTTAACCGCTGTGCCACCCAGGCGCCCCATAAGTAGGGATTTAAAGCCTGATTCTGAGGACAGAATGTGCACTCGTAACTACTGCACTGTATGGATTACAATTCTATGTCCTGCCCCGCTATCCTTTACCAAATATTTACTGTACCTACAAAGTGGATGGAGGAAACCATAACAGATTTTAGTTTTTATTTTAATTTTTTCGCAATGCAAAACCAATACTCTTCATTTTCATGTTTTCAATGCAACATTTATTTCACAATTCCTAGAACTGCAAATACGTATTCTTTTAATTTACAGAATTGTGGGAAGTATTTCAAATGCCAAAACATATATCCTGAATGTGATTTAGCTTATAGGCACCAAAAATCTGAGAAATTTACAAAAATTGTTTAAATGTGTAAGGTGCATTGATTCATGAATTCAGTTTGAGGAAGTACCCCAAAGCTCAATAGTATTTAAGAAATAGCTGAACAACAACAAAAAAGAAAAATGTAGCTGAATAGCTTCTAACTTGGCTTACAGCAAAATAGAAAATACTGCTTTTAGGGATTTAAAAATATATATATATATACAAATCATCTAAAATTTAGCTTCAGAATTTAAGTGCTGAGCCACTGGGTGGCTCAGGTGAAGCGTCCAACTCTTGGTTTCAGCTCAGGTCATGATCTCACCGTCCTGAGACTGAGCCCTGCAAGGGGCTCTGTGCTCAGCTGGGAGTTGGCTTGAGATTCTCTCTCTTCCTCTCCCTCTGCTCCTCCCCCATCTCCTGCTCACTCTCACTCTCTCTCTCTCTCTCTCTCTCAAATAAAATAAATAAATAAAATCTTTTTTAAAAAATTTAAGTGCTGCCTTTTATTACAAATGGTGGTGTGATCATTACATTTGCATTTATACCAGTTTAAGAGACTTCATACACAGTAAATATTTAGTGCCCTAAAATAATTTTTAAAAAAGCTTGAGTCGGGGCGCCTGGGTGGCACAGCGGTTAAGCGCCTGCCTTCGGCTCAGGGCGTGATCCTGGCGTGATGGGATCGAGCCCCACATCGGGCTCCTCCGCTATGAGCCTGCTTCTTCCTCTCCCACTCCCCCTGCTTGTGTTCCCTCTCTCGCTGGCTGTCTCTATCTCTGTCGAATAAATAAAATAATCTTTAAAAAAAAAAAAGAATGATTAAAGCAAATCACTGGAGATTTAAAACAATCTGTTTATTTTTTTCATATAGACAGCCTGGTGGTTGTACTTTACTTTCTCAATGACCTTACATAATAACAGACATTTAGAATCTCAGTATTACACTAGTCCAAGCCCCCTCAGAATCAATTAAAGACAGAATACTATGTCCAGAATTATGTAAGAGCAGTATTAAAGTTCATATTTAAAATTATTAGAAAATACTCAGAATGATAAAATAATCTCATAGGTATATATAATATTTCAATATTTTCTAGATTTCAAATGGAGCATATACACAAAAAGATAAAGTCAGTCCATATAAAAAAAGGAAAAGAACATCAAATCAATAAAATGTGGAGGCAATCTCCAAGAAGCTAAAAGATCAATTTATACAAGGCAACCAGTTACCTTAATTACAACAGAATGCAGATGTTACCTGCATTCCTTCCAGGGGACTTAAAGCTATGGTGAATTACAAGTTTGGGTTATTTTGGTCTTAGGACAAAAATACGAATTTCTACATAGATTAAAGTGTCCCAAACTTGTCCCTCAAATTTTGCATCATTAGGAAACTGTACTATTGCTGCAGAAATAAAATCTTTCATTGCCTAAAAACATAGGAAATTCACTGTTCTTATAAAAGATACTGTTCCACTTTCTCAGTTCCTCCCAAGCTCCTTGGAAGAGCGGCCCGTGCTCCCCATGTCCTCCTGTCACGGTCCCTTCACTCCTCAATGCTCTGCTAGGTGACTGCTGTGACACTTCTCCTTTCCACCTGCTCTGCCGATCACCTGCCAGTTGTCACAGAAAACAGCGCTGCTCCTCCGTCCTGGGTCCCCACCTGCTTCTGTGGACTTTACCCACTTTCTATGCCCGTGGCCACCCATGTCTGTGATTTCGCCAGCCCTGCTCCCACTCCCCTTCCCGGACAACGGAAGCCATCAGGAGACTCAGAGAACATGCATAGCCTCTAAACCTGGTGAGCCCATCTCTTCTGCCCCAGGCCTGGGCACCTTCATGGACTTTGAGTCTTCTCTGGCCGTCTGCCAGTGGGACACGTTTTCCAGAGTTTTCCACTGACCCCTCCAACTCCTGATGTGTGAAATAGAACCCCTCCCCTGTCTGCATACACCACAGTCACTCCTCAGTTGCGGGACTAGACACCAGGCAGCCTGTCAGCCAGAGAAGCCAAGTGATTGTGAGGAAGGAGGAGATGCAGGGTGAGAAGGGCTGGTGATTTGCAGGCGAGATGACACGATGGGTGACCCGACAGTGTCTGGTGTTGGGGGGCAGGAGCCAGTGGGCAGGAGGGAAGTGAAGAGGGGAACTGGGAGGAGACGGGAGGATGCTGCCTGCTTCTCAGGAGCACGTGTGGAGGGAGAGAGGACCAGAGAGGGTCAAGGATGGCCAAGGACGGGGATGGGGGAGGGGACACTTCCACCAACAAGGGAAGAAGTGTTAGCGAGGCTTCCATTTCCATCCATTTCCTTGATATCTATTACAGAAATCTTGACCTTTACAGCAAAAGCTTAAAATCCTCAGAGCTCCTGCACGGAAATTTGCAGATAGGCAGTGGTCAGAGCAGTCCAGTTGAGTGTGGTTGTAACGCCACCCATCTGGAAGAGAAGGATGTTCATACTCACGGTCAGAGAGGATTAGTTGGAGGTCAAAGTAAGAGGACTTCCCCAACCACCCCAAGCCTGGCCTCCAGATGGGGACACACCCACCTCCCAGCAAATCTCCGGAGGGCCCCTCCACAGTATCAGGAGACAGGCACCAGCTCAAGCTAGTAGAGCCTGGCTCGACAGCATTACCTCTCTCCGTGAAAATGAAGAAATCTCTGGTTCTGCACCCAGGACCTTGTTCCATGGTGCAATTGCCCTTGCCCCTCAAACAATGACCTTTCTTGAAATTATTGCAGACCATACATAATGTGGCTGGACCTATGGAAAAGAGACATGAGGGCTAATCCCAGGGTTGAACGGATTGAGATTAAGGTGTGCTAGGCTATTGGTAGGGCCAAAGAGTTCAAGGGGAAACCATGACCCTAAACACCTCCTCCGATATACTCTTAAGGCTTGGGAACGTTCCAGTGGGAGTATTCTTTAATTCTTTAAGGATATGGGCCTTTGACACAGGGATCTTGATTCCATTGAGAATAAAGCAAAAGGTATCCCCTTAGTTATGGTGTCCTTATACAGAACACGACGATAGCATCTACATAGAGCTGCCTGAGGCCAGGAATCTATTAGAAAATGATAGGACAGAAGGACTGTAGAGGCTCCAAGGTGGGGGGGGGGGCGTTGCAGTCTTACAAAATTTCCTACCATGCCTCCCCCTAAAAGTCATCTGATGCCCAAACACGTCTATGTGGCAACCGTGTGCTTGCTATAGAAATACTGGTTCAGCATAAGCCCTTCAATGACCTGCTCCTGCTAGAACACTACCCCAGGCTGCTTCTTTACAGAAAGTCTGGAGCTACCCTTGACTCTGCTGCTTAGGGCCATCCCAGCCAGCCCCAAAGCCCTAAAGTGAGACGAGCCCTGGGCCCCAGTCTGCCCCCAGGGAGTGACTGACTCCACTCTGAGATCTTAGGAAGGGACCTGAACTCTTGCCCTGGGAGTAGTCGGGGTGGGGACCACAGACAGAGACCTGAAACCCTTGGCGGGCCGATCATCCTAGCACCTCATCCTTAACCTCGTTGCCTCCCAGCCACGTCAGACCTCCATCCTGGGGCAGCTCCCTCACCCCTGCCCAGCCAGCCCAGGGCCTCACCCACTCCTTGGAAGAACACAAAAGGGAAAACTGCCAGCAACAGGAGCAGAAGCAGGAACTTGTCCATCTCAGGGTGGGACGGCAGCAAGATGCACAGGCTGCCTGGAGCAGGGGAGCAGAGTGCCCGGGAAGGGCTAGGACAGATGGCTCTAGAACCGGGACTGGGCAGCTCTCCCAAGCTGTGGGCGGAAGCTTCCTTTTCCATACCCGCCAAGGCAGGTTTCACCACCGCCCAGGCCCAGGAAACGCTCCCACAGACCTAGCCCCCCTGGATACTTCCAAGGGCAAAGGATGTCCCATGTGCCCCTCCTGTTCCCTTGAGACCACCTCTGGCTGAGCAGGAGTCCTGCTGCTTGGCCAGCCCTGCTGGATGCCTCAACAGTTCCTGCCCCTTCACTGTCTGGACCTCCCACTGTGCCAGGGCCAAGACAGGGGCTTCTCATGTGGGCAGGGCTTTGCGAAAATACCCACTTCCTCTGGATCCAATGTCCCCTGTGAGCACCTCCTCACCAGTCCCATGGCCCAAGCCGGTCCTCAGCCTGGCGGACACCCTGCTTCAGGGCTCAGGATGTGCTCATCACACGTGTGGTCCGTACCTTCTGCTGCCCCCTCCCCCTGCCTATGCGTGTGCTCATAGTTAGGACAGGATTCTCTGCTAAATAAAAATTATTCATGACATTTGTTAAAGATAGTAAGGTAGACTTTATCCAAGGGAGCAATTGTAAGAGGGTTTTGTAGTAGGGGAAAGAGATAGGACTCAGCTCTGAATCCAAGAAAATCAAATGGAGATTTACAGCCAAGAAGCAGAGTGGGGTCTGTAGTGCAAAACCGCTGAGAAGACACGCAAGGCCTGAGAATTCTTGCTGGGTGGACTGAACAGGAGTCTTGCTGAAGCCTGCACAGGGTGATAGGATAGGCAGGGCTAGGGATGAGATATTCGATCAGATATCAAGGTGAAGGTGTTTTGCTAAACTGGCCCAGCAGGCTTCTTGCTAAACCTGGACATCGCACGCCAAGGACGGGGCCCACAGTCAGGA
This sequence comes from Ursus americanus, assembly GCF_024610735.1. Lineage (NCBI taxonomy): Eukaryota > Metazoa > Chordata > Mammalia > Carnivora > Ursidae > Ursus > Ursus americanus. The sequence goes on from NC_142142.1 coordinate 43,544,071, forward strand.
ACTAGTCAGAAAGGGGCCTCAGGGGAGATTTACTCAGGTTTGGTAAAAGTAGGGAGTTGTTGTGACCTCTCAGTACTAAATCGGTGTTGGCGATGTGAGAATAGTTATGAAAACAAGTGTTTATTTAGTATTTTCTATGAACTCTGCGGCCACCGTAACTACATGAAATATACAGCCAATACTCCCCAAATGACAATGCGGCAGCCTTATAGGTAGGTAGTGGCTAGGTTCTTTTACAAAGAATGAAACAATCCCTACTGTCTTTAACTGTCTTATTTTGTTGGTCCCTAAAAACACGGACCCACGTTCATCACGATGAGTTGACTTCAGAGACAGACTCTCAGTTACTGCTCCAGGTCCTGGCCGGAAGGCTCAGAATTTTACAAACATTCTTCATCCGTGTGGTTCATGGGAGCCAGGCGGTGGGGGGGACATGAAGCAACTCGGTGCAAAATATTTTTCTGACTTTTTCATTTAAATTTCTACTTACATCCGTTCAAGCATCCTCAGCTCACTCATTGTGCCTGATAGAAATAGCCAGCCCTCCGCCAGGAGAGCCAGCCAAGGGAAGGAGAGGGACCCCGGAGCAAGAGCCCAACATGCAGAGTGGGCGCTGGAGAAAACGTCCCTGGTAGCAGTGGCACCTTCCCTTTGCCCTCTGTCCTCTTCCATCTGGAAACCCATTCCCAGCAGAGACCTTGACAATCACGGTACCCAGCAAATCGGAAGCAGCCAGCACAATGCTCGGGACAGAGCAGGCAGCAAGGAAATATTTCTGAGTGAACGAGAGTGATAGAGCAAATGGCTGAATGCGTGAGTATCTGCCTGCCCAGAAAACAGCTGCAGGAGAGAAAGGGCCGAGAACCCAGTTCACCCCACTCCCCAGCCCAGACAGAGCCGGCTGCATCCCACACTTTGAGAGCAGAGCTCTAATGCATGAGAACTCCCTGTTACAGCACTCCCCAAACTGAGTAACTTTGCTGAGTAATTCAAGGTCACCTGTATGCCAGCGTGCCTGTCTAACAGGTGCAGTGGAACTGCAGGGGTGCCCGTAGTTCCCCAAATCTGACATCACCCCCATCATAATCATGCAGGAAATAGTGAGGGAGGAGTAGAAAATGAGGGAGATCATCAGAGCAACTTTGTTGTACTGAAGACATGCTGTTCTGTGCAAACTTGAAGAATGTCACGAGAATGATGCCCTAATGTGATATTGGAAGGGGACACTGGAAACTGAGTGTTTTCACCTGGAAACTGAGGCAAAGAAAGTGAGAACAGAAAATAATGATCTGGTCAGATCTCCTTGTGCAAACTTACACTTGTGATCACCCTGCTGGTGTTTCCTAAGGAGAGGACAGTGCAATTCTTTTCAAATGATGACCTGTTCTGTGTAGCTTGCTGGCAATAAACAAGCCTTCTTTTGAAGATTTATGGGATGCAGCCCCACTGGGAATTGCCCATGGCGGCTATGGAATGACAGTAAAATACAATGGAGGTGGTAAGTGCCTACAAAACCCCACTTGGGTATCTGGGACCAGCCAGGAATCAGGAAGAGACTCACGGGCTCAGTCTGTCCCAGCAAAGGGCATGATCACCTCACAGAAGAATCTACCGCCCGAGGTTCCTGGCCGTCCTTCCTGCATCCGCTCTTCCGGTCGAGCTGCCTCAATGCCACCCCGTCACGTGTCTCCATCAGGTGCCCAGGAAGGTCCTTTGACATGGTGGAATTGTGCCAAGTGACAAGTTGTAGAGGTTTCGTGACTGTTTCGAAGCAGGGGAGGCTCGGGGTCCATGAGGAATTGGAAATAGGACGGATGCCACATATTAAATTCATCTTAAGCCCACAAGTGTCTCCCAGACTCATGAACTTGGCGAAAATCCAATAGTGAGACTAATCTGTGCCTCTATTCTAAGCTTAATTATTAATAAAGACCCATTTACTCCCAACATGCCCCAGCCCGGAGGATAAATCATGCGACCAGCCTACACAGAGGTCGCCAGGCACAGCCTCTCTCCCAGCGCAGGAAACTCTCCCTCCGCAGCACCCAGACAGGGGGCATCCAGAGCCACCGCACTTCCAGGCCCACGCCAGTCCCCTCAGATCTTCCCGTAATGCGTCTAGGCCGAGACCCAACAAGGGAGAGCCCTGGCCCGAGCACAGACTCAGAAATCAGACCCATCGGGTTTGAAGCCTCATTCCAGCATTTAAAAATGTTAAGGCCAGGGGTGCCTGGCTGGCTCGGTCAATAAAGCATGAGACTCTCGATCATGGCGTCGTAAGTTCAAGCCCCATGTTGGGTGGAGAGTTCACTTAAAAAAAATTAATTAATTAATTTAAAAAAATGTTAAGGCCATGACAAGTTACATCATGTTACATCTCAATTCCTCTACTAAGGAAAATGATAACGTACTTAAGTCACCGAATGGCTCTGGGGAAAAAATTACACGTACACACTGTGTCTGGTTTTAGCACAATATCTAATGCGGAGTAAGGATGTATTAACTTGCCTCAATTATCCATATCATCGTTCTGTCTCAATGCTAACAATTACGACTCTCTTAAAAACTGGATTTAAAATCGGTACTAGGAAATATCACAAGCTCAGAGTTAGTGACGCCTAGCCTCTGCCTGTGCGGTCGGCCGGCCTCACTTCAGGCCCAGCACACACGCACTGACACACATCCCGCCACACGGACACGCGCTTCCCTTCCCCCAGCAGCGCACAGAGGCCGCCGCCACCTTGCCTCTCCCAAAGGCAGGCCGAGTCCCCGACCCACATCTCCCACCACGTCCCTCCCTCTCGTTCACGTTCTTCCCCGGGAACCTGCTACCACCGTCCAGACCAATGACAAAGTGTAGCGGCAAGAACGGGAAGGTTACTTTATGAGGCGGTGAACAGACTGCCCCCCACACCCCCGCCACCAGCCCTTCATCGATTCCCAAATTACCACCATGAACACGCGTCTTCTTCCATCGTGTCTCCTGTGGATTCAGTGTAGTTTCATCCATGATCCACAGTGTAATCTGATAAAAGAGCTGCTTATCCTGGAACATTGATTATAAAACCCCTATGGATAAACCACCTGGACCCAGCCCCTAAATCTCTCCTCTCTGGCTTGCCCCGCCCCCGCGCCCCCAACGCCATCCCTCACTGCCACCACTTTCCTCTCCACCACCAACACCGACCACGAATGCACTCCAGCCATTCTGCGCTCATCACCGCTAGGAGCCAGGACATCTCCAGGGCGATGTGGGCTGGGGCAGGGAAGAACGCATATGTGGTGGGGAGGGGTAGGCATCCAGGGCAGAAAGCACTGGGGAAATCAAACTCTGAGTCTTTGTGTCAGTTTCTCAGGTGATATCCGTGTAAACTTTCTTTCTGACGCATCCCGGCCAAGCAGGGAGAATGCTGCAGGGAATGCCCTCCCTCCACTCTCTGTTTCAGCATCATTCACTGAACTCCTTCACTACCCCCTACACAGAAGGGAAGGACATTCACTGGGAACGCTTTCAAGGGCCAGCTTGATAAAGGGAGGGGCCACTCAGCCCTATTCCCCACGGTGCCACTCTCCTCACAGCTGGAAGCCCTTGTCAGAGTTCCTTATCTTATCCCAGACGCTGATGGTCCCTTTGCCCACTTGGGCGGGATGACGTTAGAGCTGCAGGGAGGATGGGCGTGGAGCTGGTGTGCTGGGAAGATCTCACTTCCTGAGGATGATGGGCAGGTCGCTAGTTCGGAATGTGGGTCTGCTCTGGGTGGTGAGTGATAGGACGGGTTAGGTCATGGCTCACTGTCTGTGATAGGCAGAATTCTATCACAGCCCCATGTTTACTACCTGTTATAACTCCCATGATGCTGTTGACGGTAACCCAAAGGGGGTTGACGGTAACCCACAGCAAACAGCATAAAAAAGGGACCTCAGTCTTATGACCCCAAGTAACCAGAGTCTTAGAAAAACTTCAATGAGCTGGGAACAGATTCTTCTCAGAGCCTCCAGGTAATGTTCACCTGGCAAAAAAATTGAGTTCAATCTTGTGAGACTCCTGCATGGAAGCCAGGTGAACGTATGACAATATCCAACCTATAGACCTATATGGTAATAAATGGATATAGTTTTTAAGCTGCTAAATTTTTGGTAATTTATTACACAGCAATAGAAAATAATAAAGATTGACATCGGGGGTACCTGGGTGGCTCAGACGGTTAAGCATCTAATTCTTGGTTTCAGCTCAGGTCACGATCTCAGGGTCATGAGATCAAGCCCTGTATTGGGCTCTGTGCTCAGTGCAGAGTCTGCTTGTCCCTCTCCCTCCCCTCACTTGTGCTCTCTCTCTTTCTCTTTCTGATAGATAATAGATGATAGATAGATAGATAGATAGATAGATAGATAGATAGATAGATAATAGATAGATAGATAATCTTTTTTTAAAAAAAGACTGACATCAGCAAGATGTCAGGAGAGGAGATGCCAGTCCTTGTAGCCCACAGAAACATCAATTTTGACAAACATCCTCAAACAGAAATGTCTCTGTGGAAACTTAGATGTCCCATAGAAAGATTCCAGCACCCCACTTGAGCTAAATATCTGAGAATTGACACATGGGACAGGGCAGGGAGAGCAGTTTAACTTTTCCCACATCACCCCTCTCCCAGGAAGGAAGATCTTGGTGCCAAGAGAGACTCCCTTAGCCCATGGTTGCTCCCACAGGGAAAAGTGAGAGAGGAATGAGTGCCCAGCTTCTCCCAGCCTTGTAGAATGTTGTCAAAGTGACTGACTCACTTCTATCTTGCCCCCCCCCAATCATGTAAGGGAGCAGCAGGGCTGAATAGTCTAGGGGAACCTAGACGAAGGGCAAAGGGGAGGGGCCAGATCCTGAAAACTGGCCACAGATTCTACTAATGGGCTGGCAGGCTCCACCAACATGGTGGGTATGGCAGGCCCACACATGGAAACCATGGGACATCTTATCTGCAGGACCCATCAGTTAGCTGACGTGTCCCCAGCACCCTGCGCATGCCCTCAGTGGTGTGCTGGAGACTACTATGAACAATTTTGCTGACAAACTAGATAAACGAAAAGAAATGCATAAATTCCCACAAGCATATAACCTACCAAGACAGAATCATGAAGAAATAGAATATCTGAACAGACCAATAATGAATAAAGAGATCGAAACAGTAATCAAAAGCCATCTGACAAAGAAAAGCCCAGAAGGAGATGGCTTCACAGGCCAATTCTACCAAACATTTAAAGAAGAATCAATGCCAATATTTCTCAAACTCTTCCAAGACATTTAAGAAAAGAGCGTACTTCCAAACTCATTTTGCAAGACCGGCATTACCCTGATACAGATAAAGACACTAAAAGAAAAGAAAATTATAGGTCAACATCTCTGATGAACATAGACGCAAAAATCTTCAACAAAATACTAGCAAACTTAATTCACCAGTGCATGAAAAGGATCATACACTATGATCAAGTGGGATTTATCTCCGGAATGCAGTGGTGGTTCAACATGTGTAAATCAATAAATGTGATACACCACGTTAACTGAATGAAAAATAAAAATCATATGATCCAGGGGCGGCTGGGTGGCTCAGTCGTTAAGCGTCTGCCTTCGGCTCAGGGCGTGATCCTAGCGTTCTGGGATCGAGCCCCACATCAGGCTCCTCCGCTAGGAGCCTGCTTCTTCCTCTCCCATTCCCCCTGCTTGTGTTCCCTCTCTCGCTGGCTGTCTCTCTCTGTCAAATAAATAAATAAAATCTTTTAAAAAAAAATCATATGATCCTCTCAATAGATGCAGGAAAAGCATTTGACAAATTTTAATACCCTTTCATGATAAAAACTTTCAACAAATTTGGTATACAGAAAATGTACCTCAGTATAATAAGGACCATAAAAAGGAGACACTCAGAGCTAGCATCATACACAATGGTGGAAACCTGAAAGATTTTCCTTAAGATGAGGAAGAACAACAAGACAAGTGTTCCCATTCTCACCACTTCTATTCAACATGGTACTGGAAGCCCTAGCCAGAGTAATTAGGCAAGAAAAATCAATAAAAAGGCACCCAATTGGAAAGGGAGAAGTGAAACGGTCTCTGTTTGCAGATGACATGATTTTAAATGTGAAAAACCCTAAAGGTATCACCAAAAATACTATTAGAACTAAGAAATGAATTATGTAAGGTTGGAGGATACAAAACCAAGATATAGATCTAGAAATCAGTTGTGTTTCTATACACTACCAATGAACTATCAAAAAAAAAATTAAGAAAACAATCCCATTACAATACCACCACAAACAAGAAAATATTTGCAAATAAATTTAACCAAGTAAAAGAACTGTACACTGAAAACTATAAGACATCAATGAAAGAAATAGAATAAGACACAAATATATGGGAGGATGTCCCATGTTCGTGGTTTAGAAGAATTAATGCTGTTAGGATGGTCATACTCCCAAGGCAATCTACAGATTCAATGCAATCCCTATCAAACTGAAAATGAAATTAACATTGTTTAACTGAAGTGTTAAGGAAAATGTTTTTCTAAAGACCTAACAATTTAACATTATACAATTATCTCCAATATTCTCTAATGTAAAGATAGATTTGGAGGCAAGGTTTTACTAGATGTAGAAGTGATTGTAGAATTGGTTATATCAGGATGCCTGGGTGGCTCAGTCAGTTAAGTGTCAGTTAAGTGTCTGACTTCGGCTCAGGTCATGATCTCAGGGTTCTGGGGTGGAGTCCCAGATCAGGCTCCTTGCTCAGCAAGGAGCCTACTTCTTCCTCTGCCTCTGCCTGCTGCTCCCCCTGCTTGTGCTTTCCCTCTCTCTCTCTCTCTGATGAATAAATAAATAAAATCTTAAAAAGAAAAAACACCTTATGGAATGGGAGAAAATATTTACAAGCCACAAAGGAACTCATGAAACTCAATAGCCAAAACATTAAAAACACAATTTAGAAGTGGGCAAAGGACTTGAATAGCCATTTCCCCGAAGCAGACCTACAAATGGCAAAAAAGGTGTACGGAAAGGTGGTGATCATCAAGGAAATGCAAATCAAAGTCACAATGAGATGTCACCTCACACCTGTTACAATGGTTATTATTTTAAGAAAAAGAGAAGTCTTGGTGAAAACGTGGAGGAAAGGGAACCCTGATACACTGTTGGTGGGAATGCAAACTGGTACAGTCACTATGGAAAACAGCATGGAGAATGACCATATGATCCAGCAATCCAGCTTCTGGGTATTTATCTGAAGGAAATGCAATCAGTATCTCAAAGAAATACCTGTATCCTATGTTCAGCGTTATTCACAATAGCCAAGTTACAGAAACAACTCAAATGTTCATCAACAGATGGATAAATAAAATGTGATATTTGCCTACAATGGAATGTTATTTAGCCATGTGCAGTAACATGGAAACATCAAGCCATGTGAAATAAGCCAGATGCAGAAGCAGAAATGCTGTACATCTTACCTATATATAGTGTCTACAACAGATTTCATTTATTTTATTTGCGAGAGAGTAAGAGTCGGGAGCAGAGGGAGAGGGAGAAGCAGACTCCCTGCTGAGCAGGGAGCCCAATGTGGGGCTGGACCCCAGGATCACGACCTGAGGCGAAGGTAGATGCTTAACCGACTGAGCCATCCAGGCGTCCCCATACTCCCATTTTTTAGGGAAGCCCCCTGATTCTTCATTCTCTCCAGACACGAGTCAACTCTCTAATTCTTGTTTCAAATTTCTTGCAAGCACTGGCTACACTCACTTTCTCCAATTGCACACTGTCTATTCACTCCTAAGTGATAATCTGACTCATGCTCCCACTTTGTCAATGGACCTTGTCTGGCCAAGGTCATGCGTGGTCACTAGGGCTCTCATTCGTCCTTACAGCGCTGGGCCTGTGTCCTTGGGCATTGTGGATCTGACAGTGTTCCTTAGAACTCTTGACTGTCATGAGTCTAGACACTGCTCCCATGTTTCTCTTCCCGTCTGTCTGACCAGCACCCCTTGTTGATGGGAGTCTCCCTCACCCAACTATTTATCTTCGGTGTTCCTTAGTACTCCTTTTAGCTCTACCCATTTTGAGGTTTATTTATTTATTTTTTTAGTAATGGCTGTAAAGTGGTATCTCATTGCAGTTTTGATTCGCTTTTCCCTAATGATGGTGATGCTGAGTATCATTTCCATCTTAACCAATTATTTTTTATAATAATTTTTTATTATGTTATGTTAGTCACCATACAGTACATCCCACGTTTTTGATATAAAGTTCCATGATTCGTTACTTGCGTATAACACCCAGGGCTCCATGCAATACGTGCCCTCCTTAATACCCATCACCGGCCTATCCCAATCCCCCACCCCCCTCCCCTCTGAAGCCTTCAGTTTGTTTCCCAGAGTCCATAGTCTCTCATGGTTCATTCCCCCTTCTGTTTATCCCCCCTTCCTTCTCCTACCGATCTTCCTACTACTAAGCAATTAAAGGAATTTCCTTTTATTTCTAGTTTGCCAAGAAGTGTTTTTGTTGTTGCTCAAAAACAGGTCTTGAACCTCATAAAATGATATTCTCATCAACTGAAATCAGCACACGGTGTATCTCCTTTAGGATATCGATGTGGTATAAATTGATTGATAGATCTTCCAACACTTAGTATTTTGGCATTTCAGGCATGATCCTGAAATTCTTCTACATGCATTATTTTGCCATTTGTTTTTTAATTCTGCAGCTAATATTTTATTTGGCATCGTGCATTTATAATCATAAAGCAATGGCCTATAATTTTTTCTCTTTTATTATAATCTTTTGAATTTGGAGTCAAATCAGCCTATTAGCTTTAACTTTGCTTCTATTTCCCAGAAACTTTTCAAAAGATGGAGATGAATAATTCTTGAAAGTTTGGTGGACTCACACACATCTGAAGCCGTAAGAACCTATTTTGGGTTTAGTTTGTTCTGTTTGTGTATTTTAAGGAGGGCCTTTCACTACTATTGCAAAACTTTTAACACGACTGCTCTGTTGAAGAACCCTCTTCTTTAGCTGATTCGAGAACTTCTTAAAATTTTGTTCAGATGGCTTTAAGTCAATGAACTAAAACAATGAACTATAGACTTAAGCTGAGAAGCTATATGTCCACCTAAAAATGTACTAGGTGGTAAGAGGGGGAGGTGCGGACAGTGAAAGGGACAAATCACGTGTCACATGGAATAGTCATAGTTATACACAGAAGCCAGGTGTTGACACCTGTTTTAGAGAGCCCATACCTAGCATCCAGTGTCCTCTGCTTTCGTTTTTGTTTTTTTTTTAAGATTTTATTTATTTATTTATTTATTTATTTATTTGAGAGAGAGCCTGAGCGGGGGGGAGGGGCAGAGGGAGAGGGTGAAGCAGACTGTCCACTGAGCAGGGAACCCAGCATGGGGTTCGATCCCAGGATCCCGAGATCATGACCTGAGCCAAAGGCAGACGCTTAACGAACCCGGTGCCCTGCCCCCGTCTGCTCTTTCTTATCAAACAACTTCCCACAAACTCACATAAAAATCCACCCATGGTGAGAGTTAGCACTCCTACCCACAGGGATTGGTCTACCCTGTGTCTTCTAAGAACAGCCCAAGTCCCAGGGAGAGACAAATAAGGTCCCAGCGGTCCCAGAACTGACTATTCATTCAACTCCCAGCTGTCAATGAGTCACAAACCCTTTCCAGCTTACTCTGGCCAAGCAGGAGGAGACTGAGAGCATCCCCTTCCCCATTGGCTCTTCCCACTCCACTTCCCCAAGTTTCCCCTGGCACTCCCAGATTCAGAAAGGGACCACACGGGTTTGGAGGACTGTCACTCCTGAAGGCTTCCAGGAACAGGAATTCACAAAGCAGCCCAATCACACCCTAGGATCACCAGACAGCAACCCCAGGGGAAGGAAACTGGAGTGTTCTCCGCTCACACTCAAGGACACAAAGGCAGAAACCGCTCTGCAGCCAGCAGACCACTGCCTGACCTCAGGCCAGTGTGAGGCCAAAGCACCAGGCCCTGGAGGCTGTCCCTGCATGCGGGACCTCAGCGCCTGAGGGCCTGGGACAAACAGAGGCGAGGCAGAGCGGGACTGACAGTAGGGTTCCTGGCTCCCCCATCCCTCGTCTGAAGGAGGTGAGCTGGGAGGGTGTCTGAGAGGATAGGCTGGAGCAAGATCTCAGCTGCTCTAAGACAAATCGGGAGTCTGAGGCCTCCTCTGAGGTTCAACATCCACACTCTATGCGCGATCCTACTCTTATAAAACGTGAGCTTAAAAACTTACGTACGTGTGCTTGTGTAGCTTGCCGGGTACGTCCGCACCCGCGTCGTGGGAAGTCCTGTATGACCTAGCCAAGGTGTACAGTGTTAATTTCTAAGTACTGGCTTGGGCGGGGTCTTTTCAATAATTTTTTAAAATGTTAGAACAGGTTTAGACTTGGAGAAAAGTTGCAAAGACAATATGCAGTTTCTCACCCCGTTTCCCCTGCTGTTAACAGTTTACATTCTCTTGGTACTTTTGTCACAACTCATGAAAAAATATTGACTCCTTATTATGAACTAAACCCCATATTGTGTTCAGATTTCCTTAGCTTCCTGCCTAATGTCTTGTTTCTCTTCCAAAATACCTCATCTCTTTCACGCCTCGTGCCTTTTCATCTCCTCTGGGCTGGGACAGTATTTCAGAATTTCCCTGTTTTTTGTAACGTTGCTGACTTTGAAAATGAGCACACAGCTATTTTGCAGGTGCCCCCCAGCTTGGGTACGTCTGATGTTCTTCTCACGGTTAGACTAGGGTTAGGATACGGTGGCAGGAGAACCACAGAGGTGAAGTGCTGTTCTCGTCGCATCCTATCAGAGGAGTATGCTATCACCCCGCTGTATCACTGTGGGTGTTAACCTTGACCCCTGGCTGGGTCCTGTGTGCCAGGCCGTGCCACCTTAGGGTTGCATTTTTCCCCTTTCCATAGGGTACCCTTTGAAAGCAAGTCGCTAAGTGTAGCCCATTACATCTGTTTTCAACTTTTCTGTTAACTTCTTTGTATTTTTCAGATGTTTTACAATAGTTAGGATTTACCTTGTTCATGAGAGTATGGCTATTAAGGCAACTTTTAAGAGAAAAAAAGGCCTCTTGCTGGTCCAGCCTGTCTCACCCTGACCCATCCATAGCTCTCTCTAGTACAGCGGGACCCTACTAGATAAACTTAATGTAGACTGGAATGCTTGAGATGGGTTTTATGACTGTGGATGCTTATGGGGTTGTTCCTGATGTTTTCAATTCAAGGACAAGGCCATGTCCCACAATGGCTAATACAACTGGCTGTACCTTTTATCTCCTCAATTTTAGGAGGGAAAACAAATCCATCAAAAATATTTACATTTGACATTCTGAAAATAAAAGTCGGTATTGAAAAGAGATTCTTAGGAGTTCCAAAAAATCTTAGGTAAATAAAAATCACACAAAATGTGTTTGTTAGTCTATAAGAGAAACAACACATTCCTCTTTGCTTTAATTTATGAATGAAAATTATAAGCTTATGTTAAATAAGGAATTTAACAAGATAATGGTCTCCATTTTTGCATCATGGCTGGTTAGAGAAAGAGAATGAAGGGAAGAGATAAGGACAGAGGAAATGTAATATAAAGGGAAAAAGAAAGAGAGGTCAAAAGAGTGGGAAAAATACATAAAGAAGTGGTGATAGGGGTTTTAAAATATACGCTGAAAAGATAATAAGATGGTGACGAATATTCCTATAATAATAATAGCAGAAACATTTTACACTAAAGAGAAGATACAAATCTTTCTTTGCCTGAAAACGTAGGAAATTCACTGTTCTTATAAAAGATACTGTTCCACTTTCTCAGTTCCTCCCAAGCTCCTTGGAAGAGCGGCCCGTGCTCCCCATGTCCTCCTGTCACGGTCCCTTCACTCCTCAATCCTCTGCTAGGTGACTGCTGTGACACTTCTCCTTTCCACCTGCTCTGCCGATCACCTGCCAGTTGTCACAGAAAACAGCGCTGCTCCTCCGTCCTGGGTCCCCACCTGCTTCTGTGGACTTCACCCACTTTCTATGCCCGTGGCCGCCCATGTCCGTGATTCGCCAGCCCTGCTCCCACTCCCCTCCCCAGACAACGGAAGCCATCAGGAGGCTCAGAGAACATGCATAGCCTCTAAACCTGGTGAGCCCATCTCTTCTGCCCCAGGCCTGGGCACCTTCATGGACTTTGAGTCTTCTCTGGCCGTCTGCCAGTGGGACACGTTTTCCAGAGTTTTCCACTGACCCCTCCAACTCCTGATGTGTGAAATAGAACCCCTCCCCTGTCTGCATACACCACAGTCACTCCTCAGTTGCGGGACTAGACACCAGGCAGCCTGTCAGCCAGAGAAGCCAAGTGATTGTGAGGAAGGAGGAGATGCAGGGTGAGAAGGGCTGGTGATTTGCAGGCGAGATGACACGATGGGTGACCTGACAGTGTCTGGTGTTGGGGGGCAGGAGCCAGTGGGCAGGAGGGAAGTGAAGAGGGGAACTGGGAGGAGACGGGAGGATGCTGCCTGCTTCTCAGGAGCACGTGTGGAGGGAGAGAGGACCAGAGAGGGTCAAGGATGGCCAAGGACGGGGATGGGGGAGGGGACACTTCCACCAACAAGGGAAGAAGAGTTAGCGAGGCTTCCAGTACAGCGACTTCCCTCTATATTTATTGCAGAAATCTTCATCTTTACAGCAAAAGCTGGAAACTTTCAGGTCCCCACGAATCAGCTTCCAGGACTTACACTCATTGGAGCAATCCAGTTGAGTGTGGTTGTAGCGAAATCCATCTGGAAGAGAAGGACGCTCATACTCAGGGTCAGAGAGCAAGGGTTGGAGCTCAAAGAAAAAGGACTTTCCCCAACCACACCAAGCCTGGCCTCCAACCGGGGGGCACATCAGCCTCACCTTCCTGACGCGGAGTCAAAAGGCAGGCACCCGCTCAAGCCAGCAGAGCCCGAGTCAATATCATTACCTCTTATATTGAAATAGAATATATCCCTGGTTCTGCATCCTGGGCCTTCCTCCACGGTGCAGTTGCCTTTGCCTGCCATGCATTTGCCCTTTCTAAAAAGACTGCAGAGCATACACGTTGTGGCTGGAGCTGGGGAGAAACAGACATGAGCCCGGCATGGAATGAACTCAGACCGAGGTGTGCTAGGGCACCTTAGGACCCAGGAGTTTAGGGACACAGCATGCCTCTAAATACTTCTCCCACACACAATTTGGGGCAGGAAATATTCCCACCAGGTTGCTTCCATTAAATATTTAGGGAAATGAGGTCTTCTACACAGTGGTCTCAAAATCTATTAGGGATAAATAACGGGGTGTATTCTTCGTGAGTGAATTGCATGGTATGTGAATTATATCACATTAAAGCAGCTTACCAAGAATAACCTTGAACGAAAATGTAAGATGTTACCTGCCAGGCAATGTGAGAGGTACTAGCAAGCGAGAAATAAGGCCAAAAGGCATGGGTTCTACCAGGCCATTGAAATTTCCAACCTGGCACTAAACACTAAGTGATTATCTTTCTTTAATTTCTGTTCCCTAGGAACCTGACTGAGCGCCCCCTGGTATCAGCTCTTTGCTCACATGCTCATAAAAATCTAAAAGAGGGGGCACCTGGATGGCTCAGTTGGTTAAGTGTCTGCCTTTGGCTCAGGTCATGATCCCAGCGTCCTGGGATTGAGCCTCACGTCGGACTCCCTGCTCAGCAGGTAGCCTGCTTCTCCCTCTGCCTGCCGCTCTGCCTGCTTGTGCTCTCTCCCTCTCTCTTTCTGTCAAATAAATAAATAGAATCTTTGTAAAAAAAAAAAAAATCTAGAAGAAGTTACTATGTAAAGAGTCTCCTTTTAGCTGTGGAGTCATTGTGCAGAAGACACCCAGAGCACCTGCCTACAGCCACCCTGGGCCAGGGACTCTGGGGGAAATGGGTGGGCATAAGGATTACACTGGCTTGAAGGTGGGGAGGCAGATTTTAGTCTCCAAAGATTTCCTAGCCGAGCACCAAAAGTCATCCAAAGTGCATACATGTCTCAGTGAAAAGAGTGCTGTGAAAATATTGGTTCAAAATGAGCCATCTAATCACCTCCTCTGGCTACATCACGGCCCCTAGGCTGCTTCTTTATAGAAAGTCTGGAGCTACCCTTGACTCTGCTGCTTAGGGCCATCCCAGCCAGCCCCAAAGCCCTAAAGTGAGACGAGCCCTGGGCCCCAGTCTGCCCCCAGGGAGTGACTGACTCCACTCTGAGATCTTAGGAAGGGACCTGAACTCTTGCCCTGGGAGTAGTCGGGGTGGGGACCACAGACAGAGACCTGAAACCCTTGGCGGGCCGATCATCCTAGCACCTCATCCTTAACCTCGTTGCCTCCCAGCCACGTCAGACCTCCATCCTGGGGCAGCTCCCTCACCCCTGCCCAGCCGGCCCAGGGCCTCACCCACTCCTTGGAAGAACACAAAAGGGAAAACTGCCAGCAACAGGAGCAGAAGCAGGAACTTGTCCATCTCAGGGTGGGACGGCAGCAAGACGCACAGGCTGCCTGGAGCAGGGGAGCAGAGTGCCTGGGAAGGGCTAGGACAGATGGCTCTAGAACCGGGACTGGGCAGCTCTCCCAAGCTGTGGGCGGAAGCTTCCTTTTCCATACCCGCCAAGGCAGGTTTCACCACCGCCCAGGCCCAGGAAACGCTCCCACAGACCTAGCCCCCCTGGATACTTCCAAGGGCAAAGGATGTCCCATGTGCCCCTCCTGTTCCCTTGAGACCACCTCTGGCTGAGCAGGGCTCCTGCTGCTTGGCCAGCCCTGCTGGATGCCTCAACAGTTCCTGCCCCTTCACTGTCTGGACCTCCCACTGTGCCAGGGCCAAGACAGGGGCTTCTCATGTGGGCAGGGCTTTGCGAAAATACCCACTTCCTCCGGGTCCAATGTCCCCTGTGACCATCTCCCCACCAGTCCCATGGCCCAAGCCGGTCCTCAGCCTGGCGGACACTCTGCTTCAGGGCTCAGGATGTGTTCATCACACGTGTGGTCCGTACCTTCTGCTGCCCCTTCTCCCTGCCTATGCGTGTGCTCATAGTTAGGACCCTCTCGAAACTGAATCAGTGTTGACAGTGGTGGGGATAGTCACAAGAGCAAACATTTACTCAGTTGAAAAGGCGATGAGGAGGGAGTAGAAAACAGGAAAACGGGTACAAACTTCCAGTTATAAAATAAGTAAGTCATCGGGATGTCAAGTACAGCGTGGTGATGACAGTTAATAACACTATTGCCTATTTGAAAATTGCCAAGAAAGTAAATCTTGAAAGTTCTCATCACAAAAAGAAAAAACTGTGTAACCAGGTAAGGCGACAGATGTTGACTAGATTTACCATGCTCGTTTCACAATGTGTATAAATATCAAATCATGACGGTGTATGCCTGTTCTGTGCCGGTCAGCCTATCAATCAATAATCAATGTTGTAGTTGGCCCGGACTTATAACTGCAAAGTACCCTTCAGCAACAACCATCAGGGAACTTGGAAAAAAATAAAGGTTGATAACTTACAAGACCTGGACATGACACAACGTACCTGGGGCCACACAGTGAGGGTGGGGGTGGGGGACGCGAGGACATGCGTGTGTCTGCTTTTACCGAGGTGGACCGTGGGGCTTAGAGTTTCGTGGGCTCAGTCTTTATTGGTAAGTTTAAAACTTAAGAACAAGAGATTGAAGGACGGGGAGAGGAAAAAAACAAATGGCACAAGGGTCAGTTATCAACATCAGCCAAGATCTCTGGCCCAAAGGAGTCTCAGTGGAGGCAGTGTGGTGGGCCATGTGTTTCTTCCAGACGAAATGCCCCCTTGAAATGGATGCCTTGGCCACCCAAGCTTAAGTCAGGCACTTGTGCTATAAAAAAAATTTTTTTTTAATAAAAAATAGAAACCAAAAAACCCAGAAAAACAAATATAATGTGATATGTCAATTATACCTCAATTTTAGGGGCACCTGGGTGGCTCAGTTGGTTAAGCGTCTGCCTTTGGCTCAGGTCGTGATCCTGGGGTCCTGGGATTGAGCCCCGCATGGGGCTCTCCACTCAGCAGCGAGTCTGCTTCTTTCTCCCTCTGTGATCTCTCTTGCTTTCGCTCTCTCTCATATAAATAAAATCATTTTAAAAATATTATACCTCAATTAAAAAAAATTTAAAAAGAAAACAGCGAAAGCAGATTATAAACAAATCATCAGAGCTGCCAAAGAGCAACTTTGTTTTACTGAAGACACGCTGTTCTGTGCAAACTTGAAGAACGTCACGAGGACGATGCCCTAATGTGATACTGGAAGGGGACACGGTATCACCTGGGAACTGAGGCAAAGAAAGTGAGAACACAAAATAATGATCTGGTCAGATCTCCTTGTGCAAACTTACAGTTGTGATCCCCCTGCTGGGGCTTCCTAAGGAGAGGACGGAGCAATTCTTGTCGAATGATGACCTGTTCTGTGCAGCTTGCTGGCAATAAACAAGCCTTCTTTTGAAGATTTATGGGATGCAGCTCCACCGGGAATTGCCCACGGCGGCTATGGAATGACAGTAAAATACAATGGACGTGGTAAGTGCCTGCAAAGCCCCACTTGGGTATCTGGGACCAGCCAGGAATCAGGAAGAGACTCACGGGCTCAGTCTGTCCCAGCAAAGGGCACGATCACCTCACAGAAGAATCTACCGCCCGAGGTTCCTGGCCGTCCTTCCTGCATCCGCTCTTCCGGTCGAGCTGCCTCAACGTTACCCCGTCACGTGTCTCCATCAGGTGCCCAGGAAGGTCCTTTGTTTTTGTTTTTTTTTTTTTAAGATTTTATTTATTTATTTGACAGAGAGAGACAGCCAGCGAGAGAGGGAACACAAGCAGGGGGAGTGGGAGAGGAAGAAGCAGGCTCCCAGCGGAGGAGCCTGATGTGGGGCTCGATCCCATAACGCCGCCAGGGTCACGCCCTGAGCCGAAGGCAGACGCTTAACGACTGCGCCACCCAGGCGCCCCCAGGAAGGTCCTTTGACATGGTAGAACTGTGCTGGATGGCACATGCATGTCCCTGAATGATACTTATGGATGTTTCCTGGCCTTTTAGGAGAGGAGGTTTCAGAGGTCCATCAGAGATTGAGAGCTTGACAGATGTCACATATTAAATTTATCTGAGCCCATGAGGGCCTTGCTCCATACTCCTAAAGTTGGGAAAGAGCTAATAGTCCTAATTCATGACTTCAGTCCAAGCTTATTTACTAAATTATTCCGTTTACTCCCAACATGCTCCAGTCCGGAGGATAAATCATGCGACCAGCCTACACAGAGGTCGCCAGGCACAGCCTCTCTCCCAGCGCAGGAAACTCTCCCTCCGCAGCACCCAGACAGGGGGCATCCAGAGCCACCGCACTTCCAGGCCCACGCCAGTCCCCTCAGATCTTCCCGTAATGCGTCTAGGCCGAGACCCAACAAGGGAGAGCCCTGGCCCAAGCACAGACTCAGAAATCAGACCCATCCGGGTTTGAAGCCTCATTCTAACACCTATTGGTTGTGAAACCCTGGCTAGTTTTAATCTATAATCCCTCAATTTCCTCATCGAGGAAATAGGAATTATAATAGCACTTATGTCATTAGGTTACTGGTTCAATTCTTCGTGTTAACTTTCTGTTCAATTATTCACTAGAGAATCCAGTTAAGAAAAATTTAATTTAAAAATCGGTACTAGGCACAAAATGGTGGGTCCTCCATTTTGCCTCCCCTACATCTCATCTGTCACAGTCTTCAATGTGTTTTCCTCAAGTCTCCCTCAGCTCATATTCTTTCACCCCTGAGCCACAGCCACCCTCCCCAGATGCCACCTCCACTCCTGTGTGGTCTCATTTCCTCTACCCTTGCCCACGCTCGAAAGCCTCCTGAGCCCCAGCTCCCCACGTCTCTGCCTCAGTCCGTGATGGGAAAGACATTTAGATGGTCTAATAGGACCAGATGAGGCTGGGTCTTCAATGCCAAGCTGTGAGCTTTCCAGACTATTCAAGAAACGAGAAGGCTGGGGAGTTCACGCACTAGCCTAGAGCAAGCCTTGATGGTTGCAATGTGCAGAGAAGGTGATCGTGGGCCCAAGCCTCTGAGACCTGGCAGGGACCTTAGAGGCCACCAGGCCCAACCTCTCCTGCTGCCCCTCCAGGTTGCCTGACTGGGGACTTTTAGCGTATCCTTGTAGAGAATTTCTCAGGCTCCCAGGCTCACCCAATCCCTATCAGACCTCCAGCGGTGAGTTGAGGCTGGACCAGAGTGGAGCAGCGTGTTTAAAGCCACAAGCTCAGGGCCCAAATCCTGACTCCAGCTCTTACTGGCCTAAAACCCTGGCCAAATTACTTAACCTTCTGAGAGCATCAGCTGCTCCCTGTGGCAAAGGAGGACAATAATAGAACCTTCCTGCAAGCGCTTTGCCAGGATTAAATAAAATGATGCCTTTTAAGTATTTGATATGCGTTACCTATAGCCTTATTGTCTTATCATTGTTAACTTTGTGTTCTGGCCACACAAGGCCCAGATAAAACTGGGCCTGGGAAAGAGGTGAAGACTGAACATGACCCTCCCCCAAGCTCGCTTCCTGTGTTCTTTTATTCTCTTGATAGCCCTACACTTTGAACATAAGCAAATCCTCCCCCACAGCCACACTCCCCCCCCCCCCCCCCCCCCCCCCCCCGCCTCGGCCACACACACACACCGCAGAATGTGAAACCCTGCAAGATCTCAGCCTCAGTGCCTGCGCAGTCCCAGGGCTGGCACGCCCCACCTCACACTCCTCCCTGTCCCAGACTTCCCGCTCAGAGAGGCCAGTGTCCCAGCCCAGGCCGAAGGGCAAGGTGGAAATGGAGACTACCAAATAGAGGGATTAGCAGGGGGCCCAGGCCAGGGGCTCCTGTCGGTTCCTAGATTACACCAATGGAAATGGCGCCCCCTGCAGCACTGCTCACAGCAGGTCCCCATCAGCCCACCAGAGGTGCTCTAGTGAAGGAGCTCAGGCAGGGGAGGGGCAGCTTCATCTGCCATCCCTGTCAGAGCTCCCAAAATTCTCTTTCTCAGCTCCCTCCCCGCACAGGCACCCCCCCTCCCCCCCTGCACCGCCCCTCCCCACCACCATCGTGACATCCTCAGCCTGGCAACATGGGGAGGATTTGTCTGTTCTCTACCCTGGCTCTGCTGTAGCCAAGACTCCCCATGTTGTGTGCCAGGTATGGTTGGATGTGTGGGTGGTTGGGGAAGGCGAGGGGATGAATAACTAGAAGTAGATGGGTCAGAAAGGCTTCCTAGGGGACAAGCAACCAAGAGCCTGAAGAATCAGGCTTTGACTCTCTGATTTGGTCTCCCAGTTGACGTGAGCGCACAGCGTCTCTTGTCCTGTCTTGGAAAAGAGAAGTGTTCCAAGAGAACTCTTCCCCGCCAGATTTCCGGGGACCTTTGCTCAAATCTCCCTCCCCTGGAGTCACTGTCAGTTAGGGACCAGTCCTGCTGACCCTGCATGTGGAAGGATTTGGAGATGGGCCTTTGGGAGATATTAGGTTTAGATGAAGTCAGGAGACCAGAGCCTAGGGATGGGATTAGCACCCTTAGAAGAGGAGATCCCCGAGAGCCTGCAGGTTGTCTACTTGGAAAACTTCTTGTTGGTCCTGCTCTCACTCACACCCATTCCAAGGGTTCTGTTCTCTGTTCACCTTCTCTGTTCCCTGGAGTTCTTGTCCACTGGAATCTGCAACTCTACCCCTTCCTGGTGCTCCTCCTGCCTTCCTGACCATTATCTCTCACTCTGTCTTAGCCTTCTTCACCGCCCCATTAACACAGACATTTCCTGGTGTTTCTTCCTCAATGTATTGCTCACATGGCACTTTTTACAGAATTCATGGAGAAAATCTCATTTACTCTCATAATAATATCATCAAATGGTGTTGGGATGCATTTAGCCATCTACTGGACAGGTTGATGGTCTCGAGACTTTCATCCATAGTCCTGACATCTTTCTGGATCCTCAGACCTTAGCCCACCGGGCTTTTCCTCGGGTTCATCATCTTCATCACGTCCCGTAGAGAACTCATCCTCCCCTGCAAACTGCTCTCCCCGCTAAATTCCCAGTCTAAATGCCTCTAGTTACATCCAAACGAGAAATCTAGGAGTTTGGTCTGTCCAGCCCCCCAACCCCCATCCAATCTATCGGTAAGGCTTCACCTGTCAAACGTTTTGTAAATCTGCTATCTTCTTCCCATATCTACTAAAACATCTTGGCACACAAAGTAATCGATGGCCTTCTGCCTACTTCTCCAGACTCCTCTCCCACTCTCCCTTGCTCTTTACTTTATCCTTGAATAATTCTGAACAGCCTGTGGCTGGCTGCCCACGTACACCTTGCCCAGCTCCAGTTCTTTGGTCTTACGGTACCTTTTTTCTAGAATGTTTGCCTCCCACTCTTTCCTTCAGCTGGCTCTCAATAATCCTCATACAATTCACCCAAAAATCATCTCTAACAAACCTGGAACCCCTAGACTAGCTTAGGTGCCCCTGATCTGTGCTCCCATAGCATCCCATGTTTACCTGTCTCCCGACAAGTACTGCATTGTAATGAATTGTTTGTGTCAGACTTCCAACTGAAAGCAAGGAATGCATCTTACTGCTCAGAGAAGGTCCAGCACTCACAGGATACCTGGCAGTAAATATCCAGAAAGGTACAGGGGAAATTGTGAGGTCTTCATTCAGCACCGGACACAGTGTGGACACCTCTTACAGATTACCCTTTTGGAAAGGATCTTACCCTTTGGAAATGTCTATTGAATGAAAAACTACTCTTTACAGCTCATCAAAACTCCTCTGCAAGAGTTCATCTAAAATGAAGAACTAGGGGCACCTGGGGGGCTCAGTTGGTTAAGTGTCTGCCTTCAGCTCAGGTCTTGATCTCCAGGTCCTTAGATCAAGTCCTGCATCAGGCTTCCTGCTCAGCGGGGAGTCCGCTTCTCTCTCTCTCTCTCTCTCTCTCTCTCTCTCTCTCTCTCCTCTCTCTCTCCCCCTCTGCCCCTTCCCACCACTCATTCTCTCTCTCAAATAAATAAATAGATAAAATCTTTTAAAAAGTAAAATGAAATAAAATAAGATAAAAGAAAATGAAGAACTAGAGTATGGTTCAGACCTAACATCCCGGCAAAGCTAAGGGATGAATTTGGAATCACATTTGGAGATCTTCATTCTTCTCTTAAAGATAAAGAAAACAGTCAACATGAATACCAATAACTATAGTAGACTTTTTTATGCCTTTTCTTACTTTTAACTTTTGAAGGGAAGGGAGACAGTTAAGAGTCAGCAATTGAATTGATTTGTTGGTTATTCCTACCTCCCCTGGAATCTGGAATCCCCAAAGAGATCCCAGGTCAATGACCCTGGGGCCTTCACAAACCCTCCGC
Organism: Ursus americanus; assembly: GCF_024610735.1. NCBI lineage: Eukaryota > Metazoa > Chordata > Mammalia > Carnivora > Ursidae > Ursus > Ursus americanus. The sequence continues at coordinate 43,565,557 of NC_142142.1, forward strand.
ATGGTGCCCGAGCACGAAGTGTCATTACATCATCAAGGAGACAGGCATGCTTTCCCACCGTTAGGGTGAGTCGGCATGCTTTATTTTGCGTCTCTCTTTCTGCTCTTCCCACCAACCCAGCTATGCGAAGAGCGCATACCTCTTAGTTACAAGATCCCTTGTTCACAACTCCCTCAGATAAAAATGTGCTGGATAAGTACTAAAAATCAATTCATTTTGGCGAACAACTCTATTTAACACTCTCTAATTTGCTTTTTCAGATACCTAGAAAAAGATCGCACTTTTAATACCATGTGATCTCTCTGCCCATCCTCTAATGAAGCTGTTCAAACCGTAAAACCCAGGGTCTATTTAATAGCTGAGATGTACTCTTGAGCAATTTTCTTTTACTTCAGTCCACTCACCACCTTTTTATGCTCCCGTTTATTGAGTATTTTTACAGGTCAGGCAGTGTGGTAAGCACTTCACATGCATTACGAGTCATTGCCCAGAGCTCTTTGTGACTTGAACCTCCCCTGCTCCTTTCAGTCTTTACTCAAATGCTACCTTCTTGGAGATGTTTACCTTAAACATTGCAACTCCCGTTCCTTTCCTCAGAATTCCTTATCCCGGATCTTTTCTTCCAAAAATGCATTTGGTTATTAATTCGTTTATCGTCTGTCTCTTCTCGTTATGATACAACCTCCGTGAAGGCAAGGTCTTTGTTTTGATGCTTGTTTTTGCTTGAGTTTTTTGAGAGGTCGTTTCTTTTCCACTTCTGACTCCCTGGCACGAACATAATAAAAAAATAAAAATAATAAAATAAAATAAAATAATCCCTGGGATGTAGTAAATAGTCAGTGTTTGTGAACAAATGAAGAGTCACGTGAAGTTCACGGACGAGATAACTGAGGTCATAGATAGTAAGTAAGCAGGTGTTGGAGCCCAAGCTGGATCCGTGTCAGTCACCACAGCCCGAGCTTCTGTCCACTACAAACACCCCCTCAGCTCTATTGTCTCTCTACCACCTCATCTGTGTCTTTTCCCTGCTTCTTTCCACAACTCCATTTCTTTGCTTTACCTTTCTACTTCCGTGTTTCTCCTCCCCTTTCAGTTCTTTACCCCTCGGAATTCTACTTCTCCTGACTTCCTCTGTTTGAACCATTTCCCCCTCTACCTCTCTTTTCGAGGATGTTCCACAATGTGATTCTGTAAGCTAGTTCAAGAGCAATTCATGCTGATGAATTAGTCCCCACTAAACACAAGTACAAAGGACAGGTTTCTTTTCTTTTCTTTTTTAAAGATTTTTAAAATTTATTTGGCAGAAAAAGAGAGAGCACAAGCAGGGGGAGCAGCAGGCAGAGGGAGAAGCAGGCTCCCTGATGCAGGGCTCCATCCCAGGACCCCAGATGACCTGAGCCAAAGGCAGATGCTTAGCCGACCGAGCCACTCAGGCACCCCCAAAAGACAGGTTTCTATGTCATTTTTATAGGGCTTTTTAACCTTTGTCTTAATATACCTGATGTTTGATTTGATATCCATCCCAACATAGAGTTAACTTCTCCCCTTTTGTTGGACATCTAGATTGTTTCCAAGTTTTTGCTGATAAAACAAATGTTATAATAGACTTCTTTTGCATCCGGTTTTTCTTTTTTCTTTTTACCAATGTATCTATTTTAAACAGATGACATAGATCATATGTGCACGTGATTTTAAAAAGTCACAATGAGAGAGTGATGTCAACCTCGTGGAGGTATAAGACCGTCCTCCTTTCTTTTTGTTTTAATAAAAATTTTTTATTACGTTATGTTAGTCACCATACAGTACATCCCAAGTTTTTGATGTAAAGTTCCATGATTCCAAAGATACAGACGTAGTGAAGAGAAGGGCCTTATGCACCCCAATGTTCATAGCAGCATTGTCCACAATAGCCAAATTGTGGAAGGAGCCAAGATACCCTTCAACAGATGACTGGATTAAGAAGATGTGGTCCATATATACAATGGAATATTACTCAGCCATCAAAAAGACTGTCCTCCTTTCTTTTTTTTTTTTTAAAGATTTTATTTATTTATGTGACAGAGAGACAGCCAGCGAGAGAAGGAACACAGCAGGGGGAGTGGGAGAGGAAGAAGCAGGCTCCCAGAGGAGGAGCCCGATGTGGGGCTCGATCCTGGAATGCCAGGATCACACCCTGAGCCGATCGCAGATGCTTTAACGACTGCGCTACCCAGGTGCCCGGACCGTCCTCCTTTCTATCCCACTTTTTAAACAGCGATTAGAGATTCATCCACAAGCAAAAGCACCTTCGTGGGTGTTGTGGGGGTCTAGTAGAATATGTCAAGAGACCTGGGAGGAGGTCTGTGCATGTCTTAATAGGCAGACCGACTTCAATACAAGCTGCAGAGCCCATGGAGCCAGTAAACCTGCCCAGACCCATTTGCCACGATCAGGGAGAAAAATCTAGAAAGTGCTGACCTGGGAAGATCGGCATGAAAGAATTTGCAGAAGTTCAGCCCTCCGTAGGGGAGATTCTGCACCTCCCTGGATCCAAAAAGATTAAAGTATGATTTGGTTGCAGCAGAAACAACAGTAAGAAACTTTTCCCAGCATCACCCTTCCCCTCCCAAGGAAACAGTGCTTGGGGCTACTCTATCAGACAGTGGCAACCTTCCATGGGGGGCAAAGGGGACCAGTGAGTGAGTGCCTAGCTATCCCAGTTGTGCAGGACACAGTTGAAGAAACCCGTTTCTCTTTATCAGCACCCAGAACAGGGAGGTGGGACCTTCATGACTTGGGGGAGGGGGTGGGTAAGAGGATATTGGGAAGGAGTCAGAGAGGAATTTCAAAAGATAATAAAGGATTGCACTCAGTAGGAAGTCCACCCATGAGCCTCCGTGAGTGCTGTACCTGGAGATCTCTTTATGGAGTCTATGGGCACCCCTAATGGCCCAGGTGCTAAACCCACACCTCCCACCACTCTTCTGCCAGCTCCTTGTACCCGGCACTCCAGCAGATGGGGAGAATGGCTTAGAAAAGAGGCTTTGGGGACGCCTGGGTGTCTCAGTCAGTTAAGCATCTGCCTTCAGCTCAGGTCACCATCCCAGGGTCCTGGGATGGAGTCCTGCATCTGGGTCCTTGCTCAGCAGGGAACCTGCTTCTCCCTTTCCCTCTGCCTGCCACTCCCTCTCCCTCTGCCTGCCACTCCCCCTGCTTGTGTTCGCTCTTTCTCTCTCTCTCTGACAAAAAAATAAATAAAATCTTTTTAAGAAAGAAAGAAAGAAAGAAAGAAAGAAAGAAAGAAAGAAAGAAAGAAAGAAAGAAAGAAATAGAGGCTTTGGTCTAAGGGTGAAGAAGACACCACAAACGTGAGCTCTAGCACCACCTTCCAGAAACCAAAAGAGAGGTTCCCAGCTGCCAACCTGAGCAGTTGTAAGAACCAGAGAAGACACAGAAACTTAAGAATTCTGCACTAGAGAGAGCAAGAAAGGTGGAAAAGATATACCACTACAAAGACAGAAAAGCCTATATAATAACAGCATTGAACAGAATACACCATCCAAAGGTCACTAACAATGATTTAAGGGGACGTTTGCAACTTCAAATATGAAAGCAGCAGTGCAGAACTACAAGGCACATGACAAAATCAAGGAAGCATGTCATCACAAAATAAAATAATAATTCCCCAGGGGCGCCTGGGTGGCACAGCGGTTAAAGCGTCTGCCTTTGGCTCAGGGCGTGATCCTGGCGTTATGGGATCGAGCCCCACATCAGGCTCCTCCGCTATGAGCCTGCTTCTTCCTCTCCCACTCCCCCTGCTTGTGTTCCCTCTCTCGCTGGCTGTCTCTATCTCTGTCAAATAAATAAATAAAATCTTAAAATAATAATAATAATTCCCCAATAATCGAGCTCAAAGACATAAAATTTTGTGATCTGATAAAATAATTCAAAATTGCTATTTTGAAGAACCCAACAAATTAAAACTTCAGAAAGACAATTCAATGAAGTGTCAAAAAATACACAATCAAAATGCGATTTTTACAAAGATATAGAAATCTTTTTAGGGGCGCCTGGGTGGCACAGCGGTTAAGCGTCTGCCTTCGGCTCAGGGCGTGATCCCGGCGTTATGGGATCGAGCCCCACATCAGGCTCCTCTGCTATGAGCCTGCTTCTTCCTCTTCCACTCCCCCTGCTTGTGTTCCCTCTCTCGCTGGCTGTCTCTATCTCTGTCAAATAAATAAATAAAATCTCTAAAAAAAAAAACAAAGAAATCTTTTTAAAAATCAGATTCTAGAGCTGAAGAATTCAATGAATGAAATAAGAAATGTCATAGAGAACACCTGCAGTGATTAGAGCAAACAGAAGGCAGAAGAAGTGAGTTAGAGGATAGGAATTTTGAAACAACCCTATTAGAGGCAAACAGAAAAAAAAAAAAAAGAATGAAAAAGAGCAAAGAAAGCCAATATGATCTATAGGACTCTATCTAAAGGACAAATACTAGAATAATTGAATTTCCAAAAGAGAAAATTGGGAAAAGGGAGCAGAAATTTTACTTAAAGCAATAATAACTGAGAACTTCCCAAGGCTGGAGAGGGAATTGAACATCCAAATAGAGGAAGCTAACGATCACTCAATTGTCTAATGCAAAAAGACTTTTTCCAAGACATATTATTCTTATTCTTATTTAACATAGTTCTGGAAGTCCCGGCTAAAGCAATTAGGCAAGACGAGGAAATAAAAAGCATCCAAATCAGAAAGGAAGAAGTGAAGTTGGCATTATTTGCAGATGACATGATCTTATATGTAGAAAATCCTAAAGACTAAAGACTCTTCAGTTTGTTGTAACGAATTAACAAATTTAGTAAAGGTGCAGGATATAAAATCAACATACAGGAATCAGTAGCATGTCCATACAAGAATAATGAAACATATGAAAAAGAACTTTTAAACAATATCCACTCACAATAGCATCAAAAACAATAAAAGACTCAAGAACAAATTTAACCAAGGAAGTTAAAGATTTGTATAAGGAAAACCATAAGACCTTGATGAAAGAAACTGAAGACACAAAGAAGTGGAAAGATATCTTATATTCCTGGATCAGAAACTGTTAAAATGTTGATACGATCCAAAGGCATCTATATAGATGGCACCTCTATGTGGATTCTAACAAAGCCAGACTCGTAAAAACAGAGAGTAGAACGGTCTTCCCAGGGTCTAAGGGGTGGGGGAATTGGGGAGATGTTGTTAAATGATACAAACTGGGAACTAGTAGATAAGTAAGTCCTGGGGAGCTAATGCACAGCGGAGCGATTATAGTCAACTACACTGTAGTATAAAATTCAAAGTTGCTAACAGCCTAGACCTTAAGTGCTCCCACCGTAAAAAGAGGAAACATGCTATGTAACATGATAGAGAGGGTGGCTAATGCTACAGGGGTAATCAGAGCACAGCTTAGAAATTTATATACGTATCAAATCACCATGTTGTACGCCTTGAACGTTCACAATGTTATATGTCAATTATATTCCGATGTTTCAAAAATTAAAACTAAGTCTAAAAGATTTTTGATCAAACTACAAAACAGTGTAGAGACCATTCTTCTCAAGCCCCCAAACCCCTCTTTAGGAGCAGCCAATATTTCAAGAGTTCTGTGTATCCTACAAAAAGTATCCTGTGTATTTACTAACAGATAGGATTATGTATTTCCACTTTTTTACACAAATGGTATGGCTAGAGACTGAATTGTGTCCCCTCAAAGTTCATATGTCGAAGTCCTAATGCTTAGTACTTCAGCACGTGACTGCATTTGAGGGCAGAGCCTTGAAAGAGGTGATTAAGTTAAAAACAAGGCCTGATCCCCACTGCCTGGTGTCCTTATAAGAAGAGGGAATTTGAACACAAGCAGACTCCAGGAGCACACACAGAGTAAAGACCAGGTGGGAGCAGAGCAAGGGGACAGCGGTCTGCAAGCCAAGGAGAGAGGCCTCAGAAGAAACCAGACTTGCTGATACCTTGATCATGGGCTTCAAGGTTTCAGATCTGTGAGAAAAAATTCCCGTGGTTGAGCCACTTGGTCTGTGATGTGTGGTTCTAGCGGCCCAAACAGACCAATACAGATTTTGGTCCCAAGAATCCAAGGCCACTGGAACGAATCTCCGGAAGTGCGGAAGCAGCTTTGGACCTGAGCAATGGGAGGTGGCCGGAGGAGTGTGCAGGGACTTTCAGAAGAAGTGCAGATGGCCTTGAAAAGACCGTTGGGAGAAATACGGAGGCTGAAGGTGATTCCCATGAGATCTCAGATGGAAATGAGCCACATGTTATCGGAAACTGCAGGAAAGGCAATCCTCACTATAGGAGGCAAAGAATGTGACTGACTTGTGGTTTAGGGTCTTGTTTTTAGTGTTTCGAAGGGCGAACTGACAAGTGATGACCTTGGATTTTAGCTGAGGAGATCTCTAAGCCGAGTGTTATGGGAGTGGCCTGATTCTCCTCAGTGCTACTAGTAAAATGTGGGCAGAGAGAGGCTGACGCCCTGAACACACCTTTTGTCCCTGTCTTCCTCCTCCTGTGACTCCGGGTACAGCTTCATACCAGGCCAGCAGCTGCAGAGAACGGGTCTGAGGTCACTACCAGATGACCGTCTTGAACCTCGATACAGAGCCAGTGGGTCATCTCCCTCAGTATAGCACTTTGTCGCATCCACACATGACCATTTATTTACTCATTTCTGCTGATCACAGTGATTTTCAACAGCTGGGGCATTTAGCACCCTAAAACACCTAACTTCATCCGTCCATGAGTTTGCAATCAGCCTCCCTCCAAATTGTTCAAATACCAAGTAAGAAGATCCAGCCTAACCCTAATATCTGGATCTACTCGAGTGCAGTGCTCTGCTGGGTAACCCCAGGGACCCGCCCCCTCGTCCCCCACCACTCGGAAAGCTGCTCCCTCCACACGTTCTCACTAGACCTCAGTGAAGGGAGAGGCCAGACCTGGGCCAGTGAACAGACCAGGATCCTCCTGACAGCCACAGAGATCTGTGTGTTTGACTTGAGTCACCAAATAGTAGAAACCAGTTCCCGTCATTGATTCTCAGGTCTGCTTCTAAACCCCCTGCCCCCTCTCCCTCCCCGTGCCAAGCGCATTTTTACCTGCTGTTTCCTCTCTGTCCCAAATAACAGGCTTTCAATGTGGTGTTTAGGAAAAGGAGAATCTGGAATGGGTATCCAGTCCCTGATCAAAGGGCTGATGGGGTTGGGGGCCAGCAGGGCCCCGAGACAGGGAAGTGAGTGTGACCCACGCGATGCAGGAGAAGGTGTGGTAGACGGTATGGATTAAGCCTCCAAGAGTCCTGGGCCGTCTCTAGTCGGCTGTGTGGGTTCCACATGGTGGACAAAGTGTCGGACCCGACCCTGCTTCTCCTGTTCCCTCTACTTTCCCTCCCACTGACTCACTCGGAGTAAGTTGACAAAGAGAGGATGAGCAAGAGAAAGGAGGCATCAGAAGCAAGGAAGCCATGCTTTTGGCAGAAAGGAGAAAAACTGCTGGAAGGATTTGCCTCAGACCTACTTGCCACCGCCTGACCTTTCACTTTCCAGCGTGGACAAACAGCCGAAGTGCGGTGACAGAAGGAATAACTCCACGTAAGGGGAACCAAAAGAGAGAAGACTTATTTCTGCACCACCCCCACCCCACTGTGAGGGATTTCTGCCACTTTTTCAGACTCTAGAGATGTTAAGGACACAGGGACATCATAGAAAGCTCTCAGACTTGGGCTCACTACCACACTTGCCATATCTAGGATACCAGGAAGGGTACTTAACCTTGTCCAGCCATCACTTCCTTACCAGCCTTAGTGGGGAGTGGGGGGGGGGCTGGCCACGATCAAGCCTGTAAAGAGCCCACCACAGTGCCCAGCACGTGCAATGTGTTAGTAGTAGTGACGCCTGTCAGCCTCCTGCCTCAGCCTGTGCGTTGAGAATACAAGGCTCTGCAAACAGCTTCCCTGACCATCTTCAGCCCAGCCAGACCCCCTTCCTGCCTCTGAGCACAGGCAACACCTACAGAAAGCTGCCCCGGTCTCCAGAACTCTGTTCTCTAATGCTGTGTTTCGGTTCCCAGCAGTGGGGACATAAACTTGTGATTTTACACCGTTACTGAGAAAATAAAACTGCGGTTTGTTTCACAGATCACCGAAAATTACAAGAAATCACATGGTGGTAAGTTTGGAAGTTTCAGGAGGCAAGCGGCTGAAGAGGGAAGCCCCTGTGACCTCATCAATTCTACTTTATTATTTACTCATTTTAGCAGCAGGATGGGAACAAGCTGAGCCGACCCTCGTAATATCCTTGGAAGTGTCAACATGGGTTCCCCAACACTGCCTGGGTTCCGGGGGACTCGGGGACAGCTGCCCCAACAGTCCGGGCTCCCATGTGGTGATGTTAGGGGAACGGTTCTACCAGAGCAAAGGGCATCGACCCCAAGGCTTGAGCTCAGCAACACGAAACCAACCAGCACGTAAATAAGTAACAGCAATGGAGAGAACATCTTTCAAATGATTTCTGCCTCTTCAATCAAACAAAGAAACAAAACAAAAACAGACAGGGTGGGGACCACACAGAAATGGCGTGTGGCTACCCTGTCCTGTGTGCGGCTGCCTGACTCACACCTGGGACAGTGGAGCGCTTGTCCACAGGCCTGTGCTGGGGCCTCACTTAGAGCCTTCAGGACATGTCCACGTCTGCGTGTCCGTCGCCGTTCAGCATCCCAGGCATCTAGCCTCAGCTGTGGCCATTCTGCTCTGCTCTGTCCTGAGGGCAGCAGGGGACCTGATCCCTGGCCCCTGTCCGTCCTCACCCATGCACTCAGTGGCCTGGGGATTCCGGGGGGGCAGGCGGACCAGTCTTGGCTCTCACGCAGTCACACCATCAGGAGCAAGGCTGCCCCTGCATGCAGCCTCTGTGGGGAAGGCACAGTCCAGCCGGGCCCTGTGTCCCCCTGTGCTGGGTGCCAGGCAGGCATCGGGCCCCACGGGGATTCAGAGGCTCCTCCTTCCTGAGGGGGGGGGGCGCAGAGTGCAGCTGGTGACCCAGAAGGCACGACTCACTCAGATGGCCTGGGGGACTCAGCCAGCCTCCTTCCCCTCTCTCCCTCAGAGCCCTGCGAGGTCGGCCCGGTCTCTCTAGGACGTGCAGTCACCTCACAATCTTCCTCTCTAGCCCCTGGCTCTCTCCTTCCAAGGAACACCTGTTTCCTGAGCACCGTCCTCCAGCAGGCGCCGCTGGGTGGAAGCACCGCGTCCACGGCATTCTGGCTCTGCCCCCGCAGCCCACCGGGACACAGGGGGCTTCCAAGCACCTCTGTCCGAGGCCTGCTCTCCCCTCACCAGGAAAGCCCCAGTTTACTTGGAAATTCTGCATCCGTGCGTGTGAGTATGACACACTTGACTCTCTCATGGCCACTGTGGGTTCCAAGGTCTTCCTCTCCCTGGACTCAGGATCTCAGCGCATTTCACCTGCCACCGCTTCCTTTACCTGGGCTGACACCACCTCCGCAAGGAGAGTAGCCCCTTCGCCGAGTGTCACCCCTTCACCTTCGAAGGAACAAAGGGTATTTGGGCACGTGGGGATTTTGAGGGTCGAAGCTTCACAGAGGGGCGTGCTGCACAGGGTGCGAGACTGCCCTCCACACTCCTCTCCCAGCCCCTCCCCTCTCTTTGCCCTGGAGCCCAGCAGCAAGCACAGCGCGGCCCAGAGTCTTGCTCACATCACTAGGAAGAACGCTTTTCGTCTCCGCTCCCGACATTGGCCCTGGTTCTGCTTCCCAGATGTACTGGCTCAACCATCTCTCCACAAAAGCAAAGGTCTCAGCTTTTGTTTATTAACGATTTCATGTATTTATTTGAGGAGAGAGAGAGCAGGAGCAACGGGGAGGGGCAGAGGGAGCGAGAGAGAGGGAGAAGCAGACGCCCCTCTCAGCTGGGAGCCTGTTCCAGGTTTGGATCCCAGGATCGGATCCCAGGACCCCGAGTTCATGACCTGAGCCAGGAGCAGAGGCTTAATGCCCCGAGGCACCCGGGAGCCCCTTGGCTTTAGAAATGGAAACGATTGAAGGTTCCTTGTCTTCTCCCTCCTCAGCAGAGCCATCAGTCAGCCTCAAGACAATGCCAAGTCACTTCCAAGTCAGTTTTCTCTGATTCTGTTTGTCCCTCTGTTATGTGATTATTTTCCTTTAATCATCTGTAACACACATGCAGCCACTGTCTAGGACTCCCCCAAAAGCTCTGGATCGGGGATTCAGAAGTCAGTCCTTGGAGGCTTTCTGCAAATCCGAGGCAGCCCTGTGTGAGGCAGCTCAGGGCAGGGTCCCACTGGCCCCACCGCAGGACAAGCACGGGAGCCCAGGTCCGACCCACGTCGGCTGAAGCTTGTCAGGCTGCCCGCTGCCGCTGCTCAGGCTCTCACCTCGCACACAGGCAGCCACGCGCCTGTCTGTAGCTCGGAATCAGTCTGGAGCTCTGAGCATCCCTAGTGGACCCCTGAGCGGCCTGCACACCTGGGGCCTGACATCCCTGCACCTCCTGACCCGGGAATACTCCCCGACGTCACAAGGGGGCGCCACCGACCCGCTGCCCTGCCCTGCTTTGGGCGGCTTGGTCTCAGGCGTGGTCTCAGATGAATTATTTGAGATTTGCTCGTTTTGCTTCTCTTGGTTGCCAAATTAGTGGAAAACAGAGAAGTGACGATGGTGTAGCAGAAATGAGAAGCGTAGTTTGCATGACTTAGTGCTCGATCTCACACAGAGAAGCAGTAACTGCGGGGCAGGGAGAACTCGGGCTTCCGCTGGAGGCTCCCGGGCCCCATCCAGGGCAGTCCAGAGCAGCCGTCCTGAGAACTGTGCAGGACCAGCGGGGTCGCAGTGCTGAAAGGAGCGTATGATAGATTGTGACCGAGCGAGATGTCTTTAGGATTTCAAATTTTTGGTAAAGATTTTAAGTCGTTTCTGCACCAATGTGGGCTCGAGCTCACAACCCCGAGATCAGGAGTCACACATTCCACTGACTGAGACCCCCAAGTGCCCCAGGAATTGGAGATTTTTCCTTATCTAGGAATGCAAACCTGCTTATACCACGAAGCTAATTTTCATGTTATTTTCACATGCATTTTCAGCATCCGTGGTGCCTGGAACGCACCTGAGCTGGCAGAAGGTTCTGCCCAGAGCTGAGCCCTGAGCCTTTTAGACCACCATTGCTAGGTTTTTGAGAGGAAAACCCCAGCCCTTAATCCTGTCCCAGTTCCAAGAGGGAAGAGTGAGGGCCAGTGTGCAGTTCCCAGACTGGGTTGGGGCCCGTCTGCTGCTAGGTCCTTTCCCCAGTCCAAGTCCCAGGTCCATGGGAATTGGGGGTGGTGCCCTCGGGTCTCTCAAAGGCAGGACACAGTCACATTCTCGGTTCCTGCCCATAGATCGAGCTTCACCTGTTTGCCCCCTTGTGTGCAGATGAAGGCTCCCGCTGATGGGGCGCTTGGAGGCCAAAATGCCACCTAAATTGGTGGGCCTAGGTGAGCACTGAGAGTATCAGAGCACTTGCCACCAAACCCAGGGATGTCTGAGTTCAGGGAGCTGGTCATGGAACCGGTCAGATGGGCCCTAGGGTCCCCGCCCGCCTAAGAAGACTTCCGGGAGAGGAGCTGCACCGGGAACCACCGCACAACTCACCCCAGGGCACCTTCATTTCAGGGGATGAGTTCGGGTCCAAGAACCCAGAGGATTCACCAAAGGAATGCTTAAACTCTAGACACTCAAAGGTGCTTTCTCTGGGCACACGTGCTTAATTTATGTCTGAAACCTATGGTCCTGGAAGCTAGAAATATCTACCAAAATGAAAAAATGTTACTATGTCCTGAAAGCTTGTTATGGTAACGATCAGGTTGAGGGCCCCAAAATCTGGTGCTTAGCACCCGTTTGGACCCGCCCAGACAGAAATGTGGGGGAACTGCGTTTGTGGCTAAACATCCTGCCAAACCACTGAAACCCTTCAGGATTACGACAACAGCCGTTACGAAGATGTGAGAAAATGTGAGAAGTGCACATACAAGGGTTCCAGAATTCAACAAGCAGGACGGGATACCTATTCTAACTGGCATGCAAAAGCTTCCAAAAGACCTCAAAATTCCAAAATAGCTTCATTGAGAGAGTCCTTGCAAAACACCAGTAAGAAACGACAGACTTGGGCTGTTCAATATGGCCAGCAATTGTTACTCTTTGTCTCCCAAAAACTACAGACTAGCTCTGTCCTTGAAATTGGCCAGATTGCGGAGCCTGATACAAGTTAAAAAAAAAAAAAAAAAGTGTGCGTCCTCCCCTCAAGTAAAATGGACTAGTTCCCCAGAGGGGCAGAAAAGCCTCTGCAACCTTCCCGAAGGTATTTACTGCAGAAGAACACGTGGCTGGAGGGTGGCCCCACCTATGATAGCGTTTCAGGGGCAGCCCAGTTCCTGAGGCCTCTGAGTCACTGCCCCACCTTACAGATCTCTGGGACACTAGAATGCAGCCCTGGAGACCAGCCACACTGCTGAGGCCTTGTCCCCAGTCCCCAGCCCTCCCCTGTTTATCCCAAAGGGCTTGTAGCTTGCACTCTGGGCCTCTGAGATGTAAATATCACAGGACAGACTTCAGGGAGGTGATCATATCAGGAGCTGAAACTGCATTTGGAACTTGGGCCCCTGGGGAATCCTGAGCGTGGGGAGTCTGAAGGTCTCTGTCCCAGCCATCTGCAAGGTCCATTTGCATGTGTTGGAGATGGGTGCTATTTTCTACCTCCAGATGGGATCCCCGAAATTCATTCGAAAAGGACTCTAGGTAACTGACATAAAGAAAATCAAGCACTTTCCTAAATTAAAGTCTTCATAGAGATTCTCAGAATAATCACAGGAACCAACCCCACTACTTTTCAGGCTCATGGGCTCTGGCGTAATCGTTGGCAAGGAAGAGCTAGTTTGACTTTGGTTTCATGAAATCGGGCCTGTCTTCAGACGTAGCAGGACTAATGATCGTGCAGAAATACCACCTGTATTCTACCTGGTCAAAGCAGCTCATGCTCTCTCTCACAAAATTGTCAGCAAGCAAAATAGCTTGGAATGATGGCCACTGTGTCTAACGTCTTATCGAGTTGTTGTGAACGGTATAAAGATAATTATTAGGAGCAAAGAAAATAAATAGAAATAGCATAAAAACATTTTTAGGTGGACTTTGTAAGTTTCTGGGATCTTCTGGTCGTCTGACGCCTTAAGTGATCCTAAGCTGAATGAGATGATAGGTAGCCAGTAACCGTCTAGGCCAAGACAGATAAGATCAAGGACTAAGACGGTAATTGCCAAACACCGACTTCCTTTCTCACAGGCCCCGCCAAAGAGACCTGGGTCAGTTAGTAAACATGTTACAAACCCTGAAACAAATTTACCAGAAGAAAATATGTTTCCAGAAATTATAAAACATATTCATACATTTGCCAAGCCCCAGGATGTTGGAACAATAGGCTGTTCATGCTTGTAGACTTCTCTATTTTCAGAAAAAATCAGGTTTCTAAGGGCGAAGAACTGTAATGTATGTAACTAAAACAAGCAGAAGAACTAAGGGAGACTCCCCCTGACGCAGGAAAGTGGGAGCTGTGCTTTCAATAATAAAGGGTAGAAAGAATGGAAAGGCATTCTTTGTTGAGGGAAAAGAAAGGAATTTTGTCCTAAGAGAGACCGATTATTTTAAAGTGGGGAAGAGAAAAAACCCAGGACAAAATCTGAATGTAAAAGAGAAAGCTGTAGAAGGTTTATGAGAAAGGAAACTTTGCAAAGGAATTTTGATGTGTGGTCAAATTAGAAAGCGTTTAATTAAGTTAAATGAATTTTAGATTTATTTATTGGAGAGAGAGAGAGCAGAAGAGTAGAGAGAGAGGGGGAGAAAGACTTTTAATTTTTTTTAGAGATGTAGTTATTCGGTTTTAGAGAAAGCGAGCCAGAGCGGGGGAGGGGCAGCGGGACAGGGAGAGAGAGAGAGAAGCAGACTTTGTGCAGTGCTGGGCTCCACCCAGGGCTCGATCTCATGACCCCGAGCTCATGACCTGAGCGAAATCAAGAGTCAGTCGGCTAACCAGCTGCCCCACACATAGTTAAATGAATTTTAATATCAAAAAGGAGCCTGTGCAAACTGGGCATTGGTTTTCTCTCTGTTAGAAGGACAGTTCCCTTGAGCTATTGATGTGTTCTTCATAAGGGATTGTAGAAGAATTTTCTTTACTCTTTTCAGTAATCTGCCACGAAAGCAAAGATTTTGGGTTTTCCTTCATACATTATGACGCAGGAAAATGTTTCTACCATAACATTTCAGTCTTTCGTTCCTTCAACAGAAAAGTTCTCATCCACCTGCTGTCTGATCCGGCAGGACCTTCGTCAGGGTTTGCTTCTGGGGAACCCGTCACCCCGAGATCCTCGGACACCCACAGAGCTTCCTAGCTTACGTCTCCCTATTTACCGATTCAGTACACACGTGCCTTTAATGCCTAGAGCGCCGACGAACCCGGGAGGGAATCTTAGTGGGATTTAAACTCTGCGTCATGATGTTACAAGGTATCGCTGTGATGCGTGGGGGAGAGTCATTGCCTCTTCATGTGTGTTGAATGAGCGACTTTGTTGTTTGTGAATGAAAACTATTCGTGAACATTTCCTCTGCTCAGTGTAGTATTGACCATTGTGCCAGAGAGTGGAGGCCAGGTTTGTGACAGTGACACTCAAGGGATCCTCTCATCGAGGTGACCAGGTGGGCACAGGGGGGTTTTCTCTGGCTACGCAGACACAGCTGCGGACGTCACCAAAAAGGTGACCTGTGAGCAGGGACCTGAGGAAGCAGGTGAGTGAGGCCTGAGACTCCCAGAGAAAGACCTTTCAGAGCAGCAAGTGCAAAGGTCCTGAGGCAGGACTTGCTCGGGCTTTGCTTGAATCCCTAAGGAGCGTGGAGAGTCTGGAGTGGCGGGGTCATAGCAGGTGAGGGGAGAGAACCACTGGACCCCGGATCGTGCAGGGCCTCGCAGTCCCTGGAAGGATCCAGCTTTCCTGAGAGCGAGTTTCCGGGGAGGCAGGGAAGGTGTTGAGCAGACGGGGGACCTGATGTGCCTGTGGAGTCGCAGGAGCACTCTGCCTGCAGGTGTGCAGCACAAGGTGTGTGGGTGAGGAGGAGGGCTGGGGTGGAGGCAGGGAGACCAGCCAGGAGGCTGCTGGGGTCTGCCTGCTTTCCTCCCTTCCTTCCATCGTTCCTACCTTCCTTCCTTTCTTCTTTCTTTCTCTCTCTCTTTCTTTCTTCTTTTTCTCCTTTGTGGATCTGATGGGCTTTTTTAAAACACAATCTTCCAAATTTCTATGAAATAAGAAAATTCTATGATTATTTGTGAGTTCAAGAACAGTTTGAAAGCCTCCTCTGCATTTCTCCTCATTTATCTTTCTAATGAATTAAGTGTTTATTTGAACGAAGGCAGAAATCTCTGTCCTGTGTCACCTCAAAGCCAGGCGGACCCCTGAGCTTGTAGGCGTTACAGCTCCATTGTCTCCAGCAGCTGGTGCCACTCCTGATACGAAGGATGTCACTTGGGTTACTCGGCAGTCCCCCTGCTCTCCTCTGAGGAAAGGGTCCTACCCTCCTTCTTCTTGCCCCAGGTGCTGCGATCTCACAGTGACGGGCGCGGTGGGGTCTTACTCTGCGTTTCCTCCTTGACGCTTGCCAGACGCTTTCTACTAAAGATTTGTGTCTCACTTGAGGAAAATGGGAGAAACGTTTTTTGATGATAAATTCTTCCCATTGCTTTTCTGGAATGCCGTAGCTTGGTGTTGCCCTGTGGGTCCACTGTCCAGGTCGTAGGAATTCCGCATACATGGCTGTCTTTGTCATTTTTGTCTGCTCCGGGCCCCGGAAGGCAAGACGGGAGGGAGGGGAGAGGGGACAGACCAAGGGCCCAGACGGGGTTTTCAAGAAGAAGGAAGGAGCCGCTCACACATGCTTCCGGGGAGTTAGGGAGAGAAGGGCTGACGATGTTGAGGCCCGGTGTCCCAAACGTCCTGCCCTCCGTGGGCCCCTGAAGCTCAGGGCAGGGCAGCCTCGGGACCCCGGCCGGGCCTGATGGGGTCTGACCGGCTACAGGTCAGGTCCGGAGAAAACGCTTTGAGGCTGGTGGTGTTCGCTGTTAACATAAAAATCGGAAGCCCCCCAAAGGCACGTCGCTCGGGTCCACGTGGGATTTGGCCTCCCCGCCACCCCCAGGCACACTCACCCCAGCCTAAGCCACCACCCAGAGGCCTCCCCCGTGTCTACTCTGGTCCTCACTGACACACCAGTGGTGGACTCGGCTGAGGGGAAATGCGTGTCCTCTTCCCGCTCTTTGTCCCTGGGACTCTCCCCCCTCTGGCTGCAGGAGGCCTGTGGAGAGGGGGCTCCCAGAGAGCGGTCCCCCAGAGCGCGGAAGCCGTGCTGCTCCTTCCCAGACGCCGCCTCTCACTGGGCTTCCACCCGACTCGAGGGCTCTCTGCGAGCTGCCTTGGGGCAGGAAGTGGAGCTGGAGTCGGAACGGATTTGTTGGTTCTATAATCTGGGGTCCGAGCAAAACCTCATGTCTCCTTCTCTGAAGCCATCCATAATCTGACACCCCAGCGCCGCCGACCCAGACGCTGAAACGCTCCGTCTCTGTGATTTGGGGGGCTTCTCCCTCCTCTCATTTGCTTCAGGGCAGCGTCTGAAGAAGACACACAGCCGTGGAAGGTCACGAACGTTTGCCTGAACTCCGAGCAGAGCCATCTGCCTGCGCTGAGCTGCTGGCCCCTGTTCTGGTCTCACGCTTGGGCCTCACTGGGTCCCGCCAAGTCTGAGATCCATGGAGACGAGGGGCCACCTCTCTGAGTGGACCGTGTCCCTGTGAGGTCACCTGCTCCTTCAGGCGCTGCCAGAATCAAGGTGAGGAGAAGTCATCCCAGTGTCCCACAGCCCCCAAGGCATTCCCTCCTCTCCCCACGAGCGAGGTAATCCTGCCAAGGGCTTCGGGCTTCCAGATAAACCAGCAAGTGGGGAAGGTTATTCGCAAACAACTTCTGTTTGCGCTGGCCAAGAAATCCTCCCTGAGGCCAGCCATAAAATGGGCAGGAAACTTCCTGGGAGAAAGTGGGAGCTATTTTGCGAAGGGGAGAAAGGGAACACAAAAAGAGTTGAGGAGGTCAGCTAGGAATCCTGCCACAAAATGGTTTTTGTCCTGAAGTTGAATCTTGTACACAAGGAAAAGAGGTGTTAGGGGAGCTTTCTAAAGCACCAGCAGCGAGCTGGCAGAATCCCCTGCTTGTCTCCCATCCTCAAGTGAGAGCGCAAGGCTGGGCAGAGCCCCTGGGTGGGCAGAGACCCCTGGCCTGGTGGCAGCTCTTGGGACCAGTGCTGGGTGGCCCCTCAGAGATAGGGGAACGGGAGGGAAAGCTTACCGTCTACCAGCGTCACTTGGAATCTCAAGGTCACCCCCAGCCCTGTGAGCCCGGGGAGAGTGGCTGTCCCGGTACAGCCGTCCCCACCTCAGCCCCCTGCACTTCCTGCCAGCGACACACAGGACATGTAACTGCTCTTCTCATTCCTTTTATTTTTTTTTTTTCAATTTTGTTTGTAGGGAATCTCTACGCCCCACACGGGGCTCAAACTCACCCCCGGGAATCAAGAGTTTCGTGCTCTTCCTCGAGCCAGCCAGGTCCCCCCTGGTCTTCTCCTGCTTTTAAGAACTTCCCCCCATTCTCTTAATCATAAATATTTCCCATTATGAAACCCTTGCCCCAGCTTTCCCCAGGATCACAGCCTGCCTCAGGGACAGCTTCCACCCTGTCCCCAGGCCCAGATCCCCACTGACATTGACCTCATCTGTGCCTACATTCCACAGCCAAGGGTGGTTGTGTTGTATGTCCTGTGCTGTGTTCTAGGAGAGCAATTTGACTGATTCTATTCTCCAGGATATAAATATTGTCTCCCGCCCCCAACCCCCCTACTTGTACATGTTGGGGTCCCTGTCCCAGAAGCAGACCCGGGAGAGGACCTTCAGCCCTCTATCCCCTCTGGGCTAAGTCCTAATGTTCAAGTTCACTGTCATGTGCCGCCATGACATCAGTGTAACCGGGAGGGCCCGGAATGATCCAGCGAATTTCCCACCTCATTCTGATCCTGTAGATAAGGTTCCCAGGGACCAGTCCCTTCCTCAAGGCACCAGACGTGGTTCCTGCTCATCCCTGAAGAGCAGATTGCCATTCCCTGACCGCCGCGGTATTATCCCTACGACCCAGTCCCATCCCTCTGAAAACCCGGGGTCACCTAGTCTCTTCCTTCTACAGAGCCCGCCCTGCACAGTCCCTGTGATGATGCTGTCCCCACGTGCCACCCCATAAGGCCCTGTGTGGCGTGAGGTGTCCTCCTGCCCCTGCCGTGAGAGCGTGGGACTGCTCAGGGTTGTCAGTCTCATCTGTCCACTGTCACACAGGCTGCTTTTGGCCATCTTCGTAAAGAAGGCGTGGGAATCCCTCCCTCATCGATGGGGTGGGCAGGACGTGCACACCACCCTCTCAATCCAGGGGAGAACCCACATGTCCTGGGAGCCACGAGGGTCCGCTGGCTTGGGGATCTTGCAGGGAGAGTCAGGGAGAAGCTGCAAGGGGTGCCTGGCTTTGGGCTGAGCCCAGCAGCTGGTGCTGTCCGTCTTCCTGTCGGAGCTCTTCAGAAATCACGATCAGGGGGGTTAGAGACCCCCTTCTTTTTTTTTTTTTCTTTAAAATTTTTATGGAAATCCCAAAGAATCTCATAGGGGACAGGCAAAAGCACAAACAAGGATATATGTTAACATATGCTTCCTCTCCCCCACCCCGCCAGGGTGTTTTGTTTTGTTCTAAGAGGGGGAATCTTTTTTTTTTTAATTTTTTTTTTTATATTATGTTAGTCACCATACAGTACATCCCTGGTTTCTGATGTAAAGTTCGATGATTCATTAGTTGCGTATAACACCCAGTGCACCATGCAATACGTGCCCTCCTTACTACCCATCACCAGTCTATCCCATTCCCCCACCCTCCTCCCCTCTGAAGCCCTCAGTTTGTTAGAGACCCCCTTCTGACTGTAAACTATAAATGAGTCAATATGCTGATGGAGCCAGATGGGTCCGAAGACGGCCTCTCAGAAATTGAGACATGGACAAGTTCACTTCTCTAAGGTGAGCTGGGGAGACACGGTGCACAGGGATTAGAGAGAAACTGTTTCTGCAGAGGGGGCTCCCCACCCCCCCGGGACCGGCCCCTCCTGGAGCAGGACAGAGTATTGGCGATCTGTGCCGAGCAGGGCCCCGGGTGCCCTGGGGCAGAGAGCCGGAGCCCAGGCCTGGGTGCCAGGTCGCAGCTGTGCGAACCTGGCCAGGGTGCTGGCCTCAGTGTTCAAGGACACAAAGTGGGGTGAACAGTGCCCAGCACACAGGAATCAGGGGCACAGATGGGGGTGCTCCTCATGCTCTTGCCCGGGGTCTGGTTCTGGGGGACGCTCAGATGAAAGTCATTATCCTTTGGAATCTTTGGAGCCTTCGGGCAGATGGAAAGTAAGAATAGTGTCGTGGAATGACCGCTCTGCTCTCGGGGGCTTTGTACACATTGCTGGTGAGGAAGCACAGGAGAAATAGCGTGTGTGTGAACTTGCCCTGAAGTCTCGGGGTCCAGTCTGGCCCTGCATTCAGCCTCCAGCCGAAGAGTTGGGACCGACCGTCCCTACATTCCTTGTCTCCACTTAGGATTGTTCAACTTCCCGTGGTGTGAAAGCCATATACTTTCGGTAGAAACTGTACTTGGATTTTTTCAAGAATTTAATGAATAAATGAATGAATGAATGAATGAATGAATGAGTGAATCCATTCATTCATTTGTTTATTTGAGAGTCAGAAAGGAGAGCCAGAGAGTGCACAGGACCCGGGGGGGGGGGGGTGCAGAGGGAGAGAGAGAATTTGAAGCAGGTTCCACACCCCAGAAGCTGGGGTGGCTCTCACGACCCTGAGATCATGATCTGAGCTGAAATCAAGATCTGAATGCTTATCCGATAGAGCCTCCCAGGTCCGCCAAAACTGTACTTCCATTTCAAATTTGAATCTTTCCCTGGGTGGGGAGAGACACTGGGGCGAGCTCACCATAGGGGTGGAGGTGGCAGGGCCACGCTCCCAGTCAGTCCCCCTGACAGGAGGGCTGAACAGAGCCTGACAACCATTCTGTTCCTGCAATCACGCTGTAACACCTTCATGACATTCGTCACTAAATTACAGGAGATATTGGCCGCCTCTCTTGCAGCCTGCACTTATAAAGCCGGGATTCTCAGAGGCTCTGGACATCGGCGCCTCTGCCCTGCTTCCGCCGATCCTTGGAGCTGCGAGCAAACGCGGAGATGGGTCGATGCCTCCTGCTGCTGCTGCTCGTCCTGTCCTCACAGCTGGACTTCCTACAAGGTGGGCCGCTGGGGAGCGAGGGGAGGGCCGTGCGGACCGCCAGGATCCGGGCGAGTGGGGGTGCCAGCCCCGGTGAGACTTCCCCGTCGGACTCTAGATCTCGCTGTCTGTCCTGACTTACACCCAACAGGTAGCGTTACCACGGGGCTACTATTCAACCGGGGAGGCCTTATTTGTGGGGACACATGTCAATGCCTTTCTGCTTGTCACTTGGTTTTTCATAACTTCACCTCCTCCTTAAACACGCTTCGGGCTGATAGGTGTTGGTCCTCCCTTGGTGGCACCTCAGATTTCAACTCTTGGGTTATCCCATGGCATCAGGATGGCTTCTCACCCCAGATCTGGCTCCGATGTCTGGACCCATGAAGTCACGTTGTACCCAGAGGGAATGAGAAGGTTTTCCACTCACCTGCCGGGACTTGCGGGAAAGCAGGACTTGTGTCTGACTGCTCTTTGAATGGCCTGAGGAGCAAGGAAGGGCGACTGGCTTGGGATTGACCAGGTGGTTGGGAGAGGGCCAGGGGGTGTTCCTGCCGCAGCAAGGGCCTGTGTGTTTTGAACCTCCCCCCCATGCCTCTGGCCAGAGCCCCAGGGCCCAGATGTGGGGCAGAAGGGAGCAGACTGGAGAGCTGTCCCGGCGCACATGAAGAAATGGAGTCAGACACTCTATGAGTGGGAACGAAGGTGGGTCCCGTCCCATTGTGGGCGCTTAGATGGGATCACGAATTATTCTTCAGCGGCTTCACCGAGTTCCCACGCGCTTGCTGACGGGCAGTCGGGCCACGGTTTGCCGAGAGCCGCGTGGGTTCCTCATCACCTTCCATGCAAACTTCTAGAATGCAGTTCCTCTACCTGCGTGTGCACGTGTGTGCATGCGTGTGTGTGCGTGTGCGTGCGTGTGTAGTTACCTAGTAAGGAACCATTTATAGTTGATCTACACGCATAGACACGCACACACTATACAAGTGTGCTCACACGGGGTACAGTTAGTCTTGTCGTGACACTGTCACCACGAACCACGTGCTTGCACGTCCGTGTGAACTCTAACACTGAACCGATAACAGCATTCGGAAGGGTCACATGCTCGACCCTCTACAGAATGTGCGTCCACAGCTTTGATTGCATCCCCGGCTTGAGTGCAAAGTGGGCAGATCGCTGGCGTCACCGGCACCCCTGCTTCCACGGCCTCCCTCCGCCCGCGCCCTCAGCCTAGTGACAGTCGAGGTGTGACAGCCGAGGTGTGTTGGTGGTGTGCGTGCACTGGAAGACTCACAAGACGAACGATGCCAAATGAATCGAGAAAACACTCGTTTGATCTAAATGAGAATCCATCCTCCTGACCCGTGTTCCCCAGAAGCCGGATCTGAGGGCATTAGTCTGGACGGTGGTCCCAGGAGAGGCCGGCAGGGGCTTGAAGGAAGGGGGACGTGGCAGGGAGCGAGCTGGTAAAGGAGGCTCCTCGAGCCGATGCGCTCTGGGCACAGGGAGCCCCGTCCTGGCAGGACGTTCTGGAGGCCAGGGTAGAGCAGGCCCCACGCTGTCCCACCCCAAGGAGAGAGAGCTGGGGAATTCACCTGCCGATTCCCCCCTGCTCCGGGGAGAGGGACGCCTGCGGGGCCTTTGGCTCTGTAGGACCCCAGCTAGCCCCTCAGGCCCCAGGCAGGGTCGCAGGTGTGTGCGGAAGCAGCCCGCAGCCTGTGCAGGGGACTCTGAGGCGGGGAAGCAGGGCGAGGCCACTGCAGTGACTCCACTGACTGTGGCTTCCTCCCCACTTCCTGTCTCACCATCTGTTGCTGCACTTCTTGTATGCTGTCCTTCTTCAAGTCAAAGCAGCCAGAACCTGCTTGCAAAGCAGAAACCACTTCCTGCCAGGCCCTCTTTTTAACCCTCCGATGGTTTCCTCTCTCGAGTAAAATTCTAGTTCTTATTGTGGCTGAAACCGTCCTGCCTGGTAAAAGTATAAGGTCAGCTACAGTTTCTTTGTGCTTTTTTTGGGGGGCGGGGGGTTCTTTGCAAAAAGGTGCTTTTATTGAAGCATGGGGACAGGATCCCGGAGCAGAAAGAGCCGCCCTGGGCTTGTGAGGAGTGACCGAGTCTCTACTTCTTAGGTAGTGGGCCAAAGGGATAGCTTCCGTCTCCAGGGACTTTGAGCGTGTTGCAAGCAAGGTCTCCGGGCCCGTGGAGGGCTGCTTTCACTCTTGTCTGTCAAACGTGAGTCATGAGACCCTTCAGATGGGGATCAGCGGGCCATGCGTTTGCAAGGTGATTGCTAACCTGTAAAGGGGGGCGTTAGCGGTTGGCAGAGGGAAGTCAGGCTGAGGAGAGCAAAGCCATCGCGGTCGCACGGTAGAAGAAGTCCTTGAGGGAGCCGCAGGAGCCTTACCCTCTGTGAGCCTCTGAACACCTTTGACGCTTCAATCTTCAAGGCTGTGGCGGGCAGAAGGGCTCATCTCCTGTGACTTCCCCCTGCTGAAGCAGGGCGCCGACACGTCCCTCCCCTGGTCCCCGCTGGCCCGCTGAGGGTTTACTAGGAGTCCCGCAAGGCCCAGACGCTGTGCGTGCAGGTGCTAAGGGCCGGGAGTGTCCTCGAGTGGGGAGGGTCATCTGTGGGCTTGACCCGGTGGCAGTGAAGGAGTTCTGGCCCCAGGGCAGAGACGTTGGCAAAACCAACAAAACAGGATGAAAACAGCAAGAAGAAAAGAAGCCCAAGGAAGAGTCCTCTGACGGGTGACCAAAGTCCTGGGGCCCACGCGTCTGGACCAGTCACGGGGCAGAGGCTCAGCAGCCCCGGGGGTCAGGGCCCCGAGCGGCCGGCGCTGGCCTGAGGAGGGACCCTCGGGTCTGACCCCAGAACCTCTTCCAGCTCCCTTCCGACTTCTGCCGGCCTTCCCGTCACCTCGCCCTCTGCTGTCCTTTTCCTTCCTGGAACTGGCCACGCAGATTTTCTCTCAGAGTCTCCGCTCTGGTCCCTGTGTCTTCCTGGAACCAGTCCCCAGCTCCTCCCAGGTGTTTAAAGAGTCAGCTTTTCTTCTTCCTTTAATTTGCTCCTGTGTGAGCTTCAGTGACCCCTGAGGGCCCTTCTCTGACGGCCTGTGTGAAGGAACAGCCCCACGGGCCCCACCCGCCGGTCACCGTGCTCAGGCCGGGCTCTGCCTCTGTCCCAGCACCTGCCATCCTCTTCCTCACTTGTCCTTTGTCAGCCACTCCCCCGATGTATTGGCTGCCCTAAGGAAAGAAGGGACATGCGTGTCTCCTTCCCTCCCTCTGATCTCCTCCTACCCCCTCCACCCCTGGGAGTCGAGAGTCCTCCCAGGTATGAGCCAAGCACTCAGAAATTCCTTGCTAGTCTGAGTTGTGCCTTCTGGGTCACAAGCTGCACTCTGCACCGCTGTCCCCCTGCCAGCCCTGGGAAGGAGAAGAAGCCTCTGAATCCCTATGGGGCCAGATGCCTGCCTTGATCCCAGCACAGGGGGACACAGGGCCAGGCTGAACTGTGCCTCCCCCAGCAAGGCTGCCCCCTTGCTCCTGATGCTGTGACTTGTGTAAGAGCTAAGATTCCTCAGCCTGCCCCCCCAGAATCCTCAGGCCACTGAGTGCATGTGTGAGGACGGACAGGGACCAGGGATCAGGTCCCCTGCTGCCCTCAGGATGGAGCAGAGCAGAATGGCCACAGCTGAAGCTAGACACCTGGGATGCTGACCCGCGACGGACACGCAGACGTGGATACGTCCTGAAGGCTCTAAGTGAGGCCCCAGCACAGGCCTGTGGACAAGCTCTCCACTGTCCCAGGTGTGAGTCAGGCAGCTGCACACATGACAGGTGGCACACGCCATTTTCTGGGTTTTCCTCCCTTGTCTTTCTTGTTTTGTTTTGTTTTTAGGAAGTAGAAACCTTGTACATACAGGCACAGTTCCCACTCTAAACTGTTTCTCCTTCTATCTGTTCATTTGCGGAGGTCTGCTAACGGCTAAGTTTGGAATCAATGGGCCTTCGCTTTGGTAAAGTCATTCCCCGTATGAGAAAATCAGTCTCTCACATGAAAGAAGAAATTTCCAGGAAAGAGCGTTCATCGGCCCAGTCAGGTGTCCACCACTTTTACCATCAGCTCAGACCAGAGGAGAGAGTCTTGTAAGCGTCACATGGTTTGGCCCTCGAGAAGGGGTGTCTACCCCGACTCTCCCACCCAGCCCACGGCGAGTTGTGAGCCTACGTGTGACCCGTGAATACAGAGGCAGCTCCAGCCATCCTGAGACCATGACCAGGGGATAACCAAAATTATAACGCATGTTTTTCTGAGGAGGACAACTTCAGGAGTAAATGAATCTTCCAGTGGCTGAGAAAACTGCCTCCCGGGGAAGGACCAGGACACGTGAGCACGTGTGTGCTTAGCGTCAGAGCGTGGGCGGTGTCCGTTCAAGGGCACCCAGGGAACCGAACCCACATCTGTTGTCCGGTGTCCCCCGCTGAGCCCGACTGAACCTGGGGTGCACCGCTAACGTTTTTAGCTGCATCGCCTGCATCAAAACTCATGAATAATTTGCAGGTGCACAGGGGAGCCCTGGGAGAAGGTGGTTTGGGGGACACACCGGGGTGTCTATGAGGAAGGGAGCCAGGGAGATAGCAGTGACATTTCTGATGCTGTCCAGCCCTCATGGATGGTTTTGAGTTGAAAAGGTTCAGAGTCCGCCACCCCAAAATATGTCATTTGACACAGGACCATTTTGAGGTGAAAGTCATTTCTAAGATGCAGATACAAGAAAAGCTCGTGGGCGGCCTCTCTCCGCCAGGGAGGGCAGGTGGACGCTGGGTCACCGGGCGCAGCTCTAGACGCCAGCCCGGAGGAATCTTCATAACCTTCTGTACTAAGTAGCCTTGCCATTCCTGTCTCCATAGAGTTACCTTCCCATATTTTGCCACCTCTGAACGTATAAACCCCTTTCCTGTTGTCACTTCTGCACAAAATGTTTCCTCCTTGTCTAAATGTTGTAGATGAGCCCGTTGTGGTTGCTCAGCAGGGGTGAACCCCGCGTGTGGGTGTGAGCGATGCGTGTGTGAACACGCTGTCTGCATGTCTTCCTCCTCATCTGCCTTTTCCCAGTCTAGAAGCTCGGGGGATCCAACGCTCTTCCTCCCTACAGAGTCCTGTGAGGAGAGGAGCTGCAGGCAGAAGTGGGGGGACGCTGTTGCCACAAAGAGATGCTGGACAGGGCAGGGCTCACGGGTGCGGACGGACTATTACCAGTACAGCTGGTCGCCCTCAGGACAGCATGTGACGGACACTCAGGGGGACCAGTGCTCTCCTGACAGTTGGCTGCTTGGGGAGAATGAGGACATGACACCATTGACAGGCATATGGTGGTTCGGGGGGGGGGCACAGCAAGAGACCTCTGAGACCCCGGGGACAGGCCCTTGAGACACGCTGGGCTCCAGCCTCCGTGTGGGGGAGGCCGAAAGGGTGGGAGTGGGATCTCTAGTCAGGTCCCATGTTTCACTTTTAATCAGTGTGTGGTGCTCGGTAGTCCTTATTAGCTGGGTCATTCTTTCCTTTGGAACAGGTCAAGTGTGGGTGCAGGTCAAGGAGCCTGAACAGTGGGGGCAGGGTGGGGCTGGGGGGAAGGAACAAGGCTCCATCCACTGTGTTCATCAGAACATCTGAATTTTCTCTTGGGCACACCAGATTGCATGGCAGATTGCAAAATTACATTTTTTACAAATTGTTTGGGGCCAAGTAATAGTGGAATGCGGGCAGAAACTATGTACAACACTTTGATTTCCGGCTATAAAAGCCCCCGTGTGCCTCTCCAGGCTTACTTCCCCTTCTGTAGAGAGCCTGGAGACTCTGTTGAAGAGAGCGGCATAAAAAGTTGAAAGGAGCTGGGATCTCTAAATAATCACTACCACCTTGATGAGCTGTGAAGTGGATTAGCAATCACTTTTTAAAAATTGCTTTAAGACCCCAACATTTCAGAGTTTTTTGTTACAGTTTGCCTCCTCCAACTCGTACATCGTTTATCGTTTACGGCCAACTCATTCCCTATGCTTTTCAGCTTCTGAGGACTCTCCTTCTTCCTTCAGCTGGCTGCTTCCAGAACACGCAGAATCACAGACCCCATAGTCTCCCACTGACCCTGTCTTTTTAAAAGGGAAATAAGCATGACTCGTGATTAGGGCCTCGAAAGGAAGAAGGCATGCTTGGACCTACCCATGCCCACCACTCTTCACCACAATTGGACTTTAGAGACTCTCCCGCTAGCATCTCACAATGAAGGAAAGAAAAGAACAATGAGGCTTGGCACAGAACTAGTTTATGACTTCTTTATAGGGAGCTGTACTCCGTGCACAATAGTGGTAAGGATCGTGAGACTTGAAACGTGTTGAATCCGCGTCCTCCATCAGGTCAGGGCAAAGCTGGGCTCCATCTTTAGAACTTGTTGCAGAAAGTTGAGTCACTGCAACATTTCTCCTCCAAAGCAACATCCTTATTAAAGATCGTCATAGGGAAACACACACTGGTGCAACCTTGGTATCCATACGAAAGGATGTCATCTAGGAGAGGCAGGGAGGGGGCAAGTGAGACCCCAGAGCCTGGGTTGCAGACCCACAGCTGTGGGGTCCAGCACGTCCTGGCTTGCAGTGCTCAATTAATATTGCTGAAAGGATCAGTGGGTCATGGCATCAACAAATTTATCAAGGAACGAGGAGAAAATGGAACTTTCCATCAAGGACTCCTGCTCTCCGGTAGGGAGGAGTATGCGCCTCCCAGGATTGAGATACTTGAGATAGGAACCCATAGTGGGCTCTCGTAGGATAGCCCTGGGGGCTCTGTGTCCTAGGATTCAGTCCGCTGCACACAGGAGAGGGCAGGAAGGGGTGAATAGAAATTGCCCTAATCACCCTCCCCACTGCTCTTCCCCTACCTCTACCCACCCTGCTCCCCAAAACTCTACCACACTGAGGTCTCACTCAGTGGGATGTTAGCTGCCCTTCCTGTCACCCCAGGAGCTAACAGAAGATCCTGTCTCTTCTCTTACAGATACCGGCCCAGTTAGGGGTCTATGGCAGCCGAGTAGCAGAACCAGATGACACAGATTCACAAATTTAGTTGAAAATAGAAAATCAACCCCTGTGAATACTGATGATACTCCCAGGGTTCCTAAGATCCCAGTGCCCTGGGTCATAGAGTCACCTTGCCTTGTCCTGGGGGCCCTGGCTCCATGTGGTCCCGTGGGGGTCCTAACCCAACCCTGAATGCCGTCCTAGCACCCAACTTCACGCAAAGGTCGCCCAGGAGACTTCTTAGGCCCCCCTACCTTTATAGACTTTCCTCAGGAAGCACTGCTGGTAGCGTTTAGCCTGGCAGACACTTTTCCCGGTCTCGCAAACCCCGCTGGCGTTGAATCGTTGACACTGGAAACATTGTAGAGCTGGAAAGTGAAGACCGGCATGATGAGGCTGTCCGGGCTCTGCCTTCCCCCAGGTCAGGAGAGAGCACACCCTCTGGGCCACGGGCAGCCTGGACAGTGGCCGGTTCCCAGGCCCGATAAGGTGGCTGAAAACGGGATTTCTAGGTGCTTGGCTCATACCTGGGAGAACTCTTGACTCCCAGGGGTGGAGGGGGTAGGAGGAGATCAGAGGGAGGGAAGGAGACACGCATGTCCCTTCTTTCCTTAGGGCAGCCAATACATCGGGGAAGTGGCTGGCAAAGGACAAGTGAGGAAGAGGATGGCAGGTGCTGGGACAGAGCAGAGCCCAGCCTGAGCACGGTGACCGGTGGGTGGGGCCCGTGGGGCTGTTCCTTCACACAGGCCGTCAGAGAAGGGCCCTCAGGGGTCACTGAAGCTCACACAGGAGCAAATTAAAGGAAGAAGAAAAGCTGACTCTTTAAACACCTGGGAGGAGCTGGGGACTGGTTCCAGGAAGACACAGGGACCAGAGCGGAGACTCTGAGAGAAAATCCGCGTGGCCAGTTCCAGGAAGGAAAAGGACAGCAGAGGGCGAGGCGACGGGAAGGCCGGCAGAAGTCGGAAGGGAGCTGGAAGAGGTTCTGGGGTCAGACCCGAGGGTCCCTCCTCAGGCCGGCGCCGGCCGCTCGGGGCCCTGACCCCCGGGGCTGCTGAGCCTCTGCCCCGTGACTGGTCCAGACGCGTGGGCCCCAGGACTTTGGTCACCCGTCAGAGGACTCTTCCTTGGGCTTCTTTTCTTCTTGCTGTTTTCATCCTGTTTTGTTGGTTTTGCCAACGTCTCTGCCCTGGGGCCAGAACTCCTTCACTGCCACCGGGTCAAGCCCACAGATGACCCTCCCCACTCGAGGACACTCCCGGCCCTTAGCACCTGCATGCACAGCGTCTGGGCCTTGCGGGACTCCTAGTAAACCCTCAGCGGGCCAGCGGGGACCAGGGGCAGGGACGTGTCGGCGCCCTGCTTCAGCAGGGGGAAGTCACAGGAGATGAGCCCTTCTGCCCGCCACAGCCTTGAAGATTGAAGCGTCAAAGGTGTTCAGAGGCTCACAGAGGGTAAGGCTCCTGCGGCTCCCTCAAGGACTTCTTCTACCATGTGACCGTGATGGCTTTGCTCTCCTCAGCCTGACTTCCCTCTGCCAACCGCTAACGCCCCCCTTTACAGGTTAGCAATCACCTTGCAAACGCATGGCCCGCTGATCCCCATCTGAAGGGTCTCATGACTCACGTTTGACAGACAAGAGTGAAAGCAGCCCTCCACGGGCCCGGAGACCTTGCTTGCAACACGCTCAAAGTCCCTGGAGACGGAAGCTATCCCTTTGGCCCACTACCTAAGAAGTAGAGACTCGGTCACTCCTCACAAGCCCAGGGCGGCTCTTTCTGCTCCGGGATCCTGTCCCCATGCTTCAATAAAAGCACCTTTTTGCAAAGAACCCCCCGCCCCCCAAAAAAAGCACAAAGAAACTGTAGCTGACCTTATACTTTTACCAGGCAGGACAGTTTCAGCCACAATAAGAACTAGAATTTTACTCGAGAGAGGAAACCATCGGAGGGTTAAAAAGAGGGCCTGGCAGGAAGTGGTTTCTGCTTTGCAAGCAGGTTCTGGCTGCTTTGACTTTGAAGAAGGACAGCATACAAGAAGTGCAGCAACAGATGGTGAGACAGGAAGTGGGGAGGAAGCCACAGTCAGTGGAGTCACTGCAGTGGCCTCGCCCTGCTTCCCCGCCTCAGAGTCCCCTGCACAGGCTGCGGGCTGCTTCCGCACACACCTGCGACCCTGCCTGGGGCCTGAGGGGCTAGCTGGGGTCCTACAGAGCCAAAGGCCCCGCAGGCGTCCCTCTCCCCGGAGCAGGGGGGAATCGGCAGGTGAATTCCCCAGCTCTCTCTCCTTGGGGTGGGACAGCGTGGGGCCTGCTCTACCCTGGCCTCCAGAACGTCCTGCCAGGACGGGGCTCCCTGTGCCCAGAGCGCATCGGCTCGAGGAGCCTCCTTTACCAGCTCGCTCCCTGCCACGTCCCCCTTCCTTCAAGCCCCTGCCAGCCTCTCCTGGGACCACCGTCCAGACTAATGCCCTCAGATCCGGCTTCTGGGGAACACGGGTCAAGAGGATGGATTCTCATTTAGATCAAACGAGTGTTTTCTCGATTCATTTGGCATCGTTCGTCTTGTGAGTCTTCCAGTGCACGCACACCACCAACACACCTCGGCTGTCACACCTCGACTGTCACTAGGCTGAGGGCGCGGGCGGAGGGAGGCCGTGGAAGCAGGGGTGCCGGTGACGCCAGCGATCTGCCCACTTTGCACTCAAGCCGGGGATGCAATCAAAGCTGTGGACGCACATTCTGTAGAGGGTCGAGCATATGACCCTTCCGAATGCTGTTATCGGTTCAGTGTTAGAGTTCACACGGACGTGGAAGCACGTGGTTCATGGTGACAGTGTCACGACAAGACTAACTGTACCCCGTGTGAGCACACTTGTATAGTGTGTGCGTGTCTATGCGTGTGGATCAACTATAAATGGTTCCTTACTAGGTAACTACACACGCACGCACACGCACACACATGCATGCACACACGTGCACACGCAGGTAGAGGAACTGCATTCTAGAAGTTTGCATGGAAGGTGATGAGGAACCCACGCGGCTCTCGGCAAACCGTGGCCCGGCTGCCCGTCAGCAAGCGCGTGGGAACTCGGTGAAGCCGCTGAAGAATAATTCGTGATCCCATCTAAGTGCCCACAATGGGACGGGACCCACCTTCGTTCCTACTGATAGAGTGTCTGACTCCATTTCTTCATGTGCGCCCGGGGAGAGCTCTCCAGTCTGCTCCCTTCTGCCCCACATCTGGGCCCTGGGGCTCCGGCCAGAGGCATGGGGGGGAGGTTCAAAACACACAGGCCCTTGCTGCGGCAGGAACACCCCCTGGCCCTCTCCCAACCACCTGGTCAATCCCAAGCCAGTCGCCCTTCCTTGCTCCTCAGGCCATTCAAAGAGCAGTCAGACACAAGTCCTGCTTTCCCGCAAGTCCCAGCAGGTGAGTGGAAAACCTTCTCATTCCCTCTGGGTGCAACGTGACCTCATGGGTCCAGACATCGGAGCCAGATCTGGGGTGAGAAGCCATCCTGGTGCCACGAGATAACCCAAGAGTTGAAATCTGAGGTGCCACCAAGGGAGGACCAACACCTATCAGCCCGAAGCGTGTTTAAGGAGGTGAAGTTATGAAAAACTAAGGGACAAGCAGAAAGGCATTGACATGTGTCCCCACAAATAAGGCCTCCCCGGTTGAATAGTAGCCCCGTGGTATCGCTACCTGTTGGGTGTAAGTCAGGACAGACAGCGAGATCTAGAGTCCGACGGGGAAGTCTCACTGGGGCTGGCACCCCCACTCACCCGGATCCTGGCGGTCCGCACGGCCCTCCCTCGCTCCCCAGCGGCCCACCTTGTAGGAAGTCCAGCTGTGAGGACAGGACGAGCAGCAGCAGCAGGAGGCATCGACCCATCTCCGCGTTTGCTCGCAGTTCCAAGGATCGGTGGAAGCAGGGCAGAGGCGCCGGTGTCCAGAGCCTCTGAGAATCCCGGCTTTATAAGCGCAGGCTGCAGTAGCAGCCAATGGCAGCCCAGCGAAGGCTCACTGCCCCAGGGTACAGAGGGGACAAAGTGCCTCAGGAATCAGGGCCCTGCCTTCCCCCCAGCGATCTCGGCGTAGCTCACTCTACTGGCTTGACCGAGGGAGCCAAGTTGGATAAGAGGACATCGCTCCTTGTATCTCAATTTCCCAGTTGTAAATGGAATAAGAAAGCCTGACCTACGTAGCCTCGGCATTTGAGATTCAAGTGAATTAGGGAATATGTCCCCATCTAAAGAAGTTGGCCATAATTAAGGGAAGTACTGAAGAACGGTGTGAAAAAACATACCACCCTATTCCAGATTCTCTCCTAGTCCATAAACACAGAGAAATGAACACATGCTTAGACTTTTGGGAAGTGCAGGCCAGAACACAACAGCACACAATAGAGTTTGGTGCAGGGTTGTCTCATTTCTTAGAAATAAAACACATCTGCATTGTTTTGTCATGTTTGGCCAAAAGGGGCAGAGGAAAGTATTTCTCCTCCAATCTTTAAGAGCTATGCTACAAGTAACCCATACTTGGTTTTCTTTCTTTCTTTTTTTTTAAACTTACCATTTCTTTTTTAAGTAATCTTTTCTCTTCGGGATGCTAGGTTATAGCAGGTGGAGGGATCCCTTCCCAGAGGAAGAACTACACACCCACCCCACCCAGTGAAACACTCCTAAAAGGTGAAAAATAGTTTTAAAACCATCATTTCAAAACTCTGGGAATAGCCCTAAAGACATCGAGCAAGTTCAAACAGGGGCGCCCTTTCTGCCCCAGGGCCCTGTTGAAATCACGGAGCCGTTAGCCGGTAATGAGTGGAGCCTCACAGTTGGCTTGAAGCCCCAGAGGCGGAGAGCCTAACAGAGGGAAGAGGGAAAGAGCCAGTTCTGGAATGTCCTGCTAAACCACCCTCCCTGGGTCCCAGGGCGTGTGCACGCAGCTGACCCTCTGTGGGGAGACAGCAGACGTTTTTCCCTACGGGCAAGTCAACTTCATGACAAATGTCCAGACAAGTCACGAAATACAGTCAAGAAAACAACCACCCAGAGCACTGGGAGGTGGGACGAAAGAGCAGGAATTGCTCCCCAAAGTTGCTACCATAGTTGACCTCCAATGTCCAGTTGCATCCCAGAAAGGCCCCAGGCACGTGGGACCCACACTCAGGACAGAAGTGGTGCTGGAAACAGTCTGTGAGGGGGGTGGGGGGATGTTGGTAAAGGGTTCAGACGCTCAGTGACGAGCAGACTCCCTGCTGACGAACTAGTGTGAGCCTGGTGACTGCCGTTAACGCTGCGTGGTGTGCTTGACATCTGACGTGGGGAAAGCTGAACGTGCCCTCCCCGGAGTGGGAGAGCGAGGTTCTTGTCTCACTCTCGTGGACAATGGACAAGACCTTCGTGGAAGGAATCTCGTGGACAATGGAGAGTGAGGAAAGCAATAGAGCTTTATTAAGCAAGGCTATAGAAAAAGCTCTTCAGAGTGAGAGGGGTCCTGACAGGGTTGCCACTGAGGGCTTTTAGGGTTGGTATTTATTTGAGAGAGAGAGAGAGAGCACAAGCAGGGGGAGAGGGAGAGCAGGGAGCCCGATGCGGAACTCGATCCCAGGACCCTGAGACCATGACGTGAACCAAAGGCAGATGCTTAATCCATGGAGCCACCCAGGTGACCCCCAACTTAAATCTTTTCACTTCTGTGCTGGCAGCACCAGTGGTAATAACATCTTTAATGGCTTTTTTCTTTTTAGGGTCCGGTTATTTTCTGTGGACCACAGGAGACTGTCATAAGACTCATGCCTCGGAGACCTAGGGCAGGGGTCTGGAGTGTTCCCTTATCTCTGGTTTCCTTACTCTCTGCATTTTTGGGATTTCTGTGAGGCTGATCATGTGGGCCCCTATCTGTCTCTCCCTATCTAGCCCGGCCTATCCCTCACTCATCACCACACACACAACAAAGGTAATCGTGCCAAGGGATTAATTAGCTTGATGTGGTCATCATTTCACAACGTATGAAATCATTACTTTGTACCCCCTTAAATAGATATCATTTTATTGTCCATTATCCCTCAGTAAAGCTGGGGGAAAGACCCTTGTGGTGAGACAGCCGGATGTCTGATTTAACCAAGGTGGCCAAGCAGCCCTTATGGGTGTGTTCAGCAACTGAAGGGACCCGACAGCTCCTCCGATAGCAACGAGGAGATAGACGTATGAAGGAGAACCGAATGGAAATTCTGGAGTTGATAAGGTCAGCTTCCATGAAAAAGTCACCAGAGGGGTCGCGGTACCTTTGACCGGCTGAAGAAGGAACCAGAGATGTTAAACAGGTTGATAGAGACTCTGCGATCTGAGGATAAGGAGAAAAGCATTAGAATGAACAGCACCGCAGAGGCATGCGGGCACCGTCAGGCCCCCACCCAGACGCATGTGGAAGAATCAGGAGGGGAGAGAAAGGAGCGGAAAACATGGCCGTAGACACAACGGCTGAAGACGCCCCGGACAGGATGGAAAACATGAATGTCCACCTCAGGGATGGTTAGCTTTACACGTCCCCTTGGGGAGGCTCTGTCCTCAGTTACTGAGTCAAACGCTAGTCCAGGTGTCCAGCCAAAACAGTGTCCTGGAGGAGAAGATACTCTGCCCAAAGACTGCTCCGTGTCCAGACTGCAGGTGGCTGGCCTAACATGTGACCTGTCAACCCTTGTGATCACGTGACTCCATTTCTGAAAATAAATCTGAAAATAAATCTCCGATCTGAAAATATAAATCTGAAATATATATATATGTGCATACTAGTGCGCATAGATATGTGTGTCTGTGTGTCTGTGACAGGGTGGCTTGCAGACGTGTCCGAGTCCCAACCCCTGGGACTGGCAAATATTGTCCTGCAGAAAGGGGGTAAACAGATGTCATTAAGGACCTGGAGATGCGGCCATGAGACTGGATTTTCTGCCTGGGACTCGAGTGAGCACAAGGGTCTTTATGGGAGGAAGGCAGATCGGTTCATCCGTAGTGGGGAATGTGGTGAGGGAGGCAGAAGTTGGGGCGATGGGAGGGGGTCATAAGCCAAGGAATGCCAGCAGCCTCCCGGAGCTGAAAGAAGCAAGGAAAGGATTTTTCCCTCAGAAGCTCCAGAAGGATCTGGCACTGCTCACATCTGGATTTTAGCGACATGAGACTCATTTTAGATTTTCCGATTTCTGGAATACTAAGAGAATAAGTGTGTGTTGGTTTAACCCACTAAGCGGTGGTAGGTTTTTCAGGAGCAACAGGAAACCAAAACAGATCTTCCTTGACATCCAATGAAGTTACACCCCAGCAAACCCATCTTGGGTCACAAAATCCAAAGTCAAGAGACCATTGAATACACACCTCACCAACTAACTATCATCACTTGGCCTGGCCCACTGTTGACCCTCAGAACACTCACAGCAGCCCATAGCTGGGCAAAATCATCGACGTGAGCCCATTTTATACCAGAGTCCAATATCTCCTGTAATTTAGTGAAGAATGTCATGAAGGTGTCACAGCGTGATTGCAGGGACAGATGGTTGTCAGGCTTTGTGGTCGCCCTCCTGTCAGCAGGGCTGACTGGGAGCATGGCCTGCCACTTCCACCCCCATGGAGAGCATGTCCCAGTGCCTCTCCCCACCCAGGGAAAGATCCAAATTTAAAATCTAAGTACCATTTGGGGGACCTGAGTGGTTCAGTCAATTAATGGTCCAACTCTTGATTTCAGCTCAGGTCATGATCTTAGGGTCGTGAGAGTGACCCCAGTGCCTTGGTGCATGCTGAGTGTGGAGCCTGCTTGAGATTCTCTCTCTTCCTCTCCCCCGGCCCCTCCCCCTGCTTCCATACATGCTCTGGCTCTTCTCTGACTCTCAAATAAATAATAAATAAAATATTAAAAAAAAAACAACCAAGTACAGTTTCTACCGAAAGTATATGGCTTTCACACCACGGGAAGTTGAACAATCCTAAGTGGAGACATGGAATGTAGGGACGTTCAGTCCCAACTCTTCGGCTGGAGGCTGAATGCGGGGCCAGAATGGACCCCGAGACTTCAGGGCAAGTTCACACACATGCTATTCCTGCTGTGCTTCCTCACCAGCAATGTGTGCAAAGCCCCCGAGAGCAGAGCGGTCATTCCACGACACTATTCTTACTTTCCATCTGCCCGAAGGCTCCAAAGATTCCAAAGGATAATGACTTTCATCTGAGCGTCCCCCAGAACCAGACCCCGGGCAAAAGCATGAAGAGCACCCCCATCTGTGCCCCTGATTCCTGTGTGCTGGGCACTGTTCACTCCACTTTGTGTCCTTGAACACTGAGGCCAGCACCCTGGCCAGGTTCGCACAGCTGCGACCTGGCACCCAGGCCTGGGCTCCGGCTCTCTGCCCCAGGGCACCCGGGGCCCTGCTCGGCACAGATCGCCAATACTCTGTCCTGCTCCAGGAGGGGCCGGTCCCGGGGGGGGGGAGCCCCCTCTGCAGAAACAGTTTCTCTCTAATCCCTGTGCACCGTGTCTCCCCAGCTCACCTTAGAGAAGTGAACTTGTCCATGTCTCAATTTCTGAGAGGCCGTCTTCGGACCCATCTGGCTCCATCAGCATATTGACTCATTTATAGTTTACAGTCAGAAGGGGGTCTCTAACAAACTGAGGGCTTCAGAGGGGAGGAGGGTGGGGGAATGGGATAGACTGGTGATGGGTAGTAAGGAGGGCACGTATTGCATGGTGCACTGGGTGTTATACGCAACTAATGAATCATCGAACTTTACATCAGAAACCAGGGATGTACTGTATGGTGACTAACGCAATGTAATTAAAAAAATTAAAAAAAAGAAAAGATTCCCCCTCTTAGAACAAAACAAAACACCCTGGCGGGGTGGGGGGGTGGGGGGGGAGGAAGCATATGTTAACATATATCCTTGTTTGTGCTTTTGCCTGTCCCCTATAAGATTCATTGGGATTTCCATAAAAATTTTAAAGAAAAAAAAAAAAAAAGAAGGGGGTCTCTAACCCCCCTGATCGTGATTTCTGAAGAGCTCCGACAAGAAGACGGACAGCACCAGCTGCTGGGCTCAGCCCAAAGCCAGGCACCCCTTGCAGCTTCTCCCTGACTCTCCCTGCAAGATCCCCAGGCCAGCGGACCCTCGTGACTCCCAGGACATGTGGGTCCTCCCCTGGATTGAGAGGGTGGTGTGCACGTCCTGCCCACCCCATCGATGAGGGAGGGATTCCCACGCCTTCTTTACGAAGATGGCCAAAAGCAGCCTGTGTGACAGTGGACAGATGAGACTGACAACCCTGAGCAGTCCCACGCTCTCACGGCAGGGGCAGGAGGACACCTCACGCCACACAGGGCCTTACGGGGTGGCACGTGGGGACAGCATCATCACACAGGGACTGTGCAGGGTGGGCTCTGTAGAAGGAAGAGACTAGGTGACCCCGGGTTTTCAGAGCAGATGGGACTGGGTCGTAGGGATAATACCACAGCGGTCAGGGAACGGCAATCTGCTCTTCAGGGATGAACAGGAACCACGTCTGGTGCCTTGAGGAAGGGACTGGTCCCTGGGAACCTTATCTACAGGATCAGAATGAGGTGGGAAATTCGCTGGATCATTCCGGGCCCTCCCGGTTACACTGATGTCATGGCGGCACATGACAGTGAACTTGAACATTAGGACTTAGCCCAGAGGGGATAGAGGGCTGAAGGTCCTCTCCCGGGTCTGCTTCTGGGACAGGGACCCCAACATGTACAAGTAGGGGGGTTGGGGGCGGGAGACAATATTTATATCCTGGAGAATAGAATCAGTCAAATTGCTCTCCTAGAACACAGCACAGGACATACAACACAACCACCCTTGGCTGTGGAATGTAGGCACAGATGAGGTCAATGTCAGTGGGGATCTGGGCCTGGGGACAGGGTGGACGCTGTCCCTGAGGCAGGCTGTGATCCTGGGGAAAGCTGGGGCAAGGGTTTCATAATGGGAAATATTTATGATTAAGAGAATGGGGGGAAGTTCTTAAAAGCAGGAGAAGACCAGGGGGGACCTGGCTGGCTCGAGGAAGAGCACGAAACTCTTGATTCCCGGGGGTGAGTTTGAGCCCCGTGTGGGGCGTAGAGATTCCCTACAAATAAAATTGAAAAAAAAAATAAAAGGAATGAGAAGAGCAGTTACATGTCCTGTGTGTCGCTGGCAGGAAGTGCAGGGGGCTGAGGTGGGGACGGCTGTACCGGGACAGCCACTCTCCCCGGGCTCACAGGGCTGGGGGTGACCTTGAGATTCCAAGTGACGCTGGTAGACAGTAAGCTTTCCCTCCCGTTCCCCTATCTCTGAGGGGCCACCCAGCACTGGTCCCAAGAGCTGCCACCAGGCCAGGGGTCTCTGCCCACCCAGGGGCTCTGCCCAGCCTTGCGCTCTCACTTGAGGATGGGAGACAAGCAGGGGATTCTGCCAGCTCGCTGCTGGTGCTTTAGAAAGCTCCCCTAACACCTCTTTTCCTTGTGTACAAGATTCAACTTCAGGACAAAAACCATTTTGTGGCAGGATTCCTAGCTGACCTCCTCAACTCTTTTTGTGTTCCCTTTCTCCCCTTCGCAAAATAGCTCCCACTTTCTCCCAGGAGGTTTCCAGCCCATTTTATGGCTGGCCTCAGGGAGGATTTCTTGGCCAGCGCAAACAGAAGTTGTTTGCGAACAACCTTCCCCACTTGCTGGTTTATCTGGAAGCCCGAAGCCCTTGGCAGGATTACCTCGCTCGTGGGGAGAGGAGGGAATGCCTTGGGGGCTGTGGGACACTGGGATGACTTCTCCTCACCTTGATTCTGGCAGCGCCTGAAGGAGCAGGTGACGTCACAGGGACACGGTCCACTCAGAGAGGTGGCCCCTCGTCTCCATGGATCTCAGACTTGGCGGGACCCAGTGAGGCCCAAGCGTGAGACCAGAACAGGGGCCAGCAGCTCAGCGCAGGCAGATGGCTCTGCTCGGAGTTCAGGCAAACGTTCGTGACCTTCCACGGCTGTGTGTCTTCTTCAGACGCTGCCCTGAAGCAAATGAGAGGAGGGAGAAGCCCCCCAAATCACAGAGACGGAGCGTTTCAGCGTCTGGGTCGGCGGTGCTGGGGTGTCAGACTATGGATGGCTTCAGAGAAGGAGACATGAGGGTTTGCTCGGACCCCAGATTATAGAACCAACAAGTCCGTTCCGACTCCAGCTCCACTTCCTGCCCCAAGGCAGCTCGCAGAGAGCCCTCGAGTCGGGTGGAAGCCCAGTGAGAGGCGGCGTCTGGGAAGGAGCAGCACGGCTTCCGCGCTCTGGGGGACCGCTCTCTGGGAGCCCCCTCTCCACAGGCCTCCTGCAGCCAGAGGGGGGAGAGTCCCAGGGACAAAGAGCGGGAAGAGGACACGCATTTCCCCTCAGCCGAGTCCACCACTGGTGTGTCAGTGAGGACCAGAGTAGACACGGGGGAGGCCTCTGGGTGGTGGCTTAGGCTGGGGTGAGTGTGCCTGGGGGTGGCGGGGAGGCCAAATCCCACGTGGACCCGAGCGACGTGCCTTTGGGGGGCTTCCGATTTTTATGTTAACAGCGAACACCACCAGCCTCAAAGCGTTTTCTCCGGACCTGACCTGTAGCCGGTCAGACCCCATCAGGCCCGGCCGGGGTCCCGAGGCTGCCCTGCCCTGAGCTTCAGGGGCCCACGGAGGACAGGACGTTTGGGACACCGGGCCTCAACATCGTCAGCCCTTCTCTCCCTAACTCCCCGGAAGCATGTGTGAGCGGCTCCTTCCTTCTTCTTGAAAACCCCGTCTGGGCCCTTGGTCTGTCCCCTCTCCCCTCCCGCCCGTCTTGCCTTCCGGGGCCCGGAGCAGACAAAAATGACAAAGACAGCCAT
The DNA here is from genome assembly GCF_024610735.1 of Ursus americanus. Lineage (NCBI taxonomy): Eukaryota > Metazoa > Chordata > Mammalia > Carnivora > Ursidae > Ursus > Ursus americanus. The sequence goes on from NC_142142.1 coordinate 43,605,017, forward strand.
GTATGCGGAATTCCTACGACCTGGACGGTCGACCCACAGGGCAACACCGAGCTACGGCATTCCAGAAAAGCAATGGGAAGAATTTATCATCAAAAAACGTTTCTCCCATTTTCCTCAGTGAGACACAAATCTTTAGTAGAAAGCGTCTGGCAAGCGTCAAGGAGGAAACTCAGAGTAAGACCCCACCGCGCCCGTCACTGTGAGATCGCAGCACCTGGGGCAAGAAGAAGGAGGGTAGGACCCTTTCCTCAGAGGAGAGCAGGGGGACTGCCGAGTAACCCAAGTGACATCCTTCGTATCAGGAGTGGCACCGGCTGCTGGAGACAATGGAGCTGTAACGCCTACAAGCTCAGGGGTCCGCCTGGATTTCAGATGACACAGGACAGAGATTTCTGCCTTCGTTCAAATAAACACTTAATTCGTTAGAAAGATAAATGAGGAGAAATGCAGAGGAGGCTTTCAAACTGTTCTTGAACTCACAAATAATCATAGAATTTTCTTATTTCATAGAAATTTGGAAGATTGTGTTTTAAAAAAGCCCATCAGATCCACAAAGGAGAAAAAGAAGAAAGAAAGAGAGAGAGAAAGAAAGAAGAAAGGAAGGAAGGTAGGAAAGATGGAAGGAAGGGAGGAAAGCAGGCAGACCCCAGCAGCCTCCTGGCTGGTCTCCCTGCCTCCACCCCAGCCCTCCTCCTCACCCACACACCTTGTGCTGCACACCTGCAGGCAGAGTGCTCCTGCGACTCCACAGGCACATCAGGTCCCCCGTCTGCTCAACACCTTCCCTGCCTCCCCGGAAACTCGCTCTCAGGAAAGCTGGATCCTTCCAGGGACTGCGAGGCCCTGCACGATCCGGGGTCCAGTGGTTCTCTCCCCTCACCTGCTATGACCCCGCCACTCCAGACTCTCCACGCTCCTTAGGGATTCAAGCAAAGCCCGAGCAAGTCCTGCCTCAGGACCTTTGCACTTGCTGCTCTGAAAGGTCTTTCTCTGGGAGTCTCAGGCCTCACTCACCTGCTTCCTCAGGTCCCTGCTCACAGGTCACCTTTTTGGTGACGTCCGCAGCTGTGTCTGCGTAGCCAGAGAAAACCCCCCTGTGCCCACCTGGTCACCTCGATGAGAGGATCCCTTGAGTGTCACTGTCACAAACCTGGCCTCCACTCTGGCACAATGGTCAATACTACACTGAGCAGAGGAAATGTTCTCGAATAGTTTTCATTCACAACAAAGTCGCTCATTCAACACACACGAAGAGGCAATGACTCTCCGCCACGCATCACAGCGATACCTTGTAACATCATGACGCAGAGTTTAAATCCCACTAAGATTCCCTCCCGGGTTCGTCGGCGCTCTAGGCATTAAAGGCACGTGTGTACTGAATCGGTAAATAGGGAGACGTAAGCTAGGAAGCTCTGTGGGTGTCCGAGGATCTCGGGGTGACGGGTTCCCCAGAAGCAAACCCTGACGAAGGTCCTGCCGGATCAGACAGCAGGTGGATGAGAACTTTTCTGTTGAAGGAACGAAAGACTGAAATGTTATGGTAGAAACATTTTCCTGTGTCATAATGTATGAAGGAAAACCCAAAATCTTTGCTTTCGTGGCAGATTACTGAAAAGAGTAAAGAAAATTCTTCTACAATCCCTTATGAAGAACACATCAATAGCTCAAGGGAACTGTCCTTCTAACAGAGAGAAAACCAATGCCCAGTTTGCACAGGCTCCTTTTTGATATTAAAATTCATTTAACTATGTGTGGGGCAGCTGGTTAGCCGACTGACTCTTGATTTCGCTCAGGTCATGAGCTCGGGGTCATGAGATCGAGCCCTGGGTGGAGCCCAGCACTGCACAAAGTCTGCTTCTCTCTCTCTCTCCCTGTCCCGCTGCCCCTCCCCCGCTCTGGCTCGCTTTCTCTAAAACCGAATAACTACATCTCTAAAAAAAATTAAAAGTCTTTCTCCCCCTCTCTCTCTACTCTTCTGCTCTCTCTCTCTCCAATAAATAAATCTAAAATTCATTTAACTTAATTAAACGCTTTCTAATTTGACCACACATCAAAATTCCTTTGCAAAGTTTCCTTTCTCATAAACCTTCTACAGCTTTCTCTTTTACATTCAGATTTTGTCCTGGGTTTTTTCTCTTCCCCACTTTAAAATAATCGGTCTCTCTTAGGACAAAATTCCTTTCTTTTCCCTCAACAAAGAATGCCTTTCCATTCTTTCTACCCTTTATTATTGGAAGCACAGCTCCCACTTTCCTGCATTAGGGGGAGTCTCCCTTAGTTCTTCTGCTTGTTTTAGTTACATACATTACAGTTCTTCGCCCTTAGAAACCTGATTTTTTCTGAAAATAGAGAAGTCTACAAGCATGAACAGCCTATTGTTCCAACATCCTGGGGCTTGGCAAATGTATGAATATGTTTTATAATTTCTGGAAACATATTTTCTTCTGGTAAATTTGTTTCAGGGTTTGTAACATGTTTACTAACAGACCCAGGTCTCTTTGGCGGGGCCTGTGAGAAAGGAAGTCGGTGTTTGGCAATTACCGTCTTAGTCCTTGATCTTATCTGTCTTGGCCTAGACGGTTACTGGCTACCTATCATCTCATTCAGCTTAGGATCACTTAAGGCGTCAGACGACCAGAAGATCCCAGAAACTTACAAAGTCCACCTAAAAATGTTTTTATGCTATTTCTATTTATTTTCTTTGCTCCTAATAATTATCTTTATACCGTTCACAACAACTCAATGAGACATTAGACACAGTGGCCATCATTCCAAGCTATTTTGCTTGCTGACAATTTTGTGAGAGAGAGCATGAGCTGGTTTGACCAGGTAGAATACAGGTGGTATTTCTGCACGATCATTAGTCCTGCTACGTCTGAAGACAGGCCCGATTTCATGAAACCAAAGTCAAACTAGCTCTTCCTTGCCAACGATTATGCCAGAGCCCATGAGCCTGAAAAGTAGTGGGGTTGGTTCCTGTGATCATTCTGAGAATTTCTATGAAGACTTTAATTTAGGAAAGTGCTTGATTTTCTTTATGTCAGTTACCTAGAGTCCTTTTCGAATGAATTTCGGGGATCCCATCTGGAGGTAGAAAATAGCACCCATCTCCAACACATGCAAATGGACCTTGCAGATGGCTGGGACAGAGACCTTCAGACTCCCCACGCTCAGGATTCCCCAGGGGCCCAAGTTCCAAATGCAGTTCCAGCTCCTGATATGATCACCTCCCTGAAGTCTGTCCTGTGATATTTACATCTCAGAGGCCCAGAATGCAAGCTACAAGCCCTTTGGGATAAACAGGGGAGGGCTGGGGACTGGGGACAAGGCCTCAGCAGTGTGGCTGGTCTCCAGGGCTGCATTCTAGTGTCCCAGAGATCTGTAAGGTGGGGCAGGGACTCCGAGGCCTCAGGAACTGGGCTGCCCCTGAAACGCTATCATAGGTGGGGCCACCCTCCAGCCACGTGTTCTTCTGCAGTAAATACCTTCGGGAAGGTTGCAGAGGCTTTTCTGCCCCTCTGGGGAACTAGTCCATTTTACTTGAGGGGAGGACGCACACTTTTTTTTTTTTTTTTTTTAATTGTATCAGGCTCCGCAATCTGGCCAATTTCAAGGACAGAGCTAGTCTGTAGTTTCTGCGGGACAAAGAGTAACAATTGCTGGCCATATTGAACAGCCCGAGTCTGTCGTTTCTTACTGGTGTTTTGCAAGGACTCTCTCAATGAAGCTATTTTGGAATTTTGAGGCCTTTTGGAAGCTTTTGCATGCCAGTTAGAATAGGTATCCCGTCCTGCTTGTTGAATTCTGGAACCCTTACTTGTATGTGCACTTCTCACATTTTCTCACATCTTCGTAACGGCTGTTGTCGTAATCCTGAAGGGTTTCAGTGGTTTGGCAGGATGTTTAGCCACAAACGCAGTTCCCCCACATTTCTGTCTGGGCGGGTCCAAACGGGTGCTAAGCACCAGATTTTGGGGCCCTCAACCTGATCATTACCATAACAAGCTTTCAGGACACAGTAACATTTTTTCATTTTGGTAGATATTTCTAGCTTCCAGGACCATAGGTTTCAGACATAAATTAAGCACGCGTGCCCGGAGAAAGCACCTTTGAGTGTCTAGAGTTTAAGCATTCCTTTGGTGAATCCTCTGGGCTCTTGGACCCGAACTCATCCCCTGAAAGGAACGTGCCCTGGGGTGAGTTGTGCGGTGGTTCCTGGTGCAGCTCCTCTCCCGGAAGTCTTCTTAGGCGGGCGGGGACCCTAGGGCCCATCTGACCGGTTCCATGACCAGCTCCCTGAACTCAGACATCCCTGGGTTTGGTGGCAAGTGCTCTGATACTCTCAGTGCTCACCTAGGCCCACCAATTTAGGTGGCATTTTGGCCTCCAAGCGCCCCATCAGCGGGAGCCTTCATCTGCACACAAGGGGGCAAACAGGTGAAGCTCGATCTATGGGCAGGAACCGAGAATGTGACTGTGTCCTGCCTTTGAGAGACCCGAGGGCACCACCCCCAATTCCCATGGACCTGGGACTTGGACTGGGGAAAGGACCTAGCAGCAGAAGCGCCCCAACCCAGTCTGGGAACTGCACACTGGCCCTGACTCTTCCTTCTTGGAACTGGGACAGGATTAAGGGCTGGGGTTTTCCTCTCAAAAACCTAGCAATGGTGGTCTAAAAGGCTCAGGGCTCAGCTCTGGGCAGAACCTTCTGCCAGCTCAGGTGCGTTCCAGGCACCACGGATGCTGAAAATGCATGTGAAAATAACATGAAAATTAGCTTCGTGGTATAAGCAGGTTTGCATTCCTAGATAAGGAAAAATCTCCAATTCCTGGGGCACTTGGGGGTCTCAGTCAGTGGAATGTGTGACTCCTGATCTCGGGGTTGTGAGCTCGAGCCCACATTGGTGCAGAAACGACTTAAAATCTTTACCAAAAATTTGAAATCCTAAAGACATCTCGCTCGGCCACAATCTATCATACGCTCCTTTCAGCACTGCGACCCCGCTGGTCCTGCACAGTTCTCAGGACGGCTGCTCTGGACTGCCCTGGATGGGGCCCAGGAGCCTCCAGCGGAAGCCCGAGTTCTCCCTGCCCCGCAGTTACTGCTTCTCTGTGTGAGATCGAGCACTAAGTCATGCAAACTACGCTTCTCATTTCTGCTACACCATCGTCACTTCTCTATTTTCTGCTAATTTGGCAATCAAGAGAAGCGAAATGAGCAATTCTCAAATAATCCATCTGAGCTCACCCCTGAGACCAAGCCTCCTAGGCAGGGCAGGGCAGCGGGTCCGTGACTACCCCCTTGTGACATCGGGGAGCATTCCCGGGTCAGGAGGTGCAGGGATGTCAGGCCCCAGGTGTGCAGGCCGCTCAGGGGTCCACTAGGGATGCTCAGAGCTCCAGACTGATTCCGAGCTACAGACAGGCGCGGGGCTGCCTGTGTGCGAGGTGAGAGCCTGAGCAGCGGCAGCGGGCAGCCTGACAAGCTTCAGCCCACATGGGTTGGACCTGGGCTCCTGTGCTTGTCCTGCGGTGGGGCCAGTGGGACCCTGCCCTGAGCTGCCTCACACAGGGCTGCCTCGGATTTGCAGAAAGCCTCCAAGGACTGACTTCTGAATCCCCGATCCAGAGCTTTTGGGGGAGTCCTAGACAGTGGCTGCATGTGTGTTACAGATGATTAAAGGAAAATAATCACATAACGGAGACAAACAGAATCAGAGAAAACTGACTTGGAAGTGACTTGGCATTGTCTTGAGGCTGACTGATGGCTCTGCTGAGGAGGGAGAAGACAAGGAACCTTCAATCGTTTCCATTTCTAAAAGCCAAGGGGCTCCCGGGTGCCTCGGGGCATTAAGCCTCTGCTCCTGGCTCAGGTCATGAACTCGGGGTCCTGGGATCCGACCCTGGGATCCAAACCTGGAACAGGCTCCCAGCTGAGCGGGGCGTCTGCTTCGCCCTCTCTCTCTCTCCCTCTGCCCCTCCCCGTTGCTCCTGCTCTCTCTCTCCTCAAATAAATACATAAATACATGAAATCGTTAATAAACAAAAGCTGAGAACTTTGCTTTTGTGGAGAGATGGTTGAGCCAGTACATCTGGGAAGTAGAACCAGGGCCAATGTCGGGAGCGGAGACGAAAAGCGTTCCTCCTAGTGATGTGAGCAAGTCTCTGGGCCGCGCTGTGCTTGCTGCTGGGCTCCAGGGCAAAGAGAGGGGAGGGGGCTGGGAGAGGAGTGTGGAGGGCAGTCTCGCACCCTGTGCAGCACGCCCCTCTGTGAAGCCTCGACCCTCAAAATCCCCACGTGCCCAAATACCCTTTGTTCCTTCGAAGGTGAAGGGGTGACACTCGGCGAAGGGGCTACTCTCCTTGCGGAGGTGGTGTCAGCCCAGGTAAAGGAAGCGGTGGCAGGTGAAATGCGCTGAGATCCTGAGTCCAGGGAGAGGAAGACCTTGGAACCCACAGTGGCCATGAGAGAGTCAAGTGTGTCATACTCACACGCACGGATGCAGAATTTCCAAGTAAACTGGGGCTTTCCTGGTGAGGGGAGAGCAGGCCTCGGACAGAGGTGCTTGGAAGCCCCCTGTGTCCCGGTGGGCTGCGGGGGCAGAGCCAGAATGCCGTGGACGCGGTGCTTCCACCCAGCGGCGCCTGCTGGAGGACGGTGCTCAGGAAACAGGTGTTCCTTGGAAGGAGAGAGCCAGGGGCTAGAGAGGAAGATTGTGAGGTGACTGCATGTCCTAGAGAGACCGGGCCGACCTCGCAGGGCTCTGAGGGAGAGAGGGGAAGGAGGCTGGCTGAGTCCCCCAGGCCATCTGAGTGAGTCGTGCCTTCTGGGTCACCAGCTGCACTCTGCGCCCCCCCCCTCAGGAAGGAGGAGCCTCTGAATCCCCATGGGGCCCGATGCCTGCGTGGTACCCAGCACAGGGGGACACAGGGCCTGGCTGGACTGTGCCCTCCCCGCAGAGGCTGCATGCAGGGGCAGCCTTGCTCCCAATGTCGTGACTGCATGAGAGCCAAGACTGGTCCGCCTGCCCCCCCGGAATCCCCAGGCCACTGAGTGCATGGGTGAGGACGGACAGGGGCCAGGGATCAGGTCCCCTGCTGCCCTCAGGACGGAGCAGAACAGAATGGCCACAGCTGAGGCTAGACGCCTGGGATGCTGAACGGCGACGGACACGCAGACGTGGACATGTCCTGAAGGCTCTAAGTGAGGCCCCAGGACAGGCCTGTGGACAAGCTCTCCACTGTCCCAGGTGTGAGTCAGGCAGCCGCACACAGGACAGGGTAGCCACACGCCATTTCTGTGTGGTCCCCACCCTGTCTGTTTTTGTTTTGTTTCTTTGTTTGACTGAAGAGGCAGAAATCATTTGAAAGATGTTCTCTCCATTGCTGTTACTTATTTACGTGCTGGTTGGTTTCGTGTTGCTGAGCTCAAGCCTTGGGGTCGATGCCCTTTGCTCTGGTAGAGCCATTCCCCTAACATCACCACATGGGAGCCCGGACTGTGAGGGGCAGCTGTCCCCGAGTCCCCCGGAACCCAGGCAGTCCTGGGGACCCCATGCCGACATTTGCAAGGATTTATTATGAGGGATGGCTCAGCTTGTTCCCATCCTGCTGCTAAAATGAGTAAATAAATAAAGTAGAATTGATGAGGTTACAGGGGCTTCCCTCTTCAGCCACTTGCCTCCTGAAACTTCCAAACTTACCACCATGTGATTTCTTGTAATTTTCAGTGATCTGTGAAATAACATTTTTGCATTTTTCAGAAACATGTAAACCACAAGCCTCAGCAAGTAGGAACAGAAATACAGAAGAAAACCATGACCTTTCTTTCACATGAGCAATGAGGCTGGAATCATTCATATCCACGTTTTTAGGAGAAATAAGCATGTGAGCCCCAGGCTCAGACACTCTTCTTGGCCCCTGCTTGAGGCGAGGGCAGTTTGAAGCCAGCTGTCCTTGGGGACTAGGGAGCAGGGAGCCTCCATCTCCCTGGCCCCCCAGGGGCCAAGGTCCCTGCAAAGAGAACAGAGGGGCCAAGGTGGTGGTGGAGGTGGGGGGCCTGGAGCTGAGCTGGAGTGTCAGCACACACAGTGTCTAGACAGCCGTAAGGGAGACGCTGCCCCCCCCCCCCCCCGGGGAGGCAGGTATCCCCAAAGGCCCATCTGCTATACAGGTTTGGGGCAGTGGCCAAGGACAACATAATTAAATCACTAGTACCAGCTGAGCTGTGGACATAGGGGTGGTTCACAGTGATTTTTGCCCAGAAGAGCTCTTTAATCAATTCATGCCCTTTCTTATTTAAGAACTGTGACCCAGGGGCGTGTGGGCGGTACAGGTTGGTTGAGGGTCTGACTCTTGGTTTTTGCTCAGGTCCTGATCTAGGGATCATGGAATCAAGTCCTGTTTGGGGCTCTGAGCTCAAAGCAGGTTCTGCTTGGAACTCTCGCTTCCTCTCCCTCTGCCCCACCCCCACCTCAAATAAATATTTAAATCTTAAAACAGGCACACGCACATGAAAAAAACCACGTGACCCAGAACTTCATTGCTAAAGGCAATATTGGATATTTCCAGCTGGGTGCTGGGGAGGTGGCGAGAATGAGGCCATGGCCCAGCCCTTGAGGGCTCTAGGGGGCCAGGGCCATAGGAAAAGATAAAGTCTGAGTCTTAACTAAAGTGAGTCTTAATTTTGTCTCTGTAAAGCAGTGTGACCCAGGACAGTACTTGATGTCCTGAATCCGCAAGTCCTCCCTGGCGAAGCAGACGCAAAAGCCCTTCCTGGTCCGTGATTTGCGGGGAAGAGTCCAGCTGGGCACGCATGTGCGGCATCTTTAACAACCGCAGGGAGCTCTTGAAATCTGATGACCTCTTCTCTGTCTCAGGTTCAGCCGCGAAGCGAACCTTTAAGGCTGCTCTCCGCTTTGTGACCTGTGCTCCTGAGTGTCAGTGAGATCACTTTTCTCCGGGTGGGAAGAGAGCGAGGGGCAAACGCTCAGCCTTTGAAGGGGGTGGGGAGCATGCGCACAGGCCCCGCCCTAATTGGGACGGCACAGTCTCTCCCCCGGCTCTCTGGGAACCAGGGAAACAGGCCTCCCCTGAGCTGGTAACGTCTCCTGAACTCATGCCACCTTTTCCTTCCCCTAGCCTGCCCTCCTCCTCACCTGCCACTGATAAGAGTTAAACCCTGGGCTCACTTTTCTCCCCTCCTATGCCCATCTTTCTCTGGATTACCTCTCTCTCCCTCCACCCCTCCCTCTCTCCCTCCCTTTCTCACTTCCTCTGGGTGGGAGAGATCAGGCTCTCCTCTGAGGCAGTCTCTGGTCGGGAGGGGGGGCATCTTGCGCCCCACAAGGTACGACACCCTATGCCCCTCTCAGTCTTCCCTGTCCCCCTCAGTATCAGGAAAAGGACGTTTATGCTCAGACCCCTCCCAGAGCAGCATGAGTGCCAAGTAGCAGGACTGGAAACATAGAGACCAAGACCACAAGGACCATCCCCTCAACCTCTGCCCTCTGCCCTGTCCGCATCTGGGAGGAACAGGATAGAGGGGGAGATAAGGAGGAGCTGGGCATCCTGCTGCCTCCACGAGCAGGTGCACACTACGACCAACATCACCACCTGTGCTTTGATCCCTAAGGAACACTCAGAGCCATGAACACTTTCGTGCCGGCCCCTCCTCCTCTGGGCTCCAGTTGGCTCCACGTCCCAAACAGTGGGGGCTTCTAGAAACAGCTGGTTTGCGGTATTTCCTTTGGTAGGCTGTCTGGAAAGAGACCCCACCCCCACCCCCTGCAGCCTCACTACAGGTGAGTCCAGTCTGGCACTCTCTGACTGTAGGGGAGGCAAGGCCAGCAGACATGCTCTGACCAGGAGACAGGGGTTACACTGGCTGCCCCTAGTATCTGAGGCCTCAGAGAGATCAGGTGGAAAACGAGGACTTACAACACCTCCTCCCTTCCTTAGGTATAAAATTTGAGTTGTACAGGAGGTCATGAGAAATTTCCTACCCTGTCCCCATCCTTCCCACAGACCCATCACACAGCCTTGTTTGGCAGAGACTATAGGACCAGGGATAGCAGGGCACAGTGGGAGGGCTTGGGTCTTCCAACATTCAGTGGAGGTGTGACAAAGACCTAAGACACCAGGAGGGGAGAGGAAGACGTGGTCGCAGCTACAGCGGAGCTCTGGCCACCCCGCTCCAGCTCCTGACTCACCGCTGTTCTCTCTCACCAAGAACAAGTCAGTCAGGAAGCTACACTGCAGCCATGGCATTTAATGACACCAGGAAGACACCCATGGAACTGGAGGTGGTGATTCACCGAATTAGAATTACTCTCACCAGCCGCAATGTAAAATATTTGGAAAACGTGTGTGCTGACTTGACCAGAGGTGCAAAGGAAAAGAATCTCAAAGTGAAAGGAACAGTTCGAATGCCTACCAAGATACTGAGAATCACTACAAGAAAAACTCCCTGTGGTGAAGGTTCTAAGACATGAGATCCTTTCCAGATGAGGGTCCACAAGGGACTCACTGATTTGCACCGTCCTGAGTTTGTTCAGCAGATTACTTCCATCAGTATTGAGCCGGGAGTTGAGATTGAAGTCACCACTGCAAATGCTTAAATCAACCTTTTAAATAAATTGATTATCAGTTGTTTAAAAAAAAAAAAAGAAAATACAAGGGGCTCAAACTCATCTGAATTGAATATAAATTTCCTCAGACATGACTTGAGGGCTCTCTGCAAGCTTCCTTGGGGCAGGAAGCGAAGATGGAGTAGGTATGGATTTGTTGATACTATGATCTGGGGTCCAGGAAATATCTGTTTCATTCTCTTGAAGTCACCCAGAATCCAACACCCCACCACCACCGACCCAGATGCTAAAACAATCCATCTCTGTGATTTTGAGGTCTTCCCCCCTCCACTTATTTCCTTCAGGGCAGCGTCTGAAGAAGACAACACCCGTGAAGTTCACGAACGTTTGCCTGAACTTCGAGCAGAGCCATCTGCCTGCGCTGAGCTGCTGGCACCTGTTCTGGTCTCACGCTTGGGCCTCACTGGGTCCCGCCAAGTCTGAAATCCATGGAGACGAGGGGCCACCTCTCTGAGTGGAACGTGTCCCTGTGACGTCACACGCTCCTTCAGGCGCTGCCAGAATCAAGGTGAGGAGAAGTCATCCCAGTGTCCCACAGCCCCCAAGGCATTCCCTCCTCTCCCCACGAGCGAGGTAATCCTGCCAAGGGCTTCAGGTTTCCAGATAAACCAGCAAGTGGGGAAGGTTGTTCGCAAACAACTTCTGTTTGCGCTGGCCAAAAAATCCTCCCTGAGGCCAGCCATAAAACGGGCTGAAAACTTCCTGGGAGAAAGTGGGAGCTATTTTGCGAAGGGGAGAAAGGGAACACAAAAAGAGTTGAGGAGGTCAGCAGGAATTCCTGCCACAAAATGGTTTTTGTCCTGAAGTTGATTTTTGTATACAAGGAAAAGAGGTTTTAGGGGAGCTTTCTGAACCAACAACAGCGAGCTGGGAGAATCCCCTGCTTGTCTCTCATCTTCAGTGAGAGCACAAGGCAGGGCAGAGCCCCTGGTCTTCTGGGAGCTCCTGGAACCAATGCAGGGTGGCCTTTCAGAGATATGGGAAGTCTGTGTGGGAACATTAGGGAAAGCTTGCCAGCTACCAGCTTCATTTGCAATCTCAAGGTCATGCCCCGCCCTGTGAGCCTGGGGAGAGTGGCTGCCCTGGCTGTCCCCACCTCAGCCCTCACACATCCTGCCAGCGACACACATAGCTCATGTAGCTGGTCTTCTCATTCTTGTAAGAACTACCCACTCATTTTGCTAATCATAAATATTTCACATGACAGAACCCCTTCTCCGAAATACATTGGTGGGGAGGAAAAAATTTTCTATACGCTTCAAGATTCTTATACGTGGCCTAAGAATTAAATTGACAGGAGACAGATTATCAGGGAAAAAATCAAATTTACTAATGTACATATGGGGGGTTTGCATAAACGTGAGATTCCAAGGGCAGGTGGGCAAACTGAGGCATTTATGCTAATCTGAACTAAGGAGAAGGGCTAGGAGTCTAGGACTTCAAAGGGAAAGAAAGCAATTCACAGGGAGATGAAAAAGGCTAAGGGAGGGATGGAGGTACAGAGAGAGAAAGGGAGGAGACAGGAATCTGAGAAAAAGAGCACCAAGGGCGATGGGAAACAGAAAGCCTTGATCTGGAGGGGGAAGCTGTGGAAATGTCAATACCCAGAGCTGAATAGGACCAGGCTTTAGGGTTTGAACAGGGGCAAGGTGGCCCCATCCTTCGAGGCTACAGGAGCAGAGAAAAGGGCTCAATGAATGACTGAGCAGGTCAAAGACGGGCTAACTCTCTACAATTGTTCACAGTGCCACTGGGGGATTCACGAATCTGAGCCCTTGGTCTCAAGACAGGCACGGAGAGGTCCCCACGGTCCTGGTGTCCATATGGGAGACTGTCATCTGGAGAGGAAGACAAGAGAAGAGGATCTCTGATTTGTGGCCTCCAAGATCAAGTGTGTCCCACATTCAGGGTAAAAAATGCATATTTTTTGAGAGAATGAATGATTCAGCCAATGGGAAGAAACAGCACATGGTCCTAAGGGTTCAGGTTGCCAGGTAAGAAGGGACATCAGCCACCACCCTGCAAGGACGGAGAGGCCCCTAGTGGGCCATCTTCCCCCAAGCCCTCACCTTGCCCCCAAGGCCTCCAAGTCCCTAAAGCACTACCACAAGCAAGCTCCACTTGAATTTGCATAGCTAGTCGCTCCCATCCCTGAGTCTGCATGGGGACTCCACAAAGACCCAGGGACCCCGCAACAAGCCCTTTTCCCCTGATAACTCTGTTGGTCCAGTCAAGGGCCAGGGGCAGTTCATCACCAGATCCAGGACCCTTGTGCCACTTTTTCCCCCAAAATGATTTCACAGTCCTTTATTCACTCTCATGTGTATGCTTAGATGATATTTATTTATTTTTTTAAAGATTTTATTTATTTATTTGACAGAGAGAGATAGCCAGCGAGAGAGGGAACACAAGCAGGGGGAGTGGGAGAGGAAGAAACAGGCTCATAGCGGAGGAGCCTGATGTGGGGCTTGATCCCAGAATGCTGGGATCACGCCCTGAGCTGAAGGCAGACGCTTAACGACTGCGCCACCCAGGTGCCCCGCTTAGATGATATTTAAATACTGCCAGGTTGATTTCAGCCCTTGGCTCAAACAATGCAAACACTAATTTTGCATACAGTAACAGAACCCCGATCTGGGAGAGCTTTCCCAGTGCTTAAGGGTGGAGTGTGTAGGGAAGAGCCAAATGCTAAGCCCTGTAAGGAATTTACAGATCTTAACTCCAGGAAGCAGATTATAAAGCTGTGGGGACATTTACTTAACACGGTCCCCCACAGGGAAATCCATGATGCATTCTGGCCATGGCGCCTTTTGCAGCTTTTTAAGAAAAATCCCCTCCTGATCTCTCTGCTTTTGATCCCAGGGCTCCTGAGAGCCACCTGCCTCAAAATCAGGCAAAGGTCACCCAGGCGATGTCTCAGGCCCCACCTTACCTTCATGGTCTGTCCTCAGAAAGTTCTGTTGGTTCCCTTCAGTGTGGATGGCACTTTGCCCACCCATGGAAACCTCAACTTCACTGATATCCATTTGGGCATTGAAATACACATTAGCATTCCATCTTACACTCTGGAAATATCCTACAATTGGAAAGTGAAAACAGGCATAATGAGGCTCTCCGGGCCCTGCCTTCCCCCAGGTCAGGAGAGAGCACACCCTCTGGGCCACTGGCAGCCTGGACAATGGCCAGTTGCCAGGCCTGATGAGGTGGCTGAAAGCACGGGATTTCTGGGTGCTTGGCTCATACCTGGGAGGACTGACAGGCTCCCCCTCTCCTCCCAGGGATGGACTGTGCTGCCTGGGAAAGGTCAGGTCCTACCCCGTAGCTCCTCCAGCCCCACTCATATGGTCCCATGACCATCTCCCCAGTCCTTCCTGAGAGGAGCCCACATTGCCTTCACCACCCACAAAACCTTCTTTGCTCCCTTTCAACTCAAATTGAGGGCTCTCAGCAAGAAGGCCTGAGGAGCCAGGGAGTGTCAGGGATTAGAACTGAGGTGGGAAGGAGGTGAAGTAAAATTGGGAAAGGGGGGAGGAAGGAGAAAGGGAAGAGCAGGGACAGAAGTGGAAGAAACAGAGAGGGGAGGCAGAGGGGGAGGACACACATGGGGTGAGGGGGCGAAGGCTGTGATCACCTCTGAGGTTAAGGTTTGGCCCTTGCTCTTCACCTCCCCGTAGCCCACCAATTCACAGCTCACCTGCAGCCTGTCGCATATGTCCTCCATGATGCCCAGACGCTCGACTTCTCTGCAGGTATCCCAGCATGTAACAGGTGATGAGCAACACGATCGGTGACAGCAGCAGCAGCGGTGGGATGACGGGTCCCATTGCGCGTGCAGGCCCGGGGAGCAGAAGGCAGGGCAGAGCCACAGGCCTGAGTATAGGGCTTTACCACCCTGGCTGGGAGGGCTCGCCAGTGGGAGCTGAGGCACAGGGCTGCACTTCCACCCCAGAATGAACAGGCTGGCTGCGGGGAGCCCCAGGCTTCCTGCCTGCCTCTCGGGGGTGGGGCACACCACCATGTGATTTCTTATCCTTAGATGGCTTTCCTGAATATGGTGTGAGCCCAGACTGAAACCTCCTGATTTCTCAGAAATGGATAAGTGCCTTGACTCTTGCTTAAAACACACACACACACACACACACACACACACACACACACACACACACAGTATAGTGAACTTCCCTTCTTGAAGAGGAAAATGACCCTGAGCAGTCCCAGGCCAGGAGGCCCCACAAAATGGAAAGTCACTAACAATAAGCTAGAGATAACCAGAAGCCTTCCTGGGAGCAAGAGATAATCAGCCATTTCTGCTTCTGTAAACAGGCTTCTGGGAACAGGCTCCCCGCACTACCGTTCCCACCTAAAGCAGCCCCCAGTCCCCTAGTTTAAGCCCACTGACCAGCAGTCAGTGTAGCCCTTGGAAGCTGACTGTCTGCAGGGCCCTATAAAAGCCCTGGAACCCTGTGGCCCGGGGCCCAGAATTTGGAGCATGAGCTCATCTGGGTCCACGGGTTGAGAATAAACCTGAGTTCTCCTACTTCTCCAAATGTCATTTGGTCTTTCGCTGGTCTGATTTTTAGTTTTTCCACAACATTTCGACAAAAGAACAGCCTAACAACAAGGCGATCCTCCTTAGTAACCCTAGCAAGGGCTAGCCACAGAAATGTTCCCCACTGCAAGACAGCAGTACTGGCCTCCTCCAGCCGAACCTGGCACTGGCCCCAGCCTGTCAGCAGCGTGGGCTCCAGCCTTAGCTGGGGACGCCCTCTGCCGGGTTCTGTTGCCGCAGTAACACCTGTGTCTGCCATAGAGCCGCTGTCTCCCTCTCCCATTCTCTCTCTCTCTCCTCAATCCCTTGTCACGGGGGTTTACCTAACGGGTTTATCTTCTGGGCAGCCTGCATTCCAGACTAGACATTTTGGTGTGTTTATACGGTGAGGAACGTAGTTTAGAAACACTCCTCTGGAGGGGTGCCTGGCTGGCTTGGTGGGTGGAGCAAGCAACCCTGGATCTTGGGGTTGTGAGTTCAAGCCCCATGTTGGGTGTAGAGATTGCTTAAACAAAAATCTTTAAACACAAAACAAACACTGATCTGGGAAAAGAAAGTTTTGTAGCTTTGTGGGAGTGGGAGACCTTGGGGCCACACCCCAGACCTTGGGGCCACCCTTACCCAAATGCAGAACTCAAGAGTGAACGGATCTGCTCTCCCCTGCATCTCTCCCAGCTTAAGAATGGGAAACCCGCTGAAATAAAGGGCTTACTCCGTAGGGGTCTAATTATTCCCCAGTCCACCTCTGAAGTCTGACAAGGCTGAGACAGCTATGTCATCCCAAAACAGCGTATGACACTGATAGAAAGCTTGCTATGACCCAGACTTACTGCTGAATACGTGAACAATATTGAGGAGGGAACAGAAGGCTAGCTGAGGACAGAGCACAGGCTGACACCCCGCAAGCCCCCGCCCCCCAGGTGGGGTCTGTGTGACATTCCTCAGGCACGCCCCACTGCCCTAAAGCCAAGGGACGGAAAGCAAATGGTTAACTTAGAGAGATTACACTCCTGCGGGACAGGAGTCTCCCTCAGTTTACAAAGGTCTTAGTGATTTACAAGAAGAAAGCCTTCTTATCAAGAACGTAACTTCCATGGGGCGCCTGGGTGGCGCAGTGGTTAAGCGTCTGCCTTCTGCTCAGGGCGTGATCCCGGCGTTCTGGAATCGAGCCCCACATCAGGCTCCTCTGCTGGGAGCCTGCTTCTTCCTCTCCCACTCCCCCTGCTTGTGTTCCCTCTCTCGCTGGCTGTCTCTCTGTCTCTGTCAAATAAATAAATAAAATCTTAAAAAAATAAAAAAATAAAGACTACATGTGTTGGAATGTTGCTTAGAACCATGATGGATTTCAATCTTTACTCTTTTCTGTCAATGTCCTCTTCTAACTTAAGATACAAAATTGGGTAATTTCCATTTTTAAAACTTTTCTTGTATTCTCCATGGGTTAAAAATGGTGGGTTTTTCAAAGCAAGGTGAAATAGGCTGTGACCTCACGTCAGGACCTTCAAGCCTTTGTATTTCGGTCCACATGCCAGGCACCCATCGTAGTCTGAATGCGATGGGGAGACAGGGGGGAGGTCAGGCCTCCCTCCTACAGGGGCCTTTAACAGTGGTGGTAATCATAGCAACTTTCTTGGGGGCGCCTTGGGTCACTCTGGCATGAGGTACCTCTGACACACCCGGTACATATCCCGGACACCACCCGGGAGTCAGTGGAGCTTTTCTTTGGTAATAAACCTTCTCTAGCATGGGCGCTTTCTCGGTCCCCAAGGATTCTCCCTTGGGATGTCTTTTAACCCACTGGAAACAATTCAGATTGCAACATTTAGGAAAGGACTGATGTCCTCTAACATTGCATGGCCTCAGTAGAATCTATCAATTAGATCTCCTCTGCAAGAAACATGGCAGATGGACCGAGGGTACCTTCATTGCCTGTACCTAGGCCTTCATTGCTCTGCACCATGAATGTGACCTAAGGGCCTCCTGCAGAATGTGTTTGCCCAGTCGTGTGGGCTAGTAAACTCCCTCCTGACACATTGGATGATATCTAAATAAGCCTCCTCTGAGTAAACCCAGGTTGCTGGAGGAAACAAGCCCTCCCAGATGAAGGGGACTCTGACTCTCTCTCCCCTCCCCCATTTCACTCTCACTCTTTCTCCTCCTAATTGATTGAGGGCTTCTCCCTCACTCATTTCCCGGGTTAATGGCTATAACTAGAACCAACTCTGGTTAGTCTACCTCGGGACAAGGACCTTAAGGGATATTCCCAAGCAGCTGCTGAAACGCCCTTTGTTTCATGGAAATTCCCTGTCTTCTCTGGTCAGTCACGGACTACCTATTCCCCCGTGTTGGCAGGAAAACATGGCGTTTGCGCCTCTGTGGAGCTGATGAGCTCTAGAGCCAGGAATCCTTTCTCTGCTTCTGGCGCCACTCTGCCTCTTCTGTCTGTGCTCCGGCTCCTCCTGTTTCTGCACCACCTTGGGTGCGCCCTGCATAACCAGCTTCTAGACCATTCTCGGTCCCTTCTACACCATTAGCCCCTCCTTCTACTCTCTCTATCAAGGAGCGAAGAAGAGCATCCTTTTCACACACATCTATGGAAGTTCACGAACTTTTGCCTGAACTCCGAGCACAGCCATCTGCCTGTGCTGAGCTGCTGGCCCCTGTTTGGGTTTCACGCTTGGGCCTCACTGGGTCCCGCCAAGTCTGAAATCCATGGAGATGAGGGGTCACCTCTCTGAGTGGACCGTGTCCCTGTGAGGTCACCCGCTCCTTCAGGTGCTGCCAGAATCAAGGTGGGGAGAAGTGCTCCCAGTGTCCCACAGCCCCCAAGGCATTCCCTCCTCTCCCCATTAGCTAGGTAATCCTGCCAAAGGCTTCAGGCTTCCAGATAAACCAGCAAGTGGGGAAGGTTGTTTGCAAACAACTTCTGTTTTCACTGGCCAAAAAATCCTCCCTGAGGCCAGCCATAAAATGGACTGGAAACTTCGTGGTAGATAGTGGGAGCTATTTTGCGAAGGGGAGAAAGGGAACACAAAAAGAGTTGAGTAGGTCAGCTGGGATTCCTGCCACAAAATGGTTTTTACCTTAACTTGAATCTTCTACACAAGGAAAAGAGGTTTTAGGGGAGCTTTCTGAACCAACAACAGCGACATGGCAGAGTCTCCTGCTTGTCTACAATCTTCAAGTGAGAGCAGAGGGGCTAGGCAGAGCAGAGACCCCTGGTCTTCTGGGAGCTCCTGGAACCAATGCAGGGTGGCCTTTCAGAGATATGGGAAGTCTGTGTGGGAACATTAGGGAAAGCTTGCCAGCTACCAGCTTCATTTGCAATCTCAAGGTCATGCCCCGCCCTGTGAGCCTGGGGAGAGTGGCTGCCCTGGCTGTCCCCACCTCAGCCCTCACACATCCTGCCAGCGACACACATAGCTCATGTAGCTGGTCTTCTCATTCTTGTAAGAACTACCCACTCATTTTGCTAATCATAAATATTTCACATGACAGAACCCCTTCTCCGAAATACATTGGTGGGGAGGAAAATTTTTTCTATACCCTTCGAGATTCTTATACGTGGTCTAAGAATTAAATTGACAGGAGACTGATTATCAGGGAAAAAAATCAAATTTACTGATGTACATATGGGGGGTTTGCATAAACGTGAGATTCCAAGGGCAGGTGGGCAAACTGAGGCATTTATGCTAATCTGAACTAAGGAGAAGGGCTAGGAGTCTAGGACTTCAAAGGGAAAGAAAGCAATTCACAGGGAGATGAAAAAGGCTAAGGGAGGGATGGAGGTACAGAGAGAGAAAGGGAGGAGACAGGAATCTGAGAAAAAGAGCACCAAGGGCGATGGGAAACAGAAAGCCTTGATCTGGAGGGGGAAGCTGTGGAAATGTCAATACCCAGAGCTGAATAGGACCAGGCTTTAGGGTTTGAACAGGGGCAAGGTGGCCCCATCCTTCGAGGCTACAGGAGCAGAGAAAAGGGCTCAATGAATGACTGAGCAGGTCAAAGACGGGCTAACTCTCTACAATTGTTCACAGTGTCACTGGGGGATTCACAAATCTGAGCCCTTGGTCTCAAGACAGGCACGGAGAGGTCCCCACGGTCCTGGTGTCCATATGGGAGACTGTCATCTGTAGAGGAAGACAAGAGAAGAGGATCTCTGATTTGTGGCCTCCAGGATCAAGTGTTTCCCATATTCGGGGTAAACAATGCATATTTTTTGAGAGAACGAGTGATTCAGCCAATGGGAAGAAATAGCACATGGTCCTGAGGGTTCAGGTTGCCAGGTAAGAAGGGACATCAGCCACCAGGCTGCAAGGACAGGTGGGGCCCCTAGTGGGCCATCTTCCCCCAAGCCCTCACCTTGCCCCCAAGGCCTCCAGGTCCCAAAAGCACTACCACAAGCAAGCTCCACTTGAATTTGCATAGCCAGTCCCTCCCATCCCTGAGTCTGCGTGGGGACTCCACAAAGACCCAGGGACCCCTCCACAAGCCCCTTTTCCACCCTGATAACTCTGTTGGTCCAGTCAAGGGCCAGTGGCAGTTCAGCACCAGATCCAGGACCCTTGTGCAACTTTTTTTCCCCCAAAATGATTTCACAGTCCTTTATTCACTCACATGTATATGCTTAGATGATATTTAAATACTGCCATGTTGATTTTGGCCCTTGGCTCAAACACTAATTTTGCATACCGTAACAGAACCCCGATCTGGGAGAGCTTTCCCAGTGCTTAAGGGTGGAGTATGCAGGGAAGATCTGAATGCCAAGCCCTGTAAGGAATTTCCAGATTATAATTCCAGGAAGCAGATTACAGAGCTGTGGGGACATTAACTTAAAACCATCCCCCACAAGGAAATCCATGATGCATTCTGGCCATGGCCCCTTTTGCAGTTTTTTAAGAAAAAAACCCTTCCTGATCTCTCTGCTTTTGATCCCAGGGCTCCTGAGAGCCACCTGCCTCAAAATCAGGCAAAGGTCACCCAGGCGATGTCTCAGGCCCCACCTTACCTTCATGGTCTGTCCTCAGAAAGCTCCATTGGTTCCCTACAGTGTGGGTGGCACGTTGCCCACCCCTGGAAACCTCAACTTCACTGATATCCATTTGGGCATTGAAATACACATTAGCATTCAATCTTACACTCTGGAAATATCCTACAATTGGAAAGTGAAAACAGGCATAATGAGGCTCTCCGGGCCCTGCCTTCCCCCAGGTCAGGAGAGAGCACACCCTCTGGGCCACTGGCAGCCTGGACAATGGCCAGTTGCCAGGCCCGATGAGGTGGCTGAAAGCACGGGATTTCTGGGTGCTTGGCTCATACCTGGGAGGACTGACAGGCTGCCCATCTCCTCCCAGGGATGGACTGTGCTGCCTGGGAAAGGTCAGGTCCTACCCCGTAGCTCCTCCAGCACCACTCATATGGTCCCATGACCATCTCCCCAATCCTTCCTGAGAGGAGTCCACATTGCCTTCACCACCCACAAAACCTTCTTTGCTCCCTTTCAACTCAAATTGAGGGCTCTCAGCAAGAAGGCCTGAGGGGCCAGGGAGTGTCAGGGATTAGAACTGAGGTGGGAAGGAGGTGAAGTAAAATTGGGAAAGGGGGGAGGAAGGAGAAAGGGAAGAGCAGGGACAGAAGTGGAAGAAACAGAGAGGGGAGGCAGAGGGGGAGGACACACATGGGGTGAGGGGGCGAAGGCTGTGATCACCTCTGAGGTTAAGGTTAGGCCCTTGTGCCTTGCTCTTCACCTCCCCGTAGCCCACCAATTCACAGCTCACTTAGAGCCAGACCCCATCGTCCTTCCTGAAGCCCAGCAGCATCTGTCCTGTGCAGGAAGCCCAGCAGGAAGGGGACGGAGAGCAGCAGCAGCAGCAGCGCTGGGATGCCAGGTCCCATTGCGTGTGCATGACCAGGGAGCGGAAGGCAGGGCAGAGCCACAGGCCTGAGTATCGGGCTTTACCACCCTGGCTGGGAGGGCTCGCCAGTGGGAGCTGAGGCACAGGGCTGCACTTCCACCCCAGAATGAACAGGCTGGCTGCGGGGAGCCCCAGCCTTCCTGCCTGCCTCTTGGGGGTGGGGCACACCACCATGTGATTTCTAACCCTTAGATGGCTTTCCTGAATATGGTGTAAGCCCAGACTGAAATCCCCTGATTCCCCGGAATTGAATTGATAAAAATAAACAAGACAAACACTAAACCCACTATCCCTTTTGAGAAAAGAACAGTCTAACAACAAGGCGATTCTCCTTAGTGACCCTAGCAAGGGCTAGCCACAGAAATGTTCCCCACTGCAAGACAGCAGTACTGGCCTCCTCCAGCCGAACCTGGCACTGGCCCCAGCCTGTCAGCAGCGTGGGCTCCAGCCTTAGCTGGGGACGCCCTCTGCCGGGTTCTGTTGCCGCAGTAACACCTGTGTCTGCCATAGAGCCGCTGTCTCCCTCTCCCATTCTCTCTCTCTCTCCTCAATCCCTTGTCACGGGGGTTTACCTAACGGGTTTATCTTCTGGGCAGCCTGCATTCCAGACTAGACATTTTGGTGTGTTTATACGGTGAGGAACGTAGTTTAGAAACACTCCTCTGGAGGGGTGCCTGGCTGGCTTGGTGGGTGGAGCAAGCAACCCTGGATCTTGGGGTTGTGAGTTCAAGCCCCATGTTGGGTGTAGAGATTGCTTAAACAAAAATCTTTAAACACAAAACAAACACTGATCTGGGAAAAGAAAGTTTTGTAGCTTTGGCTTCAGGCTCCTCTGCACCCCTAGCCACACCCCAGACCTTGGGGCCACCCTTACCCAAATGCAGAACTCAAGAGTGAACGGATCTGCTCTCCCCTGCATCTCTCCCAGCTTAAGAATGGGAAACCCGCTGAAATAAAGGGCTTACTCCGTAGGGGTCTAATTATTCCCCAGTCCACCTCTGAAGTCTGACAAGGCTGAGACAGCTATGTCATCCCAAAACAGCGTATGACACTGATAGAAAGCTTGCTATGACCCAGACTTACTGCTGAATACTTGAACAATATTGAGGAGGGAACAGAAGGCTAGCTGAGGACAGAGCACAGGCTGACACCCCGCAAGCCCCCGCCCCCCAGGTGGGGTCTGTGTGACATTCCTCAGCCACTCCCCGCTGCCCTAAAGCCAAGGGACGGAAAGCAAATGGTTAACTTAGAGAGATTACACTCCTGCGGGACAGGAGTCTCCCTCAGTTTACAAAGGTCTTAGTGATTTACAAGAAGAAAGCCTTCTTATCAAGAACGTAACTTCCAGAAGCAAATTCCCAACTGTCTTAATGTTAATGCTTTGCTAGAGGGAAAGACAACCTTAAGTGGACAGTGGCAAGGCCTCTGTTGTTCTTGTAGGTCCTCTTTAGCATAGGAAGTTTCTTTTGAAAGGCGCCCTTTTCCTTACTCACAACCCCCAAATACATAACCAGCCACCCCTCACAACCCTGGGGCAGCAGCTCTTCCTGCCCACAGGTCCAGTCCCTGTGCCTTAATAAAAGCACCTTTTTACACCAAATACATCTTAAGAATTCTATCTTGGCCATAGGCTTTAGACCCCACCCCACCAAACTTCACTTATATTCCAGAAACCACATCATTTGGTGCCCAACGTGGGGCTTTGAATCTTTGCATTTGGACCCTGAGCTTTGGTGCAAACTTGGTGAGTACTTCTCTTCTCATCCTTTTCTCTCATTCAGGGGCTTTTCAGAGAGTACGGTCTTACTGGAGCACTTTCATGCCCATTGCTCAGGGTGCAATCCTCTAGCCCATGGCTACTCCATGGGGAGGAGAAGCCGGCCTTTTGGCTGGAAGTTAGTACCCTGGCTGGGATGGTAATAAGACCCAGAAACTTGATGCCCCTCCCATTACTCCTGTCCTTATACAAAGTCGTCTGTCTTGGGTACAGGACAGCCACCTAAGTCACCAGGACAGCTGCCAATCCTAAGACTTCTGTGTGAGGTTTCCTCCTCATTGGTCTAATGTGAGCCCCTTCATATCCATGGTCTAGTCACTTCTGGTCACAAGACTTCCACTGGGAGCTGGCTGAAACCAGTACCCAACTGAATTGAAACCCAAATGGGTACTCTTTCCTAGGGACGTTGGCTGTAAGTACCACATGGGTTGGAATGTTGCTTAGGTCATGATGGATTTTATCTTTACTGCTTTCCATCAATGTCCTCTACTAACTACTTAAGGTACAAAATTGGGTACTTTCGTCTACAAAAGTGGGTACTTTCTTCTTGTAAAGCTTCTCTAGTGTATTCCATGGGTTAAAAATGGTGGATTCTACGTGGCCTTCACAGCAAAGCAAGCCAAGGCACACATGGCCTTCACAGTGGGGCCTTCAGCAGAGCAAGACAAGCTGGCCACCTTCCCCGGGTTATACATACATGGGTCAGCCCCCTGGTGTGCTGGTAAACATTTGACAACTGGCTTGTGGGGCAAGGCTGGATGGGAAGTCCTGATTTGTAGCATTTGTGGATTTCCACGGTGCAAATGGCAATTTTCAGCTACCATGCTGACATCACTGACCAGGGAGTTGAGAAGAGATGTGCCCAGCATTAAGAGTATTTCCCTCGGGGCACCTGGGTGGCACAGCGGTTAAGCATCTGCCTTCGGCTCAGGGCGTGATCCCGGCGTTGTGGGATCGAGCCCCACGTCAGGCTTCTCCGCTAGGAGCCTGCTTCTTCCTCTCCCACTCCCCCTGCTTGTGTTCCCTCTCTCACTGGCTGTCTCTATCTCTGACGAATAAATAAATAAAATCTTTAAAAAAAAAAAAAAAGAGTATTTTCTTCATACAGATACAATAGTACTAAACAACCTTATGAGCACAGATAGTAAATAGTAAAATGTCATAAAATAATTAAGAAGTGATGAGGTTTTGAGTATTTCTTACCTTTGTTTCTAATATAATTTGTCAGTTTATATGTTAATTTTAAAAATATCTGTGTTCAACAACCAGCTTGTGGAATTCCTGAAACTTGACCAATCAGCTCTCATCAGTCAGTTCAAGCCAGTTCCCAGCACATCACGGGTTAAGTCACCACCACACAAAGAAGCTGGTCAAGTGAAAGGTTCTCAGCTCTCCATAGACAAGACTATTCCTAGGGAGCCTAGTTGTCTCTCTCTTTCTGTGCTCCCCCCGCAAGCCCTTGGGAGAAGACCATTTGGCTCAGCTCTTTTTAAACCAGGCTACAGGCTGTAAATATTACCAGGGCTGACCTAGTGGGTTCTTCGCTTCACTTCGGGCCTTTAGAAACTGGAGGTTCCCCTCATCTAGGATGGCAGAGATGGGCAGAGGAAGGACACAGGGACTGGAACACCTCTGGACATCTTAGCTCCGGAACACTTCTGGTCCCACAGCAAATTCTCCATCACTCCATGTTTTTTTATACAATGTGCTCAGATACTCAGTGCAGGTTTGGCTCCGAAGTGCCAGACCACTGGACACAGGGAGAAACTTTCCAAAGTACAGCCTAAGGAAAGCCAGCCTGGGTGGAATTGGGATACAGTTCCGTAAGGCCAACCTTAAGAAAAAGAGGGAGGAAAAAGTTGGAGGCTGAGGTTTAAGGAGAGGCCATTCAGGCTTTAGGTCCTGCCTTTCAATACTGTGACTCCTAGGGAAGGGTGAGGGAGCAATGTTCCAGAGAGTTCTGAAAATTGCAAAAAAGGGTGCCACCAAATTTTAAACAGCTGGTGGGTGATATACATAGTGCCTCTCCCTTTCCATGAATTTCCACTGCTTCTATCAACAACAGTCTAACTCAGTATGATCCCGCAGCTGTTTCTCCAGACTCTCTCCACATGGAGAAAAAATTATCAACAACCTGCTCCTTCATGCATTTCTTCCATCCACAGAAGCCCAGCCTCAGACCCACAAATCCTAGTTTTGTCCTCCAACACATGCCAAGTAGGGTAGGCCTCCCTCTGCAACTTTTGACCCCTGGTGACCCTGCTTTCTCCAGCTGACCCACAACCTTAAGCCAGCCCACTCTAAGAGCTCTCTATAAATTTTCCTCTATGAGGCAGAGAGAGGCCCAGAAAAGGCAATTCATCCATTCCTTCATTCAGAAAGCATTTATTAAGTACGTATTTGTGGCAAAATTGCCACTAGGTAGCAGGGATACTACAGTGATCAAGACAGACAGGGACCCTGCTTTCAAGGAGCCTAGAGTCTAAAGGAGGAGATAAATATTAAACGAACAATTATAGGAGTGATAAATGCATCTATTCTGGATCCAGCTTTCAGTCCTACATGTAACAAAGTGGCCCAAGGGAGGTGGGCAGGGAAGAAGTAGGAGGTGAGGCCAGAGCATCTCTGCCACCAACCCCCATAGAGCTTTAGCTTTTTACCAGGTGGATGCTTCACTGTATCCATATTCTACCCCCTTGAGAGAAATGACAGCTCAAGGCACAGCTTTCAACAATCTCTTGTTGATCCTTTTTCGGGCCCATATCATTTATTTGTCATTAGTTTCCTGCCCCAACCGACATGTTACCATAGCCTGGTTGAGAGCAGGAGCCATGGAAGACAGGAAACCCAACAGCAGCTTTGTCATGTCAAGACCCAACCAGTGTCAAAACCATGGCAGAGGGGCGCCTGGGTGGCTCAGTCATTAAGCGTCTGCCTTCAGCTCAGGTCATGATCCCAGGGTCCTGGGATCAAGTCCTGCATCAGGCTCCCTGCTCAGTGGGAAGTCTGCTTCTCCCTCTCCCGCTCCCCCTGCTGGTGTTGCCTCTCTCACTGTGTCTTTCTGTGTCCAATAAATAAATAAAATCTTCAAAAACAAAACAAAACAAAACAAAAAAAACCATGGCTGAAAAGGAAGAAGAATATAGAATAAATACTTTTATCTCAATCTCTGTGTGTGTGTGTGTGTGTGTGTGTGTGTGTGTGTGTGTGTGTGTGTGTATGTGTATTTCCCCCTCTAATCTTCCACTGGCTAAATCCAGTGTGAACACCATCAGCAGTCAGGGGATCAAGACAATTGAGATTAGCCTCCAGGGCCAAAAAAAGGGGCTGATTCAAAGGGCCAAACACAAAATAATCAGCCAATCACACCTCACTGTCAAGAACATTTCAAAAAGAGAATAAATAGCTTTTAAAATGTATTACAAAGAGAATATGTTATTTTGGTAATATGATTTTTTTTTTAAGGATGGGGCAAAGAGCCCCCATACACCATGCTATACATGGCAAATCAGCCTTCACTCGCACAGTTCGCCCTGATTTGTTAGAAAGCCATCTTGCCTGAGCAGCCAACATGAGAACCTCAGAGCTCAACCCATTGTGAGGCACATGGGTGGTCTCTGAGGTTCTAGAATTCTCAGGAGCTGTAGCTTAGCATTGGGAGCTTCTGCTCACAGTTTTCCTTCACAGCTCTTGGGTGCCCTACGCCAGGGTCTCCTCTTTCCCAAAATCCAGATGAAGAAGTTTCTCTTACTAATGAGTCTTTATCTGATTGGATGTGCCAGAGGTGAGTCCCCTATCTTGGCTCTGGGAGACTTCTTTCAGGTCTTCCAGCCCTTGAAGAAAGAAGACCAGAATATTAGTTACCCAAACCAATCTGACTCAGAATCAGAAATAGCTGAACCAGTTCAACTCTGAGAGCCAGTTGATTCCTCCTCGTAATGGCTTTACCATCAGAGAAGCCTGCTGGCTTGGCACAGTCTCATTCCTACTACTTCTTTCAGCCACTCACCATTTGTACCTGATGCTCTGTGAGATGAGAAGATAGGCCTAATGGTTCTGTGGAAGTCCAATGAAGGTTTGTCCCAAGGAACTGAGTGCAAGGGATCTTTCTGTAGTTAATGTAGCAAGGAAAGATACAAGGAGATGGGAATGTGATGTACCCAGAAAGCCGTCTCAGAGCACAGCAGGGATATGGGCCAGAGACCCTAAGAGTCTCTCCTTCATGGCCAGGTTCTACCCATCTAGGACCCCTTTAGGGTCCTCATTCATGATGGGCTGTGTTCCCTCATTCCTCCTAGAGGAGAAGAGAGAGGCCATGAGCTCTGAACTGTCGGCTAAGTGACAAAGTGTTTTCCGTAATGTTGGTTGTCTGAGATTTTGGTTTTTGCTCTTTTAGACTGTCAAAAGTTGATTCAGAAACGTAGATACATAGCTACCAGATGGTAGTATATACCAGCCACGTGGCGAAGCAGTGAGTCATCAACTCTAAGAACGACTAAGAAATGAATGTGCTCTTTCAAGCTTCCTTTCTACATCAGAAATCTCTTTATTAAAACTTCTGTTAACTGTTAAAAGAATCAGTCAAGCAGATAATATTCAGCAACAACTTTTAAAAATAAAAACCTCCCCAAAGCCTTTCCAAACCTTACCTTTCCTTTATCAACATATTCTAATCCTAGTCTTTCAGAAAGTCATCAATTATAAAGACTGTGAATTACCCAGAATATATGTATCTATGGCAGGACTCTTACAGAGATAAGGGTAATTCAGCACCCTAGGCTACCTTGTCCTCAACAGATCTTGTCATTCCTCTCAGCTTTTGGCTAGGATTAATAATTCAGTCTTTATAGTCTACCCACCCTCCTCTGGGTTACTCAGTCTAATCACAGAGTAATAATCAAATTGTTTGGTGCTACGTTCAATAAAATGAAAAGTCCTACCTAAAGAATATTTGTCTAATAGTCATTGGTGAGATGGATTCAAGGTAGAAGGGACTGGCCAGAAGAGAATGACTGGCTAAGAGTTTTCTTAAGTCCCAGTATGAAGTGGGAAGGAGAGAAAAATAAAATTAATTGAACACTTAGGCAATACACTAGGCACTTCACAATTTATCTTACTGAAAACTCATGCAACTGGGGCACCTGGGTGGCTCAGCCATTAAGCGTCTGCCTTCAGCCCAGGTCATGATCCCAGGGTCCTGGGATCGAGCCCCACATCGGGTTCCCTGCTCAGTGGGAAGCCTGCTTCTACCTCTCCCACTCCCCTTCCTTGTGTTCCCTCTCTCACTGCCTCTTTCTGTCAAATAAATAAAATCTTAAAAAAAGAAAGAAAGACAGAAAGAAAGAAAACTCATGCAACTACATGAAGTCGGTACAAATGGTCCATCACAAGGAATCTCAATTCAGAAATAAATATGCAAAGAATGTTTTTATCTTAATAACTGATCCCAACTTTGAGTGTCCAACCCACATGGATTGGGGACACAGTGTAAGAAAGAACTTGAATTTGCCAAATAAAAATGTCTTAAATCCGGTCTGATCATTTTTGTGGGTTCATTAGATATTTGTCATCTCTGGTTTAAAAATTATCCTGTCCAAAGGGTAAAATCTTCTACCTTCAATTTCAGCTAGAATTACTTATCTATTGAACCAAGTTGCTTTCTCTTTCCCTTTTGTATTTTCGTCCTTCCTGCCTTTCACCCAGAGAGGAACCGGAGGGAGGGCTGGTGGTAGACTTCTGATAATGTGATCGATGGCACACTGATTTCCTGATGCTGGCTTTGTCGGGGAGGCACACCATTTTCCCTTCGGGTGCTTTTGGTACATGGGTGAGTGGGTCCCCCTGTATGTTTCTTAATAACGTGGATCTTTAAAATACTTTCTTAAATGCCAGAGGCGGTCTCCGTGTGTTTCATTAACGCCTCCGTCCTTCATGGTCTCTTGGGTAATGGGTTGATTTCCTCCAACATCTGCAATACCTTCAGATGCCTGACCAGGCACACAGGAAACCCAGGAATCCCATATTAGCCTTACTGTATAAGAAAAGCAGTCTTTGTCCTGGACATTCTTCCTCTCACCTTCACTCTCTCTTCTGTTCCTTCTCCATCCCAGGAGCATCAGGTCAGCCTGATGAGCCTCCTGGCTCTATGGACCATCAAGCTTCAGTTCAGCAATTTTCAGGTGAGTACTTTTCACTCGGAAACCCTTCAGATGGTGAGGCTTTATATGAGACTTCTGCAGGCGAGAGCACTTTAAGCGAGCATGCTTCGGGCGGGCACACTTCAGCTGAACACGCTTCAAGTGAGCACACTTCAAGTGAGCATACTTCAGGTGAACATGCTTCAGGTGAACACACTTCAGGTGAGCATGCTATGGGTGAACACACTTCAGGCGAACACACCACAGGTGAGCACACTTCTGGAGAACAACCTTCAGGTGAACAGCCCTCTGGTGAAAAGCCTTCCAGTGAACAGGCTTCTGGTGAACAGGCTTCTGGTGAAAAGCCTTCCGGTGAACAGGCCTCAGCTGAAAAGCCTTCAGGTGAACAGCCTTCCGGTGAACAGGCCTCAGCTGAAAAGCCTTCAGGTGAACAAGCTTCCGGTGAGAAACCTTCTGGTGAACAGGCTTCAGGTGAACAAGCTTCAGCTGAACAGGCTTCAAGTGAACAGGCGTCAGGTGAAAAGCCACTGGGTGAACAGCCTTCAGGCATTCCACCTTCAAGCACATTTTCAGGTGAGGCACATTTTCAGGTGAGGTGCATCTGGACGGGTGCTTGTCCTTGACTTCAGCGGAGAAATAGGCAGCACATTAAGAAACCCACCTTTAAGGAGAGGGCATAGAAGAAAGACTAGCTCACAAACACGTCACAGACATCTCTTTACAATAATACCAGGAGGCAGGATATAGGTTCTGTGGAGCCCTGAAGGCTAAACCATTTTGAGGGCTCTTTAAAAAAAATAAAATAACACAAATACAAAATGCCTGCAGTCCCTCCAACTTCACTCAATGTAAGAAATTATGAATATAAATGCCCACGGCTCCCTTGGAAGGGGCTCATGGGACACTAACCTTCATGAGCTTCATGCTTAATCTGCCTCAACAAACTATGTTAGAATGCCTCGCAAACTCTGGAAAGAGACGACTAGCCCTGAAGCTGGTGGCTTTCTTTTGTCTGAACATGGAAAATAGAGCATGAACACACTTTTGTCTGTTAGTCATAAAGAAGTTCCCAGCACAACTGCAATTCTTGGGCTTTTACTAAAAAAGGAGTTGTTCAAGAAAGGAAAACAAGATCCAGAGTTTGACCCCTGAAGATATTCCCAGACATAAGCACTTCATATTTCCTCCCATTGCATAAGAAGTAGTATTCCAAATCTTCAGATGAGAGAAGTGGGGCTAACGGCGCATAGCTAGAAAGTAGCAATCCTTGGATTCAAACTTAAGTTGGTCTGACTTCGAAGCTCACATGCTTCCTATTTCTTTACGCTTCCTTAACTAGGGAATTGGCAATGGAGATAATAAAAGAGGCAAAATGGAAGCATTTCAAAAAGAATGTCCTTTGTGACAAATTGACATTGTTGAAGGTCAACTTGAAAACGGAGAACGGTCACTCTTTCAGCGTTTGCAACATTAGAGCATTCTAACATAGCTTATTAATCAGTCAGTTCTTACTCTAAGTGTGCCTTGTGGGTGAGAGTATGATGGGGGAGTAAAAAGGGGAGCCAGTCATGTGATTAAAACTCTACTTGGCTCCTATGGAGTTAGACGTGGCAGGAGCCAGTGGGGATATGAATTGGAGTAAACATCAGTATTATAGAGAGAAATTTGGGATTCTTCAGCAATGAAAATTATAGATGAAGCAGTAATAATGAAGGAATTGCCCCTGGTCCAGAAGAGAGACTATGATCTATCAGATTCAGGGCCCTCAAATGCCCAAAGAACCAAACAATGACATGTGTTGTATCCAGGCTACTTGCTGTCCATCATCCCTCTCCTTGTGACTCATGGCTCTCTGCCTGGTCCATCAGGAAATTTCATCAGGCTTATCTTAAATTTGCAGGCCCAATATTAAATTGCCACACATGCTCATATATGAATGATCAAGGAAAATGTCTTCGTGGAGAGGGAGTCTGCTCCACTCAGAATTCCCAGCAGTGCATGTTAAAGAAGATCTTTGAAGGTATGTGGAGACTTCATAGTACAGTCTGTGCCAGAGAGACACATCAACTAACTTGAGTACTCTTGGGAGCAACTGGGGTGGTGGGAGCCCAAGGCGGGGTCAAGCTGTGATTCCCCAGAAACTGGAGAGTCAGGAGAACCTTATCCTTTCAAGAATTAAGAGCAGAATTCTTGTTACTGATGGGGAGGTAGAGGCCCTTCCCAGCAGGTCTATGATGTCTTAAAAAGAGACAGGGAGACTGGCTGTCTCTTCCTGTAAAAGAAATGCATGAGTTGCACCACCTTGAGATGTTGAGACATTGACCATAACATAAGCTCAGGACTGTGTCTGTCTTGTTCATGGGTATATATTCCTAGCACTTAGCACATTTAGGCATTTAGTAAATGCTGAATACATGAATAAAGAATTGTCTATCAGTCAGTGTTCACAGGTTGCCAGACCTATCTTGCTATATTCCCATACTCTCTACCCTTATACTCACTCCTCATCCCCAAAATAAGGTTACTGCCATCCGGTGAACCACACTGCCTGACTTCCCTTGTGGTTTGTCTAGTCCCTCAAGGCAGGCAGTGGACAACAGATGTGGGGAAGGGCCCAGAAAAGACAGTTGGAAGGAGAGGGGGAGGAAGAATATACAAGCTAGAGGTCTTGGTCGTGCCTGCACGGGGACACTGGGGACCATGGATGAAGGCGAAGGTCGGAGGAGGAAGCCTTCTGCTCACTACAGTCTGTCTCTGCTTCTTTCAGGTGGAAAACTCCAATTCATGGTTCAGGGGTGTGAGAACATGTGCCCATCTATGAACCTCTTCTCCCATGGAACCAGGATGCAAATCATATGCTGTCGGAACCAATCTTTTTGCAACAAGACCTAGAAGCCTGTGCCCTTGCTTCCTGCCCTGACTCAGGCAGCAAAAATTCTCCATCACCCTAGAGGGCTCGATTTATATTTTGTTTCTTCCCAGTCAATAACTAATCACATCTGCTCCGCCTGAGCGTCAGACAGGATGTTCAAATACCTCACCTTTCCTCCCCTCTCCGTGCCCCGTTACCCATTCTTCTCTGTCATCTGCCCTTCCCTTATCCCATCTCTCAACATTCTTTTCTTTCTCAATAAATTCTGCATGGTCAAGAATATAGACTGGAGACGGACTTCTTTTCCCATCAGCCAGTTGCAGGGTCAGCCTGAGCTTGCTTCCTCTCCACACACTACAGTGGATGCGTTTTAAATCCCTCCACATTCATCAAAGTGGAGGGGTCCCCCAGGGCAGAGACCACAGAGAGAAATGCAGGGTAGCTTAAACAATACTGTGAGACCTTCCCTGACCCCCTGCATTTCTATCACAATAGAAACCCCACCCCTTCTACCATCCTGGGATGGTGTCCAAAACTCACCCCTTTTTTGGCTCTTGAGTTTTCAGTCTGAGTTTACTCTTAACATAACAATAAAATGACTCTTTTTTATTTGCTATATAAATATATAATAGGTCATATTGCATAAATCTTTTTCTCACACAATGTTACTGGATCATCTCAGTAGAGAGGAGCAGGTGGAAATACTATAATAGTGCCTCTCTCATCTTGTATTAGTGTTATATTCTTTAATGTGTCTTCACATACATGGTCTCATCTGATCCTCAGCAAAGAGTCCAGTAAGGCAGACAAGAAAGACAGAATCATCCTTAGTTTACAAATACATAGAATTTATTTATTAGTACACCATGTTCCAAACTTGCCATGGTTACAGTGTTACATTGAGCCAGGGCCGGATTTCAAAACCCAATCTGCATGATTTCAATTTGAGTTGTTTCCACCACATGATAAATATTAGGCAGAATAGTTCTTTCAAGATCAAAATCAATCCTCTCTTCCAACACAAGCCCTTTTTTGCCACTGCTCTCCCACCTCTAATTAAGACCTCCTGAGATCAGCTGGGTGGTCTTAACAGTGTTTTGTGCAGAGCAAAAGCCTTTGATTTTGATAAAATCCAATTTTTTCTTTTATGGAGAGGGCTTTAGATTTCATACTTAAGAACTCTTGGAATACTGGGATGCCTGGGTGGCTCAGTCAGTTAAGCGTCTGCCTTCAGCTCAGGTCCTGATCCCAGGGACCTGGGATCAAGCCCCACGTCAGGCTCTCTGCTCAACAGGGAACCTGCTTCTCCCTCTCCCTCTGCCCCTACCCCCTGCTCGTGTTCTCTCTCTCGCTCTCTCAAATAAAATATTTTTTTGAAAAACAGATTTTACTGTTTGTGAAATTTAAAAAATTGTACACACATACACATACACACATCATGGACCCTCTCCCAAAAACATTGTAAATAGACTCTTCATTGGCAGTAACTGTTGGCTAGAAGACAATGGAACTTATCTCCAAATTTCTTTTTTTTTTAACAATTATTAGAGGTATTTTTCTCTATATAATTTTAATTTCCATTGTCTAAAACTCAGTGATGCTTACATTCATATTTATTTGTTTTTATATGGGATTATCCAAATTGACAACACATTAAACATTTTTGCACTTTAATAGAGAAATATAAACTGTGGTTAATTTAATATTTTCACCTATGGATTTAAGTATGTACTATTTGCTTAAAACCAAATGGGCTGGGCACTGACTTTGGATACGTATTTCCATGCAGACAATCATGATTGTGAAGAGAGTGGTAACTAGCACTTACAGAATATATACTCCATGCTATGTGATGCATGTAGCAGTTTGTTTATGCTTTCTCTTTTAATCCTGAAAACAATTTTACAAAATTATTAAGATTACAGGATCCTAAGCAAGACAAATTGGAGAGTTTGTCACAAGCCAAAATAAATGGTGGTGGTCCAGAGATTCCATCAGGCTCCTTTTCAAATTTCTGAGTGAAAATTATTTTGGATACAGAGTACCATCCCTTGATAAACTGGCATTCAAAAATAAAGGCCCAAAACCTGGAACTAAAATCCCAAAAGAATTCTCAACTTAAAATATGGTCTACTGGGGCACCTGGGTGGCTCAGTCTGTTAAGCATCCAACTCTTGGTTTTGGCTCAGGTCCTGATCTCATGGGTCCTGAGATCAAGCCCCATGTGGGGCTCCCCACTCAGGAGGAATCTGCTTGGATATTCTCTCTTCTCTGCCTCTTCACCTACTTGTGCTCTCTCTCTCTCTCAAATAAATAAAATCTTAAAAGAAAGAAAGAAAGAAAGAAAGAAAGAAAGAAAGAAAGAAAGAAAGAAAGAAAGAAAGAAAGAAAGAAAGAAAGAAATATGGTCCACTGAGGTCAAGAAGAAAAATGAAATCCTACTAAAATTATTGACTTTTTTTTTTGAGGGAAGGGGATAAATATTAGCCGAATCTATTCTATAAATATAGCTACATATGTTGAGGAAATAAGTTCAAATATGTGATCAAAATGTAAGGGAAGGGAAGTTCTGGCTTCAATTAATAGTGGAATAGTTTGGTCGAACTAACCATCTTTTAGATAACAATTATAAACAGGGTGAAAAATAAGAAAGAACTATTTGAAAGTTCCTTGAGAGAAACTGGAGAGAAGTCTTCCCCCAAAAGATAGGAAGAACCCAAGTGAGATTTGCAAGTCTGTGGTCTTATGCCTGAGAGGACTTCTTAGTCCACATATCAAGGGAGGGCAAAAACCAACAGTTGACTGGTTTGAGGATTCAGAGAACAAAGATTAGGGCTGGCAGAGCAGCCATCAAATTAGGGAAATCCAGGAAAGAAAGAAGCCACAATTAAACCTCAAAATGAGTATAAACTGTGACCAAATTCTTGGCTGATCTCTGACTCCAGGAGGTCTGACAATAGCAGCTGGAAGCTGAAAGAACTGAGCAGAGATGTGTGCTGCTGTCTACCTCAAAGAAAACAGAGTTTGGACTACAAGTCAACCTAGGAAAATACAAGTCAACACTCTTCAGAGAAACACACAGAGTCCAGAGCCTCTAAAATGCACCATTCACTATGTCCACTATATAATAAGAAATTAGCAGACATAGAAATAAAAATGTGACCCATAGCAAAGAAAAAAAGGATACTGACCCCAAGATGTACCAGACATTGGAATTAGTAAACAAAAGCAATAAGCAGCTATTAGAGATGTGTTCAAAAATCTAAAGGAAAATAGTGTCATATGAATGAACAGATAAGGAATCTCAAAACAGAAACTAAAATTATAAAAAAGATAAGCAATCTCAAAACAGAAACTAAAACTACAAAAAAGAACCAAACGGAAATTTTAGAACTGAAACTACAATAACTGAAAAAAATCACAAGATGATCTTAACAGCATATTGGAGACCACATAAGAGTCAGCAATCTTGAAGAGAGCTCAACAGAAATTATCCAATTTGAAAAACAGAAGAAAAAAATATCAAAGAATGTGAACAAAATCTCAGTGATTTGTGGGACAATATCAAGCAACAGAACATATAATTAATTGGAGTCCCAGAAGAACAGGAGAGAGATAATAAGACAGAAAAAGCATTTAAAAAAAATAATGGCCAAAATTTTCCCAAATTGGGTGAAAAACGAACTTACATATCTAAGAAGTTCAGTGAACCAAAGGTTGGATAAACATGATAGAAAACCACATAGGCACATAACAGTCAAATTACTAAAATTCAAAGATAAAGAATAAAACCTCAAAATTGGTCCAAACAAAAGATACACTGTAATATGTATATAAGAGAACACTGATACAAATGTTAGCTGACTTCTCATCAGAGACAATGGAGAGCAGAAAACAAGAGAATTACATGTTTAAGATTATTTATTGGGGCACCTGGGTGGCACAGCAGTTGAGCGTCTGCCTTCGGCTCGGGGCGTGATCCCGGCGTTATGGGATCGAGCCCCACATCAGGCTCCTCCGCTATGAGTCTGCTTCTTCCTCTCCCACTCCCCCCGCTTGTGTTCCCTCTCTCGCTGGCTGTCTCTATCTCTGTCGAATAAATAAACAAAATGTTTAAAAAAAAAAAAAGATTATTTATTTATTTATTTAAATTGAGAAAGAGAGAACAAGCAGGAGGAGGAGCAGAGGGAGAGGGAGAAGCAGGCTCCCCGCTGAGCAGGGAGCCTGATGTGGGGCTTGATCCCAGGACCCTGGGATGATGACCTGAGCTGAAGGCAGATACTTAACCGACTGAGCCACCCAGGCACCCTAAGAATTATATGTTTAAAGCCATAAAAGAAAAAACCTGTCAGCCAAAATGTTACAAACAAGACAATTAATTATCCTTCAAAAATGAAGGTAACAAAGACATTTTCATATAACGAAATAGGAAGAGAATTCACAACCAACAGACCTGTACTACAGAAGGAAAACAAAAAAAAAAAGCTAAAGTAATTTCTTCGTGCTCAAGGAAGCTAAAGGAAAAGGACACCAGATGGCAACTCTGACCTACAGGAAGAAATGTGGAGGACAGATATAATAAATGTGGTAAATTTAAGACATGTATACTATTTCTTTTGCTAATTTTAAAAGCCATGTCTGCTTAAAGCTAAAATTATTTTTAATGTAAAAAGATATATATATATATATATATATAACAATAATAGCACAAAGGAAAAGGAGGTAACTGGAACTACACTTTCAGAAGTTTCTTATTTTGAAGGCACCTGGCTAGCTCAGTCAGTTAAGCATCCAACTCTTGGTTTCAGCTCGGGTCTTGATCTCAGGGTTGTTAGTTCAATCCCCATGTTGGGCTCCAGGCTGGGCATGAAGCCAACTTAAAAAAAAAAAAAAACAGGGGCGCCTGGGTGGCACAGCGGTTGAGCGTCTGCCTTCGGCTCAAGGCGTGATCCCGGTGATCTGGGATCGAGCCCCACATCAGGCTCTTCTGCTGTGAGCCTGCTTCTTCCTCTCCCACTCCCCCTGCTTGTGTTCCCTCTCTCGCTGGCTGTCTCTATCTCTGTCGAATAAATAAATAAAATCTTTAAAAAAAAAAAAACTTCTTATTTTTAAGTGAAGTAGTACAATATTAATTTAATTCAGTGTGAAGAGATACAGTAATCCTTGGAGAAAAATCATTTTAAAAAATACACAAAGGTACAGCTAAAAAGCCAATGGAAAAATTAAAATGGAATACTAAAAAGTATTTGATTGACTCAAATAAAGGTAGAAAATTGTGGCTGTTGGGGGGGCGGAGTGTTTTCCATTGTTTCTCTTTAATAAAACTTTGCTCTGCTTTACTTTTGTTTTGCTGTCCTGTAATTCTTTACTGTGGCAGTGAAAAAAACCAAGGTTTCTTCCTGTTTCCATCTCACTCTCAGTAACAAAGGGAAGCCTCATACACTCCCCCTCCCTCCCATCAAAGACAATAACCAATCAATTACAGCTAAATACCACAGAAACAACTATGGTCCCATACCCACCAAAGCAAGCAAAGGCCAAGTGAGGAGCCTGCACTCCCACCCTAATGAGCCTATAATTAGGAGCCCAACACCCCTGCTGTGGTTGTGTCAAAGAAGGCCAAAGAGGGAGTTGGGAATTTCATCCCCCAGTAAGAAACAAGGCCCTTGCCAAACACTGTCAGCATAGGCCATGTGGAAAGCCAGGATTTCTGCCTGCACTTAGCAATAATGGGGAGTTCCCATTCCCATTGGAGTGGTATCAGAGGAAGTATAGTGGGGTTGGGAGTTTCCCCATTACCCAGCAGTAATGAGACAGCCCCCATGATAGTATCAGTGGAGACCACTTGTGGAGCTGGAACTCTAACCTGCACAGCAGCAATGAAGGGCCTCCCAACTTGGGTGTCAATGGGGGCCAAATGGGAAACCTGGATATCTGTCTCTACTGGACAGTAACAAGGTATTTTCTCCCTCATTGCTGGAACAGTGTTGTAAAAAAGGAAACTAAAACAAAAGGTTTAAGTAAGATTCAATGTCCAGGACATAATTTAAAAATGTCCAAGTTTCAAAAAATCACTCTTCATATCAAGAACCAGGAAAAGCCCAGACTAAATGGAAGAAGAGGAAAAAAAAAAAAAAAAAGACAATCAATCTATGCCAAAATTGAGATGATAGATATGTTTGATTATCTGAAAAAGATTTTAGCAACCATAATAAATGTGCTTCCATGAGGAATTATGAACATTCTTGAAACAAGTGAATGGAAAGCCTCAGTAGATAAAATGTTTCAGCAAAGAAAAAAAAACAAAGAAATACCAAATAAAAATTTTAGGACTAAAAAATATAACCATAATAAAAACCTCAGTGGATTAGACTCATCAACAGAATGGAGGGGAAAGAGGAAAGAATGAACCAGAAGATAGAAAAATAGAAAAGAAAAAATAGAAATCACCCAATAGAACAAAAAACAGCAAAAACCAAAACTGTATATATAAACACAAAGAACAAAGCCTGAGGGATCCATTAAACTGTAACGAAAGATACATGCCATTGGAGTCCCAAAAGAAGAGAAGAAAGAAAGCAGGACTGAAAATACACTTAAATCATAGCTACAAACTTACCAAATTTAGGGAGACATAAATGGGGTAGGGGCATGAACACAAAGGGAAACCCTCCCTGACACCCTCCTAGGCACCAGAAAACAGCACTCCAACAGGGGAGGAATTTGAAGCTTGTGGCCCCTGGAAAGTAACAACAGCAACAATGAAGTGTAACCTATCGCAATTCCCATCTAGACTAATTCATCCCCTCACACTGACAGCCTCACTCAAGAAGAAGCATGTCCATTTCTAGGTGTTAATACTATTTATCTCATTCTTTACAATTCTATCCACTGTGCCAAACATTTGATTAAAAAATTACAAATACAAAAAAAAAAGAGAAAATAACCCATTGTCAAGAGATAAAGTAATTCTCATAACTGAACTGTGCAATGGCCCATTGTTGGAACTATTCATCAGGGAACTCAACTAAAATATGTTAAAAGGTTGAGTGAAAAAGTTAGACAGTTTAGACAAACAGACGAAGAATTTGAAAGGAGAAATGCAATCTCTAAAAAGAGTCCTATGCTAGAAATAAAAAAACACAATATCAGAGGTAAAGATTTTCTGTGCTGGGCTCATTAGTAGACTCAATACAGCAAAGGAAAGAAGCAGTGCACTTGAAGACTGGGCAATAGAAATGAGACTGAAACATGAGTAGATATAATAACAATAAAATAATAAATAATAACAATAATATACCAGCACATAGCATCCAACAGCTGTGGGATAATACCAAACATTCTAACATATGCGATCAGTTTCCCAGGCAGAGAAGAAAGAGAAAATGGGATGGAATATATACTTAAAAACATAATAGTCAACATTTTCTAAAAATAATGAAAAACATCAAAACACAGATCCAAAGAAGCTATAAGAATCTCACACAGATGAGTACTGAAAACACCACCACAACCACCAAACTGCTTAAAACCAAAGATTAAGACCAAATCGTGAAGACACCAGGAGAAAAAGGCACTTTAAGTAAATTGTGATAAATTAAAGGTGTGTACCATAAGCCCTAAAACAAGGTATATCTCTACATGATAGGATGGGATTGCTAGTGATGTCTCTTTTGGCCACTATTTCATACTTTTTTCTAAATTGAATATTTTACTTATGTAATTTAAACATAAAAACAAAAATTCCAAACAACATCAACTTAAAAAGATACAGGATTTATTAAGAAAAAAGCTACACGGTGGAAAGGGGGAAAGACTGAGGAAGTGTGTGTGTGTGTGTGTGTGTGTGTGTGTGTGTGTGTGTGTGTGTGTCTGTGTCTGTGTGTGTGTCTGTGTGTGTCGGGGGGGGGGGGTATGACAAAGGGGCAGGAGGAGTCCCTTCCAGCCCTAAGTTCTATGAGTAAGAGAGAGGCAAGATATTGGAGCCATTATGACTCTGGTCAGACTGGCAGAAAAGGAGCCTCTAAATGGAAGGCACATTGAGGGCAGGGATCAGGTCTGTTTTATTCGCTGTTCTAAAATCAACATCTAATTACAGAGCCTAGCAGGCAGAAAATATGCATTGAAGGAAGGGAAAGAAGGAGGGGGACGAGCTTGCTATATTCCAGCCAGTGATAGGAGAAGGGAGAGAGGGATGGAGGTACAGAGAGAGAAAGGGAGGAGACAAGAATCTGAGAAAAAGAGCACCAAGTGCCATGGGAAACAGAAGCCTTGATCTGGTGGGGGAAGCTGTGGAAATGTCAATACCCAGAGCTGAATAGGACCAGGCTTCAGGGCTTGAACAGGGGCAAGGTGGCCCCATCCTTTGAGGCTACAGGAGCACAGAAAGGGGCTCAATGAATAACTGAGCAGGTCAAAGATGGCCCAACTCTCTACAGTTGTTCACAGTGTCACTGGGGGATTCAAAAGGAATCTGAGCCCTTGGTCTCAAGACAGGCACGGAGAGGTCCCCACAGCCCTGGTGTCCATATGGGAGACTGTCATCTGGAGAGGAAGACAAGAGAAGAGGATCTCTGATTTGTAGCCTCCAAGATCAAGCCACCACCCTGCAAGGACATGGGGGGCCCCTAGTGGGCCATCTTCCCCCAAGCCCTCACCTTGCCCCCAAGGCCTCCAGTTCCCAAAAGCACTACCACAAACAAGCTCCGCTGGAATTTGCATAGCCAGTCCCTCCCATCCCTGAGTCTGCGTGGGGACTCCACAAAGACCCAGGGACCCCTCAACAAGCCCCTTTTCCCCTGATAACTCTGTTGGTCCAGTCAAGGGCCAGTGGCAGTTCAGCACCAGATCCAGGACACTTGTGCAACTTTTTTTCCCCCAAAATGATTTCACAGTCCTTTATTCACTCTCAGGTGTATGCTTAGATGATATTTAAATACTGCCATGTTGATTTTGGCCCTTGGCTCAAACACTAATTTTGCATACAGTAACAGAACCCCGATCTGGGAGAGCTTTCCCAGTGCTTAAGGGTGGAGTATGCAGGGAAGATCTGAATGCCAAGCCCTGTAAGGAATTTCCAGATTATAATTCCAGGAAGCAGATTATAGAGCTCTGGGGAAATTAACTTAAAACCATCCCCCACAAGGAAATCCATGATGCATTCTGGCCATGGCCCCTTTTGCAACTTTTTAGAAAAAACCCTTCCTGATCTCTCTGCTTTTGATCCCAGGGCTCCTGAGAGCCACCTGCCTCAAAATCAGGCAATGGTCACCCAGGTGATGTCTCAGGCCCCACCTTACCTTCATGGTCTGTCCTCAGAAAGCTCTGTTGGTTCCCTTCAGTGTGGATGGCACTTTGCCCAGCCTGAGAAAACCCCCGGGTGATGAAAGCCCAACAGCTGTTGACCTTTGGATGCTGGATATATTCTAAAATTGGAAAGTGAAAACAGGCATAATGAGGCTCTCCGGGCCCTGCCTTCCCCCAGGTCAGGAGAGAGCACACCCTCTGGGCCACTGGCAGCCTGGACAATGGCCAGTTGCCAGGCCCGATGAGGTGGCTGAAAGCACGGGATTTCTGGGTGCTTGGCTCATACCTGGGAGGACTGACAGGCTCCCCCTCTCCTCCCAGGGATGGACTGTGCTGCCTGGGAAAGGTCAGGTCCTACCCCGTAGCTCCTCCAGCCCCACTCATATGGTCCCATGACCATCTCCCCAGTCCTTCCTGAGAGGAGCCCACATTGCCTTCACCACCCACAAAACCTTCTTTGCTCCCTTTCAACTCAAATTGAGGGCTCTCAGCAAGAAGGCCTGAGGAGCCAGGGAGTGTCAGGGATTAGAACTGAGGTGGGAAGGAGGTGAAGTAAAATTGGGAAAGGGGGGAGGAAGGAGAAAGGGAAGAGTAGGGACAGAAGTGGAAGAAACAGAGAGGGGAGGCAGAGGGGGAGGACACACATGGGGTGAGGGGGCAAAGGTTGTGATCACCTCTGAGGTTAAGGTTAGGCCCTTGTGCCTTGCTCTTCACCTCCCCGTAGCCCACCAATTCACAGCTCACTTAGAGCCAGACCCCATCGTCCTTCCTGAAGCCCAGCAGCATCTGTCCTGTGCAGGAAGCCCAGCAGGAAGGGGACGGAGAGCAGCAGCAGCAGCAGCGCTGGGATGCCAGGTCCCATTGCGTGTGCATGACCAGGGAGCGGAAGGCAGGGCAGAGCCACAGGCCTGAGTATCGGGCTTTACCACCCTGGCTGGGAGGACTCGCCAGTGGGAGCTGAGGCACAGGGCTGCACTTCCACCCCAGAATGAACAGGCTGGCTGCGGGGAGCCCCAGCCTTCCTGCCTGCCTCTTGGGGGTGGGGCACACCACCATGTGATTTCTAACCCTTAGATGGCTTTCCTGAATATGGTGTAAGCCCAGACTGAAATCTCCGGATTTCTCAGAAATGGATACATGCCTTGACTGTTGCTAAAACAAAACAAGACCAAACAAAACAAAAACCACTATAGTGAACATCCCTTTGACAAAAGAACTGTCTAACAATAAGGCGATCCTCCTTAGTGACCCTAGCAAGGGCTAGCCACAGAAATGTTCCCCACTGCAAGACAGCAGTACTGGCCTCCTACACCCGAACCTGGGACTGGCCCCCAGCCTGTCAGCAGTGTGGGCTCCAGCCTTAGCTGGGGACGCCCTCTGCTGGGTTCTGTTGCCACAGTAACACCTGTGTTTGCCATAGAGCCGCTGTCTCCCTCTCTCCTTCACCCCTCACTGCAGGGATTAACCTAACATTTTGGTGCGGAAACTCTGGACACAGGGCTCTGGCTCCATAGCGAGAAAACCATCCTGCAAGAGGAGAAGCAGCGGGCACCAGCAGCCCGCCCCTGGCTAACTCTCCAATCTGGGTGGGCTCCTTGCTTCTGACCCTGTCTCAGCCTAGATTTCCCCCTCCTGTTGCCTTCTCTTCTCCGCCCCATGGCTCCAGCAGGGGCCACTTCCCATTGCTGGACATCACATCCAACACCAGCTGTCTTCATGCAGGTGAGTTTTCCCATTTCTCCATCCCTGGAACCCTCTCATATCTTCTATCTGCCAGGCATCCAGGCTATGGTGGTGGCATGCTCTCAGCGGACACTCTCTGAGCGCTCCCCGCTGCTTCCTTAAAAAAAATAGAAGTCTTTGGGGACACCCCTCTCATCTAATATTTTTCATTTCTTTGGGAACTGGAATCCTCATTCTCTCAACCTCCATCGTGGGTCAGACCCCCTCAAAACCCCCTCGTAACACTCCTCTTAGATGTCTTGGGCCTGACCTCCAGCATTAAGCCAA
Organism: Ursus americanus; assembly: GCF_024610735.1. Lineage (NCBI taxonomy): Eukaryota > Metazoa > Chordata > Mammalia > Carnivora > Ursidae > Ursus > Ursus americanus. Next base: position 43,648,253 of record NC_142142.1, read on the forward strand.
AAACATCTCATTTTCTATTGCAGTATGGCCTGGCCACACTACGAACCAGATAATGATAATTGCTGGCCAAAAAATGGTGCTTTTAATTTCCAAGTACAGCGTGACCTCAGAAACTTCCTCCAACACAATAGAAAATGGTCTGAGGTCCCTTATATGCAGGCCTTTGTCAACCTCCAATCTAAACCCTCTCTCTGTCAACCCTATTCACCCTGCCAGTCCTTCTCCTCAAAACAAAACCTCCCCCTCTTCCCTCCCAAAAACACCTTTTGCCTACAACTTCAGGCAGACGCATTGCTGCCATTACCACCTCCCACTTCTCTGCCCCCCTCTCCTGCCCATCCCTTGGTGCCTCCTTCCCCATCCCCCTCAAAAAAAAATCTCATGCCCCTGCCAACATACTCCCCTCCTCAGGGAGACGGCAGGGGCAAAACGCATTGTCTGCATTCATGTGCCACTCTCCCTTGCTGACCTTTCCCAAATTAAAAAGTGCTTAGGCTCCTTGGTCACCGACCCTACCACCTTCTGAAAAGAATTCCTATACATCAACCAGTCCTATAATCTTACCTACTACATCTAATTCATCCTATTGTCCACCCTCTCCCCTAAGGACAGGGAACATATCTGAGCAGCAGCTCAAATTCATGCAGACACACTCCATCAACAGGATGCCACCCACAACCCCATTGATATCATCATTGTCCCCAAAATTGATCTCAACTGGGACTACCTGCCCAATACACCCGATAGACAGAGTAGGGGCCACATGGTTATCTACCTCCTGGCTGGTATGGGTAACACTGCCCTCAAGGCCATCAATTATAAAAAGATTAAAAAAAAAAAAAAAGTCGCCCAGGGCCCGATGAAAACCCTGCCTCCTCCTACTCCTGGCTTTCAAAAGCTGTAACGAGATACACTACTCTCACCACCAACACACACAAAGAAAGGATCTATCTTCACTTACACTTCATTTCACAATTGGCCCCAAATATCCATAAAAACTCCAAAAACTAGAAGATGGCCCACAAACCCCACAATGGGATTTAATTAAGGTGGCCTTTAAGGTCTTTGATAATAGAGAGGGGGAGCAAAAAAACCCAAAAAACTCAAGAAATCAGGCAAAATATCAGATACTGGCGGCTGCCATCAGGCAAGGCTCCCAGGGTCCTCAAAAACCTAATGCCCCACACATAAGCTCACCAGGACCATGCTTTAAATGCAGCCAACAGGGCCACTAGGCAAGAGCTTGCCCCAACCCCAAACCACCACCAAAGCCTTGCGCTATCTGTGGCAAAAAGGGGCACTGGAAGTTAGATTGTGTTCTGTAAGACTATCTCCCGTCCAATCACTTCCAACTCAAACCAATCCCCTAACCCAAATATAGGCCTGGCGAACCTACTGGGTCTGGCCACCAAAGACGGATGGGGCCTGGGGTCTGTTGCCCCCACCACCATCACTGCCTCAGAGCTCACAGTAATGCTGTCAGTATCTGGTAAGCCCATCTCTTTCTTACTGGACACGGGGGCAACATTCTGTCTTACCAGAGTTTTCCGGCCCCTTTCACAGCTCCTCCATCTCCACTGTTGGGGTGGATACTCTCCATACTTAAACATAAGATGAATGTATCTTTTTGAATTAGTGTTTTGGGGTGGGTTTTTTGTTTTTTGTTTTGGTAAATACCCTGAAGTGGAATTACTGGATTGTATGATATTCCTATTTTTAATTTTTTGAGGAACCTCCATATTCAAAGAAAAAAAATATTAAAAACAGCCAAAGAAACATGAAGCCTTATGTATAGGGAGAAAACAATCAGAACTCCACTTTTGCACAGGATTTAAAAGATAAATGAGTAAAAAATAATTGTAAATCTATGTTAATGGGTATATAATATATAAAGACATAATTTGTGACATCAGTAAAATAAGATGGGGAAAGGAAGAAGCAAAGTTGTGGTGGACTAGAGTCCTTTCATGACAAAATTAAGTTGGTGTTAATTTTAAATATATTGTTATAACTCTAGGATGGTGGGAATGTAAAATGGTACAGCCACTATGGCAAACAATATGGGGTTATCTCAAAATATTAAAAACAGATTTACCATATAACTAGCAATTCCACTTCTAGGTATATACCCAAAAGAACTGAAAGCACAGACTCAAATAGATATTTGTACACCCATGTTCACAGCAGCATTATTCACAACAGCCAACAAGGACAAACAATTCAAATGTCCATCAAAAGATAAATGGATAAACAAAATGTGAATTATAAATATAATGGATATTATGCAGCCTTTAAAAGGAACGAAATCTGATATATGCTAAAACATGGGTGAATCTTGAAAACAAATGCTGAGTGAAATAAACCAGACACAAAAGGACTAATGTTGTTTGATTCTACTTATATGAAGGACTAGAAGTTTTCAAATTCATGGACAGTAGAATGGTGGGTGCCAGGAGCTAGTAGGGAAGGGTAAATGAGGAGTTACTGTTTCATAAGTATGAAAGTTTTGGTGTAGGAAGATGAACAACTACTAAGAATGGGTGATGGTGATAATTACACAAAGTGTGAATGTACCGAACACTACTGAACCCACACTTAAAAGTAATTAAAATGATAAATTTTATGTTGTATATATTTTACAATTAAAACTAATACCCAGAAAATTTCTCTTTTTAGATTCAGACAAAATTATTCTGAAATGTATATGAAAAGACAAAAGACTAGAATATCTAAAACAGTTTTGAAAAGGATAAACTGGAAGGAATCAATCTACCAAATTCACAATATATATGTGTAGTAATCAAGGCTGTGCAGTATTACTGGACAAACAGAAAGACATACAGAACAATGGAACAGAACAGAGCTCAGAAACAGACCTACAAATACACCCAACTGATGTTTTTACAAAGGTGCAAAAGCAATTCAGTGGAGGAAAGATAACCTTTTCAGCATATGGCAATGCAACACTAGACATTCAGAGGCAAAAAAACAAAAACAAAAAACTAAACTCGACCTAAGGCTCATATTTTACATAAAAATTAACTCAAAATGCATCATAGCCTTAAATGTAAAATGAAAAAACAAAAACTTTAAGAAATAATGTAGGAAAAACCTTTGAGATCTAAGTCCAGACAAAGGATTGTTAGACTCTGTGTCTAACAGATCCCACAAACATCATTCATAAAATGAAAAATTAATAGCTGGACTTCACTGAAATATAAAACTTTTGCTGTTTACAGACTTGTTAAGAGGATGAAAAGGCAAACTACAGAATGGGAGAGCATATTTGTAAATCACATATCCAACAAGGAACTAAAGTCTAGGACATATCATTTCCAAAACCCAATACAAAAAATTCCAATTAGAATATGAATGAGACAGGATGGCTGGCTGGCTCAGTGGGTTAAGTGTGTCTGCTTTTGGCTCAAGTCATGATCCCAGGGTCCTGGGATCAAGTCCAGCATCTAGCTCCCTGCTAGGCAGGGAGTCTGCTTCTCCCTCTGCCCCTCCCCCACTCATTCTCTCAATCTCTCTCTTGCTCTCTCCCCCAAATAAATAAAATCTTAAAAAAAAAAAAAATGTCCTGTAAAAAATAAGAACTGGAAATCTGAACACTGAATGGATATCGGTAGGAAAAGGATAATCTTTTCAATTAACCAGTGTTACATTGGATGGCCAAGTGGGGGAAGAAATGAACCTTGACCTCTACCCTCACATGATACACAAAATCCACTTTCAGGTGGACTGTATTTCTAAACATGAAAGCCAAAACTATAAAGCTTTTAGAAAATAATATACAAGAAAATCTTCATGACCTTGAAGTAGAGAATGAGTCCTAAATAGGAAACAAAGCTAGCCAGGGGAGGTCTTAACAGAACCATATTAAAATCACAAACTTCCACGAAATGTGAAACAATAACCCACAGAATGGACAGTGTACAATCTCCTCGTGCAACTGACAAAGAACCAGTGTGCTGAACATATGAAGAACTGAAATCATTACGGAAAAAAAAACAACAGAAAAATGAGGAAAAGACTGGGGGAGGCACATCATAAGATATACTCAAACTTATTTAAACTTAGGAATGAGCAAATTAATACCAAACAAATATTACACACCAGTAACTTGGCAAAAATTAGACTGACAGCATCAAATCGAGGGGACAGTCTGAAATACTAGAGACACATATTCTGCTGCTATGAAAATTCTGATACTAATAGATCATTCCAAACTGCTTTTCCAGCCATTGCATCCTCTTTTCATGGCAGTATAAATTGGTACAATCACTTTTGAAACAGTTTGCCATTACTCAAGTTGAAGATACGCATATCCTAAAACCCATCCTCCCACTCGTAGGTATACACGCTAGTCTCCAGGACCTGGAGAAATTCACAGACATGTACAACAGTGTTCTTAGCAGGAGTGTTAATAATAGTGTCAAACTGTAAATAATCCAAACATCCATTAGCAGTGAGAGAATACATAATTAGTGATATGTTCATAAATGGCATACTGTACAGTAATTAAAATCAATGAATTTGATACATGCAAGTTATTCATGCTAATAAAAATAAAAAAGCAACATAAAAATTCCATACAGCATAATTTCATTTATATGAGTTCTAGAACGGGCAAAACTAAACTATATCATTTATAGATGCATAAATAGGGGCGCCTGGGTGGCTCTGTCGGTTAAGCCTCTGCCTTTGGCTCAGGTTGTAGCCCCAGAGTCCCAGGGTCCCGGGGTCCTGGGACTGAGCCCCACATCAGACCGAGTAAGGAGTCTGCTTCTCCCTCTGCCCCTAACCTGCTTGTGCTCGCTCTTACCCTCTCTCTCTAAATAAATAAAAGTCTTTTTTAAAAAAATTAAATAAAGATGCATAAATAGCGGAGAAAACCAAGGAGAGATTATAAAAATAATTTTTTTTAAAGATTTTATTTATTTATTCGACAGAGATAGAGACAGCCAGTGAGAGAGGGAACACAAGCAGGGGGAGTGGGAGAGGATGAAGCAGGCTCATAGCGGAGGAGCCTGATGTGGGGCTCGATCCCACAACGCCGGGATCACGCCCTGAGCCGAAGGCAGACGCTTAACCACTGTGCCACCCAGGCGCCCCTATAAAAATAAATTTTATGATTACTTCTGGGGGAAAGGAGTAGGTTCTGAGTGGGAAGGGGTACAACGGAAGGCTTGTGAGGGTCCAGAAATGATCTCTCTTCCATTGAGTTTGGTTAAACAGATTAACTTTACAACTGCTTGTTAAACCATACACATTTTATGTATTTATATTTATCTCAACAATCATACCCACTTCACACATCACACTATGCATACATACAATGCAGCACATGTTGACCTTTCCATCAAAATTTTAGCTATTTCTGGGTAATAATTCCATTCCCCCCATTTTTACATTTTGCAAATTTCCATCGATAAACAAACATTACTTTTAATAATGGGAGTAAACGCCTCTACCAACAGCATAATGAACATTGCAAAGAATTATGGCAGCTTATGTTTATTGAATGCCTTTTATGCAACACAGTATACTACCATCTTCATACACATTAACTCGTTTAAGATTAAAAACAACTCTAAAATGTAGTTATTACCAGTCTCTTTACAGAGGTGGTTGCCAATGCTCACATAATTATAAATGTGAGAGCTAATCCGTCCAAGTCTGAATAGAACTTCCCCATTCTACACAAATTCCAACAGCTGAGAAAGTTTGTTTACTAGCCATCTATTTGCCTTCCCCTTACAATATTCTGTAGCATTTTCTTCATCTGATATTTAATTCATTTATTCAACAAATATTTATTTCGGACCTACTATATTCCAGGTACTGTTCCACATACAAGATATACAAAGGGGCAAGAAGTGGGGCGGGGGGGGGAGATATACAAAGGGGAAAAGAAATGATGAAGTCTAAGTTTACATTTTGGTGGGGGAAGACAGTCGATAAATTTCAGATAGTAATCAGTTCTGTGAAGAAAACAAAACAGTGGGACAGTGACTGGGGATAGCAGAAACATTTGGGCTGAGATCTGAATGCTAAATAAGTCATGCGAACTACTGGAAGGGGTTCCAGGTGGTGGTAGCTGTAAACATAAAAGCCCTGAAAGGGGAATGAGCTTTGGCATGCTTAATGAATGGAAGAAGCAGTAGTAGAAGGCTACTCGGCCTGTAGTATGATGAACAAAGAGGACAGATGGTGTATCTTGCAGTTCAAGCAAAGAATTTAAATTCCATTTTTGATGCAGTGGGAAGGCACTGGAGGTTTTTTTTTTTTTTTTTTTAAGATTTTATTTATTTATTCGACAGAGAGAGAGACAGCCAGCGAGAGAGGGAACACAAGCAGGGGGAGTGGGAGAGGAAGAAGCAGGCTCATAGCGGAAGAGCCTGACGTGGGGCTCGATCCCAGAACTCCGGGATCACGCCCTGAGCCGAAGGCAAACGCTTAACCGCTGTGCCACCCAGGCGCCCCAGCACTGGAGGTTTTTAAGCAAGGGAGTGTCAGAGTACAATTTATCGTTTAAAAAACAAGAAGTTAGGACCTGTGTCAAGAAAACACTTTGAGGGAAAGAGGGTTGGGAAAAGGCAAGAGTGGAAGTGGGAAGACATTAGTTTTTAGTAAGAAGTCCAGGGAGGAGATGAAGGAGCTTGAACTAGAGTGGCAGCAATCAAAATGGACAGAAGGCTTCAGCTCCAAGATATATTCTGAGGATAAACCAGATCAAAAGAGTATCTGCTTCTTCATTAAACAACTATTCACTGCATGCCGTAATACATGAGGCACAGTTCTAGGTGCTGGGGACACAGAACTGAACAGGACATATAGGATCCCTGACCTCAAGGAGTTTATATATTACATACTGCAATGAGGGAAGTAGACGTTTAATAGGTAAATAAAAATATAATGTCAGATAGTAAGTGTTATGATGAAAAATAAAGAATGATAGAAGTGGGTAACATTTTAGATTAAGTCAAGGGAAGACTCTGCATAATGGGTGACACTTAAGTACAAGCCACAAGAATGTTTGGGAATAAAGCACTCCAGGGAGAGGCAACAGCAAAGGAGAAGATCTTGAGATGAGAATGTGTCTGCTCATGAAATGAGCAGAACAGCAAAACAAATGCAGCTACGGCAGGATAAATAAGAGAGTGGCAGAGGAGGCCCAGGCGCTGGTAAGACAGCAGATCCCATAACACCAGGAGGTGAGAGAGAATATTTTGAATTTTGTTTAAGTATGATGAAAAGCCATGAGAGTTGAGAACAGGGGGAGGATACCTGATTCACATTTTAGAAAGATCATTCTGACTGCCTTTTTGAACTGCTGAAAGATAAGTAATATGAAAAGAGAGGTAACAGTGCCTTCAACTAGAGTGCTTCTAGTAGAGGTGTGAAGTAGGATAGATTGTGGATAAATGTGCTAAATCAAACAGGATTTACTGAATTAAATGTACAGTATGAAAACCAGGTCAAGGAGGATTCCTGGGGTTTTGGCCTAAGGAACTAGAGAGATGAATGTAGCCATTTACTGGGATTGGGAGAAACTGGGGAGGAACAGGTTGGAAGGCAGGGACCAAAAGCTGGTTTTTGTCATGTGGTCACTATTAGTCAAGTGGAAACGTCTGCTTGGCTGTGTCTTTAAACGTCTAAAGCTCATGGGAGAGGTCAAAGCCTGAGATAACTTTGTTTTTCAGTTACTAATGACAATTATCAAGAACAAAATTCTTCATGTTTGAGAATTTACTGGCTCAATTCTTAGGAGTCATCTATTGCTTCAAATTTATTTCTCCTACGGATATACTGCAGTTAATACATTTACCAGTATACACTAATAAGCGATAAACTCTAACCATAAAATTTCACATATTCTTAGCTTCAGACTAAGATTAACTTTATAAATTACCAAGAAAAAGGAATACAGGTCCCAACCTAATACATTCAAAAATTAATATAAATTTCATCAGACGAACAAAGTCTTAGTAAATCTAACAGTAAAAGATTTAGGAATCAGATCTATTTCTATCACAGTTCTTCCTTACTTCTCCCTCCTCTTTTATTCCCTACTACCTAGAAGCTTGGTCACCAAGAAGTCCACAGAGTTATCTATTCATTTTCAAAATAGAATTTATTTCTGTAATAAAGAATTAAAATATGGCTGTGAAAGTAGAAAATAATATAGAAAAATATTTAAAATGTGCAATAGTAATTTTAGAGTAAAGGTAGTTAAGCACTAGAGTCCATGCTCAACTTCTACTTGAAAGACCAACCAGTATTTTATATATTATTAACTACAATGGAGAAAACATACCTACTTGCAATTTTAATTAACAGTTATAATTCAAAAACAGATTTATATACTTGGTAAGGCCCTTGTGAAAATATAAGTACAAATCTCGAGGATATATTTTTTGAAGTTGGCTTCACTTTACAGACTGATAAATCTACTGTCCAAAAGTCACAGGACTGCTTTATTACTAATCCATCCATATAATTAAATCAACACGGAGGAAACACCTACTTTTTGGATAAAACCAAATTTTTTTTAACAATGCGACAAGAATATCCTCTTTCATTACATTGGTATAAAAGCTGGTAAGCTCATGTATCCCCAAAGCTTGGTTTCCATCACATGGGTCTTTAGACACTAAACACAGGATGAAGAAGTATCTAGTGAATTCTATCCATTCATTCCCCAAACCTTTACTTACAATGAAGATATAGGTATTGTTTGTATGAAGTACATATAAAAAGAATTGGAAAATGTTTGGCTAGAGGGAAGACAACTCTTCAGAGACTACTGTTTGCAGTTTGCAGAATAGGATAATCTTCTCTAGGAAGAATAATGTCAACATAGCAGCACTATATTCACCAGGAATCCAATGGATCTCTCATGTGGCAGGAAGCCAAACCTTCTGGCTGCTCACAACATCATTCAGCTTCCCTTTAATCTTCAGGAAGTGTCTCTTGAATTCTAATCCATCACCCTATATTAGGAATAATATCCAAAAATAGTATCAAAAAAGAGACTGCCATAAAATCAAACTCTCTTTAGTGGTAAGAAGAGACAAACACCCTCAGATATGTCCAGCTACAATTCTCTTCAGGTCCTCTTATGAAGACCAAATATCCTAGCAGAAGTGGCTACATAAATAATTCCAACTTGTTTTTGGGCCCATCACTATTCCTAACACACTGGGCTCAGAGAGCAGAAAAATTAAAGCGATGCTTTAAATAGGGACCTAAGTCACTGTTTTCCATAGGCACCGGGGGTTTGCAAACTAAAATTAAGCTATACAACTACACTGAAGTCTTGCCAAGTATTTTGTTGTTATTCAGTTATAAGAAGAATTTCATTACACTAGGATCTTAATAATTTAATTCCACACTAAACATTTAGACAATGGTAATGCAGCAAATTTCCAACTTCAGAATGTGATCTTTTTCTCTAACCTCCTTTAGAGTCACGTACAATCTCTCAGTAAACAGAGAAAATGTTATTTTGGTCTTATATACCAAGGCCAAACTATAACCTCAGAATCAGTAATTTCTAAAGAAATAACCAGAAATGTGAATAAGACTTTATGTATATAAATATTAATCACAGACTTACTTGTAACAGATAAATGTTCATCAGTTATATTGTACATTTTGACAAACATATAATTGTTATTAAAAAGATATATATGGATTAAATAAGAAGTTTAGAATGTTTTTAAATATTCAGGGTAATTCCTGTTGAACATATAATTTAGGATTATTTTTATCTTATTTTTACTTATTTACATGTTCTACAAAAAAACTTCTATAATAAGGAAAATGTCATTTGAAAAAACTGTTTTAGAAGGATGACAAAAACGAATGTTCAGAACACTGAATGAAAAAAAGCAAGTTACCATATATTTACAAATGCCATGTATATACAAATATAATGCCAAAATAAATCTGTACATTTAAGAGCATTTCCATATAGCACATACTAAAGAAGTAGTAAGACTACCATAATGAAATACAGTATAAAATAGGTCTCTTTCTCTCTAGATGATAAGATTAAACTTGATTCTTATTTTCTCCTTTATATGTTTTCATATTTTCTAGGTTTCTACTATGAACACATAATACTTCTTTAATAACAGCAAAAAAAGTTTAAAAAAAAAAAAGTGTTGTTATACGTACCTTAGAAAGCCGAAAGTCGACCAAGATCTTCTCATCCATTTCTACCAAATTCACTTTGAAAATCAGTTTATTGTTTCTCCTATCAGTTGTTGATACAGTAACCTAAGGCAATAAAAATAAGTTTAGTCCAAATTACAAAAACATCTGTAATACTTCTCATTTCAAGGAATGACTAAAAAATACACTGGTATACCACAATTGTGAAACACTGGAACCTCATGTTCCAGGAAAGTATAAGATGCTTAACACATACACTGCTGGTGGGAATGTACAACGGTGCGCTGCTTTGGAAAACCACTTGGCAGCTCCTCAAAAAGTTAAACATAGAGTTACTATATGCTTTAGCAATTCCATTAGCAGGTACATACCTAAGAAATTGAAAACATATTGTTACAGGCTGAACTGTGTCCCCTCAAAATTCATATGCTGAATCCCTAACCCCTCAGAATGTGACTGTATTTTAAGACTGGGCCTTTAAAGAAGTAACTGAGTTAAAATGAAACCACTAAGTGGGCCCTGATCCAATATGACTGGTATCTTTGTAAGAAAAAAAAAATTAGGATACAGAGAGAGACAGTAACCAGGTACGCATGCGCAAGGAGGAAAGGCCAGATGAGGAAGCAGCAAGAGGACAGCCATCTGAAAGCCAAGAAGAAAGGCCTTAGAAGAAACCAAACCTGCCAGCGCCTTGATCTTTGACTCCTGTCTCTAGAATTGTGAAAAAATAAATTTCTGCTGTTTAAGCACCCAGTCTGTGGTATTTTTTTATGACAGCCCTGGCAAAGTTCATACAAAAACTAGTACAAAAATGTTCGTAGTGGGGCGCCTGGGTGGCACAGCGGTTAAGCGTCTGCCTTTGGCTCAGGGCGTGATCCCAGCGTTATGGGATCGAGCCCCACATCAGGCTCCTCTGCTAAGAGCCTGCTTCTTCCTCTCCCACTTCCCCTGCTTGTGTTCCCTCTCTCGCTGGCTGTCTCTGTCAAATAAATAAATAAAATCTTTAAAAAAAAAATGTTCGTAGCAACATTACTCATAATAGCCAAAAAGCAGAAACATCCCAAATGTCCATCAACAGGTAAATGGATAAATAAAATGCAGTCTTCTATCCACATAATGGAAGATTATTCTCCCATAAAAAGGAATGAAGTACTGATAAATGTAAACAACACAGATTAACCTTGAAAACATTATGCTAAGTAAAAGAAGACAGACACAAAAGGCCATTTATATGATATTATATAATTCCATTTATACAAAACATCCAGAATAGACAGTCCACAGAGACAGAAAGTAAATCAGTGGCTGCCAAGGAAATGAAGGGAGGAAAGAATGAGGAGTGACTGTTAATTGGTATAGAGTTTATTTTCAGGGCAATGGGATGTTCTGGAATTAAATAATGATGGTAGCACAATCTTGTGAATATACCAAAACCACTAAATTATACACTTTAAAATGGTTAAAGTGATGATTTTTAGGTTACATGAATTTCATCTCAATAAACCTACCTGACTAAAAAAAAAAAGTAAATTGCCTACACTAGTGAGAGGAAAATCAGGCTGGCCTCAGATTTCTGCACAGTAACAATTTCCCCTAACTTTTAATTTTGAAAGCTTACAAATTTATAAGACAAAAAAAAAAAAAAAAAAAAACACCCTGAAAGAATCTACAATAAATAACCATATACCCTTCATTGGTCTTATCAACCTAGATAAGTATATGTTTACTTGTCTTTTTTTTATGTGGTTGTCTTTTTTTTTTTAAGTTTTTCAACCAAGCTACTGAAGACAAACACTTCACTTCAACATGTTTCTCCTATGAACAAAGACATTCTTCTACAAACCACAATATTATGATAACACCCAAGAAATCTGGCACTGATACAAAAACATTATCTAATTTAAAACCATATGCAAATTTCCCCAACTGTCCCAATAACATCCTTTATAGCTTTCTTTTCTTTAAATCCATGATTTAGTGAGAGATCATACATTACATTATTTTTCAGGCCTCTTAAATACATAATATTCGCCTCTAATTGTTTTTTATGACATTAGGTTTTTGAAAAGCCTAAAAACAGATTAGAATTTCAATGTCACAAATATGCTATAATAACATAAACAACAAAAACTGGTAGGGGGGAGCGGGGGAGATGGAAGAAATATGAGATTGTTAATGTAGTCAGCTTTCATAGAAGGGAATCTTTGCTACTGTTATAATTTACGTATATACAGTTTATAAAAACATGACTTGCCTCTCTTGATATTTTTAATAACCTTAAAGAAGACTTTCAATATTATTTAAGGTAAAGAACATTTTACCTAAGTCTTTTCAATTTCAATTGTTTTTTTTTAAGTTTTTTTCCCCCCCCAGACAGAGAGAAAGAGGGAGAGAGCACAAGCAGGGGGAGTGGCAGGCAGAGGGAGAAGCAGACTCCCTGTTGAGCAAAGAGCCTGATGTGGGAAACAATCCCAGCACCCTGGGTCATGACCTAGCCGAAGGTAGATGCCTAACTGAGTGAGCCACCCAGATACCCCCCCAACTGTATCTTTTTCAAAAATATAATGATAATGATCATTTTTTACTTAAATATTTATATTTTTCTTCAGGAAAATCAATGAAACATACCTGATTCATACAACTCTTTTTCCATTGATAGCCCAATTTCTCACAAGTCTCTTTCAGGCATTGATAAGATTTGTCTGCATCCAATTTGGTAAAAAACCGTGTCATCCTTTTAACCAAGCGCTGCCAAGGGTTCTACACGTCAAACAGAGGAAACCTAAATAAATCTGGTATCACCAAAAGCAGTCATATCATAGTTATTTGGTCTGAAAATTCTTTTCTGTGACTTAAGCTGCTTATACAGGAAAGCATCCTCTAATTCTCTCTTCCTTGTTAAAAAAAAAACTGTATATGCTAAAATGTCAATACCATATTTCTAAGATTTTTACATTAAATAAAAGGCTTTACGACAAAAACTTAAGAGGTTTTTCATCACTTATTTGAAAAAACTAAATTCCCTTACCTGTGAGGATCCTGGGGTGCCAAGTAACTGACTGTTCAGGAGCATATGATCAGGGCATGTGGGTTGGGAAAAACTGATCCCTTGTACCAGTTTATCAATATAGGAAGGGCTGGTGTCCCATAAGGAAAGACCTGTCCGTGGTTCTGGCTGGGAACTGGAGTACTTCACATTTTCTTCACTGGGGCATTAAGATATGGGGGAAAAAAAATGTATCTTCAGATAAAATCAATTGGGCCTTTCTTATATCACATTACCATTCTCACACTGATAAAAATATATTCATTATTAAGAAAAAATACATACATGCATTATTTCTTATGGGAATATTATATTCAATAACTATTTTATCTTTATTGATTAATTTTACCTAGAGGCACTGTTCACTGGCGAGAAGTCCAAATTGGATTGAATGTGCTTAGAAAATCCACTAGGAGACTCTGATACACCACCTGAAGTGACTCGGGGCCTCTTTGCCCCTAAAAAAGAAAACATAAATACAAATGTTTTAAAACCACATCTAAACCCATTTATTCAAAACAAAATAGTTATATGATAAACAGTGGCTCTTTGTACATAAGAAATGTGGTCATTATAAACTTAGGAGGACTGACTTGTCAAATTACACATTTCACAAATCCTGACGTGTAAGTATGTTCCAAGTGTGAGGTTTCACATTAAGGCCATAATTTTAATGGTACCATTTATAGTAACAGACAATGGTCTATGGAGACAAAGAGACCTAGTTAAAAAATCAAAATTTTTTAAAATAAAAAATAATTTATGATAATGGCAATAAACATTATGAATCTACTCTATCCAACATTCTCTGCTCCCCTGAAAAAGGTACCAAGAATAATTATTATACAGAAAATGATGCCACTATAAATTCATGGTTACTACCCTTAGCTGGATCCTCAACACTGACAGTCGGTCCTATGTTTCTGTAGTCAGTTTCCTCTCCCTTTCTCCAAATGATTACTTCAAAACTTCTACACTCTTGTCAAATTCCTACAACTACCCATCCTTCCCTCCCTTCCATGCTCCTATCCAACGCCCATCCCTCTACTTGTATGTGAGCTCCATACCCTCCTTTCTCTTCAGGGGTCTTGATGCTCCTTCATTCCTTCTCTCTTAGACCTTCAGCCTTTTCCTCTCAACTGGAACTGTCCCGAAACCATTTAAACACACTTATATTTAGCCAAACATTTTATTTATTAATTCATTCATCTAAATATTTTATTAAGGCTACTATGCATTGGGCAGTAAGAAGAAAAAAAAAGCATGCCGGTATGCTGATGAGAAAGTAGGAGAGAAAGAAAAATTAATGATGCAAGAGGAAGACAGAAGAATTGCTAGACAACGTCCCTGAATAAGCAAAAGAGAACTGGGCCTCGTGCACAAGACTGAGTTGGCTTGTATCTGGAGCAGACAATTTATTCATAGCAACTGAGGAGAAAGCAGAGTATATGAGCACAGAGGCAGCTGGTTAGGTGAGGAGAAATGGTGATGGGAGCCTATGGAAGTTCCCTTATGATTGTTTCTATTTCTCAGTGAAACAGGAAGTATTGTCACCAACTGAGAGTGAGGATGGGGAAGGAGGTATTAGAAGTTGAAGAAAAAGGAAAAGGTATACAAATATGATTTAGAGGAGTGAGGTTGTGAAAAAAGTGAAGAAATGCATTATAATTGCCTGGCAGAATTAAGGGCTCACTTGAGATTAGTGATCCTGAATTTAAAGTGAACACTGTTATGTATTTGGGTCCAAATGCAATCAGCTGTGCAGGTGTAAATGTAGAGTAGGCAGAAGACTGGTTAGGTTTTGACCAGTAAGCATGATGAAGACAGAATAGGGCCAGAAACCTGAAGCTGAATGTAAAGAAGTCATTATAATGACTGACCTTGGGATTTAAAGTAGTGAGGATGGAACTGAGGACCTAGGGAGGGAGCAGATAAAAGACAGTTAAAGGAAGTAGAATTAGTGGACTGCATATCTAAGTAGGATCAAAGGATTGCTGGAGTCAGGGTACTAGAAGAGGAAACCAGAAAAAAAAATATACCAGTAGTCAAAGTAGGATACTTGAAGAGATCACTAGAGGAGAGAAGGTCAAGGAAATATAAGATCAGGATATTGGAAGGATCATCCAAATGAATATTTAAATCACCAAAAACCCTGAGAAAATGTACATCAGAGTCAAGTTGGAGAGATGACAATGTTGCAGGAATTTTAATTGGGGGTTCAGAAGCTGACTGTAACAAGGATGGAACTGTGGGTGGTAATCTGATAATAATGAAATTCAAAATGCAGCGGGAGAGAAATGTGGGAAAAAGGGAGAAAGTGGCAATGAAAGACAAAAAGGATGTTTGCCCCACCCCATGTTTCAAGGGTAGGAGCATGTGGGAAAGAAAACGTCTACCACTGGAGAGGAAGCCTGTGTTCTCAGGGGACAGTTGGATTCCTATTAGAACAGAGTGAAAGGTAAAAGACACATTCAAGAAGAGTTAAAAACTCCTCATCCATCTCCAGCCATTGTCCTCTCTCCTCCCATTCACAGTCAGACTGCTTGAACGAGCTGTCTACTGTACTTGACAATTACTCCCAGGTCTCCACCAAACCTGTTCCTGCCACAATCATGAATAACTACTGGGTAAACTTTTAGGCTTCATGTTATTAATTCACTTAACAGTATTTGCTACTATCATGCATTTTCTTCTCTTAGCGTCAATTTCTTCATATGCTCCTGATGTTCCTCCCATCTCTTTGGCTATTTTTCTGTTTCCCTGGCCTCTACCTACCACTTACTGTTGGCATTCCTTAAAGTTTCATATACTCAATTTCATCTACCAGTTTAAATTACCATCTATTTGCAGAAAACACCTGAAGATCAACATCTCAAGCCTGGTCCTATTTCCTGAGTTACACAATATACACACATACCCCTTATTAGACAATTTTACTTCTCAAATTCAATATGTCCAAAATCAAATAAAATTTTCCCCCAATTATGTTTTTCCTGAGTTATATCCCAATAAATGGCACCACTGTTTTCTGAGTTGGTCAACCCAGAAAGGAGTCATCCTGGATTCCTCATCCTTTTTCATTTTCTATATATAAACAATCACCAGTCCTATCAATTCTAATTGGTAAATTTCTTTGGAATCTACTTCTTTTTCCAATCCCATTGCCACTAACCTCATCAAGGTACCATCTTCTCACATCTAGGACCAAAAATGTCAAAAACAATGAAAAAAAAATTAACCAGAAAGATCTTTTAAAACCACATATATGATCATGTATTTCCTGGCTTACAATCTCTCAAAAGCTTCCTCAACGGCCTTAAGTTAAAGTCCAAAATCCTTAAAATGGTTTACAAGGCCCCCCTCCACAATTTGGTCACTATCTACCTTTCCACCTTCATCTCAAACTTCTCTCCCTTCTCCCCCTTCTTTATTCATTCATTTACTCAATAAACATTTACTAAGAGCCTACAATGTACAACATACTGTGCTAACCACTGGTGACACCATGATAAGCAAGCCAGACATGGTCCCTGCCATAATGGCCTTCTTTCAAGTTCCTCAAATGTACCACCTTCCAAATTCTAAGACTCTCCAGATGCGGCTTCCTCTGTTCAGAATCTGCCACTGATCTTGCTAGTACTCATCTGACTAGCTCCCCTTTAATCTTCAGACCTTAGATTTAATGTGATTTCCTCAGGAAGACAAATTTTCTCTGTCACTTAAGACTTGGTCAAATACTTAGCTATAGTACTCTGACTTTCCACTTTATTAATAAACTTCAAAATTATTTTTTGTATTTGTTTTCCTTACTAGACATTATAACCAACGTACATGAGGTCAGAGACCACAGGTATCTTGTGTTACTAATTCGTAATACTAACTGCAAGTATCTTTTCTTGCACAGAAAAAAATATTTGTATTTTTCAGGATATTACCTTTCTTGAGTGGTTTGTTGTACCATCTATCTTTTTTGATGTCTGGGATGGTAATCCTTACTGATGGATTCTCAACTAAGATTTTATGGAGCAAAGCTGAAAATAAAATATTAATACAACATTTACAAAAGAGTCATGCAGATTAGAAACTTGTGCTGTGGAACATAATCTCTATTAGTCTCCTTATATCCAAATATTTCTGGGCCAGAGAAAGAATAAAGCTACTACATTATTGCTTTAATTTCATGTAGTTGCTCTTTGCTACATTCTCAGATCTGATTCTCAGCTGTCTGCAAATAAGGAGAACAAGAGCCAGGTGGAAATGTTTCTCCCCATGTGACAACATAAGAAACAGATACAAAAGCCCTCATCCATCTTCAATACCAAACTTCACTGTTCCAATACGTCATGTTACATCCTCATTCTCACAGTTTTATAAGGAAAATTTACTTTCCAGTAACTTTTTAAGAGACAATAATGTAAGCAACTATCATCCTAAAGTACCTTAATTATCTTGATAAAAAATTCATGCATCTCCGAAAGCCAAAATTATTTTCTAATGGATCAAAGATTTAAATGAAAAACTGAAACTATAAAAACACAAAAACACAGGGATTATTTTTCTAAAGTTAGGGGTAGGGAAGACCTTTCCAAACATAACAATATAGTCAGAAAACTGCAAAGAACAAAATAATAGATTTGAATAAAAATATAAAACTTCTGCATGTGAAAATAGCATAAATGAAATAAAAATGCATGGCAAATTGTGAAAAATATTTGTAACAAATGCAAAGATCAAATGACATTAACGTTTAAAAAAAAAAACTCATACGAAGTAATAAGAAAATCTCCCTGCCACAAGTGAGTAAAACGGATCATCCACAAAAATGGACAATAAGCTAGCATGGATGTACAACCTCACTGGTATTAAATTTAAAATAAAAATAAGAAACAGTGAGTATAGGGGTGCCTGGGTGGCTCAGTCAGTTAAGCAACCAACTCTTAGTTTCCTCTAAGGTCGTGATCTCAGTGTTCTGAGATCAAGACCCACATTGGGTTCCATGCTCAGTGCGGAGTCTGGAAGATACTCTCTATCCCTCCTCACTGCACACGTGCACTATGTGTGCTCTCTCTATATATATAATAAATAAATCTTTGGGGTGCCTGGGTGGCTCAGTCAGTTAAGCGTCTGCCTTTGGCTCAGGTCATGATCCCAGGGTCCTGGGATTGAGCCCTGCATCAGGCTCCCTACTCAGTGGGGAGCCTGCTTCTCCCTCTACTGGCTGCTCTCCCAGATAAATAAAATCTTTAAAAATAAATAAATAAATAAAATAAATCTTTTAAAACATTTTAAAATATTAACTATTGAGATTGTGATGAAATGGTACGAACTTTCTAAAAAGCAATTTGGCCAAGCAAACCATAATAATTAAAAACTGCATACCTCCCTGACACTTCTGGATTTGTTTTTTAATTAAATGATTTAAAGTTATGTGCCTTATGTGGATGATCACCGTATCTCTTTCATTAAGTGAAAAATTTTAAAAATATATAAATCTCTAAAAAAAAGTGAATTGGATGAATATAGTAAAACATACCCACATAGCAGAATTCCATCACAACCTTTAAAAACAATGATGTAGACCTACAATTATAGTCATGGAAAAATGTCCATGACTACAGCATTAAGACAAAAAAGCAGGTTATAAATAGCATAGTGCAGTGTGATCTCATTTTCTGTAAAAACACACATACTTGTAAATAATATACATATATAACAAACGTATATATTTGTTATACATCTTTACAACAAAGTGTAGAACTGCATATCAAAATATTAAAAGAAGCTATTTCTGAGTGCTGGGATTATATGGTTTTTTTTTTTTTAATTAATATTTCTAATCTATCTGCAAGGATCACAGATTAGTTATGTGATTTTTTAAAAGTTAAAAAGAAAAATATATATATAAGAAAAAATTCAAATATCACTAGGCTTCATAATCTAAGAAATCAGTACTTTCAATCAACATAACCTAGTTACCTAGAGGAGCTGAATCAATTTTTTTCCAAGGGTTGAGGTATGTTTTTTTCTCTTTCCAATCAGAATATTCCTGACAACTGTCACTGGGCTGGTCCCATGGCAATTCTAAAAAAGAAACAAGTCCCGGTTTTCCGAGTATTCACATTATTATATAGTAAACATTTTAAAGGAAAATAGTCAATGATACAAATACATTAAAAGTTTTCTCCAAATTAATTCAGTATGGTTTTCAAACTAAGAATGCCAACTCACAGAAATTTTAGAGCACTTCAAAGATAAACCACTTCTGCTCTACTGTTTCCAAAATTATTCACATGAATCTTAAGAGATTGCTATCGTGATATTTCATTTAATAGCTATACATACCTCATTTTTAAAAAGCTTTGGGATTCAAAGTTCCAACTTAGTTATAAATAAGTTCACTATTAAAATACTATCATATAGGGGCGCCTGGGTGGCACAGCGGTTAAGCGTCTGCCTTCGGCTCGGTGTGATCCCGGCGTTATGGGATCGAGCCCCACATCGGGCTCCTCCGCTATGAGCCTGCTTCTTCCTCTCCCACTCCCCCTGCTTGTGTTCCCTCTCTCACTGGCTGTCTCTATCTCTGTCAAATAAATAAATAAAATCTTTAAAAAAAAAAAAATACTATCATATAGGGGACGCCTGGGTGGCTCACTCCGTTAAGCATCTGCCTTCAGCTTGGGTCATGATCCCAGAGTTCCGGGATCAAGTCCCGCTTCGGGCTCCTTGCTCGGCAGGGAATCTGCTTCTCCCTCTCCCATTCCCCTGCTTGTGCTCTCTCTGACAAATAAATAAATAAAATCTTTAAAAAAATAAAATAAATAAAATAAAATATTATCATATAAATATGGATTCCCTTGGTTTGTTTCATTTATTTTGGTATAACAAATCTGGCTTTCCACAGGACGCGAGTTTCATCATGATTAAATAGTTCTTACCTCCAGCCAACATTGCCGTAAGTACTATTCCACAGGACCAAACATCAACTGGTTCTGCATGAAATTCTTTTCTCTTTAGAAGTTCTGGAGCAACATACGGTAAAGTACCACACATCTTGTTCAATAAACGTTCACGATTATTATGCCGAAACACTGTTGCCAAGCCAAAGTCAGAGATTTTGAGGTTATCTAAACCAAAGGAAAAATGAATGGCACTGGATAAAAATGTTTTATAAATAGATATACTTAAACGAATTAAGTTTTATTGGAAAATCAATGGTGTTTCTTAAAGTGTATAGCACATTTCTACCTTAAAATGACGAAAAAAGAAAAATTTTTTAAAGATTTTATTTATTTGATAGAGCACAAGTGAGAGAGCACAAGCAGTAGGGAGGGGCAGAGGGAGAGGAAGAAGCACACGCTCTGCTGAGCAGGGAGCCAGACTCTGGGCTCTATCCCAGGGCCTTGGGATCATGACCTGACCGAAGGCAGACGCTTAACTGACTGAGCCACTCAGGCACCCCAAAAAATAAATTTTAAAAAAGAAGAAATAAAAGATATCATCACATAACTAAAACTAGAAAAAGGCCTCAACGCTTCTATTAACTTAAATACACAAAACAGTTTGGATCAGGTTAAAGAAAGACATTGGAGTCAAAAGGGGTTGCCCTTCTGGAAAAACGACACTCTAGTCCTAGCTTGAAAGCAGAGCCAAGACCTTCATCACCTTGTACAGAGGGCAGGAAGGAGACACCAATAACATGACAGGCACAATTTTCCCGGCAGCAAACAAACCGAGTTGGCAGGAAGAAAATATGTAAAGATGTACCAAAGCTAAAGATCCACCTCTAGAATGTCTTGTCAAAATGGCTAAGTTTAGAAAAGGAGGAACTGTGTACAAAAAAATAAACCAGAAGAGCAAATTTCCTCTAACTTCCCACCTTTAACACACGCAAACTGAAGGCAGAACTTTCAACTTATCCTGCCCTTAGTGAGTATCCACCATAACTGAGTGACACTGTGCTAGCCAATGCAGGTAAATAAATTACTGAAGATTAAAAATAGACAACTGTTGTGGAAGTTATAAAAATATAAAGCATTACAAGATATTATAGCAAGGGAATCTAATCTAATCTTAGGAGGAAGAGAACTCCCCCTACTACCAAAGTGTCAAATGGTATAACCTTTTTAGAGGGCAATCTGGAAATCTGAAATATTCACTCTTTGAACTAGCAATTCCCATTTCCAGGACCACAAACACAGAAACACTTCCTAAAATTCACAAACATAAGGATATTCCTAGCAATATTACCTGTAAATAGCTTAAATATCCATCAATGAAGAAATGATAAAATCTTACTGCACATTTATACAATGAAAACTATGTTGATAAATTGCTTTAAAAAAAAGGGGGGGGGGTGCCTGGGTGGCTCAGTCAGTTGAGTGTCCAACTCTTGGTTGTGTCTCAGGTCACGATCTTGAGGTCCTGGGATCAAGCCTCGTGCATCTGGCTCCACACTCAGTGCAGAATCTGCTTGTCCCTCTCCCTCTGCTCCTCCCCCTGCTTTCTCAGGAATAAATAAAATCATCAAAGAAAAAAAAATCTATCTATAGTACTGACATGGAATAGGGTATAAGTGAAACAAAAAAAGTGCCATAGCAAATATCCATTACAACATGACCCAATTTTTATATTGGGCCTCTTCACGAATTTATAGAACAGACTTTGCTGTTCTTTCTTTTTAAATCTAGAAACAACTTTAATGTCCTAAAATTGGGGTTTGATTCTTTGAAAATCAAGTATATCCACACAATATAATATGTAAGGCATTGATGATATTTACCTGCATTTGAATTGGGAGGTAGCTACTGTAATTATCCTTTTAATACCTATACATGACACAATCTTGACAAACCACTGAGATTATGAGTGACAAGTTACCAGTGAAAATGCTAATGGATACCTGTAACATTCCTTGAATTTTGTTGTTTCCTTATGTCTCCAACATAAAACTCAGGTTAAAGAATTCTACATAATAAATTCTAAATTGAGGAATGTGGTTATCTCTGAGAAAAAGGGAATACATTTGTGAAGGAATACACAGGACTTAGGCTATATTCATAATGCTTTCTTTTTAAAAAACACTATTGTTAAATATTGAATAGGAACAAAAGAATATTTATATAATATGCAGGATATAAGGAATATAATGAACATCCATTTATCCAATACTCAATTTAAGAACATTCTATTTCCTTTGAAATCCCCTATAATTACTTCCCTCAATATATTCCCTTCCCTACCTTCTCAGAAGTGACCACCATTTTGATTTGTGTTTTAATATGCTCTTTTTTCCTTTGTGATTTTCCTATTTGTATCTCTAAACTATATATAGATTTTACATATTTTTGAACTTCATGTATATAGAATCATACATTTATGAATACTTCTATGAAACATATCCCTGTCATTACTTGTACCTATAAATCATCCATTTCATAATTTATCTATTCTATTGCTGATAGACATTTAGGTTGTTTCCAATTTTTTGCTATTATAAACACCACTGCTTTGAGCAATGTACATACGTATAATGTTTTATTCTTTTTAAGATTTTATTTATGGGGCACCTGGGTGGCACAGCGGTTAAGCATCTGCCTTCGGCTCAGGGCGTGATCCCGGCGTTCTGGGATCGAGCCCCACATCAGGCTCCTCCGCTATGAGCCTGCTTCTTCCTCTCCCACTCCCCCTGCTTGTGTTCCCTCTCTCGCTGGCTGTCTCTATCTCTGTCAAATAAATAAATAAAATCTTTAAAAAAGAAAAAAAGATTTTATTTATTTATTTTTGCGAGAGCAAGAGTGAGAGCGAGAGAGCAAGCATGAGCAGGAGCAGGGGGCGGAGAGAGAGGGGCAGAGGGAGAAGCAGACTCCCCATGGAGCAGGGAACCCGATGCTGGGCTTGATCCCAGGACTCTGGGATCATGACCTGAGTCAAAGGTAAAAGCGTAACCAATTGAGCCACCCAGGCACCCTAATGTTTTACTTTTTAAGCCAGGTTAGTACACAGGTAGTTACCGTATTTTTATTTTATTATATTATATATGTTTTAAATAAATTTTTATGTGCCTGAACTTTTTTAAGTAAGCTCTACATCCTGGGCGCCTGGGTGGCTCGGTTAAGCATCTACTTTCAGCTCAGGTAATGATCTCAGAGTCCTGGAATAGAGCCTCACATCGGGCTCCCTGCCCAGCAGAGAGTCTGCCTCTCCCCTCTCCCTCTGCCCCTCTGCCTGCTTATGTGCTCACTCTCTCTCTCTCAAATAAATAAAATCTTAAAAAAAAAAAAAAAAGTACACTACACCCAACATGGGGCTCAAACTCACAACCCCAAGATCAAGAGTAGCAGGTTCTACCAACTAAGCCAGCCACGTGCCCCATGCCTAAATTTTAAGTTTTTTTTTTTTGTTTTTTGTTTTTTGTTTTTTAAGATTTTATCTATTTGACAGAGAGAGAAACAGCGAGAAAAGGAACACAAGCAGGGGGAGTGGGAGAGGGAGAAGCAGGCATCCCGTTGAGCAGGGAGCCCAACAAGGGGCTCGATCCCAGGACCCCGGGATCATGACCTGAGCCAAAGGCAGACACTTAACAACTGAGCCACCCAGGCGCCCCTAAATTTTTTTTAAGTTTTAAGTAACTATAAAGGTTTTTATATGATATAAATACAATATAAAGTTCTGAAAAATAAAGTCTACATGCACATTAAAAAAGGATATATCCTATGATCTAACTTATGTTTATACATATGTGGGTAAAGATATGTATGTCTCCTTTATCCTAACAACCCAAATAGATTCTCTTACTATCACCAGTTATAAAGAAAGACAGTAAGGCAGAGAGAAGGTAAGAAATGGCCAACTTACCCAAGGCCATACACCTACTATGAGGTTGCCTAGATTAACCCTAGGTTCAAATGACTCTAAATCCCACGCTCTTAACACTATGCTGTACTGCCTGTCATAGTTAGAGACAAGCAATTCTTTTTTCCCAGAGGGCTTTATGCAGCTTGAAACCTACATTTACTCAAAAAAAGACTTAATTTGTAGATGAGGAAGGGGATGAATTGACTGTACTATAAGCATTCAAGGCTATAAGCATTCAGGGGCGCCTGGGTGGCTCAGTCGGTTAAGCATCTGCCTTCAGCTCAGGTCATGATCTCAGGGTCCTTGGATGGAGCCCCATGCGGGGCTCCCTGCTCAGTGGGGAGCCTGCTTCTCCCTGTCCTTCTGCCTGCTGCTCCCCCTGCTAGTGCTACTTCTTTCTCTCTCTGTCTCTGTCAAATAAATAAAATCTTAAAAAAAAAAAAAATAACACATAGAAACAATCCAGGGAACAGAAAAATGGATTAATTGTAAATAATGCAGAGGAGAAAAAAAAATTTTTTTAAAGGGTGTTAGTATTCAAAAAGTAATAGAAATAGAATGAAAAATGGAAGCTAAAGGAATTCTCCAGCTGTGCTCTCATTTCTTGGGACTCATCAATCAACTATTCAGTTGCTTTTCCCCATACACCAAATTTTCTGAATATCTAAAATTTTGTTATGTGCCTTATAAAGCAACTTGCAAGAAGCCTAAATAACCAAAGGAGGATCTTAGGTAGCTAGGTAGATGGCTTAATAAATGTTTATCTAAAAGATATTCACTAAAAATTAACAGTAGTTATAACTCATTAGTGGGTTTCTGGTGATTTTTTTACTTTCTTCTTGATACTTTTCATCTTACTTCATGATTAACTTTTATCTTTATAAATTTAAAAAAACCAATATTTTTAGTTTGGAAACAAAGTTTTCATATTCCAAATATTATTACATATTCACATCTCCATTACTTATTAAATAAACTGGCTTTCCTTAACTCATCTCCTTGTATGAAGGTCAATTACAGAGTTCAGGAAAAGGCTAGGAGGCTAATAAGAAAGTGCAGTGACTTGCTGTGGTGAACAATACTGTCAGAAACACTAAACCTCAGGGTTGGACAAGCTCTTAAAAATACTTTAGTCCAACTAGCCAAGCAATGTTTAAGTTCCCTTTACAATATCTCTGATAATTAATAATCCAGTGTTTGATTCTCATGTTATAAACTTCCTACATTCCAAAGCAACCTATTCAATTTTTGGATAGATCCAACAACGTGGTCCACGCTTGCACTAATCCAATGCTTCCATGAGGTTTTCACTCACAAGGTCTAAAGAACTGCACTTAAGCACTATCAAGTTTCCCCTGGGCTCCTTCAGTTATTCCTTATTTCACGGTTTGTGGCCCTTCCACCAGTCTGGTCACTCTCAAAAGCACTTCACAGGTCTACATGACTTTTGTGGTAGTGTGCCAGGGCACCCATTATTTCCAGTATGGCCTCACCAAAGCAGTGCTGGACTGCTATCTTCCTCGTTCTCAACAATATCACCTTAGTTTTCTCAAGACTACATGACACAGGTGATCAATACGAAGTCTGCTGTCTAGTAAAAGTCTTTTTTAACCTGTTTTGCTGCCAAAGATAATACCATTCAAATGTACTTATCCTGGACTTCAGATTTTTCTGTCTTGGAAAACAACTTGTTAAAACTTGACTCATCTCTCTGGCCTGCTGTATTCATTCATTCAATAAATATTTTTGAAAGCCTACTATTTGCGAGTCACTATTCTAATGCCTTAAATGAGCATTAAAAAGAAAAGACAAAAATCACTGCCTCATGCTGCTGACATTTGTCATCTTTTTTTTTCTTTTTTTAGAATTTATGTATTTATTTTAAAGAAAGTGAGCTAGAGCACAAGCAGGGGAGGGGGAGAGGGAGAGGGAGAGAATCTCAAGCAGACTCTCTGCTGATCACAGAACCCTGTGTGGGGCTCGATCCCACCACCCTGACATCATGACCTGAGCTGAAACCAAGAGTGGGGTGCTCAACCAAATGAGCCACACAAGCGCCCCTCTGTCTTCTTTTTTGATCCTTACTCAATAAGCTAATAGTTTCACTATCCATCCCTCTCAGTTTTTATGACGTCCATGAAATGTAACTAAACTCTTTTCCATCTCCATCCCAGTCACAGATTAAAAAGACTAACAGGGTGGAGCTAAGTGGCAGAGTAGGAGGACGCTAGGCTTGCTTCATCCCTCGAACACAGCTAGGTAAATATCAAATCATTCTGAATACCCAGAAATCGATCTGAGGGCTGACAGAACAAACCGCACAATTAGGAGAGACGAGGCTAAACTATGGAAGGTAGGAGGTGTGGAGATGTGATTTGGGGGAGAAGAGGATCATGGGTGCTGCAGAGGGGAGGAAGCCCTGGTCAAAGAGAGAAGCAAGAGAGAAAGAGAAGAGCACATGGGAGACTGCACAAGGAAAACACTTCCCCAAAGCCACTGACTGGGAAAAAATGAGAAGGGCTGATTTTGTGAGTTTTTATGACTAGTGAGACTAAAAGACTATAGAGTTTTAGAGGTCTGCAGCATGGCTGGTGTGGAGCCCTGAGGGTGCTGCAGTGCTCCTTGGGAGGAGGGCAGATAACCTGGGAGAAGATGGTGCGATCTGGGACACAATGGGAGAGACAGTATTCCCTTCTTGGCACACATCTGGGAGAGGGGGCATTGCCTCTCCAGGAATAAAAGAGCCAGAGGGCACCATTTTCCTCCTCTGCCCCTCAGCATAGGTGCTGAGACACCTGCTGAGGGCAGTTAACCTGGACACTGGCTCTTTGCTGTGCTTTATCCCTGGGTTGCAAGGGTGGTTCAGTATTCACAGATCAATCAAGATGATATATCACACTAATAAAAGAAAGGATAAGAACCGTATGCTCCTCTCAATAGATGCAAAAAAAGCATTTGACAAAATTTAGCATCCACTCTTGATAAAAATCTTCAACAAAGTAGGGATAGAGGGAATACGCCACAACATCATAAAAGCCATATTCAAAAGACCTACAGCTAATATTACCCTCAGTGAGGAAAAACTGAGAGCTTTTCCTCTACAGTCAGGAATAAGACAGGGATGGCCACTCCCACTGTTATTTAACATAGTACTGGAAATCCTAGCCTCAGCAATCAGACCACAAAAAAAAAAAAAAAGGCATCCAAATTAGCAAGGAAGAAGTCAAACACTCACTATTTGCACATGACATGATACTCTATGTAGAAAACCCAAAAGACTCCACCAAAAAATTGCTGGAACTGATACACAAATTCGGTAAAGCTGCAGGACACAAAATCAATGTACAGAAATCAGTTAGATTTCTATACACCAATAAAGCAGCAGCAGAAAATCAAGGAATCAACTGTACCCAAAACCATAAGATACCTAGGAATAAAACTAACCAAAGAGGTAAAAGATCTGTACTCTAAAACTATAGAATACTTATGAAAGAAATTGAAGAGGACATGAAGAAGTGGAAAAACATTCCATGCTCACGGACTGGAAGAACAAATATTGTTAAAATGTCTATACCATCCAAAGCAATCTACACATTTAATGCAATCCCTATCAAAATACCACCAGCATTTTTCACACAGCTAGAATAAACAATCCTAAAATTTGTACAGAACCAAAAAAGACCCCGAATAGCCAAAGCAATCTTGAAAAAGAAAAGCAAAGCTGGAGGCATCCCAATTCTGGACTTTAAACTGTATTACAAAGCTGTAATCATTAACAGTATGGTACGGGCATAAAAACAGATACAGAAATCAATGGAACAGAATAGAAAATTTAAAAATGGACCCACAACTATCTGGTCAACTAATTTTCAACAAGCAGGAAAGAATATCCAATGGAAAAAAGACAGTCTCTTCAACAAATGGTGTTGGGAAAACTGGACAGCAACATGCAAAAGAATAAAATTAGGGGTGCCTGGGTGGCATACTCCGTTGAACATCCAACTCTTGGTTTCAGCTCAAGTCGTGAGATCTCCGCACTCAGTGTGAAGCCTGAGTATCTCTCTCCCTCTCCATTACACTCTCTCCCTCTCTCCAAAAAAAAAAAAAGAATGAAAATGGACTACTTTCTTACACTATACACAAAAATAAATTCAAAATAGATGAAAGACCAGGGGCGCCTGGGTGGCTCAGTCAGTTAAGCATCCACCTTCGGCTCAGGTCATGATCCCAGGGTCCTGGGATTGAGCCCCATGTCGGGCTCTCTGCTCAATGGGGAGCCTGCCTCTCCCTCTCCCTCTGCCTGCTTCTCCCCTTGCTTGTGCTCATTCATGCTCTCTGTCAAATAAATAAATAAAATCTAAAAAAAAAAAAAAAAAAAAAATAGGTGAAAGACCTAAACATGAGACAGGAAACCATCGAAGTCCTAGAGAGGAACACAGGCAGCAACCTCTTTGACATCAGCAGTAGCAACTTCTTACTACACACGTCTCTGGAGGCAAAGGGAAAGCAAAACTGAACTATTGGGATTTCATCAAGATAAAAAGCTTCTTCACAGCAAAGGAAACAATCAACAAAACTAAATAGCAATCTTTGGAATGGGAGAAGATATTTGCAAGTGACATATCTGATAAAGGGTTATTATCCAAGATCTATAAAGAATTTATCAAACTCATCACCCAATAAACAAATAATCCAATTAAGAAATGGGCAGAAGATATAAATAGACATTTTTCCAAAGACATACAGATGGCCAACAGACACACAAAAACAGGCTCAATATCAGTCATCATCAGGGAAATGCAAATCAAAACTACAATGAGATATCACCTCACACCTGTCAACAACACAGGAAACAACAGATGCTGGTGAGGATGCAGAGAAAGGGGAACCTCCCTGCACTGATGGTAGGAATGCAAACTGGTTGCAGCCACTCTGGAAAACAATATGAAGGTTCCTCAAAAAGTTAAAAATAGAACTGCCCTGAGGTGCCTTGGTGGTGCAGTTGGTTAAGCCTCCCACTCTTGATTTCCACTCAGGTCACAATCTCAGGGTCCTTAGATCAAGCCCCAAGTCGGACTCTGCACTCAGTGTGGAGTTGGCTTGCCCCTCTTCCACCCCACATGCACACACTCTCTCTTGCTTTCTCTCAAATAAATACACAAATAAATAAAATCTTTAAAAAAAAAATCAAAAAACAGAACTACCCTACGACCCAGCAACTGCACTACTAGGTATTTACCCAAAGGATACAAAAATATCGATTTGAAAGGACACATGCACCATGATGTTGATAGCAGCAATATCAACAATAACCAAATTATGGAAAAAGCCCAAGTGTCCACCGACTGCTGAATGGATAAAGAAGTTGTGGGTGTGTGTGTGTGTGTGTGTGTGTGTGTGTGTGTGTGTGTAAAATGGGATATTACTCAGCCATAAAAAAGAATGAACTCTTGCCATTTGCAATGACGTGGATAGAACTAGAAAGTATTATGCTAAGCAAAATAAGTCCATCAGAGACAAATACCATATGATTTCACTCATATGTGGAATTTAAGAAACGAAACAGATGAACATGGGGGCAGGGAGAGAGACAAACCATAAAAAGGACTCTTAACTATAGAGAACAAACTGAGGGTTGCTGGAGGGGAGGTGGGCGGGGGAATGGGTTAAATGTATGATGGGTATTAAGGAGGGCACTTGTGATGAGCACTGGGTGTCATATGTTAAGTGATGAATCACTAAATTCTACTCCTGAAACTAATATTACACTATATGTTAACTAATTGGAACTTAAATAAAAACGTGAAACAAACAAACTAAATAAATAAATAAAAAGAACAAACAGGATAAGGCTGAAGTCCAGGGTATTTCAATGGAAACTTTATTAATTCACTGAAAAGTTGTTTAAGACTATTCGTACAGCTATTCATTTAGTGAGCTACCCTTGCATCTAGGTTAGATTTCTCTATCTCATCCACAACTATATCAGGAAGAACTTGTGAAGTCTAAATATACTGAGTCTCTCAAACTTCCTAGACTTTTCAGATTTTCTGCCCTAAAATTTCAATAACACAAAAGCTTCAAACCTGCCTTGTATGGATTAAAATAATTTAGGTGGGGACGCCTGGGTGGCTCAGTCAGTTAAGCGGCTGCCTTTGGCTCAGGTCATGATCCCAGGGTCCTGGGATTGAGTCCCGCATCAGGCTTCTTGCTCAGCAGGCAGCCTGCTTCTCCCTCTGCCTGCCACTCCCCCTGCTTGTACTCTCTCTAACAAATAAGTAAATAAGATCTTTAAAAAAAATTAAAATAAAATAAAATAATTTAGGCGGCAGTGACAAAAAGCTAAGCTTACCCCTTTCATCCAACAGGAGATTTTCTGGCTTAATATCCCTGTGAGTTATCCCAATACCATGCAGATAAACCTAAAAGAGAAACAGAAGGAAACATACCAAAATTTGGTAACTTACTTCATTCATAATAATTTTAAACAAAAGGAAAAGAGACAACTGTACCTACCACCCCTGCCATGAGTTGATGGAAGAACCTCTGAGCATCTTGTTCAGGCATGCCTATGTCTGGCTCTGTAAGAATTAATTATGAAAGTTAGTCTGCCAGGTAAACATAATCAGGAATCA
This sequence comes from Ursus americanus, assembly GCF_024610735.1. NCBI lineage: Eukaryota > Metazoa > Chordata > Mammalia > Carnivora > Ursidae > Ursus > Ursus americanus. The sequence goes on from NC_142142.1 coordinate 43,678,973, forward strand.
ACCACACAGTCTCCTAATTCTAAGGTTAGATTTTTGTGATGGTACTCTGGCAAACAGAATCTTATGATAACAATTAAAAGACTCTGGTGTCCACTAACTCATACAATACTTAATAACTCACATGTCCCCATCTGTTATGTGGCAAAAATAAATTAACATCACAGGGAAGTTATAGAGAGAAACAACAAACTACTATCCAAATCAAGACTGGAAGCCATACCTTGAAAGCCTCTGCTTATCTTACACTAACCATCAGCTATTTGGTATCTTCCAAATTCTCCCCTAATTTTTTCTAAATGCTATGACAATATTTTCCCCACCCCTGAAATGTAATTGTCGAAGTGTAAGCCTGGGCAAATACAAAGTAATTTCACTAAATATTTAACAACAAAATGAAACTTCATACAATCCCTCATACTACAAAGCCATGAATGCCTGCAAAGTCCCTTCAGAAAATACGGTTTTATTAAGAAATGTTCTATTGTCAGTTATCTTTTTATATATTGATCTCCCTCTTTACCTCTTGGTTTCTTTTACACTGAATTCTCTCCCGAGATACATACTGGAGATTCTAATAATTGGCTTTTAAATATGAACACAATAGCTTTAAATAATAAATATAGATCCACATAATATTATTATGTACTTCTTAGTGTTCTGCAATATCAAGCCTTTGAACCTACATAGAACATTGAAGTAGCAAGTATAGAATTTACTAAATATAGGCAAAGCAATTCTGCAAAATTCTCAAGTTAATTTCACTTAAAGAAGAAATATAACAACATGCTATTATTGGGGTTCTGTAAATATATGTAATGATTACATGTAACTGGAATGTCTATAAAGAAAAACCACTGTACAGGTAAATAATACATTGTACTAATAATACTTCGCCATGAGATTAAACTCTACAAAACAGCAATCCTAACCAAAATCACATACACAATTTGGGGAGAAGGTTTTCCTTGATGATTCCATATATGTTTTAATGTGTTAATATAACTTGCAAAAACAAGAAAACTTACTCCAATTTCACTGTTGCATAAGGCAGTTCTGAATGGAAAATGACCAAATAGTAGACGCAAGATTAAAAAACAAATTTAGAAACTTATTTAGTACCGGGGATGTACTGTATGGTGACTAACATAATATAATAAAAAAACATTAAAAAAAAAAAAGAAACTTATTTAGTAGAATAGTTATCTTAAAGCTTATTTCCATACCAATTCTGTCAAAAAGTTCCCCTCCACTACAGTACTCCAGAAATAGATACTGGATATTGCCTTCTCTCCTGTGACCATAGAATTTCACTACATTCTCATGATTTAACATTTTATTGATACAGATCTCTTTCTTAATATTTTCTGGACAGTCTATGGCACGCTTCATGTCTACAATCTTGACTGCAACTGCTTCTTCAGTTCTTCTATTCACAGCAAGTTGAACCCTAAAAAGGAAAAGGAAGACACCTGAATTCTATTTCATGAAAGCTTCAAAAGATTAAATATGTCTCGATCAACAGTTTTACCTTCATTACTTTCTCTACCCAGTACAAACCAAGGAAATGGTTTCTGCCATGCTCTCAACAGATACTACTCCCTTCTGAAATGCGAAGCACGATGACTAATGCTCTAAAGTCATTATGTTGTACATCCAAAGGTTATTTAATACTTGATAAAATAAACTAAAACGGAGTAACAGTAATTCCATGCCACATCACATATACACATGCTCTATTCATTTAATTTTAATAACACTACCTAAGATTTATTAACCTCATATTATATATGTCTGTGGTAACTGTTCTAAGGGGTAGGTACTATTACTGTCATCTTAGAGCTGAGGAAACAGAGGCGCACATTAAGAAGTTTGCCTAAGGGGCGCCTGGGTGGCACAGTCCTTAAGTGTCTGCCCTCGGCTAAGGGCGTGATCCCGGTGTTCTGGGGCCTTCTGGGGCCGAGCCCCACATCAGGCTTCTCCGCTAGGAGCCTGTCTCTTCCTCTCCCACTCCCCCTGCTTGTGTTCCCTCTCTCGCTGGCTGTCTCTGTCAAATAAATAAATAAAATCTTTAAAAAAAAAAAAGATGTTTGCCCAAGAACACAAACCAAGGTGTTAGTATGGGATGCGTGAAGATTTGAAACCGGGCAGTCTGACTCCAGAGTCTGTTCATTTGCTCATTTAACCACTATGCTTAAACCCCAGGAAGGAATACGTGGGAGGAGAAACCAACTTCACAAGTCTCTTCCAGCTCTTTACAGAGAAAATGTTTTTAAAAGGGGGAGGCGGGGGGATTAATCCTTACAAAAGATTGTGCGGCTCCAGTTCCCCAAAATCTTAAGACTTCAAATGCAAAGATCTGTTCTCTAAGTTGCCACTGTATTAGAATAAACAATTCCAAAACAGCGAATATGTACTCAAGACAACAGACGGAAAGCTAAAGCAGGTGTGAAGGCGGGGTAAACGAACTCGCACTCACTCTCCATAGGCACCTTCTCCCAGGGTTTGCACCAAGTCCCAGTCTTCCACAAAGGGCACTGCCATGACTCCACGGCTGTAAAAGGCAGGAACCCAGAAAAGATGGGGGTGAGAATAAGCTTCAACCCCCTGCCATGATCCCTCAGTATAGCTAAGAGTTCGGTCTCCCCTTACACCTCACCCGTATTTTATCCAAGGCTTTAAACCACAAGCAAGTATTCTAAATTCTGGCATGTTGTGGTGTAAATCACCATCCCCGTGCCCACGCACAACCAAGCAGAGACTGCCTTCCTCAGGCCTCTGAGAAAAAGCAGCGGCTGTGTTGAAGAGCCGGGGGCACCAATGCTTTGAGGGGAATGACTGCGGACGGGCAGGGGGGGAGACGGGTGAGGGGCTGCGAGCCAGTGGAGACGGACAGTTTAACTACGACGCCTGCAGCCCCTCCTCCCCCCCCCCCTTGTTCAGCTCCAACTCCCACCCCCACTCCGTCCCAAAGGCCGGGAGGAGCCTGGGGCGGGGCCAAGCTGCCCCAAGAAGCGGAAGGAAGGGCTGGCAGGCACTCGAGACGGCCGGCGCCCATACCTCTGGGGTCCCCAGCCCGCAGAGGGGTAGGCTCTCCAATCCCCCCACATAGGGGTTCCCCTGGTCCCACACTCCTCCACCCCCCGAAACCGCCCCTCAGCTGGAGTCTCTCCGATCCCCTTCGCTCGTCATCGATAACTTTCTCCCAACACGCCCCTCCCAACTAATGTAGACCCCGAACTCCTTCTACAGGCTCCTTTCACACCCTACCGGCCGCCCCTCCTCACCAGGCCGTCCTTTGCCCGCCACCACAGGAATCCAAATGCAGCGCTTTTCCCGCCAAAACTCTGCCGGCGTCACGCTGTCGCAAACGCGCGCACCCTTGCCGTAAAGCAGGAAAGCGCGCGTCCCTTCGACCCGCTACTTGAAAGGGAGGCCGTAGCGGGCTGCGGGCGCTGAGAGGTTTTCTCGGATGCGTAGGCCGGCCGCGTCCGGGCTTGTTTGGAGTCGAGGGGGGATCCAGGCTGGAGAGGTTTAAGAACTATCGAGCACATCAGCGCGAAGGATCTCTGGGCCCAAACGCTAGCAGGTATCCGGTGCGTGGCCCGCAGCCGGGCCGCGCTCGCGCTTCTGGGCGGAGCCGAAGCCCCCTCGGACGCAGGCACACAGTCTGTTGGCTGCGGGGTCTTCGTGTGCCCTCCCCGCGGTTCTGGACCTGCACACCCCGTTGCACAGCTGCCTGGCAGCAGTGTGCGAATCGCACTCATAAGTATTGCTTCTGAAACGTTCAAATGCGGTACAGCTCAAACTGGAGCTGAAAAACTAGGAACAGCTGTTGCGAACCGATCCTGTGAAAAATGAAAGAACTTTGTGGCGGGAGCGAGAAGCACCCAAAAAAGACTGGCAAGACAGGCTGCGCTGCAGTGTGGGTGGAAGGCATCCAGCTGAAGCAAGCTACTTTTTGTAGTGTGAGGGCGTGTCAGGATAACCAGTTTTGCCTTGTCTTGTCTCGAGGCTCCAAAACCGTATCTTATCCCAACCTTTTTGAGGAAACAGCATCCCCATAACCAAGTCCTACCCGCTTTCTCATTCTTGGTGTGTAAGAAACAGACAGGTGGAGGCAAAGGACTGTTTCCTCATTTTACGATGCTGATTTTAAACGCAGAGTAACCAGTTTGGGAAAGAAAATTCTGGGGAAAGGTACTTGCTTGAGAACAAAATAATGCGGAAAAACTGTAGGTATATCTCTCCTTGACAATAAACTAGATGCTGGCAAGATTATCTCCATTAAATTCTCCAGTTCTGAAAACTCGTCTGCATACCTTGAGTATAAAGCTCTTGATCGTGATACTATTACTAGAGTAAAATGAGTGTAGATGTTAGCAAAAAGGCACACATTTGTTTTAAAGCAAAGTCAGGGACAAAACAAGGCCAGAGCACTTCAGAGTGCTTACTGGAGAAGTTTTTAACTGTGATGTCAACAGTAGGCTTCATGTAATAAAGTTTTCCAGGTCATTTACTCCGTTTTCTCTCATTTTCACACTGTGCTGCCAAAGAATATGAAGAAAGGAAGAGGAGGGCCTGCACAGTTCCTGTGTCTGAGTGGAATTAAGGTATCTTAGCCTGAAAAAAGAATAAGGTATACAGATTTCAGGCAGAACACCAGTTAAAGATAGCATGTGAGAGAATCAGTGCACACAATGGCCCTTCATGCCTTCTCAAATCTTACTAGAATAGTAAATATTAAAATAACGATTTAATAATAAAAATACTAAATTTGTAAAAGGCAATAACCCACAAGAGTGGAGTATGAAAAACAAAATTTTGGAAATTGAGAAGTTTCAGATGAATGATAACTTAAAAGCCGAATCTTAAAAGCCAGCAATAGGAAAGGAAAGCAAATTGATTCACATCACAGAACTCCCAAAAGGCTCAAGTTGGATTAGTGACTCCAGGTAACTGAAGGTGAAGGTGAAGGTGGGGCTCAAAAGAGGATAGGTTGAAAGACTGTAAGAAGCCTAAAGAACCTCTCCCTCCTTTGTGTACCCAAAGAACTGCTCCTCCCCAAAGTTGGTACAAGAATTGAGAGGGTAAACCCTGTCCTAACTGGGGAGCATCAGGCACAGTTAAAGGCCTGATTACCTTACTGAAAACAAAGGTATTAAGTTTATGTACTGAAGGCTGAACCCCAAAGCCTTCTTGCTCCACCTTACTCCCAGAAATCTGCCAGCTGGGCTTGTATCCCTAAGAGGATATACAAGCCTTCTTGCAGGAATCTTACCTATATAAAAGATCTAAAAATACCAATATCAGGGATTTCCTATGTAAACAATTACATAACAACAGAAATATGTTCCTATGTAACAAAATGATAACTCAGCCAGATCACAAGAGAAAGGCCCACGTTTAGTGAGCCCAACCCCAAACAGACCTTCCAATCCACTTTTTAGGCCCCACTAAGAAGAGCAGACAACTAAGAATTTGAAAAGGTCTTTAGTATGAAAGATATTAAAACAAAGGAGTATTAAAAAAAAAAAGCTTTTGGACATTAAAAAAAATGACAGCAGAAAAAAAGGAAACTAAATAGGTTAGAAAAAAAAGTTTAGGAAATATCCCAGAAGGAAAAATAAAGGTAGAAAACAGAAGAGTAAAATAGACTATCAGGAGACTAACCCAGTTAAGTCCAACATCCAAGTAATGTAATTTTCAGAAAGAGAAGTTGTGGGAATACCTAATTAAGAAAAAGAAAATTTCCCAGAACTGAGGAACTTGATTTTCCATACCTAAAAGTTTAAAAAACCTAGCACAATGGATGACCCATCCCCAAGTGCATCATTGGTAAAATTTCAAAACATTACATACAGAGAGAGGATCTTAATAGGTCTGGGGTGGGAGTTAGAGGAATGGACACATACAAAAAAATTTAAGAATCAGAATAGCACTGCAGGGGCGCCTGGGTGGCTCAGTCAGTTAAGAGTCTGCCTTCAGCTCAGGTCATGTGATCCCAGGCTCCTGGGATCAAGCCCTGCGTCGGGCTCCCCGGCTCAGTAGGGAGCCTGCTTCTCCTTCTCCACTGTCCCCTGGCTTGTGCTCTATCTCAAATAAATAAATATAATTTTTTAAAAAAGAAAAGAATAGCACTGTGCTTCTCAACAACATTTAGAAGACAGAAAACAATGGGCCAATACCTTCAAAATAATTCGAAGTTAAAGTTATCCCCAACCTGGAACTCTGTACGTAGCTAACCTGTCACCTGAGTGTGACAAGATCTCAAGAAATTTATCTCCCACACATTTTTTCTCAGGAAGGTAGGTAGAGGTGATAAGGAAGTTAGGAGATTAACACAATTTGATAGTGAAAGGATACCAACAGGTTGGGTAGCAAATCTGGAATGTAAACCAGTCCAAACTGGAACATACCAAAATAGAAGACCTCTCTAAGAATGAATACCTAACAAGTCTGAACATATTGAAAGGATGCTGTTACAAACCAAGGACAGTTTGGGGGGAAATGAGCATCAAGTATAAAATACAAATTAAAAAAAAAAAAAAAAAGTTAGGCCGGAAAAAAAAAAAAAAAAGAGTAACCACATGACCTAGTTGTGGAAAACCATAAGATAAGAAATATTGATCTCATCTAAGTTGTAACTATGACAGAACCGTAAAATGGTAAGAATATGTGTGTCATGGGAATCACAGACTGGTGAAAGAGCTATACCCTCAATTTCCACACCACCAAGTCACCAGATGATACCTAAAATTGAAAAATCAACACACAGCAAAATAAAACAAGTTATTTAATGATATGGAGGTAAGTAATAAGAGAATCAGCAGAGTTGAAAGTAGTTGTCTCGGGGGGGGTGGAAAGGTGTTGTTGCTTTTTTAGAACTATGTGATTTTTCTTACACTAAGTGCACTAGAACAATGGAAGTGAAAAGTAAATTTTTTAAAAAGATAGCTTCATGTAGCCTAGAAGGTAACAAAATTGAGATCATAAGACTAAAAACTATAGTGATTATCCCTTATATGCTTCTGAAGAAGATCACTAATGATCTGTACCTGGTATTGCTCATATTGGTTTAAAAAAACAAGCTCAGAATAACCTCTTCCACTAGGGAGAAATTCTATATATAAATCAAGTAATATATTTACATATAGTAAATTAAATCTTACACCAATCTAAATCTCACCCACAGGTCAAGCACTTAGTATATAAATTGGTATGGAAGGCTAAGTTTCCTGGGTATACAAGAATACCTGAGCATACCCTTTAGGGGCACCATTAGGACTTATCTAAAATTCATGTAATTGCTCCTATTTCTTAAATAGGTAACACTAAACAGTTACCTTATGTTTTTAATGACTTAGGGTTTATAGACATCACTGATAATATGTCTTATGTTGTAAAATACATACAGTTGTCCTGCTATACTGAATCTAAGGCTATTTGTCCTGACATTGAATATTGATGGAACTATTGTGCTTTGAGTTAAAATTTTTTCAAGTTTCTCTTCTTTACTGCAGTTGGGCTAGCACTGTCTCCAGGTACTTGCTAATATAGCAATTCCTCCCCCTTCTAATTTATAGCTTATTTGGCAAGGGCTTCAAACCAGACCATGGGCCACATATTTAGCTGAGACTAAGAAGCTCACCCTTAAATATATCACAAGAGTTTTAGTATATAAGCTAAAGGAAATGAGCAAAGAGATGTTTACTATATCATGGATAAGTGAGTACTGAAAAGATGGACTTTAAGTAGAAATGTACAATTATATTTCAGCTGATTCAAAAACACCTGACCATCAAATTCTATACATAATATTGGAGGAGTTTCATCTTCTCCATAGAGAACAATTTCACTGTCTGCCTTGAGTCTTCAAAACTTCAAGTGATTCTCTCTTGATTTATTCTTGCTCAAAATAATAAAGCAAAAACAAAAAACCTAGCTAGTCCCAAAGAATACTGGTGAGATCAGGTATGGCTAGCCACCTTTTGTCCCTCATAAAAGGAAAGAGACTCTAAGGACAAGAGATGTTGAAACAGAGACATGATGGCAACACAGACTTTCCTGCCCAGAAACAGCACTCCTCTGGTTCCACAAACATTTATTCATTTAATAAAAGTTTACTGAGCACCCACTATATGCAAAGGCATTGTGTTAGGCGCTGCGATTTTTGAAATGACAAAACTATTTGTACAAGTGGGATCTGAGCTAGTCCTTGATAGTGTTCCTGATTTGAGAGAGACAGAATGCCCCCACATGGCTCATTGAGGGAGCTAAAAGCATGGATGAGGTTTACTTTCTGTCCTTCTATCAGCCCAGCACAAATTTTTGCCTTTCTCAAATCAGTCATAAGTCAAAACAAATAAGGCACATTTAAAAAAAAAGGTCCCCCCTTTAATTGACCAAAGTAAAGCCATGACATTTCATTTGGTAACCTGCTCAGAATTATAAAAATCATTCCATTTGGCCCAGCCCATACCGCCCAGGGCAAAACTTCCAGACAATACTAATCCCATCGTGCTCTGTTCTTATAAACTGCATATTTAAAAAACGTCTTCAGCGTCCTAAATGTGACGCTCAGTGCGAAGCATATCAGAGGTGGACGTAACATTTATGTCCGTGACAAGCCTCGATTATCCAGGTCCTTTACCTGCAACACAAAGATGTCATTTTAATATTTACAGTCAGGTCAACTTGGAAGAGCATTACTGAGTTGGGTTCTGCAGCCTGATTTGGCTCCCTGATTAAATGAGCACTGGTTTGAGACTAGCTACTCTGCTTAGCCTTTTGGAGTACCTCTAAGGAGCAGATCTACCTGCCAAATATATCAAGGGTTCTCAATCTTTTCTTATGTAAGAGATATAACACACTTCTGTGTGACTCTATGCCATAAATTCTTCAGTGGGAGAGAAATTATAGTGTACACGCACATACACACATATGCACACGCATGTACACAAACACACAAACACACATACACTTTCTCTTTTTTCCCCTCCAGACCTAATAATGACGAAAACAGATCAAGTACAGTCCCAACTAGAAAAATATCACTGTAACCACAGCTAAAATGACAGCAGACTAGGGTGTCTACTCTCAAAGAACAATCTAAAATAAAAACAGTAACATCCTGAGCTGTAAACTACTTTTCTGACACTAGAAATGTCCCTGATCAGAAATCTGTGGCCCATTTGTAAGCACTAGAACCAATCCACAAACATAAGAGTTGCTTTCTCAGTGCATCATCTGCTCACCTTATATATCCTGACTAGCCAATGTTCTGTGGTATATGCTTCCTCCAGGACATCAAGTTCAAAGTCTTTATTCCCAATCTCAGCATTCCGGACACGGTCAAAGCCTGGTGGACGCTCTAGAAAAGGGCAAAAAAAGGAGAAACACTTCTTTCTACAGTGCTGATTTCATAAGGAAAGAGTAAATCAATTTGGTAAATCATCAACTAATGGGAATGTTATTTCTCAGCCTGAAGTTTGTTTAGAGAAAAGACATCAGGTAGTTAGGACAAATGAAGTGTTACCCTGACTCAGGTCCTCTCCAGGTTGATGCTTGGCAAAGTCCACAGAGGCTACCACTTCTAAAAGACAGGGGGCTGATTTCCCAGCCCCTCCATTCCTGAGGATTGCTACCCAGAGGCCTCTGTGTTATACTAGTAACCCTCCCATGGATCAGAAAAGAACCCATCAGAAGTCAAAGGCCTGCATCCACTTCAGGTATTGTCTCTAGTGCAGAACCAAGAAATTAAAGTCAGAAGGAAGACTTAACCCAATCAGATTATTCTCCAGGCATATTTTTAAAGAAATGAAAAGTCCTTTATATCACTGTATCCCCCCTTCATTCCTCTCTCCACTGCAATACCTTCCACTCAGAGGCAATACAATGTAATGGGTAAAATCACAGAATCTAGAGCGAGACTGAGTTTAACCTAACTCTGCTACTAGTTATGTGACTTTGGGCAGGTAAGTAACTCACTTGTACCTCAAATTCCTCATATATAAAATTGAAATAATACTAGTATCTGTTTTGGGTTGTAAGGATCAAACAAGTTAATAGACATAAAGCACTTAGAACAGTGCTTGGCATATGAAAAAAACTATACGTATTAGCATCGCATAATTACTAATGTTGAGTCACTCACTGGCTTCTGTGTAGACCTGGCCAAAGCGGTAGTAACACATCTTGTACATAAGGCAGTTGAGCAGCACTGGAGAACCCTCACGGTCTACACGAAACTCCCCAGTTGGAGTATAATAATCGTGTTCCTTAATATGTTTGCCTGTGTCTGTGCTCCCTCCAATCCGGACCATCCACAGAAACTTGTTGATGTCTAGAAAAAAGTAGAAAGAGAACTGCTGTGTCACAAAGGTTGCTGGAGCTAAATCACCTAATGAAAGCTATTATTTCTTTCCTTTTTTTTTTTAAGTATAGTTGACATACAATATTAAAGTAACAGCATAGTGATATGACATTTGAAAAAGCCACTACTTTTAAGAAAATCCCTCAAAATATTTTTCTAATGAGACATGGTACTATTTAAGAATTTTTCTTTTAGATTTTTTTAATTAACATAATGTTAATTATGTTAATAATTAACATAAAAATGTTAACATAATTAATGTTCAAGGGTACAGATCTGTGATTCATCAGTCTTACACAATTCACAGCGCTCACCATAGCACATACCCTCCCCAATGTCCATCACCCAGCCACCCGAAATGGTACTGTTTAAGTCTATTTTTTTTTTAAATGAGAAATACAATGTGGGGGCAAAACTTTTCCCTCAAAATTTGCAACTTTTCCTATAGATTATTAGACTTCTGAGAGCCTGTGCTATTGGTCCAGACTTAAGTCACAACAGAAATTATTCCCAGGTATTTGGTCTGAGCTGTCCAATACAGTAGCTATGTATACTAGCCACGTGTAGCTACTAAAACTTGAAAGGCGGCTAGTCCAGGGGCACCTGGGTGGCTCAGTCAGTTAAGCATCTGCCTTCAGCTCAGGTCATGATCTCAGCGTTCTGGGATCGAGCCCCGCATAGGGCTCCAGCCTCGCATACGGCTCCCTGCTCAGTGGGAAGCCTGCTTCTCCCTCTCCTTCCCCTTCCTTGTGTTCCCTTTCTCGCTGCCAAATCTGTCAAATAAATAAAATCTTAAAAAAAAAAATGCTCAAAACATCTTAGAATCATCATCAGGGCCCAAGTTTTGTGTCCTTTTTTGAAAACCATTTTATTGAAGTATGACTGATATACCAAAAGCTGTATATATTAACATATACAACTTTATAAGATGTGGGGTTTTTTTTAATTTTAAAAATATTTTATTTATTTGAGAGAGAGTGCAAGCAGGGGGCGTGGGAGAGGGAGAAACAGGCTCCCTGCTCACAGGCTCCCTGCTGAGCAGAGAGCCCAATGCAGGGCTCCATCCCAGGACCCTGAGATCATGACCTAAGCCAAAGGCAGACTCTTAACCAACTGAGCCAGCCAGTCGCCCCATCATGTGGTGTTTTTTTTAATAGACTCGGGAGAGGCAAGAATAATGACTGAAAATGAGTTAGGGCAGGGGGAAAGAGAGGATCAGCCATCAAGGCAATACCAGTGGCTGTTTTGGGGCACATTTGTCCATGTGTTTTTGTGTGTTTGTAAAAGATTGAAAGGGGGAGAGAGAGAGGGAGGCAGGAAGGGAGAGGAACGGAGGCAGGAAGGGAGAGAGAGAGGGTGGGAGAAGCTACTTTAAAATGTTAAAAGGCGCCTGGGTGGCTCAGTTCTTGGGCGTCTGCCTTCGGCGCAGGTCGTTATCCCAGGGTCCTGGGATCCTGGGATCCAACCCCGCATTAGGCTCCCTGCTCGGCAGGGGCCTGCTTCTCCCTCTTCCACTCCCCCTGCTTGTGTTCCCTCTCTCGCTGTCTCTGTCAAATAAATAAATAAAATCGTTTTAAATACATACATACATACATACATAAATAAAATGTTAAAAAGTATTCACAGAAGGCACCAGGTGGAATGTTACCATGTTTAAATAATAATAATAGCAACAATCTCTAGATTTTGGGTTCACTCCTTTTCACCATACAATACCTCTTGAGTTTTTCAGAATTCCAACAAATGCAGCCTAATTATTTGACCTTGAGAAATAAATTCAATATGAGAAAATAAAACAATACCTCTTTCATGATTTTCACATGCATGTTTTCATAAATTTAGATGATAGTGTTCTTTTTTCAGTAGTTATCTTATTTTTTTTTTTAAAGTCTAGCTTCCATATATAGATCAGAGAAATTGTCAAATCACTACTCTTGCAACAATTCAAAAACATAGCACAATGTCTAAAGAAAGCTTTTCTCTGTTAAGGTTTTCTTTCTGAGTCTTTCTTTACATAAACTTAACCTATGCTATCATTCTCACAATTATGCATCAGTTTGACCTAACTAAATCTGATTGTCACATTTTTATATTCCTACATAACCAAGTGTTTATGAAGGAACAGTTTCTCCATCTTTATTAGAACATCTGTATTACCACCACATACAGGAGTAAATGAAAGATTTGTAATACTGAATGTTAAGCAAGAATGCAGAGCAACCAAGAATTTCAGACACTACTGGTAGGAATGTAAATTGGTACTACCACTTTAGAAATCTCTTTGCCAGTACCTATTAAAGCTGAACACATACATTCCTTCTAAACTAGCAATTCCATTCTTTATTAAAATTATATATATGCTCACCAGAAGACAAGCACGATAATGTTCATAAGAGCATCATTTGTGACAGTCCCAAACTGAACCCATCAACACTAAAATGCGTACACTGGGGCACCTGGGTGACTCGTTGGTTAAGCATCTGCGTTCGGCTAAGGTCGAGATCCCAGGATCCTGGAATCAAGCCCCATATTGGGCTCCCTGCTCAGCAGGGAGTCTGCTTCTCCCCCTGCTTCTGCCCCCCCCACTTGTGCTCCCTCTCTCTCAATAAAATCTTTAATAAAATAAAATGCATATATTACACATATTTACACAATGGAATACTACACAGGAATGAGAATTAAGAAATTTTTTTAAAGATCTTATTTATTTGAGAGAGAAAATGAGAGAGAGTGGGGTGAAGGGCAGAGGGAAAAGCAGGGAGTCTGATGCTTGGCAGGGAGTCTGATGCAGGACTCAATCCGGGGACTCCAGGATCATGACCTGAGTGGAAGGCAGACGCCTAACCAACTGAGCCACTCAGGTGCCCTGAGAATTAAGAAATTATTATGACCCGCAATATGAATGAATCCTAGATACATAATATTGACCAAAAAAAGCCAGAAACAAAGGGTACATACTGTACTACTCCATTTATAAAGTTCAAAAACAAGCAAAACTACCCAGATATGTATATATTTGTGTTAAAACTTACCAAATTACAGATTTTAAATATATGCAGTGTACAATATGTTAAAATGCCTCAATAAATCTGTTTAAAAAACAAACAAATGGGGGCGCCTGGGTGGCACAGCAGTTAAGCGTCTGCCTTCGGCTCAGGGCGTGATCCCGGCGTTATGGGATCGAGCCCCACATCAGGCTCTTCCGCTATGAGCCTGCTTCTTCCTCTCCCACTCCCCCTGCTTGTGTTCCCTCTCTCGCTGGCTGTCTCTATCTCTGTCAAATAAATAAATTTAAAAAATCTTTAAAAAAACAAACAAACAAACAAATGGCATTAGAAGCCAAGATAGCAGTCACCCTTAGAAGACTGGGGGTGGGGGCAGATGCGGGATGTATAAAGAAGAATTCTAGGACACTAGTTATATTCTGTTTCTTGATTTGGGTGCTAGTTACATGGATATGTTCCCCTTGTGAAAACTGATCATGCTATATACTTACAATATCTGCATTTAAAAAAAAGTTCAATGCAAAGTTCACTTTAAAAATTGAAACCTCTTCATCTTAGCACTATCTTTTCATGTTAAGTTACTTTGTCAAGTGTCTCACATGCTACTTTCCTTAATTTCACACAAAAAAATTACAATATAATCCAGATAATGACATTTGTTTTTATGCAGCATTAAACATACTTCTGTTTAAAGTGTATGTATATATACATATAAAGTACCAAGTATAAAATTAGAAGATTGGTTTCCATGTGTGCCTTGTACATGCAGAAGAATGATGATAGCAGAGACATGTGTCCACAGACTTGAACTTTCACAATTTACCAGCACTGTTTGTGTGTAATCATTTATACGTTTTCTAATAGTCACAACATAGCCAAATACTACAGAAAAATATTTGTGTATGTGTTTGTGTATATGTATTTTTATATATATGAATGTACACATTATATGTGGTAGTGATAATTTTAGATAATTAGAATGTGTATATACATACACTTTATTTGTATATATACACAGACATATAATCTAAAATTTAAACATCTCTAAGAAGCAGTCATATATTTGAAGAAAATTAAGATAAAAATATGAGGTAGTTATTAATTATAGGAAAACAAAAGTTATTTTAGATAAGAATATAACCACGGTATACTGGCTGACTCAGCAATGAATGTTTACATAGTCACAATTTTGAAAATACTTTATCTTTATTTAACCAAAAATTAAAAATTGACCCCACTAAGAAGAATCAAGAGGAAAAGGAGGAAGTGGGGAGTGATAAAAAGAACAAAATTTCTTCTTTACAATTGTAAGTTGACACAGCATATCTAAAATAATCAATGAATAGAGGAATATACATATTTTTAGAAATATGAACATAAGTACTAGAAGAAACAACTGAAGAAATGATTGCCTCTGTAAACTGATATCATAGGGGGTTTGGGGACTGGGTAGTATCTACCACTTTTTATTCTAAACCTTCAAAAATGTTTAACATTTTCAAGTATAAAATAGTTATTGCTTTAGTTTTTTATAGTTTTTTTAAGGCAGAGTACCACATTTTGACAAGTCTTCTAAAAACATGGTTTTGCTATTAATCACAGGGAACATGGTAACATATGCCATACATACAGACACACACACACACACACAAAAATATGAAACAGTTTCTTTTAAACTGGCATATGAATCTATGGCTTAAACCCACTAAAAATGCTAATTCTTAAGTTCATTTTCAGATGCCTTATGTTCTTTTTCTTCACATTGTATTTTACTTTGCTATTACTTTTTTATTTATATATACTGTGAAATGAACACAATAGGTTCAGCTAAGCTTTATGTTCTTTGTTTACTGGTTGTGGAACTACTCCTAGCTCTTTAGACAATTATAACATGGCATACCTATATGAGAATTATTTATTTTTATCTCTTACTCGTTGCCAAAAAACAAAACAAAACATATAAACCCTAAAGTTGCAAATACTTAGGAACTTCCCCAACCAAAATATGTTGATATTAGTAAAAAAAAAAAAACAGAAACAGAAAAATAGGAGATTCATCTAGTTTTCTTAGAATCTATGACCTACAGTTAGAAATAGAATCAAGTACATACCATCAGAGGAATACCCAGTAAGGCCTCCAAAAATGACCAGCACATAGCTAACATCAAGCTCCCTCATGATCTCATAGGCTTTTTCTTCTGTGGACGCCATTGCCTAGAAAAATAAATGCACATTTCTCAGAGCAAAATTCCAAGTCATATCCCTCAGAGAGAAATATTCCCCAACAGAATCCTGTGTGCCAAGCACTCAAATGATTCCTTCACTTTACCTGCCCTACTCGAGAAATATGGGTATTATTCCATGTGTTATTGTCCACTAAAATTGTTCGATTCGCCATAGCCGTAATCTGATAGCCATAATCCCACCATGACATGACTTTCGCATCCTGAAAGAAGAATGGGAAATGAAAATAAGGTCACTGACTCCAAAAATCAAATACAAGAGAAGAACTGGAAAGGCATCGGATAGTAAGTGAGGCACTGCCTAACCAGGATAAATCTTGGCACTTGGTCCTACATTTATAATATAAATGTAGGAAATCTCAGTGCAAATTAAACAATCCAACATTTCCAATACTTTCATCTCAGATCACCTTATATAAACAAGCATAATAGGAAGGTAAGTAGGTATAGGGGATTGCATAATATTTCCAAATAAATAATCTGGTATCATCAGATAATCATATTAAATATAATTATTGTTAACAATATTTAACACAATACACAAAAAACAGTTAATATCAAGATGGGAGGGAATATAAACCACAGAATATAATGGACAAGAATTAAGAAATTCTCAACAGCTTTGATTAAGAGTCTAACTCAGAAGGGCTATTCCCAATAGCTACTGCAAAGAAAATCACTTCAGGTTCTCAGAAAGTACAAACCAAAATGTTAAAAGTGCTTATCATCAGGTGATCACTTTACGGAAAATCAGTATCTTTTTTCTTGTTTCTATTTTCTGATTTCTTTACAATTGGGATGGTCTACCTCATAATAAAATCACCACACTGTCAGAGTGTAGATGATTACCAGTAAGGATACAGAAGAAATCCTGAATTGAATGGAAGATGACCTTTAGGGCTCATTCAACACCAGGTTTCTATAGTTCCAATTTCTCCAGGCTTTCCACCCATCTAAAAGCTATATGATTCACTATCACAGCAAATGGCTCCCACTTCCCTGTACCCCTCAATCCCACTCCTCCCAAATTTTTACCTCTGGAGTATTGTGACGAAGCCAATAGTATGCTTCTCGAAAGTCATCAAAAATGATCCTACTGCCATCCCCACCACGGGCAGACAGCACAATGGAGGGAGAAGAGTAGGCCTCGCTGGTCACCCAGGTTGAATGAAAGGTGTAGGTGATGAGAAAGAAAGCCATGACCAGTATCATTCCACTTGCCACCTAAATAAGGAAGAACTGTGGTGTAAAGCAAATTAAATGTATACAACTCAGAGCAGCTTCTTACACACAATATAGATGAGATGAATCAAAACAAGTCAGGGGCTATACGAGTTCACTCTGACCACTATGATAACACTCTATTCCCTCACTCAAAAAATACACACACACACACACACACACACACACACACACACACACACAGAGTTTCCCAAGTCTGTTCTTAGTGTTGCTTAATTCTCACTTCATTCTTAATCGGGTAAGTGGAATCCTGTTGCTTCTTGCTCTTTTTGTCTGGACGACTTATGTCCAAATTCTTCATGTACGTGGACAGCACCTGGGAGACTCCAATGCCAGAAAGAATGCACATAACAGGTGCCAACACTAGCATTAGACGCACCTACAAGAGACAGGAAGCAAACACAGTCCAATCAGCGTTTTACAAATTACAGATTTCAACCTATTAGTACATCATGACATCAGTTCAGTGGTTTTCAACAAACATGATTTCTCAATTAAAAAAGAAGAAAATATGAGAAGATACTTGATATATCTACAGTATAAGTATGTATTTCTTAAACTGTTTTCAGTTATGTATGTATATATGTATGTGTCCCGAATAACGATATGTTAAAGAACGTATTTAACTACGGTTTAAAAGAAACACTGTTGTACTACAATATATAAAATCTCTCCTCTTTCAACAATCTAACACTTGGCAATCCTCCCAGGGCTTTAAGGAAAAAATGTCAGCTCCTTTCTTAAGACATACAGAAAGAGAGGGGAAGAAACCTGCCTACAGTCACTTTCTCCAGCAGAGTATATGTGCCCCTTCCTGACACAAGGTTATGAATCCAAGCAAGCTGGGCCCCACAACCAGAATGTATGAGTCCATCATACATCCTTGAGAAGGAGCAGCAACAGTGAGCAGCTTTACAACTCAGTGCTCAAATGCTCCGAGGGAAGCATGGGCACAATCATCAGTACATTCTGAATCCTGCCACGCCCCTCAGAGTCAGGGGCAGAACTGTTGCTAGGACTGAGGGCATTCCTCACCATGACAGCCGAAAAGTACATGCTGGTCACACCATACATGATGATGAAAATCCGGGCATCAGACAGGTTGCTGAAGCAGTAATAGAGACCAACTATAAAAGTAAAAATAAAAAGAAGTAAGCAACTAAAATAAATAATCATAGATACGAGCAAAGATGTTTACTACAGAACTCTTTAAAATAGCAAAAATTCAGGGGCGCCTGGGTGGCACAGCGGTTAAGCGTCTGCCTTCGGCTCAGGGCGTGATCCCGGCGTTATGGGATCGAGCCCCACGTCAGGCTCCTCTGCTATGAGCCTGCTTCCTCTCCCACTCCCCCTGCTTGTGTTCCCTCTCTCACTGGCTGTCTCTATCTCTGTCGAATAAATAAATAAAATCTTTAAAAAAAAAAAAAAATAGCAAAAATTCAGAAACCACCTATTTTCCAACATAAACGAGATAGTTTTTATAGTACATTTATATAATAGAATACAATACATCAATTAAAATATTGCTGCAAGATATTACGGACCATTTGCTTTCTTTACATATCTCTGTACTTAAAACAGATAATGTATTTGGGGCGCCTGGGTGGCACAGCAGTTAAGCGCCTGCCTTCGGCTCAGGGCGTGATCCCGGCATTCCGGGATCGACCCCCGCATCAGGCTCCTCTGCTATGAGCCTGCTTCTTCTTCTCCCACTCCCCCTGCTTGTGTTCCCTCTCTCGCTGGCTGTCTCTCTCTGTCGAATAAATAAATAAAATCTTTAAAAAAAAAAAAAAACAGATAATGTATTTAAATATCATATCTCTAAAATAACACTAAACAACAAAATTATGATTCTTTATAAAACGAAAAAAATTGGGGAAAAACTATATCATCTTATTTTTATTCAATAATAACTGGATGAGGGGGCCTGGCTGGCTCAGTCAGAAGAGCATGTAACACTTGATCTTGGGGTCATGAGTTTGAGCTGCATGCTGGGTACAGAGATTACTAAAAAAAATTTTTTTAATTAAAAAAAATAACTAAGGGGTGCCTGGGTGGCTCAGTCGGTTAAGCATCTGCCTTAGGCTCAGGTCATGATCCCAGGGTCCCAGGATCAAGCCTCACATAGGGCTCCCTGATCAGTGGAGAGTCTGCTTCTCTCTCTGCCCCTCACCTCAAGTGCTCTCTCTCTCTCTCTCAAATAAAATCTTAAAAAAAACAAACCTAAAATAAATAAATGAATAAATAACTGGATGAATATACATCAAAATGTTAACACTAGCAACAGATGTGTGGTGAAATTTTTACTTTTTTTTAACTTGTCTATATTTTCTACAATAGACAACTTAATTTCATTTGGAAAAAAAAAATAGAAGTTACACAATTTAAAAAAAAAAAAGGAAGCACGCCGCCTCTAGTAAATCCAAAAACATATCTGGATTGGCTAGAAGATAAGTAGCTGAGTCTTTACAATCAGCCATGCCTATTCTCAAACTTCAGTACTGCCAAGAAACAACCAGGGAGGAGTAATGGATGGGGGGTGGGAGAGAGGTACACTGAAGGTACTCAAAAACAAAAGCCAAAACCTGAATTCAAATTCGAGTTGAATTTTAACTTATAACACAAATGAACAGAAAACTAGGAGGCTCTGAACTTGCCAGCATCTCTAACTGTTCAACTTCTGACTCCTACTCTCCCTCAAATATTAGAAAAATGCTTAGCCATCATTTGTATGGCACAGGGTAAAACAGGCAAAAAACAGAAACAACAAAACACAGGGATGAGGGTAATTTACTTATTTTCAATCAGTGGGAGATTCTTCCAAAAGGCCACCTCAGAACACAAGGCAGACAGACCTGGAAACATGAAGACCAGAAGCTGCAGATCAAAATAGTATGAGGACCAGGTCGTGGGCTGGTGCTCAGACACAGAAGCAATGATGGGGATGTTGTTCTTAGCATAAGAAGGATCCAGCAGTGAGTAGAAACGCCCCGTCCAGGGAGAAATTTTTCCTGGAGCAAAGAAGCAAAAAACATTTCACAATCACTCCTGAAACAAAATAACCTCTGATCCTAACTAATCACAATTTTCCATTTTAGTAAAAGTCTCTGAGACAGAGTAGGTTTTTGTTAAAATGCCATCAATACTTTGAGAATTTCAACCATCGTTTCTTTCAAACTTGAGAGTACTTCTGCCAGCACAGCTAGCAGAATAAAGTCAGGCTGTACATAAACTCAGAGATGGGAGGCAAAAGATGGGAGGCAAAAAACCTCAAAGGGTTTTAGGTCAAATTTGGCCAAACCATGGCCAACTCTATAAACTAACTCAGCTATACCCTCCAGTGCTGCTCCAAAGTAGACAATACATAGAGACTTGGACAGAATCAAATCAGCCTCTGAGAACTGAAGAAAACATAGCATGCTAAACAGCCACGGGTTAGTGCATATGGGATTAGACAAGGCCATCTTTGTAGGGTATGGCCGGCAGTGTTGATTTCTCCCACCCTACCAACAGGAAAGGGAAAAAAAAAGAGAGAGAGAGAGAGAGAGAGAGAGAAATTAGCAAGGTGAGATACAGTCCTTTCACTAAGTGTGATGTTTCTGACATTAAGAGCTACTTTAACCAGACGTTCTTAACTACGCAGAATCCAAACAATGGGATGACAAGTGGACTGAATGTGAGAAGCAGGAATTTATACTCTGAGGAGGAAAAGAATGAACCTTTCCATGGTCAAGAAATAACCCATATTTTTAAAGTTTATTATATGTTCCATACCCATTTACAAAAGCTGTGAGCCTTCCCTACCTGTCAGCATGAGGAGAGCTCCCACGGTGAGAAGGACAAAGCCTACCAAGGAAATGACACTTCGGAAAAGAACTTCAAACTGCTGTGGATTCAACTTGCTGCGCAGATAATCCACAAAGGCATGGATCTGGCAGAGACCAAAGACCCCAAAGGCCGCCATGTGCTCTGATGAAAGGACAGGCTGTAGGTAAAAGCATATATATGACAATGCTGGAAAACAATGGATCTAGCCGAGACCTGAATATCCTGACCTAGTTCGGACCAAACAAAGGGTCAAATGAGTTCTGAGGCCTCAGAGGAATTAGGGCCAATGGAGGGGAGGGTCTAATTCGCCTGCTGCATTTTCCAAAGAGTCCTCCAAAGCATCCAATACTCTATCATTATCATAACTTTGGACTTTGCTCAGGCTATTTCGTTAGCCTAGATAGCAATTTTCTCACTTTCCCAAAATTTACATTCACAGAATTTCTCATCACTCAAGGCCTAATGCAAATACCATTTCCTCCTAATCTGCCTAAACTGAAATCCATTACTCTCTATGTTCCATGCCCTTTAGATCTCTTCCATTACTTATAAATTCTTTCTTTGCTTAGACCAATGGTTCTCAAACTAGTGAACACCATAAATGGGGAGGGCAAAGAAGAGTGTTAAGACACAGATTTCGGAGTCTTCCCCTATAGTTTGATTCAGTGAATCTCGATAAAGCCCCAGAATTTGCATTTTTTAAAATAAAAAATTTGGAATTTATTTGCTTCTTCAGAATACTGAAATTTATTATTATTTTTTGTACTCTTTACACTCAACATGGGACTCAAACTCACAATCCCAAGATCAACTCGCATGCCCTGAGTCAGCCAGCTGCTCCCAGAATTTGTATTTCTAACAAGTTCCCAGATGCTACTGGCCCAGGAATTACATTTCCAGAACTGTTATATAACAGAATATAGACACCTGCATGTATTTCCTTCCCTGCAAGACTGTAACTCCCTTAAGGACCAGGATCCTATTTTTAATTTTTATATTTCACTGATTAGCAAACTGCATAGAGTAGGTGATCAGTAAGGAAAATACTGCTGACCTCTGAATAAGGGTTCCATTTCCATCAGAATTTTACATGAGAAATCAAACATACCACATTATTCTTTGGTTTCATAATTGTCCCTTAACCCTACGAGTAATGTGGTTACGTTTGTGTTTTGCTTCCTAAAGGACTTTCACACAGGCCCCATCAAGAAGTTCAGGGGTCATTACCAATACATGAACTCATCAACATTAAAAAGGACTGGAAATAACTTTGCATTTATATCAACTCAGATCAAAGTATCTCTCCTCCAACAAACCTAAGCCCAATTAACAGTCATTCAATTCCAACTTTATGGAACAAATATTAATGCACCCTGGAAGCAGACTTTAATGACCAATGATTCTGTCACTTCAGTTAACACAACAGTCCAAGGTTAGACTGCAAATAAATCTTACTCTCTTCACTGGAATCCAAGATAAATCAAGCTAGCTGGAGCTGTTTAGAGAAAGCAGAAGCAGCTAAAAACTCTACTCAGTCTAGGGCTCACCTGAAAACCCACAAAGGAGATCTGCATGGAAAGAATGGTGCCCAGGCAGTAAACAGTACAGTAGGCCACGTAGATCCGGTGGGAGAAACGTCCTGTGAGCATCAGCACCAGTACATGGAGAGGGATCAAGTTGATCAAGAACACATAACCTCCCCATGAAGAGACCTATGACAGAATTAAAAGGAAGAGTTCCTCTAAGCATTCCTCCTCAGGCCCCCGCTATACCTTAGGATATTACCTATGACCTTGCAAAGAACATTTCTTTACAGTAACTATAAACTTCATTTATGCCAAGTGGCATGAAGAGTTTAAATAACTGATTTCTTTAAATAGGAAAATTAAATTCACACTTATTACTGTACCTCAATCCCCTATTCCCTATGCCTCCTGCCATCATGATCACAAAAGAAGAAGGATCCAACCCTCGGGCTTAATCTAGATGCAATCTATGATAACGTTATATGGAGGATTTAAGGATACACAGCAAGTGGAAGCAGTTAAGGGAAGAAGTCTAAGTGAATACATAAGATTGAACAGGAAAAAATATAACCAATATGTACCCATAGGACATATGGTATCTGAAGAACTTTAAAAATTAAAAACATTATCTCTACCTTGCTATTACACAATGGATAGACATCCACACCTGCCTTGGATTGGGCTTTGTAGGGACACAAGAGACAATAAAGACTTCTAGCCTCCAATCCATGGTCTCAAAGCCCAAGAGCTATTTCCAGTTTATATCAGTTGATCCCAATAGAGCCACTCATGGAAGAAAGGAGTGAAAAGTTACCATGTAGAAATAAGCAAGGGCACACTTGGCTGCCCAATAGATGGAACCAGTCTTTACTGCTTTGATCCACATGTAGTAGGTGAGTAGCATGCAAAAGATGGCAATTCCTGAAGAAAGAACAGAACAATTCAGTAAAAGGCCATACTGGCATCCTATTTAAGAATATTGTTCTGGGGGTGCCTGGGTGGCTCAGTCGGTTAAGCATCTGCCTTCAACTCAGGTCATGATCCCAGGGTCTTGGGATTGAGTCCCGCATCAGGATCCTTGCTCAGCGGGGAGTCTGCTTCTTCCACTCCCTTTGCCCCTCCCCCTTGCTTGTGTGCACTCTCTCTCTCTGACAAATAAATAAATAAAATCTGAAAAAAAAAAAAAAAAAAAGAATATCCATTTCTCAGGGCGCCTGCCTGGCTCAGCCGGTTAAGCACCTGCCTTTGGCTCAGGTCATGATCCTGGAGTCCTAGGATTAAGCCCTGAGTCAGGCTCTGTGCTCAGCAGGGAATCTGCCTCTCCCTCTCCCTCTGCCCCTCCCCACCACTCCTGCTCTCTCTCTCTCTCTCTCTCTCTCTCTCAAATAATAAAATCTTTGAAAAAATAAATAATAATTAAATAAATAAATAATAAAACCTTAAAAAAGAAGAATATCCATTTCTCTTATCTAGGAAAAAAAAGCAAATGATTATAATGTTCAAATATTAGTAACATTCAACACTAAACTAACTCTACTTTTATGAATACAGAAAAGAGCAAAAGGCCTTATATAAGGAAAATTACCAGCTACCTTTCTGGAGGAGATGACAGAGAGAGAGACTTTAAATTTGTCTGAGGTCCCTTCCTGCCCATTTCTAATCTTCTCACCCAGATACCATTTTTGCTATTGCTAAACATCAGATATGAACTCAGATTCTACTGTACTTCCTGAAGATCTACTGAATAATGAGATGAACAGATAATCTTCAGCATTTTAAATCTTACCTTCATTATCATAAGAGCCAGCCACAGATCGGGAGATATACCCAGGAACTACAGCAATCATGGCAGCAGCAAGAAGTCCAGCCCCTGCGTCCTATAAGAAAAGAGGGTAACAGGAAGTTAACACTATCCACTCCTGAAAGAGAAGAGAGAATCCACTAGTCCATTCTACTTAAAATGGGCCCAGAGAACAGTCCAACATTTTCCAAGGTAGAAGTGATGCAAGAAATGCTAGAAATGTTTGCAGCACAAGAAAGCTAAAAACTTCACAACCAATTCCCCATGATGAGACCAGCTTGTCTGAAACTGAATACACATATGCTAAGGACAGACGAATCATGTAAGCTGTCAGACATCAGACACTGCCCCAGAATGGGCTGTTTGCTGGAGTATTCCAAGGCTTATGAGTCCCTATCTCTAACAATATCTGCGCACTGCCGAACAGTCACACCTCTAAAAGGAATGCAAAGATAATCAAAGGAAGACAATTATTATTTTAGTTAAAAAGCCAAAAGGTGATCATCTATCTTGACTAACGATGCCAGGAGTTTGGATAATAAAGTTGGAATATCACAAGGCAATCTGTGAGCTCGGAAGAGAGGAACAACGAAATATGACTCACTCCAAAAGAGAGTAAGGACTGGTCTGTTGGTAAGAGTCAAATTTGGAACAAGGGCAGCAAAGAGAAGGATGAAAAGGTTTCCAAACTAAACTCAAGTGTCCCAAGACCTCCTACTAGTGTATCACCTCTCAGGTATCTCCCTGACACCATAGCCACAAACTAAGAATAGCATCCAAGGAGCCAGGATCAGCAATATAGAAACCTAGAAACAGAGAGTCAGTATTATGGAGCCTACTACAAAAGTAGTTTAATAATTTTTAAATAAATGCTGAAAAAAAATCAACACGTAATTGCTAAATGTGCATTGCCAGTAGGAAAAATTAACTGTTTTGGAACGCTTCCTGTAGTTATTTTTCCTCTCCCTCAGGTTGTGAGGACTTCAAAATTTAAAACTCACATTTTACATTTTAAATGTTTTTTTTTCCTTATGTAAAAATTTACACTTGACCTTCAAATGTTCTCTTATAAGGGCAAATAGTTGCTAATAAAGAGAAACCACATATTCTAGGAAGGGGCTGGAGTGAACCCAGTAATTCAGGCTAGCCAAAGCTGTCTCTGGCTCCCTGCCCTTCTGAGGCTCTCAATCCCCCACTCGTTAGCAATTACTAGAGGGGTTCAACAACATTCATTCCCAAGCCTATCACCCCAAATCCTTCACCTTGAGCTCTTTGGTAAGGTGGTACGTGACGATGGTGGTGAAGGAAGAGAAGAGAGGGGCCAGGAACACACAGACATTCCGAATGTCGATGGTGATGTGGAAAAAATGAAGTACGTGGTAGATTGCAGCAGAGGTGATCATTAAGCCTGTAACAGGAAGAAGAAACCCCATTAGGTTATCTTAGTAAGACAAAGAACTTAAGGGAAAGAGAAAGAGAAAATCGAAGTATCAATAAAGTGATAACATAGGTCCTGACAAGCCACCAGAAATACTAACACAGCAACTGTGGTAGGCCCATAAATTCCAGAATTTATGAAAAATCCACCCATCCCATCTCCCATACATATTCTCTTGTACATATTAGACCCATTTTTAGGAATCTATAATCAGAATGAAGTGACAATTGTCACAAAATGAATATACTAGAAATAAGAGAAACTGTTCTACAATATAGAAATGCCTTATTTCTCTTAAAAAACTTAAAAAACAAAAAAATCCTGTTCCTCTCACCTGGATAAATTGTTCCTCCAATGATTCGTCCCAAAGGGTACCAGGCCCGGTCATCGAACCAGTTATGGAATTTGTAAAATCCCTCTTCAGCCAGGAACCGGGTAGTCCGATAATTAAAGTACCTATGGCAAGAAAGAAATGATCGGTGTCTCCTCCTTTTCATACTCAAATACTTTTACCAATTTGCAGAGAATTTTGTTGCTCAGGTTTCGCCACTGAGGAACTTATCATTGTTCCAATAAAAATCAATTTGGTACCAAAAATTATGGCAAGTATAAAAATCATTTTTCACTACCGTTAAGTCCCCTCACTTCTAGCTCCATGCTTGTCTCAACTAAAGCACTGCTTCTCTAAGAAGGAAATGCAACCGGAGCCTAACTCAAGCAGGATCCTTCACCAGCCTGTCAATTAGTTGGCATCAGCACCAGTCAGAGAATTCAAGCACCAAACACACAACAGCTGAGATGTAAGCACCAATAAATTTGGCCCTTTCCAAGAGACAGGAACATACAAAAGAACATTTTGATACCACACAGGAGGACACAAGGATACCTTCAAATGATAAGCATCTCTAAAGATGTTGGTATAACACCTATACACCTAACAATTTTTTTAATCAACTCAGTACACAAACTTAACGAGTGCTTAAACTTACAACAATCCTACTCATGTTATTTAAAATAGTTCTGAATGCCACCTACATAATAGCATTAAAATATAAATTACACAAAAAATATTGAGGGGCGCCTGTCTGGCTCAGCTGGTAGGGCATGTAACTCTTGATCTCAGGGTTGTAAGTTTGAGCCCCACATTGGGTATAGAGATTACTTAAAAATAAGATCTTTTTAAAAATTGATATAAAATGCTTGGAGCTATACATGGAAAGACACAATTCTTTAGATCCAAGGTATGTAACCTCTTCTCTTATGTTTCTTATTTTAAAAGAAATAAGGAAAAAATAATAAAAAATAAAAATAAGAATGACCAACAGACACATGAAAAGATGGTCAACATCACTTATCATCAGGGAAATGCAAATCAAAACCACAATGAGATATCACCTTAACCTGTCAGAATGGCTAATATTAAAAAGATAAGAAATAACAAGTATTGGTAAGGATGTGGAAAAAAAGGAACCCTCATGCACTGCTGGTGGGAATGTAAATTGGCACAGCCACTGTGGAAAACAGTACAGAGGTTCCTCAAAAAATTAAAAACAGAAATACTATATGATCCAGTAATTCCTCTACTGAGAATTTACCTAAAGAAAATGAAAACACTAATTTGAAGATATATACACCCATATGTTTACTGCAGCATTATCTACGGATACAGAAGCAACCTAAGAGTCCATCAGTAGATGAATGGATAAGGATGATGTGGTGTGTACACACACACACACACACACACACACACACACACACACACACACACACGATGGGAATATTACACAACCATAAAAAAGATGAGATCATGCCATTTGCTGCAACATGGATAGACCTAGAAGGTATGCTAAAAGAAAGTCAGACTGAGAAAGACAAATACCATATGATTTCACAATAATAAACAAACAAGGGGCGCCTGGGTGGCACAGCGGTTAAGTGCCTGCCTTCGGCTCAGGGCGTGATCCCGGCGTTATGGGATCGAGCCCCACATCAGGCTCTTCCGCTATGAGCCTGCTTCTTCCTCTCCCACTCCCCCTGCTTGTGTTCCCTCTCTCGCTGGCTGTTTCTATCTCTGTCAAATAAATAAATAAAATCTTTAAAAAAAAAACAACAAACAAACAAAAAACAAACAAAAAGCAGAATCAGACCTGCAAATACAGAGAACAAACTGATGGTTACCAGAGGGGTGGAGGTTGGGGGAATGGGCTAAATGGATGAAAAAGCAAGGGAGATACAGGCTTCCAATTATGGAATGAATAAGTCCCAGGCGTAAAAGGCACAGCATAGGGATACAGTCAATGATTTGGAATAACATTGTATGGTGACAGATGATAGCTACATTTGTGCTGAACACACCATAATGTATAAACTTGTCCAATCACTATGTAGTACACCTGAAACTAATGTAGCACTGTGTACCAACTACATTCAAATAAAATTTTAATTAAAAAAGTAAAAAGAAATAAGGAAAAAATATAAATAAATAAAAGGAATTTTTCATTACTAAAGGTAATGATGACTAACCACCTTTCCTGCCCATCCCTCTAACCCTACTCCCTTCTTGGTCAGTCAAGTTTTAGCAACTGAAGTAAGCAGAAGCAGCAGATGGCAGAAATCTCTATCCTTCTGTCTGTTGCTGATGAGTGTTATTTTGGTAACTGTCAGAGAAACACAGGGAAGAGGGTAGCAGGCAGTCAACATGTGTGAGAACTATGTCCTTTACCTAAAGGCAGGGAGAGTAACGCAGAGGAAGTATAAATTAGTGGGAAAAGGTCTCGACTGGAGTCACAACCCAGGCCTCAGTTTCCTGCTCCACCAAAGAAAGCATCAAATCACAAGATCTTTACAGTTCCTTCTAGGTCTGTGGCTACAGAGCAGATAGTCTCATTTTCCCTGACCATCTCGCCTCAATGTTTTTTCACCTAGAGAATCTGAGAAAAAGCCTTAACAGACTGGTGATCAAGAAACGAAAGGATATGTTTTCTCATTCATGACAAAAAAAAATACAAATTGATTTGAGAGGCCCCAAAGAAAATACTTGTGTGCCTCCAAAGTGCTTTCAAATACCTCCACAAAATAACAAATTCGCAAATCAACTTTTGAATCAATGTTCCATAAGCTAAAATATGCTATTTTTAAAATATTAATGACACTTGAAGAACCTATGATTCTGGCTTTTCAAATATTTAATTAGGCCTGAACCTTAAGCAATACAACATAGTGACTCTAGTGTCTAGAGATGGGACAAACCTAGATTCAAATTTTGGCTCCTGCAAACACATAACCTTCAATAGCCTCTCCCAGCCTCAGTCTCCTCATTTACATAAAGGAGAAAATAGCACCTCCATCTCCTTAGGGTTGTAAGGATTTAGGGATAATCTGTAAAACAGTGTTTAAAACAAAATGAACACTCCCCTAAAATCCCTAATCAAACTCATGGCTTTAAATTTGCCCCAATATCTTAGAACTTAACTAACAAGCCCAATTTCTATCAGATAAATTATTAAACAAAAAGTCATAAATCTCAAGTTCATGACTTGTGATTTTCTTCTGAGCCTTAAACACACACCAGGTCCCTTTCCCTCAATTTGTATCACTAACTGTGGACCAAGCTGAGCAGCCAGACTTCTCTTAGCCCAGCCAGATAATGAGCTTGAGAGAATTACTTGGTTAATTCCAACAGAAATGTCTCAAAAGGAAGCAATTATCTCCTTTGGAAAACTTGAGGGTTTTTTGCCCTAAATATATAGGAAGCACATCCCCATCACCGAGAGCTGATTAGACTTTGCAATTTGAAACCCATGAACCTGAAAGCTTCCCAAAGCAAATACCAGACCAAGCAAAAGTACTCACGGATCAAACTCATGGATGACACTTTCAAATCTCAGGACGGCAAAGAGACGAGTGGAGAACGCTACAAAAACCAGAGAGTTAATATTTTAATGGTAGTCTGCCATGAAAAATAATAGATTATAGTATTATAGAGATAATAGTATTATCCAGCACAGAAGTCACAGGAAATATAAAATGATCCCTAAATAGGGTTGCCTAGCTGGCTCAGTCAGTACAGCATGTGACTCTTGATCTTGGGGTCATGAGTTGAACCCCATGTTGGGGGCAGAGTTTACTTTAAAAAAAAAAGGAGAGAGAAG
The DNA here is from genome assembly GCF_024610735.1 of Ursus americanus. Taxonomy (NCBI): domain Eukaryota; kingdom Metazoa; phylum Chordata; class Mammalia; order Carnivora; family Ursidae; genus Ursus; species Ursus americanus. Next base: position 43,708,579 of record NC_142142.1, read on the forward strand.
ACCCCTGAATAAAGTATTTATCCATCTCTCCCACACAGGAGAAACACAAGAAATTCACTTTCCCCTGACAATGACACCTACACTTTCCATGTAGGTAGTACACATTTAACTACTTATTATCAAGGTAGTACACATTTAACTACTTATTAACAATGCATTCCCCTATTAATACTGCAATCAACTTACATGGTCATCTTTTTTATATGTTAACCTCCCCTCCCCACAACTAACCCTTACTTTGAAGCAAACTAAGAGGTAAGGCAAATCAAGACTATACTTCTGATTCATCAAGAGCTAGAAAATCTAAAAATACAATAAGTTCTGAAGAGATTTTCAAAAATACTAAAGTAGGCAACTAGACTGAAGATAATTATCTTTAAAAAATTCAGTGTCCAAGGGTCCCCAGTATATCTTTCAGTCCTATGAAAAAACAGAATTAGTACAGCATGCTTCTCATTCTTTCTCAGATGATCTCTAGCCCTGACTTTTATAATCCCGTGTTTCCTGTATTTTGTCTTCATAAAATTACGCTGATGGATAACAGTAAAAAGAACATATCACAATCTACTGAAAAGAACAAGGCATCTAAGAAAGCCATTCTTGATTTTTTTTTTCAAGATTTTCTCCTTTCCATCCCCAAAGAAAGAGAGGTCCACATGCACACTCACATAACACAGCAGCCATTGACAGAATGAGAAGCTTCAGAAGTGTGTCCTGCTTCTCATAGGACAACCGTAAAAATCCCAGCTTAGTCATCTTGACATCAATGGGTAGCAGCAGATGACACTCAAATAGCTGAAATGGAAAAGTCAACAGTATAGGTTATTAAACACTGTCAATTTATCTAATTCATTTTTATATTTTATGGTGACAAAAAACCATAAAGGAGACAGGAGCTAAAGAACACACAAGAGAGGGTCAGAGCTGATACTAACACCCAAGCCTTGCCTGAGTTATTACTGACTGGCAAGGAAGTAGGCATAAGTCAGGTCTATGTGTCAAGACGCAAAAGGAGTGATTGGACTCTATCACCATAATTCCGCTTCCTACTCCTTCACAGCTAACAAGTACATAATCACTACTGGCAAGAGTGCGGTACAATAGGAGTAAAGAGCAAACATGGGAATAGAAAAAAGGTGGTTAGGGAAAAAGATGCAAAGAAAATCAGAAAAATTGGAAATAGAGAAAAAAATAATTAAATGGAGAGAGCATTCTAGAAAAAAGCAGGACAGAATGAAAGAAAGCAGGAAATTAATATTAAGTACAGAGATGAAAGTAGAAATCAGAGAAATAAGTCATGACTGAATATGCCCAATTTATTGCCCTACATTTCAGCAGCAACTGACTGCCTACAAGCTTCTTTCTGTTCCAAATCCCAACGGGTTCACAGGGTCAACTAAAGAGCATGACAGATCACTAATTCAGGTAGTGATGCACTCAAGAGGGAGAGATATGCATACACAGATCACTACACTTTCAATTCCATATATCACGCTGCAACACTGCTCAGATCTACAGCCACTTCCAATTCCCTGTCTCAAGACTTGTCTGTAATTGACACTGCTGATTTAAGCCACTGATCTCAGAGACAGCTCATGGAACTAGATGACAATCCGAAAGGAAAAGAAAACAAATTTTTCCTACTGAGACAAGAAAAGCGCAGGGAAGAAAAAAAAAAAAAACACTAGATTAAAGTAAAATGTTGAAGGAAGGAGGTTAGCTATTTCTGTTTAAGATAGTGCTACCTTACTGGAGGAGATAATGCTAAGTGAAATAAGTCAAGCAGAGAAAGACAACTATCATATGATTTCTCTCATCTATGGAACATAAGAACTAGGATGATCAGTAGGGGAAGAAAGGGATAAAGAAAGGGGGGGTAATCAGAAGGGGGAATGAAACATGAGAGACTATGGACTATGAGAAACAAACTGAGGACTTCAGAGGGGAGGGGGGTGGGGGAATGGGATAGACCGGTGATGGGTAGTAAGGAGGGCACGTATTGCATGGTGCACTGGGTGTTATACACAACTAATGAATCATCGAGCCTTACATCGGAAACCGGGGATGTACTGTATGGTGACTAACGTAATATAATAAAAAATCATTAAAAAAAAAAAAAAGATAGTGCTACCTTCTTAAACCATAAGCTACCAAGGGCTAAATGATAAAGAACATAGTAATAAAGAATATGCAACATTGTTCAAGACTGCAGGGGAAAAAAGGAACCTTCATCCCTCCCAATCCTTTTCTCACTATTACTGGAGGAAAAGAGGGGAAAAAATAACACCGGACTAGGTGGAAGGCATTAAGAATCAATCATACATTCCTAGCTCCAACATCTTTTCCATAACTAACTATCCCAGAGGGTCAGTTTTACATGTTTTTAAATTACAACCCGAAAGTTTTACCCTATCTTGTAATAAAAAATAAACACCTAACTCTAGGAACTCAATAATCCTGCCACACCCCGCAGGTTTGTATTTTTCTGGAATGCCTGAAACAGAAAAATGTCTATACCACTGAGTTGATATGAGCCATATACCTAGAAGAGTCAGCAGAGGAAATGAGAGTACTAGAACCTCTACCTGAAAACTGAGTACAGGAACTGGTCATTTAAGTCAGGACCTTAGGGGAGTTTTCTTAGTGTGCTCGCTGGTCCTTTTAGCACATCGCTAAAGCATATAAGGGCAAAGACACGTTTCATATACTTACCATCTGCTCTCCTCAACGGTGGCTGCGAGCTGTGGCATCCTAGTCCCACCCTCGTTCTAGTTTCCAAGACTGCAACTTCCCCAGCCCAGTTTGCCTACACACTTTCTCGCACCCTCTCACTCTTTTACTCCCCTCCACGCCCCTCTTCGGCTCACTCTAGCGGGTCCCAACTCCCTGCCTCCCACCTTCACATAACTCAACACCTCTGACACTAGCCATCGCAGGCACCCCACCACCTCAGCATCCTGAGCGCCTTCCTCTCCAGGACTAGTCCCAGGATCCGATCTTTCCCACACCCTTCTGGCCTAAGAGCACGCCCCATCCCAGACCTTCACATCCTTCCATTCCAGGATGTCGCCACCCCACATCCCACGCCCCCTCCTCTGCAAGGCCCTCGACTCCGCTTCACACACCCCACCCGCCTCCAATAAGCCCACCTCCTGCTCTTCGTTCAGCACCACCAACACCCTGGGCTGCACTTGCAGTTAATTCTCAAGTTATAGCCTAAGGCCTTCTCACCTGGCCAGCGTTCCTCGGGAATCCGCTCGGCTCCCTCTGCCATCCGTTCAGCGGCGCACCCAACCTTGGCAGCGGCCTGGTTCGCCTCCTGGACCGCTTCCCATTGGCTGCCTCAGGGTCGATACCACACTTCGAAAGAGCGATAGGATTGAGGAACTGTCTGTCAGAGCCAGAGGCGTGGACAAAGCCGCGCTCCCACTTCTTAACTGGACAATACAGATATCACTTAGCAGTTAGGAGGCGGGACCTCGTGCTCCCGCCGAGCTGTGATAGGCTTGCTCTTGAGAGCGAGAGCGCGGAAAGAACGTGCTCGGAGCAGTTTGGTTGAGAGCCGAGGAGTGACGTGTCGGTCTGCGGACCGAGAAGGAGTCGCCGGGGTGAAGGTGTGGCGGGTTTACCCCAGTCATGTGACCAGAAGCGGAAACTACGCGGAGCGATAAACCGAATCTACAAACCCCAAAGAGCCGGGCCAGGAGACTTCTAGTCTCGGTTAGGGAGAGAGTGCAGAATTTGACCGTTACCTAACGTAAGGTTAAACAAGAGGAGGGAAGACTCTTCTACCTCTTCTCAATGAAAACTCAAATGCTTTCTGGTCCAGGCCGCTACATCTTGTGCAAGATTTGTCGGAATTCGCTCAAGAGCTGTTTTTGACAATGCTCCCCTGAACTGCGATAGACGAGAGAGCCCTGCCACGTTTCTCGAGGCATATGCCTTTCTGAAGCCCCCGACTTCGTGAGCGAGTATGCCTAGGCCTAAAGGGATCGTGGGGGTTAAACTGTTAGGGTCTCCGCTGCCCGACTAGTAAGAGTCAGCCACTGCCGCAGAGGCAGCCCTTCCAAGTAGTAGACAGGCTTTATCCGGAGACCCAGCACGCAGCCTTGCCGTGCCTTGTCAGCTCACCCCTTCGTAAGGTATCTGCCAGCTGCCCTAAGCACTGTTCTCTCCTCCCTCTCTCCCCCTTAGCCACCTTCCCCCCAAGAGAGAAATGTTGAAGGCAGAGAAGAGGGCGAAGTTCAGCAGCCAATTCCATTGCCTCTCACACACGCACGTATACACACACACTGCAGTGGGCAAAAGTTAACACTAAAGAAAATGGGAGCGTCGGTAACTCTTCAAAGTCAGTGTCAGTGCCACTCATTTATCTTACTATTTAAGCTACAGTGAATGCAACAGACCAAACATACCGAAAGCGCATTTAAATCTGTGCTTCAAAATCAGTGCTTTTCACAATTCGCATGACCAGGTTAATCCTGGGACGTTATGATTCAACAGCTCTCTGCTTTTTTGTTTTGTTTTTACAGTGTGGTCAATGTAATTTTATTAACGCAAAGAAACTATAGCGGAACCTGAAGGAATTACTTGAAGAACTTCAAGTAAATGCTTCTTCAAAACAAGAATTAGGGTGGGGGGGGGGGCGGGTTCTGTCAAAAAAGAAAAAGGAACTAAAATTAGATTCCTTTAAAGTTAAAAAAAAAAAAAGATACTTTTTGAAGAACATAAGGGGGCGCCTGGGTGGCTCAGTCGTTAAGTGTCTGCCTTCGGCTCAGGGCGTGATCCCAGAGTCCTGGGATCGAGCCCCACATCAGGCTCCTCACTGGGAGCCTGCTTCTTCCTCTCCCACTCCCCCTGCCAGTGTTCCCTCTCTCGCTGGCTGTCTCTCTCTGTGTCAAATAAATAAAATCTTAAAAAAAAAAAAATGAAGAACATAAGATCTTGGGTTTTCATTAATTTTTTTTTTTAATTATTGAACATGTTTCTTAAAGGGCATCCTTAAGTTTCCGGGCAGTAAAACTAAATCAACTTTTTCAAAAGTCAAAATATACTACCAAAAAACAAAGTTTAAAACTGAAGCTCATTTTTTAAAAGATTTTATTTATTTAACAGAAACAGAGAGAGGGAGAACACACAAGCAAGGGGAGCTGCAGAAGGAGAGGGAGAAGCAGGCTCCCCACTGAGCACGGAACCTGTCTCCGGGCTCTGGATCTCAGGACCCTGGGATCATGACCCCAGCCGAAGACAGACGCCTAACGGACTGAGCCACCCAGGCACCCCTTGAAGCCGATTTTTAGGCTGATTCTTCACTACCAGTTGATAGGGAAAGTCTAATCTATAATTAAATCAAAGTTGGGATAGCAAAGTCACGGCGAAAATTATTGTAAACCCAGAAAATATACATGAAGTCAGCATATGAGTTAATCCTTCTCCCTCCTGCTTTATTGAACCAGAAGTTTAGAGTTGGTTCTTTCAGAAACACTATTTTTATTATTCCATCAATTGCTTAGAATAATGCTATTTTTGCTTGCTTTGTAGGAGTCAGGTCATTCCTGTGGAGCCCGTGGTCTTTCCTGAAGTGTCTACTTACCTCTTTTACATCATTAATCAAAAAAACACATGCCTTCATCTTATCTGAGACACACCAGAGTAACAGTATTTATTTTCTTCTTGAAGATTCTCTCCCCAGAATCTACCTTTCCAAGTGTGCCGCAAAGCTGCATTACTAAGATTTCTTCTTAATGCACTTATTTCACTGTTTCATGTTTGGTTGGATGCTTTTTGTTTTAATTAGTCATCTATTTCTTGGATTTATTTTTCCCTTTGGTAGATTTTTCAAGTAACTTTTTCAGAAAAGCTGAATGGAAAGCAAACAATGCCTTTGTTTTGCCCTCTGTAACGTTGCTAGAATTATGGGAACAAAATAGGGACGCACACATTGCCTATACCCATGACCACACAAAAAAGTGTCCCTTTTAAAGCGTTACAATTTTACTTTCTGTTATCTAGAGTTGTTCTTGAGAAGTCTGATGCCCGTGTGAATCACAGTCCTTTGTAAGTAACCTATTTTTCTGATAAATGACTTTCCCTTAGTTATCCCATGTACTTGTGTTCTCCTTTCATTTTTGCTCTCATTTTCATCTTTACTCTCTGCAGGCCCTTTCTATCTGAAAATACCAATTTCATCATAAGTCCAGGAAATTTTCTTTGGTTTTATTCCTGTCTCCATGTTCCTGTTCTCATTTCTGAAGGTGCTATTCAGACGAATGTCAGACCTCCTGATTCCTGGACATTTCCATGATTAACTTTTTCCATGTCTTGATCATTCTGCTCTGTTCTGAGAAATTTCCTCAATTTTATCTTGCAATTCTCTAATTTAGTCTCCTGTCACTTTTTTATACTTTATCATTGTTTTTTATCATGGTGTGTATTCTTTAATCCCCTTCCCCTATTTCCTCCCAGCTCCCCATCCGCCTCCTCTCTGGTAACCACCAATTTGTTCTCTATAGTTAAGAGTTTGTTTCTTGGTTTGTCTTTTTTCTATGCTCGTTTGTTTTGTTTCTTAAACTCCACATATGAGTGAGATCATATAATATTTGTCTTTCTCTGCCTTATTTCACTTAGCATTGTATTCTCTAGCTCCATCCGTGTCATTGCAAATGGCAAGGTTTCATTCTTTTTATGGCTGAATAATATTTCACCATATATATATATATATACATATACCACTTCTTTACCCATTCACCTATTGAAGAACACTTGGACTGCTTCCAAAGTTTGGATAAAGTAAATAATGCTACAATAAACATAAGCGTGCATGCATCCCTTTGAAATAGTATTTTTGTATTTTGGGGGTAAATACCCAGAAGTGCTATTACTGGATCATAGGGTGGTTCTGTTTTTAATTTTTTGAGGAAACTCCATGCTGTTTTCCACAGTGGCTGCACCGGTTTGCATTCCCACCAATAGTGCATGAGCGTTCCTTTTACTCTACATCCTCGCCAACACTTGTTTCTTGTGTTTTTTATTTTAGCCATTCTGACAGGTGTGAGGTATCTCATTATAGTTTTGATTTGCATTTCCCTGATTATGAGTGATGTTGAACATCTTTCCATGTGTCTCTTGGCCATCTGTAGGTTTTCTTTGGAAAAATGTCTGTGCACATCTATCACTTTTAAAAGCCATTTTACTTCCACAACTGCTTTAAGTTCCAATAACTTTCCTATTCTGCCCCCTTTTCACAACAATCTGTTCTTACTTTATGGATGCAATAGTTTCTCAAATTTCTATGAGAATAGTTAATAGAATTTTTAAAGTTACCTTTTGTTCTGGAATTAAATTTCCTCCAGGTCAGGTGATACGTGTATTTGGAGAAAGCTCCAGAGATGATTCTGATGTTGATCGAGAACTATTTTTCTAAATGATTTAAGATTTATCTCAATGATCAAATGGTCATTATTTTCCCCATAGGTCTGAAAGCACTACAAAATATTTCAACTTGAAATCAGAGAATGAGTACAAGAATAGGAGGCTGAATGTATAGCCTAACCTCTCACCCAACTGAGATTCCCTGAAATTCAATGTTTTATCTAGCTTTGAGACCTATGGAAAGTAGTAGCTATTTGAACGTGTAATTTTTTGAATTTGTTTGATCACTTGTCACTCTCCCTCACTGTGCTGTTAGGTCCAAGAGGACAGTAATCATCTTTCTGGTTTGCCCTTGAATCCCCCGTGCTTTGCAAAGTGCCCAACAGAGGAGGCACTTAAATGTTACATGATGAAGCCATCCATTCCCCCACTCAATCCTTGACTGGGCTCTATGGACTCGCTTTAGGTCCATCCAAAATACTTCACTGATACATGGCTGTCATTGTTCAAAAGGCATGTTACACTGACCTGAAGTCATGTTAATGGGGGAGGAGGGAAAGGTCTATTCCATTGTACTACTGAGCTGATAACCTTTACCAGAGCAGTCTTGGTGGATGTAAATACGTGAGTACAGAAGCTGAATGTACTATTTCTATAATCAGAAAATACAAGAGGATGGAAAATGAATAGACGGTGAACAGACAACTATAGTTGCCTTTTTATTCCCACAGCTGTTATCCTTTTAAGGTGATTCAAAAACCTCTAGCCACGGGCTGCCCTCTTCTGGGTTTGCTCCAGTTTGTCACAATTCCTCTTCAACTTTATCTTGGCTCCTTACTAAGTGCAGAGCAATTAACAAGTCAGTACATGAATCTGCCCACTGAAAAGTTTCCAACAGACTTAGCAAACGTACTCAGGTCTGAAGTATCCACTTTCCAATTTTTCAAGTTGCTATCATGGGCAACTGAGCTCTAGATGGGACGTAAGGGCAGTGTTTTGAATCCCATACGCCTGTTCAAGCTGATGCCTATCCCTGACAAGAACTTTTGTGAACAGGATGCCTAAGATCCTACTGGTTGCATGGTTAAAACTCAAGCCCTTTCATGTTTAGCAGTATGATCTCCCTTCCTTTCAGTTAGTCAGTTTGCCTCAACTTGCCTTTCTGAACTTAGCAAAAACAGCCTACTGTTCCTTTGATCCTGATTTCCTAACCACTGCCCTAGTGAAAATTTAAGAGGAATTCACACAGCTTTTGTGGACATCTTATTTGAGATGGTTGCCAGATTTTTACTGTAGATATGCCTAATTCATCATCGTACAGGCCTGGCCTTTCGATTACATTAATAAAATTCTGTAGATTCCTCACTTCCAACTTTGAGCATTTTTCTATAGCTAGGCACAGTGCTGGATAAGAATCACGTGCCTTCATCCACTTAACCCCTCACCCTTCTAAACTAAGACCAGCTTAGTTGGTACAAACACAAATTTCAGGCAGCTAAGATGTGGGCCCTTAAAGAACAAAGCCAGTTGTAAAAACTTTAAGTTCACTTTAAGGTAATGGCTGCTGAAATACTGAGGTCTTCTTCAAACCACCCCACAGCAACCTGGTTGAATGACCAGAGGGGTCAGAGGGGAATATTGGGACGAAATCTCATGTCTTTTACAATTTCTTGTGCACAAGCTGCTAACAACACCCGCTTCCAAGATGCCCACTATTTTAAAACCTTCTGTACTTTGAACTTGCTTGTACATCTCCCAGCAATGATTTTTACATCCTTACTGTCTTGTAAATAATGAAGGTTTCTCTCAACCAAATGTCTAATCCCTTCCCTAATGAAATGTTCAATACACTGAAACCTGAAAGGATCTCTCGCCCTTCATGAATACACAGGAGACATACATAATGGACTTTAAAAAAAAACAATTCCCAATTCTATCATAAGATGTAAATATGATTATAATCACATAATCCACACTTCCTCAGGGAACATTTTTCAGGACTAATCTCTCAAAACTACAACCAAATTGTTCAAGGCAAAGTCACGTGTTCCACTTAACCTTTTTAACGTTTCGTGAGGTGATGATTTTTGAAAATTCAAACATTACACGCTTGTCGGAAACCAGCTCACGTTTAATTGTGACATTTTAAAATTGGACAAGTGTTTTGACATCTGCCCCTTTCCCCATATTTAGTCTCTTTAAAATGATAGGAAAATACCAACCAATCACAGGCTTAATGGGTTTAATAAGTTTACCCCTTCAGTTCCTATTTGCAGCACCCAATATTCCTTTGAAATACCAGACAGACCCGGCAGTGGCCAGCAGTACCCTTCAGACCTTCAGAGTTCCAAGTTCAGGTTCTCTGAGCATTCGGTGTTGCAGTGGCACCTGTCCAGAACTGGTACCTCCCTTTAGCTGGGGGACTCTAAATGTACCAGTGAAAAAAGCTTTTTCCCCTTCAAGGGGAAGAAAGAAAATCACTCTTCAAAACCCAGATCTGGCTATGAGGTCTTTCCTCCTGTCCCATCTCTTCAGGCTTGTTTTTTTGCAGTGGAGCAAGAGAGACCAAAATCTAACCTGAGTTACAAGAAACAATAGACAGTGATGGCTATAAAGGGAGTGACCAGGAGCAAATGAGATACTCCTTTACCTCCCACATCCAATATATGTGCTTCACAGAAAAACAACAACAACAACAACAACAACAAAAAAAAAAACAGGTCCACAAAATACAACAGCTAGAATTACAAAATCCATTCATCCGAGGGTGGGAGAAGGCAGGACGGGGAGCTGGGAGGGTCAATGGCACAGGGACAAAAATAGTATTCCAATCAGTCCAGGCACGGGGGCTGGCAAGTGCTAGAAAAGAGCTACAGAAAAACCTGTGGTCCATTCAGACTCACCGGTGTTAAAAATCCACACACTGGTGTCAAGAAGATTCTGCCTTAAGTGCACCAGAGACAAAATCCCAATTCCTCAGAGAGAAGGGAATACGCAGAGGGCCCTTGGCAGAGCGGGTCCTGCCTTCCCTGGCAGAGGAGGGGACAAGGAAAAGAGCCCCTACAGCCTCCTTCCAACCCCACCCATCCCCTCTGGATGGCAGGCGACTCAGTGGCCTGCAGCAGCCTTCAGTTTGGCGGGAGACGGATGCGGTGAAGGGAATTTCTCTGCAGAGATTGAGCTACTCAGGGTGGACTGCAGGTAGACCGTCTTGTGGAAAAGTCTGTTGCTTAAGAAAACCACCAAGGAGAAGAGGCGCAGCTGGAAAAGGCTGGAAGGCAAGAGACCCAACTTGTTAGATCCCCAGTGGGTCAAACTTAATGTTTTAATTATTTGACAACTTACTTGACTACATTAAACTTAAAATGACACAGAGGAAAACAAGACAACTGAAATTTGATCAAGGAACTTATATGCAGATATTAGACACATGGGTTAACAGCTAAAGAAGGTGCTGGGTCCAGCTGCTGTTATGAGTGCAAAGGAATCACCACTTGAAGTATGAAGGCTCAGAGGAAATAAAGTTACATTTCAGGTTAATTTTGATCGGAGAAGTACTTTTCTATGGCTGTTTATAAACCTCCAGCTATGTCTGAAGATACCATATACTACATGTGCTTCGTTTCCAAGAGTTTCAAGAGAAAGCCAGTTACACCACAGATTGCCATTACACTGAGCACTGCTGGGTAGCAAGAGCAAGCAAACACCCGAAACCGATCTGAAATTTCTAATACATGTATCCACACACTGACTTAACCAAAATTGATCAAAGATTAAGCTTTTTTTTTTAAATGGTAAAACTTTAGGAGTGCTACTATTATTGCTAACGATTCACTTCATTTTATTTTTTAAGATATTTTATTGTTTTTAGAGAGAGCATGCACAAACGAACATGTGCTCGAGTGGCGGGGGAAGGTCAGAGAAAAAGGGAGAGAGAATCTCAAGCAGGCTCCACGCTCAGCACCGAGCCCGACGTGGGGCCCGATCTCATGACCCTGATATCATAACCTGAACCAAAATCAGAAGTCAGACACTAACCCGGCTGCACCACCCAGGCACTCCGCTAAAGATTCACTTTAAAATACTTTGCTTTGGGGCACCTGGGTGGCTCAGTTGGTTAAGCGTCTGCCTTTGGTTCAGGTCATAATCTCTGGGTCCTAGGATCAAGCCCAGAGCTCCCTGCTCAGTGGGGAGGTCTGCTTCTCCCTGTCTCCCCCAACCCCCGCCCCGCCCCTGCTCATGCTCTTCCTCAAATAACTAAAATACTAAAAAATAAATACTTTGTTTCACTATCACTATAATAAACTCATGTAGTCAGATCACATGATCCACTACAAAAAAGTTGGCCATTCTTACAAAAATGGGTTTCACTACAGTGTTTACAGTGCCTTATATTCAGTGAATTGTTAAATTTTAAAACTATGTATAATAGCCTCACATTTTGAAACACATGTGCATATCTGCCTGGGGAAAATTGGGGGATATATTCCAGAAGTGTTTTTCTCTCATCATAGTGTACATTAACGCTTTCCTACAATGTAAGAGATGGTGTTTTTTTTAAAGTCCCATTCCTATAATAGTGATGTTATAGCCCTGATCCTTTAACAGACAGATAGCTCACCACACTTTAGCTAATACTGGGTAGTACTTACTATGCTTTGCCAGGGGTCTTTGCTTCATTGGCGCTGATAATGAATAGAGGAAAGAGGATGGAGAAGAGGCAGCCACTGTGAACAGAAGAGAAACAGTCACCTTCATGACAGCCGTGACTTTGGAGGATAGATTAGAAGCCCAGAGTTCCCTTGCCTCCAGAGCTAACATCACGGTTTGATGAAACCTTAATCTTTTTTTTTTTTTTTTAAGATTTTATTTATTTGACAGAGATAGAGACAGCCAGCGAGAGAGGGAACACAAGCAGGGGGAGGGGGAGAGGGAGAAGCAGGCTCCCAGCAGAGGAGCCTGATGTGGGACTCGATCCCGGAACGCCGGGATCACGCCCTGAGCCGAAGGCAGACGCTTTAACGACTGCGCTACCCAGGCGCCCCTGATGAAACCTTAATCTATCAAACAACTCTTCAAAAAGATTTTTTTTGTTGTTTTCCCAAGCACTGTCTCTGGTAAACACTGCTCCAGGAGGCAACACAAAAGAATGCGGCATTTAGGATCATGCAGACTATATTTTAATCCTAACTGACAATGTCTATCTGTCAAGAAGAAAAAGTCTACAGACCTCCTGATGGCCAAATAAGGATGGAAAATGCCTACCATAAAACCAGGTATACAAAAAATGCTCCCTACACTGAGTATTCTTACTAGCCCCCATCAAGTCCCTCTGGCCAAATTACCTGATAATGTATGAGGACTGCATTGCTGTGAGGAATGCCAAGGGCAAGCCAAATCCAAAGTAGTAAGGCCAATTCCTTTCTATGTTTGACAACCGCTGGTGCATTTCAATTCCTAAAACAAGACAGCCAAGACAATAATTAGATCGCTTACTTCCTTTTAGTCAAATGACTAAATATGGTAGACAAATTACTTGAAGTTTGACTTTCAGGTATACATCTGTCATTTGGAACAGTTAAAGCATATAAATGGGAATTGTCCAAATACGATATAATGCTTCTGTGTGAAGTTTTTCAATTCGATAATCACAATTTCAAAGCTGCTAGAAATTATGAATTACATCAGCATCCTTTGTCATGATTAGTCTCAAACAAAGTAAGGTATCAAATAAAAAGGCAGCCATTCTCTAGAAATCAATTAACCTCTTCCAACCACAGACACCTTTACGAATATGCCAAGGTCTTAAAAACATCCCCCGGAGAATATGAAAGTACTGACATCAAACCAATTCCTCAAATTCAGGAAAACGCATGCTCCTTTACGCCACTGTATGGCCACATCACATTAAGCACCATGAAGGTAATGCTACATTGCCATATCCCCCAGCATCAAAGTTATGGGTTAAACCCTTTAAGCCAAGTGCAAATTCCCTCTTGCCAAAGAGGCTACTTCCTTCCAAAGACTGTTTACCAAGGGCCTAAGTATTAAACAGTTTAAGAAGTCTGCCTAGCAGCATTTCCAAACTGGACCTCCCACATCTGAGTTTCTTTAGATGGACTTACCTTTATTGAACCAACGATATTCAAAGCAGTACAGTGAGTAGAGAAGGGACATATGCAGAAGACTAACCAGCTGACCAACAAGGTGGATGGGAAAGAGACTCACGAACATCCCCTAAAGAACAAATATGGAAAATCTTAATCCCAAAGCTTCAGAGACCTAACGCTCTTTACCCGCCACTCTGAGTCGTCCCCCTCTGCCTGCATAACACAGCCTCATCAACGCTCCTCAAGTTTCTCACTAGCAGGAGAGTAGAGAATGCCCGTAGGCAGGGAAGAGGAGGTAAATTCATGTTGCTTATTACTTTACGATTTTTTAATTTTCCAGTTGTTTCTGCGAAAAAATGATTAAAAAATCATTACCTCCCATAAAGCTTATCTGCCCCAGTATAAATGCAATACCCTAGCTTTGTGAAGCTCCCTCTAGTGAACCTTTTTTCAAAACCTGCCCATGTACCCAGAAGGCCAGTCTCACCTGGATGAGGAAAAGAGCTTGCAGCAAAAGGTTGAAGAGCATATCAGCAATTATTTTGCTGACACTAGGGAATGGGTGAGGCTTCCTCCCTGATACCTCAAATGCCAGGTCAGCTATATCCTGTAACAGAGAAAGGAGCTCACCAAACCATGAATGAGATGGTTTCACCATCCATCCCCAAAGCTAAGGCCACTGATCTACCATTAGATCTGCCAGGTGAGAAAAGTTCCTGGACATCTGGCAATGAGATGCTTTTGTGACCTGAGACAATAATTCCATTTTACAAGCCCACAAAGATCACCCACTGGCTGCATGAGCAAGAAAGGTTAAGGCTATGAAATCATTCTCTGCATGGCCACCAACCACAGGCTAAAACCTGCCACCCATCAACCCATCGTGCTGCAGGACCCAGACTCCATTCTGCCATGGACCTACTTGAAACCAAATGGCGTTTACAACTTTGCTAAGCACAAACAGAGGGAGCACCCAAAGAGCACTGAAGATGGACGTAAGGAAGAATTCCAGCCATGACCAAACATCTCCATGTAGTGATGGATCACCTAAAAAGGGGGAAAAAGAGTTGTCAGTCTAACGGAAGAAATGAAAAATAAAAAACACCGAATATGGAACCCCTAGTTGGTGATTCTTCTCCCCCACCCCCCATCCACCCCCCACACCTCTGTTTCTTGCCAGCATATCCCCATACCGACTTCGGATAGTTTTCTTCTTCGGACACACACCAATCGCTAGCCACAGCTCTAAGTCAGAGAAGCCATCTGTGCTGCTTACCTGGTGGTGACGGAGATGTCACAGTGCTCTAACAGCACACACTATGCAGGAAACTACCTGGGTTGCATTCAATCCCAGCTCTGCCACTTACTAATGGTTTAACCTCAGTAACTAATTTCTATTTCCTCATCCATAAAAAAAGCTATCTGTGACAGTACCCGCTCAGAGGGTTGTACAGAGGCTTGAGCTAAAAACATCCAAAGCTCCTGGTACACCCAAGTGTCAATAAACTGAGGGAGACAGGGAGGTACCTCCCACCCCCATCGCAGGCAGATGGCACGCAGCAATGCGTATACTTACCAATAATTTGGGCTGTCACTGACTGTAGTACGGGAATAAACACTCGATAAAACAAGAGGAGACTTAACTAAAGGAAAGAAGGAATAAAGTAAACATTAAAAGCTCCTCATTAGAACAAGAGTTGCTAGTTTCAGTGTCTTATTTTCCAGATAGAGGTGCCTTTTCAAGGAGGCCTGAAGAGGCACCAAAACTGAGACCCATTTCTATCTCCCAGTACTCCCTGCTAAGGTACAAGCCTGACACTGCCTATGACAACAGTCAGACTCTTGGGGACATAGATGAACACTGCAAATGGTGTTCAGACCAAAATACAGGTACATACTAAATATGCAGTAATACTTTATTAATTAAACATATACAAACATTTGTGAAATGTTTAGATCCAGACAACTTGAATTACATTGAATTCCAAGTAAAAAAAATAATAATACTTAACTACCTGTTCTTCAAAGTACTCAAATTTCCCTTAAGTCTATGTTAGCTCTCGATGAACTCTAGGCAACTTTTTCTGGTATGGGTTTTCAAAGTAATCAATTCTAATAGATTGATAAGACCAGATGCAAGGATAACCTTGCCCTTGTCCTTCTGCCTTTTCCTTCTGATCTCCCATAGTTGCTCTTAGCCAAAATGTCCAGTGTCAAGAGAAACTCTTAACATTAAAATTGGTGAAACAGTCACTTTTTAAAAAAATGAAAGTGTCGAAGTGCCTGGGTGGCTCAGTCGGTTAAGTGTCTGATTCTTGATTTTGGCTCAGGTCATGATCTCAGGGTCACGGGATCGAGACCCGTGTAGAGCCTGCTTGAGATTCTCTCGCCCTTTCCCTCTGCCTCTCCACAGAGAGGCATCCCCCTGCCCCAGCTTGTTCTCTCTCTCAAAAAATTAAATAAATAAATAAATAGATAGATAGATAGATAGATAGATAGATAAATAAATAAATGTGTACATTTAGGGCTATCCCTGATATTTATATACAAGTGTTCTCTGTGTGGGAATAAAATCACCGCTGGTGCAGACTCCTTCCTCAGTTATAGTCTTAAGCATGTATCACCACATGAAAGTTACCTATTTCAGTTTCAAGACAGGAGTCAAGAACTATTAACAATAGCAACAACCTGAGGACAAGGCACCTGGCATTTGAGGAAAAAGAACTTACCCAGAATACTCCACCATTCCAAGCGCAGCACTGGAATATTCTACTAACGATACGTGGCTCACTGGAAAAGACCACATGTATTTAGCTCGTAAGGTACACAGGCTATTTCCATATCATTATTCAGTCACTCCTCACCTTAGACCTTTCGTTGGTTACTGTTAGTTTTCTAGCACCTGTTATTCTCCCAATGTTCTCCTAGGGTCAATGAGAAAAGGCTAAAATACAAAACTCACATAACGGGGTCCTGAAGCTCCAAGTGACTATACAGAATCTTAATTCTATCCTAAGGACCAGTCGCTTCCTGAAGCCCATCCCCTCAGACATTTTCCGACATCAGCCCCCACTCCTTACCTCTCTTGCCTCCTTTCTGTACTCTGGGCTCTCCTCTGCGCCAGCACACTGCCTGCCCTTCTTCGGCGCTGCTCCTCTCTCTTTTGCTGAATCCGAGCATCTAGCTTTGAGATGGTACAAATTCCCCAGATGGAGTCTTTGATTCCCTATAGACAAGGGTATCATTTTAAAGAGGAAGGATTGTGGATGACAGAAGACTTTCCCAAGTTACATACAGTAAAGTGAAGTAACAGTGGAAACCACTGAACTTATTTTGCCACATGGCTTAAGGGAGCCTTGATAGTTTGATATAATTCAAAATTTACAGCAGTTCTAAAACTAGAACTTGCAAATATCCTTTCTCAGATTTACCAATAATAAATATGGTAAATTAATTTATTATTTACACAATATATATACACACACATTTCCCCCCATACCAGAATGTGTATTCTTCTTTTTTTTTTTTTAAAGATTTTATTTATTTGACAGAGAGAAAGGAAAATCACAAGCAGGGGGCATGGCAGAAGGAGAAGCAGGCCACCCGCTGAGTAGGGAGCCCGACACAGGGCTCCATCCCAGGACCCTGGGATCAGGACTTTAGCCAAAGGCAGATGCTTAACCAACTGAGCCACCCAGGCGCCCCCAGAATGTGTATTCCTGAGAATGGTATTCTTTTCTATAACCACAAGTTATTGATTCCAGAAACTTAATACTGAAATACTTTAATCCTCAGGCCATATTCCAGTTTCTCCATTTGTCCAAACAACACCCTCTATAGCATGTTTACCCTGCACGTGTCAGAAATCAGTTCGGAGTCACATGCTACATTTACCTGTCCTAGCTCCTTAAGCTCCTTTATTAGAAACAGCTTCTCAGCCTGTCTTTCTTCTTGAAGTACAGAGGCTAGTTATTTCATGGTTCCCTCAATTTAGGTTTTCTTACCATGAGACCCAGACTACCCCACTTTGGGCAGGAGTATCACAGTAAGGCTGGTGTGCCCTTCTAGATACTAGCGGCAGAGAAAGACATCTGCCTGCCCTTGCTGGCGATGTTATTTTACATACTCAGTCAAGGTGCTGTCCAGTGTCTCCACTGTATGGTTGCAAATTTCTCTTCTTGCAACTAGTAAGCCATCGGTGGTCAACGCTGCTGAGACCAAGCAAATATCCTGCTCATTAAGTTTCTCTCTCTGAGATTTAGTACCCACTGACAATTCTTGCTCAAACCAAGCTTGAATCACATGGTTGCAAAACAGTGGTTTTCTAATCCCTCCACACTTAAAAGACTACAAAAATCCGGTTATTGCCCTCCTCTGTTCTCTTTATTAATCTTAATCAAATACCTCTAGTATGCCTTATACCCTGTACTAAACTCCAGGGATACGAGAACAAATTAAACACTGGTCTCTAGAAAGGACCAGGGGCTGGACCACAGCTGGGGAAAGACAAAGAAATCACTACTCTAAGATGGGAATAGCTGGAGGATGAGAGCATGCCACATAAGACAGAAACAACATGGTAGTACAGATGGAGGAAAGAATGTCCTTTAAGAGCGTATGAAGGGGGAGAGGGTTGTTAAGTCTATAAATTGACAGTGACAGAAGCACTTGCCCACCATATTGAAAGAGCTCCGATAACGGAAAAGTTAGTGCTGCAAACCCCAGAATTGCCTATCATCCAGTTCCGAAAACAACATTCATTCATCCATCCATCCACCCACATATTAAGCATCCTCAATGAGCTAGACATTGGTCACATGAAAATGCTCAAGAAACGTGTAACCTACAGGAAAAGTATACAACCAAAAAAACAATAAAAATAGTTTAAAGTATGTTCCACAACAGATTTATGTCCAAAGTAGACTGGTAGCACTGGGATATTCAACCTCACAAAGAATAGGTGGAAAAAAGACATTCTGGAAGCAAAGGCCTATCTGGACTCAAGAATGGCATTTTTACCTACTGTTATTAGCTACAACAAATGTTGGAGATAACTGCCAGGATACAGAAAAATGGGAATGGGTTATGTACTACTACTGACGGCATAAATTGGCACAGTGTGTACCTGATCTTTTTATCTGCAAGCAGAGACTTGTTTTGCTTTTAACTTCTAAATCTTCCACAAATTGTTTAAATATTTAAGGTACTAAAGTTATGGCTGAGGGCCTTGCATGCGCTAGGACGACGACTGGATCCCCACCTCTGAGATGCTTACAGTCTAAATGGAGCAGACAAACATTAACAGTGCATTGCAGAACTGATCCAGGGTTGAAATTTTATAGTACAAGAATGGCAAGATGAGGTAAAGGTGTTAAAAGTAGATCTCAGGGCACCTGGGCGGCTCAGTTGGTTAAGTGTCTGCCTTTGGCTCAGGTCATGATCCCAGGGTCCAGGGATCGAGCCCCGCATCAGGCTCCCTGCTAGGCGGTGAGTCTGTTTCTTCTGCTCATGCTCCCTCTCTCTCAAATAAATATATAAAAATAAATAATATCTTTAAAAAAAAATAGATCTCATTGCATGAAGTCTCTTTGACCCTTCTAAGATACTCCTTCAATTCCCCCTTTTTTACTCCAAGGTAAAAACTTGTAAGCATTCCCACTGAAGAAGGATCCCTGCTCCCTCTCCCTTCTCTCAGGAATACAGCTACAGGGGCTACACAACCAGGGCATTAAACCTCAGACATCCACTATGATGGAATTTTGTGCTATTGGTTCGTTGGGGTTACTAAGTCCTAACCAGATGTTTACGGGCATTTTTTTCCCTAGAGCATCGTCATCTGTACCACGTAGAATGGCGCGAAAGTAGGTTCTATAAAGTAAATAGGAATAAAGTAGTTTAGGTAATAGGAGTCTATCAATGTTCATTGTTTAAGTGTGGCCAGCAGACGACAGTTACATAAAATAACTTGATGCTGGTGAAGGATACAGAGCAACTCTTTGTACTATTTTGCAACTTTTCTGTAAGTCTAAAATTATTCCAAAATAGAAAGCTTTTTGAAAAAAAAAGGCTCTGGAGTCAAACTAACCAAGGTTCCAATACTAGAGACACTCACTAGATAGCTCTCCCAAGCTTCTGGAAGATGCAAGATAGTACTTAATCTCCTGAGTAGTGTGGATGAGAATGAAAACCTGCAGGTGAAGGACCCAATAAATACAACAAAAACTTCCCCCCAAAACCTGAAGGATTTCCTAGTCAGTTCCTGCAGCAAAAAGATCAAGAGATAACACAACACTGTACTCACCCTGGCAAGGTCCTGGAGAAAGGTTTTGACACTGTCAGCCATGTCTTCACCACCCAAACTACCAACTACACAGAGAGAGAAGTGTCTCAAAATCTTTCATCATGAAGGACCTGGAAACAGATGGAGCATAAGGGGGCAACAAATAGGTATCTTACAGGTAAGTTACTTCACGTACATTCAATGTGAGGATGTTTTTCACATACTTACTGGGGAGTGTAGCAGATTTGGGCACTCCCATAGATACTAACACAGGGAACTAAGTGAAGGTATACCTGTCTGTAACTGCGGAAACCTGAAAGCAATACAATTTTTAAGTCACTTCCCCCACCCTTTCACTTTTACATGGGGGTAAATGTGCTCTTGGACCAGGAGTCTCCTCTCTGGGCCTCGAAGTCCCTAACTATCCCTCCTACACATCCCAAATACTTGAGGATTTGGAAATGAGTGATAATTACATTTCAGTATCCTCTTAAAAGCGGTAGTAATACTTGATGTAGACCCTCAAACACTTGAATGAAAATACAAGAGCAAGATGAAAGTTCTGGCAAAAATTATTAAATATGCACTTCACACGCAGGTTTCTCGGGCACACAAGTAAGTTAAAGTACAATGTGAAATCGCCCACCTAGACCACCAAATAAGCCTCCCCGTTTTCCAACTTTAAATATATATATACATACACACATACACACACCCAATTTTAATAAGCATCCAAGAAACAGTGATTATAAACTAGGTCAAAAAAGTCTGTGTATAAACATTCCTTAAAACACTACAGCTTTCTCATTTTAGATATTTCTCAGGTGAATGAGGACCCCAGCTCCAAAAATTTATGACAGAGTTTCACCAGCATCTCGTATAAAACTCCAATTTCAAAACATAAGCACATTCTCCTTCACACATATAACCACTTCAAACTGTACCCTGCCCCAACTGGATTACTGCCACCCAGAACCAGAAGAGCGGGGAATACAGCAGGAGGAAGGCAACTTGCACAACACCCTCTGTACCATCTGCTCCTAAGGTCAAATCCTATTACTTCAGATAAAGAAGTCTCTTGGGTTCAGAAACTTCTGTGAATACTCCCACTTAAAAACACCTCAGGGTGACAGGGTAACTCACTGTCAGGTGAACAGGAACTATTCCATACACAATCCCATCTTCTAAAGACTGTCGTGGATTCACTCTTAGCCAGCTACTTCCTCCTCTGTAAATTAAGGATATTAAAATTCTTCATAGGTCTTTTGAATAGAAGGTGTTAAGAACAGAAAAATAGTAACTTCTGTATAAACACAGTTCCACTAAAGACTACGCTAGCTTGGAGTTTAAGGAAACCAGTCACTTAGTCTGGATTTCTCAAAGGACGGCAGCCCTAGTCCAGCAGAACAGCTGTGTTATCTGAACCGTGGCCATTAACACCTGGCTTCCGCACGTACGAAGGGCAGGTTACCTACTGACCAACAGCTGCCATCGAAGGACAAGTCACTTCAATTCTATACAGAGACCCTAGGAGCCTTTCTTCACGGATACTTGGTGAATTGCCCGGTTTGACAAAAAGCTGAGGCATGGAGAAAAATAGAACTTGCCACAATTTGAGACCACACAGGGGGAACTTTACAATTGAGCTGGAAGGAAATAAGATGCATCTGGTTCTCATCACTTTACAGATGGA
The DNA here is from genome assembly GCF_024610735.1 of Ursus americanus. NCBI lineage: Eukaryota > Metazoa > Chordata > Mammalia > Carnivora > Ursidae > Ursus > Ursus americanus. The sequence continues at coordinate 43,730,033 of NC_142142.1, forward strand.
GGAACTAAGTCTCCGAAGTTAAATGCTTGCCCAAGATCACAGCAAATGAAAGGCTACTGCGAACTTCAGAACCCTGGTGTTCGAACTCTCAGTCGGGACCTTTTTTACTCAAGCTTTGCAATGAGTTTAACGCGAGCATCCCACGGACAACTTCTTTTGAACCAGGAAATACAGATGGCCCTTAGGTCCCTAGTAGTCATTAAAACTTGTTTAGCATCTTCTGAGGCACAATCCTGTCCTTTCATTTCTAAGCCACCAAACCCAAGTCCGGAAAGCAGGAAGCTGTTCCAGCCCACACCAGGTGCAGAAAGGGTGAGCATCCTCGCTTCTCTCCAGGGCTCCACGGACTGCCTCGGGTCAGCTCGGACCCGTCTCCGTGGTAGCTCCTTGCCAATTTCGACCGGAAACATAGTCTCCACCCGCAACCCAGCCGTGCACGAGGTGCGGAGCACGCTCACCTCCCGTCACACGCAGAGCTAAACATAGACGCGCCACACCTGGGGCAGCGTCTCGCGCGGGGCTGCGGGCTGCGTCCCGCGCCCCGGCCTGGGCTGCCTCCGGCCAGAACCCTCCTGCCAAGGGTCCCCTCCCGAAGCCCGGAACCACGCACCCCCGCGCTCGGGCCCTCCCTGCCCTCGCACGCCCTCACCGCCCCTGCCTCGCAGGGCCCCAGCCGCGCGCCGGCTCCGGCTCAGCCAGCCTGCACCTACCAGCCGCTCCGCCGCCGCGGCTCCGGCCCACCCGGCCCCTCGCCCAAAGCGGGCCCACTCGGCTCCTCTTGGACCCTCCGCGCCCGGCCGCCAGCTGCCGCCCGGGCGCTCCCAGGGCCGGGGCCGCTGCGCCCTCACTGGGCATGCCCGGGCCGCACGGGGCCGCTGGGAAGTCGGGCGGGCGCCGAGCCGAGCGGCGCCGATCGGAGCGGCGCCGCGCAGGCTGGGGTGGGGTGGAGGGGGCGGGGCCCCAGCGGTGGAGGGGGCGGGGCCAGGCGGGGCGGCGGAGCCTGAGAAACGCAGTCTGTGCGCGGACCCAGCCCGTCCCGCGCCGCGTCCGGGGCGCCCAGGACCGCCCCGCGCGCTTCCTGGACCGCCTCCCTCATCCAGTCCTGCCAGATAACTCATCCTGTTTTTTTGCCCTCCCCGTTTACTCTTGCAGGCTTGCTTGTCCTTCTAAAACGCTACGAAGCCTAACAGGGGAACAAAATATAGAGGCCACCTTGCTTTATCTGGTTGGAGGTTTTCTGTAACCAAAGGGTACTATGCAACGACGGGCTTAAGTCAAGATCATTGAGAACAGGACACGCCGCCATGCAGTTCGGCTGCATTAGGTGTGCACTCTGACGGCAAAGTGATGGTTGAGATTAAAATTCTAAACGTGAATAGAAATAAAGCCTTGTCATCTCCATCCCCACCAATCCATTTTTACCCCAGGGATGGCAACTTCTTGGCATCCACATTAAGCCGCACCTAGAACTTTTTTTGTATTACCAGTCTCTTACATCTCACTTCCCATTTCCTCTCTTCTTTTCGCTTCCTATTTTCCTTTACCTCTGTGTTTAGAGATGTTAGTGCTAGGACCACCTATAGGATCAGATTTTTACCACTAGAAGCTATTTAGTGCAACCTCCTATTTGTGGGACAGGAAGCCTGGGTGTCACATGACTCACTCAAGGTCAGTGGCAGAGCAAATGCCCAGGCCTCCTGACTCTTCCAGTTAAGTGGGCTAGGAGTTGTTGTTGACCCCTTCTCCCTGGCCCAACGTCCAGCCCCATGCCAAAATAAACCAGCCCCCTACCTTGAGCCTAGGGAAACCTTCCCTTCCTTTCAAGGAAGAGGATCAATGGAAAGGACCACGATCAGAGAAAGGAATGAAGCATTTGGAATAGAAGCCCTGAAGTAAAGGGCCAACCTAGGATTTATATGTAAACTCCTGGAGGGGGGTGGTGGGGTATTTTTTTCTTACTTGTTTCAATGATCTCATTGTCACTGAAAACAGATCTAGTAATATCCACTCAAGTTTCCTTTTCTCATGAATCTATTGATGAAGGATAGGTGGAAGAAAGTTGGGCAGGAACAAGCTGCCCTCCCCCCACCCTAAGAGGAAACCACCCTTAAAAGGATTTTACACCCCAGGTAGGAGCCCTCCACCCTTTCCCACATGAACGATAGACGACAAAAACCTAGTTGGATGGCAGGCGTAGGGAGGGTTAATCAGATTAAAACAGCCCTCCAACAGGCCCATAAAACCCCTAGACTTAGAAAGCTGATGGCAACCCTTTCCGATCCCCTCCCTCTTCCAGAGCTCTGTATTATCACTTTACAATCACTCAATAAACTTTGCTTTGCTGCCCACTACTCAGTCTGGTCTACCTCTTCATTCTTCCTAAGTGATGACCAAGAACCTCGGGCACCAAAGGAAAGGAAATCCTGTAACACTATTGCCTTATTTACTCTAGCACTGAAGTCATTACAAAGAGGAGAGGTCCCTATGCATTCCTTTTGACCCCCCCAAGTAAAAATCTTAAACTGATTATCACATAAAACCGCTTTTTTTTTCTTTTGGAGTTTTATTTTGATTAAAGTAAGCATCCTCTGAGGCTTAGATATTGTGTTATAAAGAGATTTAAATGCTTTAATGATAGACTGAGTATTGTAACTATCAGTTACAATAGTAGCCATTCCTCCGAACTTTATCCTTTCTCAAAAGTGTAAACTTAGAAAGAATTTAATACATATTAATCTCTAATTTGCTTGATGGAAGGAAAATCTTACAAATCCCAACGTGTATAATACGATCTAGAATTAAAAAACAATAATTATACTTCGTACTTTTAAAGAGCTCTTAAAAACTCACAAAAGGTTAGATGCAACCTATGAGACAGATAGAAGAGGGTATTATTTTCCTAATTTTACAAATGAGGGAGCTGTATGGCAGAGCACTAAACTCGGAAAACTTCACCTGCAGTCTAGCTGTGAGCCTTAGTTTCTGTAACTATAACACAAGTTTGCTAAAATAGATGGTACATATGTAAAGGCTCCTTCTAACTCTAGGTGCCATGATTTAATGAATTGGTGACAATATCAATCCCAGCTACCAGTCTTGGGATCTTCCAGGGGAGAGAGATACTATGATTTATTAAGCATCGAACATATACCCCGCCTTTCAAACTTACTATTTCACAACAACCACTTAAGTGAGGTAACTAAAAAAAAAACAACAACAAAACAAAACAAAAACCCAGCCCGGTCTGTGGGGCTCCCAGTGCTGTGCCCTTTTCTTCACAATACCTGGCTTTGTGGATCACTACAAGGCCTCCTAGTTAAATGTAGGCTGCGTATTATCATCACTAAAGCAGTGCTCCTCAAATTTTAATGTGAAAATGAATCACCTAGAGACCTTGCTAAATAGAGATTGTCATTCAGTCCATCCAAGGTGCAGGCTAGGAATCTGCCTTTCTTTCTTTTTTTTCTTTTTTTTTTTTTAAGATTTTATTTATTTATTTGACAGAGACAGCCAGCGAGAGAGGAAACACAGGCAGGGGGAGTGGGAGAGGAAGAAGCAGGCTCCCAGCGGAAGAGCCTGATGTGCGGCTCGATCCTGGAATGCTGGGATCACGCGGAATGCTGGGATCACGCGCTGAGCTGAAGGCAGACGCTTAACGACTGTGCCACCCAGGCGCCCCCAGAATCTGCCTTTCTAAGAAGCTTCCAGATGATCATTATATACACATTTATCAAGTGCCTGTTATCTACCTAGCTATCTTGGCCAGGGGTTTGGAATACATCATATTCTCTACCTGCTTCTCTCCAGCTGGAAAACAGACGAGGTAATGCAATGTCATAAGATCAAAGTCCTGAGGGGCCATGTGGAGTTAGCAAATAGAAGAAAGGATGAGGAAGGAATTTTACACCGAGGAAGCAGCATATTTAGAGCACTGTAATTTGTTCATTAAGGCTGGAACTTAGAATGGGAGGAGAAATGGCAAGAGATAAACACCCTATTTACCAAGTGGTTTCTGTTTGCCAGACTCTTCTCAAATAATAGGATTTAGTGATAACCAAGACAGACAAGATGTGCACATTAATGGAGTTGAGTAAATAGACAGGATGGCATAAAATAGAATAAGATAATCATGATAAATGATGAAAAAAATAAAACACGGAAACATCCTAGAGGAGGCTGGCAGGCTGGCTGCCCCTGGCTATGTGAAGGGTAGGAAGGGCTGTTCAGGAGCTGACTTTGTGTTGGGATCTGAATACAGAGAAGGAGACAGCCATGTAACAATCTGGGGTAAACAAGGGAAACCAAGTACACAGCCCTGTGGCAAAAACTTGATTGGTATGTTCCAGGAACAAAAATAAGAACACTGTGGCTGCAAATATGACAAAGTTATATTTGGCTTCCTCCTTCTTTCCCTCCTCCCACATCCCATCCATCACCAAGTACAACTGACCCTTGAACAATGCAGACATTAAGGGTGCTGCCCTCCCCCACCTCTGCACACAATCCAAAATCCACATATAACCTTTGACTCTCCCAGAATTGAACCACTAATAGCCTCCTGTTGACTGGAAATCTTATTGATTACGTGAATAGTCAATTAATACACATTTTGTATGTTATGTGTATTCTTTTTTTTTTTTTTTTAAAGATTTTATTTATTTATTCGACAGAGATAGAGACAGCCAGCGAGAGAGGGAACACAAGCAGGGGGAGTGGGAGAGGAAGAAGCAGGCTCATAGCGGAGGAGCCTGATGTGGGGCTCGATCCCATAACGCCGGGATCACGCCCTGAGCCGAAGGCAGACGCTTAACCGCTGTGCCACCCAGGTGCCCCTGTTATGTGTATTCTATACTGCAACGTAATAAAGTAAGCTGGAGAAAAGAAAATGCTAAGAAAATCATAAGGAGGAGAAAAGTTACAGTAGTGTACTGTACTTATCAAAGAAAATCCACACATAAGTGGACCTGCATGGTTCAAGGGTCAACTGTAGTTTTGATTCTACCCCCTAAAAATCTCTCAAATCACCCTTGAATCTGTCTCTACCACCACCATTGCTTTTCACCTAAAATCTTATAAAAGTCTTCCTACTTCCAGTCAGTTCCCTCAACCCATTCCCCACATAACAGATAGAGCTTTTAGAATAATGGAAATCTGATTATTCTTCTCCCTGCCTAAAACCCTTCAGTGACTCCTATTCCCATCAGAACAGAGTCTAAACTATTCATCTTTATTATGGTTTATAAAGACTCTGGGGACCTGTGCCTACATATCTCTTTTACCTCATGTCTCTCTGTACTCTGTAGTTCAGTCATAATTCCTAAAACACGCCAATGTTTCTCTCTCTTCCAGGTCGTCATATGGCATTCCGTCTGCCTCCCTCGGCACCCTCCATGCACACACACCTTCCTCAGGCAGAGTTCTCCTCACCATCACATCCTCTGTGAAACTCTTCCCAATTAGCCCTGAGCTCTTCCTCTGAGCTCCTGGAGCACCTGGAACTTCTTTTATCAAAGTACCCATCCTGCTAAATTATAATTACTTATGTAATTATCGATCTTCCCCCTTAAACGAGGGGAAGACCATTACTGCTTTGTTCTTTTCATAATCCCCAATGCCTAGCACAGTGTCTAACATTGGAGTGGGTACTCAACTGTTTGTTGAAAGAACAAGTTAATCAATTAATAGAAGTTGAAATAGGCCGATAGATCATAACTTTCTATGTCAGCCCATGAACTTTGGACACTATTTTGGTGGCAGCAAGGAGCCAGGGAGGAACTTGAAGGAAAATGATATGATTATAGTTGCATTTCTGAAAAACCACTCTGGTACCAAGAAGACACATGGATTTGAAGTGAACAAAATTAGCAGTAGTGAATGTGGAGATTGGAGGCTGGTTTTTTCCATTATTCAACGGCAGAATGACGAAAGCCTAAATCTACAAAAACAGTTTAGAGGGGTGCCTGGGTGGCTCAGATGGTTAAGCATCTGCCTTCGGCTCAGGTCATGATCTCAGGGTCCTGGGATCGAGCCCCACATAGGGTTCCATGCTCAGCAGGGAGCCTACTTCTCCCTCTCCCTCTACTGTTCCCCTTGTTCCCCCTGCTTGTGCTCTCTCGCTCTCTCTGTCAAATAAATAAATAAAATCTTTAAAAGAAAGAAAGAAAGAAAGAAAGAAAGAAAGAAAGAAAGAAAGAAAGAAAGAAAGAAAAAGAAAGAAAACAGTTTAGAGACAAGAAAAAAGCAACTTAAAGTCTTGGTGATTGGGGGGCGCCTGGGTGGCACAGCAGTTAAGCATCTGCCTTCGGCTCAGGGTGTGATCCCGGCGTTATGGGATCGAGCCCCACATCAGGCTCCTCTGCTATGAGCCTGCTTCTTCCTCTCCCACTCCCCTTGCTTGTGTTCCCTCTCTCGCTGGCTGTCTCTATCTCTGTCAAATAAATAAATAAAATCTTTAAAAAAAAAAAGACTTGGTGATTGGGCAAGGAGGTAGAGAGAAGGGCTCAGGAATGGCTCCTACGTTTCTGGAGTGGTGAACCTGATAGTAAGAAAGGTCGTGACCTGAAACTGGAAATGTAGAGGAGATTTATATGCATGTTGAATTCCAAGTGCCTGCCACATACACAAGTGCAGACATTTCAGTAGGCAACTGGAACTGGACTCACAAAAGAGATCTGGGTAACAATACAGATTCGGGGGTCGTTGGCATGTAGGAGATAGTTAAAATGATGAAAGTAGAAGAGATGGACCAGGGAAACACACAGAAATGAAGCAGCATTGGTGAGCCTGGCTGGCTCAGTCAGTGGAGCGTGTCTGATTCTTGCTCTTGGGGTTATGAGTTCAAGCCCCACATTGGGTCTAAAGATTACTTAAAAAATAAAATCTTTGGGGTGCCTGGGTGGCTCAGTCAGTTAAGCGGCTGCCTTAGGCTCGGGTCATGATCCCAGGGTCCTGGGATGGAGCCCCACATTGGGATCCCTGCTCAGTGGGGCGTCTGCTTCTCCCTCTCCCTCTGCAGCTCCTCCTGCTTGTGCTCTCTCAAGCTCTGTCAAACAAATACATAAAATATTTTTTAAATAAATAAATAAATAAATTTTTAAAAAAATATTTTATTCATTCATTTGAGAGAGAGAGAGAGAGAGAGAGAGACATAGAGAGCACAAGCGGTGGGGAGAGGCAGGAGAGGGAGAAACAAACTCCAGGACCTGGAGATCATGAGCTGAGCCCAAGGCAGGTGACCAACCAACTGAGCCACCCAGACGCCCCAAAAATAAAATCTTAAAAAAAAAGAGGCAAAAAGAAAGAAATGAAGCAGCATAAACTGAAGCCCTGAGTATAATAGCTTTTAATGACTTCTGTGAGCCTTTCTAGAAAATTACTGAAACTAGGGGAGGTCTTGGGGACTCCTGAACTTGCAAGTCGTGTCAGAAATAAGGGTGCTCTTATTTACTGTGCTCCCTCTAACTTCACAGTTTACCAATGTGAAAATGAAAGGCATACACAGGAATAGCAGCACTGTTCCCAACTGCCAGATTCTGGAAACAACCAAAACATGCATCAACAATAAATGGATTAAAAATTTTTAGCATATTTAAAGAGTACTGTATGAATGAAAATGGATCAATCTCATAAATATTAAATTAGGCAGAAGAACCCAAACTCAAGAGGATGTATATTGTACAGTTCTACTTATATAAAGGCAAAAAGCAGATAAAACTAACCATGATAGAAATCATCCTAATGCTTGTATTTGGGAAGGAGGGGGAAGGGATATGAGGAGGACATTTGGGTTGCTGGTAACGTTTCTATTTATTGATCTGGGTGGGAGTTACGTGGATGGGTTCACTTAGAAAATTTACTGAGCTCTGCACTTAATTTATGCTTTTTCTGTATATATGTTACACTTCAGCTTAAAAAATTTCATTAACAAAAGCTTAAATGTGAAAGAGAATCAGGTAATTAGAACTACATAAGCCTTTTAGTTTTTAAGCTGGGAGAAAATTGAGTGTTGTTTATAAAGAGAAAGAGCCAGATACTACGGAAAGTTGAAGAAACCAATAGGAGAAGCTAGAGAAAGATACTTTTTTTTTTTAATATAAGAGTTTATTTATTTGAGAGAGAGTGAGCACGATCAGTGGGGAGGAGGGGCAGAGGGAGAGGGACAGGCAGATTCCCCACTGAGCAGGGAGCCCGACCCCAGGATCCTGGAGAACATGACCTGAGCCAAAGGCAGACCCTTAACCACCAACCGAGCCAGCCAGGCGCCCTAGAGAAAGATTCAAGAGATTTGAGAGAGGATAAAATCAAAAGTTCTTGTGGAGCCTTGTCTATTTCTCAAGGCAAGGTGTGGGAAATTTGCTGGAAGTACACATTCTAAGGAGTCACACCAGAGATTTTGATTCAGTGTATCAGGGATGGAATCCAGAAATCTGCACTTTAAACCAGCCCTCAGGGTGTTCGTGGTGCGGGAGTTACTAGACTTAACCCAGAGAAACACTGCCCTGAGGTAGTGATAAGGGCAGAAAGGGCACAGTACTGGGGATCAGAGATTTGTGCACGTTTCTCAATTTGCCACTTTACCTTCCATCAGGAGAGATTTGTATCTTTTGCTTGTTTGTTTTGTTTTAGTGTCTACAGGTCATATACCACGCAAATCTCTGGGCAAGGTTTTGTTTTTTGGGTTTTTTTAGAGTTGCTGTGTGTTTTGTTTTGTTTTTTAAGATTTTATTTATTTGAGAGAGCACAAGCAGGCAGAGCGGCAGGCAGAGGGAAAGGGAGAAGCAGACTGCCCGCTGAGCAGGGAGCCAGACACGGGGCTCGATCCCAGGACCCTGGGATCACGACCTGAGCCGAAGGCAGATGCTTCACCGACTGAGCCACCCAGGCGCCCCACCTCTGGGCAAGATTATTCTGTTTCTGCAAGCTTCAGATGCCTCATCTGTAATGTCATTATCTACTGCAGAGTAATTAAGAATTGAATTAAATTATGTGGAAGGGAGATTTCCTCTTCTGGCCAAGATGTAGTAACAGTAACCCTCCCATATGAAACAATTACAGAAACAGACAATCTACACGCAACAATGGTTTTCAGATATTGAACATCAGGCAAAGCAGGACAGTGATCTCTGAGAGAGGGGGAAACAAATGAGATGGGCCTATGATTGATTCACCTTACCACGGAGGCTGTGACACAGAGAGTGGAAACCCAGTTGAACCCAGCCGTCTCCCTGAGGGTAGCAGCTGGAGTTGGGGGTCCCAGGAGACACAGGCGACTGGAGTTCACAGGGCAGAGCTCTAGAGAGGGAAGAGAACAGAGAGAGGGTTACAGGCTCCAGGGAGCTGTAGGGAGGCATCTCACGGGTTCAGCTGAATACACGTGAGCACATTGATAGGAGGAAACTACTCAAGTTTGAGAAAGAGCCCCCCAAAAGGACTAGAGGAAATAATACCTGAACCTCACAAAGAGCTAGGAATGCTTTGTGTTCCCACCAGCCAGAGGGGAAAGAACTTGATAATTAAAGGACATAAGGTGGAATAACACCCAGAAAGATATTGTCTCGGTAGTGGGAAAAACCAGCCCTTACTAAAGGCTGCCCTCGTCCTACCTAACAAAGCTTAAAAGCTATCCTCATCCTTGAAAGAAAGTAGCAAAGTGTTCACTCTATTCCAGGAAAAAGCTCAAGAATAATTTTGTATAGGGGTGGCTGGGTGGCTCAATCCTTAAGCATCTGCCTTTGGTTCAGGGCGTGATCCCAGAGTCCTGGGATCGAGCCCCACATCAGGCTCCTGCTCCACTGGGAGCCTGCTTCTTCCTCTCCCACTCCTCCTGTTTGTGTTCCCTCTCTCGCTGGCTGTTTCTCTCTCTGTCAAATAAATAAATAAAACCTTAAAAAAAAAAGAATAATTTTTATAGGAATATAAAAATATCCAACTTCCCACAAGGAAACATTCATAATGTTTGGCATTTAATGAAAAATGACCAGGCATGCAAAGATGCAGAAAAATCTAATGCATCGTGAGGAGAATAACCAATCAATAGCAACAGATCCTTAAATGACACAAATGATAGAATAAATAAGAACACCAAGAAGAGTTATTGTGATTTTACTCTGTTTTCAAGAAGGTAGTGTGGGCACCATGGTGGCTCAGTCAGTTAAGCATCTGACTCTTGGTTTTGGCTCAGGTCATGATCTCCAGGTCATGAAATCAAGCCCCCCTCCCCCCCCCACCCCCACCCCGTCAGGCTCCGTGTTCAGCAAGGAGTCTGCTTGGGAATCTCTCTCTCCTTCTGCCCCTCCCCCTGCTCGTGAAAGTGCATGCTCTCTGTCAAATAAATAAATAAATAAAATCTTAAAAAAAAGAACATAGAGAAGAAACTGAGCAAGTTAAGTAGATGCATGAAAATATTAAAAAAGAACCAGATCAAATTTCTAGAGATTTAAACTACAATGTCAGAGATAAAAAATATATTTTAGAAGATTCCACAGCAAATTAGGCACTACAAAAGAAAAAATGATGAATTTAAAAACACAAGAACAGAAAATGTCCAGAATGAGACAGAGAGAAAACGTGGACCAGTGGGCCAGGGGACAGGCTCAAGGGATCTAAAGAGTGCTAAAGGAGACTGAGGTGAGGAGGGGAAGAATGGCTGAAAAATGCCCACATGGGATGAAAACTATAAGCCCACAGATCTAAGATACTCAATCACAAGAAACAGGAAGAACACTACATACACCAAAGCACATCGTAATCAAATTGCTTAAAACCAGTGATAAAGAGAAAATCTTAAAGGCTGTCAGAGAGAAAAGAAATATTATGTTTAGAGGATCAAAAACAAGAATGACAGAAACAATGAAGCCATATGAGGAAGGAGTAACATCTTTAACATATTCAAAGGAAGTAATTGTCAAACTGAAATTCTATGCCCAGCAAAATATTTTTGAAATAAAAGGTGACACAAAAAGACCTTACACGGGGACTCAAACAAATAACAGGTGCAAGAATGTTCACAATAGTCGAAAGGTGGAAACAGATTAAATGTGCATCAGTGGATGAACAGACAAACCAAGTGTGACCTATACATACAATGTATTCAGTCGTAAAAAGGAATGAAATATCGGTACATGCTACCATTGAATAAACTTCAAAAGCGCTATGCTATGTGAAAAAGGAGAGTTACCAAAGGTCACCTATTGCAATAATTCCTTTTATATGAACTACCCATAAAGACAGAATGCAGATTGGTGGTTGCCAGGGGCTGGAGAAAGGAAGAATGAGGAGAAGCTATTAATGGGTACAGTCTTATTTTGGAGAGATGGAAATGTTTTGGAACTATATAGAGGTAGTGCTGTAGGAATTTTTCTCTGAATGAAGTGGTAGACCAGACAGAGTGGTGGGCAGCAAAGCAAGGTTCACTGAGCGATAGCAAAGTGATAGTACAAAGCTCTCCAGGCGGGAGGGGACCCGAAGGTGTTGCCACCAGAATTTCTAAGTCTAGGGTTTTTTTTTTTTTTAAAGATTTTATTTATTTATTCGACAGAGATAGAGACAGCCAGCGAGAGAGGGAACACAAGCAGGGGGAGTGAGAGAGGAAGAAGCAGGCCCATAGCAGAGGAGCCTGATGTGGGGCTCGATCCCATAACACTGGGATCACGCCCTGAGCCGAAGGCAGGCGCTTAACTGCTGTGCCACCCAGGCCCCATAAGTCTAGGGGTTTTTATGGGCTTGTTAGTGGGCTGTTTCCATCTGATTAACCCTCTCTGAGCCTGTCATCCAATTAGATTTTGTCACCTATCTACCCTATGGGAAAGGGTGAAGGGCTCCTTCCAGGGCTCTGTAAAATCCCTTTAAGGGTGGTTTCCTCTTGGGGTGAGGGCCCCTTGTCCCTGCCTGCCCGCCCTTCCAATTACCCTCCTTCAGTTGTAGTTATACGACATTGTGAATGGACATTTAATTTTATGCCACTTAACTGTTTGCTTTAAAATGATTTTTATGTTATGGGAATTTCACCTCAATACATTTTTTTTAAAGGTGAAATAAAGACTTTTTCAGAGATAGAAAAGGTAAAAGAATTCATCACCAGAAGACCTACACTGCAAGAGATAGTAAAGGATAGTAAAAGCTAGTAAAAAGTTAGTAAAAGTTAGTAAAAAAAAAAAGGATAGTAAAGATAGTAAAGTTCTTCAAGAAAAAGGAAAATTATAACAGATTGAAACTCAGATTTACACAAAGGAATGAAGAGCTCTAAGAATGGCATATATGTGTATAAAAGATTTATTTATTTATTTTGTTTATTTATTTGTTTATTTATTTATTTATTTATAAGATTTTATTTATTTATTTGACAGAGAGAGAGACAATCAGTGAGAGGGAACACAAGCAGGGGGAGTGGGAAAGGAAGAAGCAGGCTCCCAGCAGAGAGCAGGGAGCCGATGCGGGGCTCGATCCCAGGACACTGGGATCATGCCTGGGACCGAAGGCAGATGCTTAACTACTGAGCCACCCAGGTGCCCCTATTTATTTATTTTTAATGTATGTATTTGAGAGAGAGAGAGAGGAGTACAAGCAGGGAGAGGGGCAGGCAGAGGGAGAAGCAGGCTCCCCGCTGAGCAAGGAGCCTGATACCGGACTCCATCCCAGGACCCTGGGATCACAACTTGAGCAGAAGGCAGATGCTTAACCAAATGAGACACCCTGGCACCCCTGTGGATAAAAGATTTAAAACAATTTTTTTAGATCTCTTTAAAAAATAATGAGCTGCTTAAAGCAAAAATAATAATAATTTGGAGGTTCATACCATGTGTAGAAGTAAAATGTATGACAATATTACAAAGCCCAGGAAAAGACAAATGAACATATATTGTTTTAAGCTTCTTAAAATACACATGAATACAATATTACTTAAAGGTTGAATGTAATAAGTGAAAGATGAAGACTATAACCCCTAGAACAACTTGTAAAATAACAAATTAGAGTTATAGTTAATAAGCCAACAAGGGGTATAAGATGGAATCATTATACTCAAGTAGTCCAAAGAGACTACTTATAATCCAAAAGAGAGACTCAAGTAATCCAAAAAAAAAAAAAAAAAAAAGGAAGCGGGGGGGGGGGGATAGAGACAGATGGGATAAATAAAAAAGAAGACGTCAGATTTAAATTTAGTCATACCAATAATTCCATTAAATGGAAATGGTCTAAACACCCCAATGAAATGTATGAATCTAATGACAAAAATACCTCTTTGGCTGTTGTTGGAATCTGGTATTCTAGGAGTCTCGGCCATAGGGCGCATAGGTAGATAGTAGGAAGGAGCCGAAGTTCAGTTGGCAAAAATCCTCTACACAAATAAACCAGTGAAAATGTATTTCTGCCATTGAAAGATGTTATGAATAATAGATTATAATGTCCTATCAGGCAGCAATTTACAAATGAAACCGTAGAAGCCTTACTTTATTCACTTGAAGTAAAATATTTTTTTTTTAAGATTTTATTTGTTTATTTGAGAGAGAGCACAAACAGGAGAGGAGAAGGAGCAGAGGGAGAGAGGGACAAGCAGACTCCTCACTGAGCTCAGAGCCCCACACGGTGCTCAATCCCAGGACCCTGAGACCATGACCTGAGCCAAAGCCAGATGCTTAACTGACTGAGCTACCCAGGTGCCCTTGAACTAAAATAAATTCCAGATCATCATAACTACTATTTACTGAGGGCTTCCTAAGTAGCAGAAATTGAGCTTGTATTTTATATTTTAAAAAATTTTTAACCTACATCTAAGGTGGGGCTTGAACTCACCACCCAGAGATCAAGAGCTGCACGCTTCAGGACTGAGCTAGCCAACCACGCCTGGGCTTGTATTTTACAATCAAGACTTAATTTAAACCTGAAGGCAACTCTATAAGAATGGCACGTTATCAATCATTTCTCTCTCGTTTAACGGATAAGGAACCAAGATTTAGGGAGGTTAAGTACTTGACCAAGGACAGACAGATAAAAAGTGGTGGGACTATTCCAAACGCAGATCCATGGTATTCCAAGGTTTGTACACTTAACCATCATTCTATACTGTCTTCGAAAATTACAGAGAGAGACTTCTGCTTCAAGATGGTCAGTGATCCCAAATTATCCATCAAGCATCTGCTTTGGACCCAGGCCTGACTCAAGTGCTAGGGACACACAGGTGACTAGTCCATGCTTTCAAGGGATTCACACAGTGTTGCAGGAGACATTTGCTAATACAGGAAACATTTATATGTAAGTAATTACAACAATGTGAAAGTGTAATCTGAGGTCGAATAAGGGACAACTCACAAGGAAGCTCTATTGCTTGGCTGGAGATATCGGGGAAGGCTTTCTGGAAGAAGTGACATTACTGTTGAGTCTTGAAGGTTTGATAAAATGTCTGCAGACCAAAAGGAAGAATCACCATCCTGGTTTAGGATGAGGAACCGGTTAACCACAAGGACAGAACCATGGAAGGAGGAACAGGAAGGAGAGGCTGGTAAGGTGAGCAATGACCATTATGGAAGGTGGTAAGGAAGGACCCCTGGGGGGCTCGGTCAGGCTCAGTCAGTTAAGCATCTGCCTTCAGCTCAGGTCATGATCCCAGGGTCTTGGGGTCAAGTCCTGGGTTGGACTTCTTGCTCACCGGGGAGCCTGCTGCTCCCTCTGCCTGCTGTACCCCCTGCCTGCTGCTCCCCCTACTTGTACTCTCTCTCTTTCTCTCTGACAAATAAATAAATAAAATCTTTAAAAAAAATAAACAGGGACACCTGGGTGGCTCAGTTGGTTAAGTGTCTGCCTTTGGTTCAGGTCATGATCCCAGAGTCCTGGGTTCGAGTCCCACATTGGGCTCCTTGCCCAGTGGAGAGTCTGCTTCTCCCTCTGCCTCTGCCTGCTGCTCCCTCTGCTTGTGCTCCCTCTGTCTCTCTCTCTGACAAATAAACAAAATCTTCAAAAAATATATATAAATAAATAAACTTCCTAGGAATTTTTGCTTTTTGTTTTTACTTTTTTTTTTTTTTTTTTAATCAGTTACAGCTAACTGAGTTCATTGTACTTCTCAGTTCAGGGCCATCATTGGTCTGGACAAGGCCTTGCTTGTTTGTTTACATTTCTGCATTCCCCTGTATCACCACTCTCCACTCCCTGCTCCCCATCCTTTCCTACACAGATGTTCCGTGTGTTTCATATCATTTTATTTGAATATGTTCTTGTAAAACATGAATTGCTTTATAATAGGTCCATAATTTTAATTTACATAAATGATGTGTGATAGATGTCAGCCTGCTTCTAATTTTTTTTTCACTCAGTGCTGCATTGAAAATCACGCCAAGGTGATAGGGACATCTCATTCTTTACCTGTTGCTGCCTAAGGAGACAGTTTTGTCTTGACTTTTTCCTGTAGACCCACAGGAACCATTCAAACATGGCTTGTAGGGGCGCCTGGGTGGCGCAGTCGTTAAGCGTCTGCCTTCGGCTCAGGGCATGATCCCGGTGTTCTGGGATCGAGCCCTACATCAGGCTCCTCCACTAGGAGCCTGCTTCTTCCTCTCCCACTCCCCCTGCTTGTGTTCTCTCTCTCACTGGCTGTCTCTCTCTGTCAAATAAATAAATAAAATCTTAAAAAAAAAAAAAAAAAAGAAAAAGAAACATGGCTTGTAAACTCAGATGTCTACAGGCCCCCTGAAGCAGGCTGAGCAGCACGGATGGGGTGGAGGAAGTTGTTACTTGGCTCTGGGGAGTTGCTGCTATCTGGCGGCAATGCAGAAAATGTTGCTAGATGATAAAATTCTTCGAGAGGCCAGAAATCAGGATTTCCATGTGTAATCTTCTGATTTTCTAAATACTGGAAAAACTGAAAGATTCAGCCATGCACTGCCATTTCTTGACTTTTACATGAAAACATTTGGATCAGACACGCCTGGCTGGCTCCGTGGGGAGAGCATGTGACTCACTCTCAAGTTGTAAATTTGAGCCCTATGTTGGGGGTAGGGATTACTTAAGAATAAAATCTTTAGAAAAAACAAAACATTTGAATCAGGGAAGGAATGAGATCAGCTTTGTGTTTCAGAAATTAAGGGAAGGATGGAAGTAAAAGGTAGGAGATTCCACCCAGTAAGTACTTGGAATAGTGGTTACCAGGGGCTGGGAGCAGGGGAGAAGGGGGTTATTGTTACATAGTTATGAAATTTCAATTTGGGATGATGAGAAAGTTCTAGAGATGGAACGGTGGTGACATTGTAACTAATGTGAATGCATTTAATGCCAAACTGTATACTTAAAAATGGTAAATAAATCTTTATGTATATTTTATCTTTATGTATATTTTTTATCTTTATGTATATTTTACTGAGCACACACACACACACACACACACACACACACACACTGACTCTCAAACTATCCCTTTCTGCCAGTAGGACAAAACAGAGTTTACTGTGGAAAAACACACCCCTGGGGCACCGGGGTGGCTCAGTAGTTAAGCGTCCTGTGTCTGACTGTTTCTGCTCTGATCAGGGTCTCAGGGGCATGGGATCGAGCCCCACATGGGGTTCCATGCTCTGTACAGTCCACTTGAGATTCTTTTTTTTTTTTTCTGCTAAGATTTTATTTATTTATTCGTGGGGGGGGGGTACGCACAGCAGGAGAGCGGCAGGCAGAGGCAGAGGAAGAAGCAGGCTCCAGCCAAGCAAGGAGCCCATTGTGGGGCCTCCATCCCAGAGCCCATTGCGGGGCCTCCATCCCAGAGCCCTGGGATCATGACCTGAGCCGAAGGCAGTCACTTAACCAACTGAGCCACCCAGGCGTCCCTCCACTTGAGATTCTTCACCTCTGCCCCTCCCCTCACTCGCTCTCTGGCGGTGACTCAGAGGGCAAGGTAAGTCAACAAGTACTGAGAATTTGAAGTTTGGTTTCAAATAATTCTTTCAATATCGGGGACTTGATTGAAGATAAGATTGGATAAGAATCATGATACAACAGTCTAGGACTAGGGGAAAAAGCAAGGCAAGGATGTGAGAGGAGGGATTTAGAAAATTAAAAAAATGTAACAACTATATTGAGATAATAATTCCCACTTTATACAGTTCGCCATTTAAAGTGTGCAATTCAGGGGCGCAGTCGTTAAGCGTCTGCCTTCGGCTCAGGGCGTGATCCCGGCGTTATGGGATCGAGCCCCACATCAGGCTCCTCCGCTATGAGCCTACTTCATCCTCTCCCACTTCCCCTGCTTGTGTTCCCTCTCTCGCTGGCTGTCTCTATCTCTGCCAAATAAATAAAATCTTAAAAAAAAAAAAAAAGTTAAAAAAAAATAAAGTGTACAATTCAGTGGCTTTTAGCGCAGTTCCTGAAACCGTCATCACAATCAATTTTAAAACATTTTCACTCCCTGTAAAATAACCCCCCTCCCCATTAGCAATCGTTCCCCATTTTCCCCCAGTACTCACCCCAGCCCACCCCCACCAGACAGATACAGGTGCACTTTCTGCCTCTCTATAGATTTCCCTATTCTCTTTCCCTGTGTTGGGAGGGAAAACTTCTCTACCAAGTTCAGTTCAGTAATAGGGGCCTTTGAAATAACAAAAGATAGATGAACAGAAGAAAAAAAGTTTTATTTATAGGCATGTGGGACCATTCAGCTGAAGAGGCTCTCCGAACAGCTAGAGATAGGGGTTTATAGATCAATTTAATAGGGTAAAGGTAGGGGGTGGGAGACAAAGGGTTTCTGCGGGAAGAACAAACGGTTTGGTGGGGTTTTTTGTTTGTTCTCAGGAAAGACAAATGGGCTTTCAGGGAAGCAAAGGGCAAGTATGACAGTTTGTAATAAAATTTGTTTATGCAATTTCTCTTCCCCGGGTGAGTAGCTCATCTTCTTCCTAGAAGTAAGCACCCCGGGGATATTTATGGCAGTTTCACTCTTGGAAGTCTTTTTCTTTAAGTTAGATAAGGTGGTTTTGGAATATCGGTTAGGTTCAGTTGGGTGGAGTCCAGAGTTGACGACCGAGAAAGAACTCTTGAGACATGTTTTGCACAAAACGGTGGTTTATTAAAGCACAGGGACAGGACCTGTAGGCAGAAAGAGCTGCTGCCCCGGGTTGTGAGGGGTGGCTGATTATATACTAGGGAGTTGGGGGAGGTAAGGAAAAAGGGAGGTTTCAAAGGATTTTCATATGTTAAAGAAGGCTCACAGGATACCGGAGGCCTTGCCATTGTCAAGTTAAGGTTGTGTTTCCCTCTAGCAAGAAAGTTAACATTAAAATGGTTGGGAACTTCCTGGAGCCTGCAGATTATAAGGACATTTAATTGTATCTACATTCCCTTCCGGAAGCTAGGTTATTGGTAGAAATGCTTCTTTCTTGTAAACTGCTAAGACATTTGTAAACTGAGGGAGACTTAAGTCTTGCAGGATTGTGGTCTCTATAGGTTAACTATGTCTTTGTCCTTTAGGGCAGCCAGGGGTGCCTGAGGAACGTCAGGTACCTCCAATGGGGGGGGGGGGCGGATTTTCAGGGTGTCAGTTTCTGCTTTGTCCTCAGCTTGCCTTCTGTTCCTTCATCACTTATACCAGCAAGACCCCACCTCATTGACCCCAAAATAAGGAACAACCTGACCTTCACTGCCTACCTGCACATACCCACTGACATTTGTCCCCCATTTTCCTTATATAAACCTGGGTGTATTTTCAGCACTTTGGAGACGGTCTTTGTGACGTGAGTTGCTGTCTTCGCGGTGTTGGCCTCAGTGTGGATTTTGTCAGCCACCAGTAGTTGAATTTCTTCTACCCCTGTACCTGGCTACATCAATGTTACCACTTCTGAAATGATGACATTGAAGCAAAAGAGAAATAAGTTGCCTGGGACCACACAGTGTAATGTTAGGGACTTCCCTCTCCATGACTACTTAGGAAAGTAGTCTACGCGCGCACACACACACACACACACACCCGCTTCCCCTTGATGATGCCCAGGAATTAAAGAAACAATACAACTAAGGCAGAGTTATTTATGGCAGAGTTAAAAATAGAGGTCTGGACAGAATTTGCTGTGCCCAAGAATTAGAACAAACTTTAAAGAATTCCTCCTTAGTTAACTAGAGATTCAGACCAAGGGGCCTGCTTTGTTCGATTTTTCTTGTTAAGCTACAAGAGCTATTAGAACCCAGCCATTTGCCAAGACCTAGGTATTTCTTTGTGATTTTTTTCAGTTTTTAAAACAGCTTATTGAGGTCTAATTCACCTACCATACATTTCCCCCATTTAAAGTGTATAACTCATGGTTTATAATGTATCACAGAATTGTCCAGCCGTTACCATAATCTAATTTTAGAGTTTTTATTTTTTTGGTCCCCCAAATAAACCATACCCATTAGCTATTTCTTTCCCATTCCCACCTCTCTGCCCTAGCCCTAGGTAAACACTACTCTTTTCTTTTCTTTTTCTTGTCTTTCTTTCTTTCTTTCTTTCTTTCTTTCTTTCTTTCTTTCTTTCTTTCTTTTTTTTAATTTTATTTATTTGACAGGGAGAGAGAGAGAGAGAGAGAGAGCACACGCAGGGGGAGCAGCAGAAGGAGAGGGAGAAAAAGACTTCCACTGAGCAGGGAGCTGGATGCTGGGCTCAGATCCCAGGACCCTAGAATCATGACCTGAGCTGAGGGCAGACACTTAAGTGACTGAGCCACCCAGGCGCCCCCAAACACTAATCTTTTATCTCTGTAGATGCCTATGCTGGACGTTTCATACAAATGGAATCACACAATAGGTAGGTTTTTGGGTCTGGCTTCTCTCAGCACAGTGTTCTCAGGTTCATATATACTAGAGCACGTGTAATACTTCATTCCTTTTGTAGCGGATTAATATTCCATTGTGTGGATACACCACGTTTTGTTGATCAGTTCATCAGCTGATGGACTTTTCTGGCTTCTTTCAATTTTAGGCTATTACGAATAATGCTGCTATGAACGTTCCTGCACAAGTTTTATATGGACGTATGTTTTCGTCTCTCGCGGGTACGTAACTAGGAGGGAGAGTGCTGGAGTGTATGGTAACTCCATGTTTGTTTGGGTTTAATTGTAGTAAAACGCATGTAACATAAGATTTATCATGTTAACCTTTTTTTCAGTGTACAGTTTGGTAGCATTCAGTATATCCACATTGCCGTGCAACCAATCCTCAGAACTTTTTCTTGTAAACTGAAACTTTTTACTCATTGAATAACAACTCCCCATTTCCTTCTTCCCCCAGCCCCTGGCAACCATCGCTCTACTTTCTGTTTCTGTGAATTGGCTCTAGCTACCCTTAAATGGAATCGTACGGTATTTGTCTTTTTGTGACTGGTTTATGTGACTCCGCAAATGACTTCAAGTTGCTTACACGTGTGAAAATTTATGAAAGGACACTTTGTTTATAACCATGAATATATAGCCAACACTTTCGGGTATTTAAGAGCATGAACTTTACTTTCAAATAGACCTGAAGTTACTTTGCATAACTTATCCAAGCTCTTTGAACCTCAGTTTCCCCATCTATAAAATGGAAAATGAAAAAAAAGTATCTTTGTCATAGTAGGTGTGTATGGGTTAAATGAGGTAATACAACTAAAGCACACGGTACAGTGCCTGGCATATGGTAGTTGCTCAAAAAGGTTGATTTTTTTCTTTTTATTGCCCTCAAATACCGTATTTACTCAACCCTTCGCTTACTTTCAAATAATATACTGGTATATTATTTATTATATGTTATAGTTGGCGGCATCACAGACTTGTGGTTAAGAGTTCAGATTCTAAAATTTAAATGTGTGTTCAAATGTCAACTCTGCCAATTACCTGCTGTATGACTTTGAGCATCTGTAAAATTAATATAAAAGAGAACTAATTCAACAAAAAAAGGAAACCTCGTTTAGAATTGAGTCAGGAGGCCAGCAGGGGGAGCTCTCATGCCCTTTCGCTCATCGTTCATTGCAGACCAACAGGAAGAGATGGACTTTGCCCATGGATTTGGCTTTACTGTCCCAGCAGGAGGAAGGCAAGCTTTCCTCCTCCCCCAGCAACAGCCTGGCCAAAGAGAAAGAAAGTCCCAGCTCAGCCAATGAGAAGCTGCTATATTTCAGTCTTCCAGATTACTCCAATGGACTTTTTGTTTATAACAATCCTTCCAACTCCCCCCTTTCCTATATAAAAGAGACTTCCTCCCCTTTGTTCTGCAGACTTGCCTATGATTTTGCCAGAACTTGCTCATCCCAGATGTCAATTCTCTGGTATTCGTGAATAAGCCCATTTTTTTTTTACTGGTAAAATAACTGGCAGTTTTATATTTAAGATTAACACATGCATGTTAGATAGCATGTGTCAGAATTTCCTTCCTTTTTAAGGCTCAGAAACCTTCCATTGTATATATATGCTGTATTTTGTGTATCTCTTCATCCACTGATGGACATTGGTGGTGGTCCACCTCTTATCTGTTGTGAATAATGTTGCTATGAAAATGAGTGTGTTAGGAAGGAAAAACATTTTTCTCTGCACTCTCAAGTTCTGTACCTGGAGCCTGTGAATTAAACTGACAAAAGAAAGGTTAACAGGAGAAGAGGCACTCAGTTCGTGTGCGTGGGAGGTCACAGAAAATACGTGAAAATCAGAGTAGCATTTAGATTTGGGAGCTTTATACTCTTTTAACAAAGGAAAGTGGGTTTCAAGGGACAATATATTGTCAGGAAGTGACTAGGAAATATAGAGCGGAACGAATGGAAGGGCTATTTTAGTAAGGTCTGTTTATGCAAACTCATCTTGGTGTGGATTTCTCATCTTCGAAGGTAAGAGTCTCTTTTCTCTCACTGGTATTAGGGAGGAGCACTTTCCTCAAAAAGAAATGTAGGCCCTGCTTTTAGGCACTGAAGGTAACTATGTTTTTGTTTTGTTTTTAGGAATTTCCAGGATTTTTTTTTTTTTGAACTGTTAAATGCAGAGAGAAAATTCACCATAGCAAAATCTAAATAAAGTAAATTGTATTTCAAAAGTGATGTTCTACAGCAGCGTAAGAGAACCCAGTAACAACAGAAATGTGTATGTCATTTATTTATTGAATTAAAAAAAAAATTTTATTTATTTATTTGACACAGAGAGAGACAGCCAGAGAGAGAGGGAACATAAGCAGGGGGAGTGGGAGAGGAAGAAGCAGGCTCCCAGCGGAGAAGCCTCTGGGATCCCGCCCTGAGCCGAAGGCAGATGCCTAAGGACTGAGCCACCCAGGCGCCCTGGAATATGTATTTTATTTATTATTATTTTTTAAGATTTTATTTTTAAGTAATCCCTACACCTAAGTGGGGCTTGAACAAACAGCCCCAAGATCAAGAGTTGCACACTCTACCAACTGAGCCAGCCAAGTTCCTCTCCCCCTGCAAAATGTATATTTTATTTTATTTTATTTATTTTTTTTTGCAAAATGTGTATTTTTAAAAGAAATAAATATTTTTATTTTGGACCTGTAAATCATTTTTTCTTATTTTCTTCGTTTCTGAATTTTATATTAAAATGCATTTCTTTATATTTGAGAGAAAACAAACTTGGATTAAAAAAACAAACAAACGTGGTGTGACCTAAGATAGTCAATCCGGGGAGGCACACCATAAGGAGAAAAGCAGATTTCCAGGCAAGACATGCAACCGAAGAGAGAGCAAAGCATGGTTTGCATTTTGCCATTTTCGTAGCTCGACAAAGAGCCCAGATGTATTAGTGTATTTACATATTAACTTGATCTTCACAATGAGGTGTCTATTCAGACCCCACACTAGGCAAAACAATGGACTTGAACTAGTGCCAGGCACCTCTCTCTCTAGATTTAGGGAAGAAAGAATTTGTGAGAAGGCAATGGGAATTGGTCCAAGGTCCAGCGCGGAGACATCAGAGAGAAACAAGATCTGTCTTCTAACATTGCCAGGGCTAAGACCCCTTCAGTCCTTGATTTTGCCCTGGGGGCATAATGGTCTCCCTTTCTCTTCGGGTAGACAGTCACTGCCTATGGGAATGCAGCAGCTCTTCTTAGTAACCATGGGAACCTTATCGGCATGGCAACCTGGCAGCCACAGTGAAAGTCAGGAAAGGGTGGAGGGATGGAAGTGGTGGGAGGTAGTCCTGTGGAGGAGGGGAGGGGGAAGCAGCCCTCCTTCTTGCTGAGGAGGGAAAAGGGGGAGGAAAGATGCCCAGCTCGCTGAACGGCCTCAAGGAGAAGCCCCTGATCCACGCAAAACTCACTTCGTAATCCAGTTCAGGGGGCTTGGGGTAGGACTCTATGCCAAACTGGATCCAGGAGCTAGACCCCTTGATGTTTTTCTGTACTAAAGTGTAACTTAGCCGCACCAAGAAAGGAAGAGGGGCTGGGAGACACAGAGTAAAACATCTCACAACATGTGGGCAAATTCTGACATGAAGTTTTGATTGCAGGCAAAATACCATGCAGAGCTTTTGTAAGGCTCTGAGAGTCCAAGCACGTTTTATTAAAGATGTCTGGGGGTGAGGGGATTTCCAAGCCGCATCTAAAGCAAAGAGCTAACTACGCCATGAGGTTGAGGAAGGCTAAGAAGGTAGTAAACACAAAACCAAACAAGATCCACTAAGGAGAAAGAGCTTCTGAAGAGGAAGGAGTGAACAGCAGGGCAGCTGGCAGAGCCCTGCCCGTCCTTTTTCTAGGCTTAGCTAGAATCCCTATCGTTCGTGGTTTCTCCGATGCACAGGGTGTGACCTGGGGCTCTCCTGGGCTTAGGAGTCAGATGCCCTGCACCTTTCCTACCTGTGTCAGCCTCAAACATATTACTCTGTTTCTCAGAGTCCATTTCCTCTTCTCCCAAGACAGAAGGTAATGGTACCTACTTTGTGGGACATTGTGAAAATTAAATAAGATTTTAAAAAAGGTTAATTAAAAAGTAATATTAAATATCCTTGCACGAAAAGCACCCAAATAATAGTCACAAGTCTTGTTACTCTGTTGGCTCTTTGCGAATGGCTCTGTTTGGCTGGTTCGGTAGCGTCACCCGAGATCTGAGCGAGGTTTTCTCTAATGCAATGACTTTTTAAAAATAAAGCTTTCAGGGGCGCCTGGGTGGCACAGCGGTTAAGCGTCTGCCTTCGGCTCAGGGCGTGATCCTGGCGTTGTGGGATCGAGCCCCACATCAGGCTCCTCTGCTATGAGCCTGCTTCTTCCTCTCCCACTCCCCCTGCTTGTGTTCCCTCTCTCGCTGGCTGTCTCTATCTCTGTCGAATAAATAAATAAAATCTTTAAAAAAAATAAAAATAAAAATAAAGCTTTATTGAGATATAATCACATGTCATGAAAGTGTCCCTTTTAAAGCATACAATTCAGTGGATTTCATTCTGGTCACAGACTTGTACAACCATCACATTATCTAATTTTAGTACATTTTCATCTCCCCAAGCGAGAGTAAAGAAACTACACACTCCTTAGTTACTCACCATTCCCCTTCCATACAGCCCCTGGAAACACTCATTACACCTACTTTCTTTCTCTATGGATTTATCTAGACATTTTCTATAAATGAAATCATGCAATTTATGGTTTTCTGTGTCCGACCTCCTTCCATTAGCATAATGTTTTCAAGGTTCATCCGTGCTACAGCCTGTGTCAGCGCTCTGTTCCTTTTGATGGCTGAATAATATTCCACTGTATGGACAGACCACATTCATCTGCAGGCGGACATTCAGGTTGTTCCCACTGTCTTGGCTTTTATGAATGAAATCACTACGAACATTCACGTACAAGTTTTTCTGTGTATGTACTGATCAAGTTTTGGTTTATGGTGTATCAGGCCTCGTGGCCTATTATGATCAGATAAAGAAATGGTAAATATAAAAGAGAGGCTGATGTCATGACTTCTTTGAAAACTTTCTCCTGACTGTACCTTCCTTTATCCCTATTCTTCTTCCTCTTACACTCATCTCTCCTTGTAGAGTAGTCTAGTCAGTCTTTTGCAAATATCCAGGTAAGGCACTCTGAGATGCTCATGAAAGATATTTTTCCCCCCACAAAGGTTATTCCATAAGTGTGGAAAAGGGAGAGAAAGAGAGAGGAACAATGATATATCGGCCAGACTTATTGCTCAAGGACAATAAAATATCATTTAGAAACATTGTCTTTATACTTTTTAATTGAGAGAGGCTATACAAAAGTATGCAACTCAATTAATTATCACAGACATGCACACATGCGTGAGTACACACACACACACACACACACACACACCCATCATTTAGGATTTGCCTATCTCCACCAAAGTAAGGGTAGATGTAGGATTCCCAGATAAAATATGGAGATACAGAGTGTCCAGTTAAATTTGAATTTCAGGCAAACTATGAATACATTTTTAGTACAAGGCTATGCTACACAATATTTGTAACATACTTATTTTTTAAAAAACTATTCATTATTTATCTGAAATTCAAGTTTAACTGGGTGTCTTATATTTTTGTTCAGTAAATCGGGCACTGCTCGAAGGGGATATTAAAGAACATTGACTGGGTATAAATCATTCTTATGACTGAGTAGCAACTGAAGCTGGGATAGAGGAAATCCCTGAATAAAATGCCATTTGGAGTTAGTTTGTAGATTTAATTCACTTGGCTCTCTCCCTAGGATTTTGTATAACTAAGCGTTGTGCCGTCTTGTTTTCTCCCAGCACCTCTCCGAAATACTCAGGAGTCTACAAACCGACGCACAAAGGCAAGGAAATTTAAAGACATTCCAAGTCCCTCAGCGTTTGGAGTCAGTTTAAACAAAATGTTGCAATTGGTTTTGGAAAGAAAACAAAGTTTAGATTGATTAAAATTACGAGAAGGAAAAGATCTTACTTGAAATCCTTTATATTACAGATGAGCAAACTGAGATTCAGAAAACCTAAGTAATTCTCCCTAAGTCACAGAGCTAGCTAATGGTTAAGTCGATGCTGAGAACCAAAACTCCTGACTCCTAGCTTATGCAGCTTTCCCCAGTTTGCCAACAACACTACACACCCTTCTGCTTCTCCTCCCTTCCCTTTAATTTTCTGCTCTTGTAATGTGGTCTGGATAATCAGATCAGCCATAATCATACAGTTACATGAAACACTGAACTGAGAATTTTTCCTAGATCTTGCAAGTATAGAAAGCTGGATTATTCAATATGGATTAAACATTTTTCTGGTCTAAACAAGATTTACAAAAGGATTAAAGAATAATCATCATTAGATTATGGGGTAATCTTTTCTCTTCTGATAGGTAACGAGTGAGCTCCCTTTGATGTACACATTTTCCATTTCGTTCATGTCCATCGGACCCAATGAACACATTCTTACCCTGGAAAGAATCTGGATTTTTTTGAATATGCAAATCTACTAAACCAGCAGCTTTTGAACGATCATAGGTCACCAAGCTTCTGGAAGCTTCTGTATTTATATTCACTCTATACCTAACTGCTCTGTGTGTTTCTAAGTCAGTATTTGCCTCACTGACTTCTTTTCACGCGCCCCAGGGATATGAGCACTATTCAACACTGGATTTTTCCTCTCATAGCTTCCCAACACCCAGCTGCAATGCCATGCCATGTCAAGAATTTTGCAGGATGTCATTTGGTCTAAATATTTTTGGGGAGCCATCTTGCTCAGCACCAACCATAACTCTTCTTTGGGGCTTGGTGTTCAACATTGTGAAGCTCTCACCTTGTAGGATGTGACAACTAGAAGAGACTGGTTTATTTAAATCCTGGCGACAATGACTTTGTGAAAAAAAAAGCCAAACTGCTGAAAGTGAGACTTTGGGGGTTCTTTGCTCATCCTTTCTACAGGGTGGAAAATGCTGTCGTGACTCAGAGTCGAGTCTTCAGGAGGACAGCTGTGGCCCGGGGCAGCATTTCAGAGCATGCGGGGCTCTGGGGGTTTGCTGGTGAAGTGATTTCTCTATGGCCAGACGAGTGCAGTGAAATGACAGTGTTAATTGGCATTTTCATTTCCTCAAGTTCATTTCTGAGTCATCACATTTTTGAATACCAGGGCATCCTGGGGTAGCATAACAGAGATGATCTGAGATAGAGGGGAGTCCGTTCTCAGGGGTTAATCTAAATGATGTGTCTGCTTGGTCTGGTGAGTGCATGAAGAACCAAAAATTAATCTTAAAGTGAGTCACGGACCTGCAGCATCTCATGCGGGGTGGCCACTCATGTGGAGGCTCTGTTTCCTATCGAGAGTAGGAGACAACAGTAAACCGATTCCGTCCTCATTCACCCAGGCATGTGCTGATCTCCGCCGATAAATCACTTGGTAGCTACAGAGAGGGGAAGATTAGTGACCTTTCTTTTTTGACCACTGAACGTCTCAAAGCTTCCCCCACACTGGGGACCTCATTTTCCTTTTCCAATTAAAATCTGTGGTTCTCCTTTCCTGAAATAGCCAAGTATTTTCTTTATAGAAAAAAAAATTGTCATCATATTTACACTTAAGGGAATTTCCACTATCTTAAGGGATCTCATTCTTTATTTGCCAACAAGTTCATGTATTTTGTCCTTTTTCATCAGGTAACGGAGGTGACTATTCTGGAATTTGTAATTATTCTCGGGGTTGATTTATTGCCAATTTTTATAGTGCTGCTGCTTCTTTTTGAAATAATGCGCTCTTGTTCTTGGTGCTTGTGCTTTGTGGTGGAGAGTAATTACCTACTGACTAGATGGCTATGAATAGATTTTGCATCTCAGGGAATATTCCACTTCCCTTGTGGAAACAAATCAGGGAGTTTAATCAACCCTGGAGATTGAGGATGGAGATGAATATGGGCTGGAATTGAATGTTGGTGTTTGAGAGTCACCAGTGATGGAAAAAAATCAAACAGCCTTAAAATGTTAGCAGCTATGAGCTCAGCTTTATTTGCTGGGCTGTGATTGACGTAGGTTTTCAAAAAAGATTCAGCATCTTATTTCCAGAATGCCATGGAAAACTGGCTTCTTCAAGAAGGACCCTTCTAAGGAAAATCAAATAGAATGAGCCCAATCCGTATCATGCTATCACGGAATTTCTAACAATAATGAGCTCTTTCTAGCCTTGAAAGCCATTGCAAACACGAAAAACAAAAAACCAAAAAGAATTGCGCCACCCTGCGAGGTCAGGTTTCTCATCCCGGGAGGTGTCTAGCATCACCCAGGAGGAATATTGGTTCTGAATCAGGTGGGAGGTTAGATTAGATGACCTTTAAATGCTCTATAGCCTCCAAGATTCTTTGATCATCTCAAGTAAATTAGGGACTAAAATAAGTTCAGTTCGGGAACTAAAATCAGCCCCTAGAATAGTATTAGTGTGATTCCAGGAATATTATTAACCCTGTATTTCCAACAACCAGAGTTTGAACCTATGACCAGCCTCAGTTTTTCTTACTTAAAAGGCACATGGATGTCTTTCCAAATAACCCAAGCTTTGGTTCTGCTAGCTCTGTAGGAACGCAGCCCCGTGCCAGCAGAACGTTCACTTACTCCTTAAAGACCTACGTCTAAGGTAGCGGTTTTTGACACGGGTGATTTTGCGATTTTCCCCTCCAGGGGTCAGTTGATGAAATCCAGAAGCAGTTTTAGTTGTTACAACTGGGGGGATGCTACTGGCACCTAGCGGCCAGGGGTTGCTACTAAACATCGTGCAACACCCGGGACAGCCTCCAAAAGCAATCACCCCAAATATCGACAGGGCCGAGCAGGCAATCTCCTGCTCTCCTCCTCACTATCACATGGCAATCATAGAACTCTTTTTACAACACTTTATATCTGGGGCTCCTGTGTGGCTCCGTCGGTTAAATGTCTGCCTTGTCCCGGATTCCTGAGTCTGGGTGGGGTTCCCGGCTCAGCAGGGAGTCTGCTTTTCCCTCTCTGGGTGCCCCTCCCCCCGCTTGTGCTCATGCTCCCACGGGAGCTCTCTCTCAAATAAATAAATAAATCTTTAAAAAAAAACCCACTTTCTATCCTCTTTAAAGCACTGATCACTTTGTCTAATAGGAGTGTCATTTGTTTGGAAACTCTCTTAAGCTCCCAAAGCTCTTAGTATGTGTAAATAAAATAGGACTTCCTCTGACTGGAGATGTGGGGAGGTGGGAATAGCTCTACCTATTCACCCTAAGGAAGATTTTTGAAACTTTTAACAGTAACGTATGAGCAGCACTTATTGAGCACTTACTGTTTGCTAGGTCCTGTGCCAAAGCTTTACACGGATTGCACTTAGGAGGTTTTAATATGAGTTGAATGTTGAATTATCTTATATAATTCTTCTAGGATTCTGTAATAGTTTCTTGAGACCGCCTTAACGATGTCACCAGGTCATTGGATTTCAGGCCCACCCTAATCCAGTATGATCTCATCTTAATTAATTACATCTGCAAAGACCCTAGTTCCAAGAAAGGTCACATTCTAAAGTTTGGGGTTGCTAGGGTCTGAATTTTTGTGTCCTCCTAAAATTCACAAGTTGGAATCCTAATGGCCAGTGTGATGGTACTCAGGGCTGGGGCTTTTGGGAAACCTCACAGCCGAAGTGAAGCCCTCATGAATGGGGTCCGGGCCTTCATAAAAGTGGCCCAAGGGAGATCCCTAGCCCCTTTTACTTTGTCAGAAAGTGGCCATCTACAACCAGGAAGAGAACCTTCACCAGAAACCCTGCCATGCTGGCACCATGATCTTGGACTTTCAGCCTCCATAACCACTAAAAATAAATTTCCGTTGTTTATAAGCCATCCAGACTGTGGGATTTGGTTATAGCAGCCTGAATCGACTGAGACATGGGTGGCATGAGTTTGGGGGGGACACTATCCAACCCATTACAGTCTGCCCTCTGGTCGCTTGTGGGAAATCCATTCATTCCACCCCAACATCCCAAGTCTTAACCCATTTCAACATTAACTCTAGATCTCCTCAAAGTGTCATCCACTCAAAAAGTTCCAAATGCGATCATCTAAATCAGGTATGGGTGAGACGGTGGGTGTGATACCCTCTGGGGCAAACTTGCCCTTCCTCTACGGACCAGTGGAACTGGTTGGCTTCTAAAATACAAGGGTAGGACAGACATGGGATAGACATTCCCACTCTGAAAGGGAGGAAGTAGAACGAGGAAAAGCACCAGGGCTTTAAAGCAAGCTTGAAACCCAGCGGGGCAAATCGCACAAGGTTTCAAGGCCTGAGAATGATCCCCTGTGTCTCAGAGCTCCATCACCCAGGCCCAGGGCAGCCACGCTGACCTCAGAGTCGTTCTTCCTTCTTCTTGGAGGATACCAGTGCTCACGGTCGAGTGCCTCGAGCAGCCTGTTTCCTGACTGTGGATTTCAGAAGTCAAACAGTCTTCCTTCATTTCTTCCCAACCCTGATCCTTTTGGCCCAGGTTGGCAGTGTTTTTGTTGAGATAAAATTCTCGGAAACCTTACATACAACACAATGCGTAGGAGTGCAGGGGGTCCAGGCCACCATTCCTCATTGCATTTTACCAGAAGCTTAGCAAGGAGACACCAGGCCACATTTTTCACCATTTAAAAATCTCCCTAGCTCGGGGCACCTGGGATGCTCAGTCCGTTTAGTGTCTGACTCTTGACTGGGACTCTGGTCATGATCTCAGGGTCCTGGGATGAGCCCTGCGTTGGGCTCCCTGCTCAGCGGGGAGTCTGAGATTCTCTCTCCTTCTCCCCCTGGCCCTCCCCCTGCTCACGCACTCACTTTCTCTCTAAGATAAATAAATAAATCTTAAAAAAATAAATAAACAGAATGTGGTATATCCACACCATGGAACATCATTCCATCTGAAAAAAGAATGAAATTCTGACCCATGCTACCACATGGATGAACCTTGACAGCATACGCGAAGTGAAATAAGCCAGACACAAAAGGGCAAACTTAGAGTAGTCAAATTCATAGAGACAGAATGTGGAGTGGCGGTTTCAAGGTGTGTAGGGAAGAAGGAATGCAGATTTATTGTTTAGTTTATACAGAGTTTCAGTTTGGGAGGATAGAGGTGATGGTGGCAATAATCATGTGAATGTACTTAATGCCACTGGATGGTACATCTAAAAATGGTTAAGATGGAAAATTTTATGTTGTGTGTATTTTTTTTTTTAAAGATTTTATTTATTTATTCAACAGAGATAGAGACAGCCAGCGAGAGAGGGAACACAAGCAGGGGGAGTGGGAGAGGAAGAAGCAGGCTCACAGCGGAGGAGCCTGACGTGGGGCTCGATCCCAGAACGCCGGGATCACGCCCTGAGCCGAAGGCAGACGCTTAACCGCTGTGCCACCCAGGCGCCCCATGTTGTGTGTATTTTACCACAATTAAATGAAAGGAATATTTGCTGGAAGAATAACCTTGCTCAGGTGTTAGGACATTCTCATTCCAGATGCCTGGAATCTCGGTCATCAAATCCTCACGACATAAGAACAACAGAATTCCGTTACTGAATACTTACTATATACCAGGCACGGTGCTAAGCATTTTGTGTGCATTGTATTGAATTTGCCCATCAACCTTATAGGAGATACTGGAATCCCCACTTTACAGATGAGGCAACTGAGGCTCAAAGCTGGTGTGTAATTTGTGCAGGGTCACCAGCTGATACATGGAACACTGGGGTTTGCCCCTAAATTTTCTGCAAAACCCAAGCTCTTTATCATTTTGCTGTGCTTCCTCGAAAACCTCTCTCAAACCTGAGAGTCCCATGCTTTGAAGAACTGGAGAGACAGTGGCCTCTGGTACAGTGTCCCCAAGCTCCTCCTAAAGAGGATAATGGCCAAGACTTACATAGTGCCTTCTATTGTGCCTGAAAGGACTTTGCATAGATTAACTCTAATCCTACGACAGGCCTCAGAGATGGGTGCTATTTATTTATCCTCATTTTACTGAAGAGGAAATGAGGCACAAGGAGTTAACTCGCCTAAGTCACAGAACTGGGTTATCATCCCAACAAAGTAGACTCAGGTGCCCTTTAAAAAAAAATGTGTATATATATACATATATATATATATACATATATATACGTATATATATATGTATATATATATATTTTAGAGACAGAGAGTGGGGGAGGGGCAGAGGGAGAGGAAGAGAGAGAATCTCAAGCAGAGAATCTCAAGAACCACGCCCAGCAACGAGTTGAACCCAGGGCTCGATCCCACGACCCTGAGATCATGACCTGAGCCGAAATCAAGAGTCCCACCCTTAACTGACTGAGCCACTCAGGCGCCCAACTCGGGGACCTTTTAACCACCTCCTTTCCGCCTAATTCTATCTGGCTGATGCCACCTGGAGGGCAAAGTGACCAACTCTCCCTCTCATCTCAATGGGACCTTATTCCCTTGCTCCACCTTTGTCTCGTGATTGAAATGTCTTTGGCATGAAGGCATAAATGAGCAAAAGAGGGCTGCTGCTTTCAGCGGAAGCTCTGTGCTTCTTCGCCCAGGGGTCCTTCACCACACTTCTGCCAGTTTATCCGACTTCATCTCTAACTCAACGAAAGTGTTTGGGTTCTCCAAGCAGGCAAGCTCCTCCAGCGCATTCCACTGATACCTGAAGTGCTTGTGCTGTTAGTTATCTGCTTTCATGAATTATTAGACTTCGTATTGACAGCATCTCTAAGCACAGACTTACGCATCGTGGACAAGATGAATGAACGAGGAGTCAATTTTCATAGGATCCCAGGGTCCTTCCCTATATCCCCTGGTGAGTTATCCTCTATTACCTCAAGCCCTCCTGTGCCAGAAACCTCACTCAGCTTTAGCAGCCTGGATCCAGCTCTCATCCTGCATCTTTGGGTGGTGAATGCCTTTATCACTTTTGGCTTGAGGTCTGAACTGGGTTTGGGCCCCTGGGCTTGCCCACCTCGGTGTCCAGTAGAGTAGAATGAGTCAGAGCCCGAAAAAGTCTAAGGGAGTCTTTGGTGAGTTTGAGGGCATCCGCCTGCCCATCGCCTCAGCCACCTGCCTATGTTTTCACGGAGAATCTACAGTGTCAGGCGCGGTGAGGTAGCCCTATTGGGAGTGACTGCACGCACACATCTTGGAGCTTCTGAATATGCATGAGTGAAGCAGCAAGTCCAATGTTAGAGGGGGGAGAAATAGTAAGTCATAAATATTAATACAGGCAGGCCACATGCTGCAAGGAAGGCTCTGAATGCTAACGAGCAGATGACGTCGGGCCCGGCGCGTGTCAGCGGGCGGGTGCCCGAGCGCGGGCGCGCCCCTGAGGGCCCGGGCACGAGCGCGGGGAGGGGGCGGAGGGGGCGGGGTGGAGGAGGGGAGCGGAGCCGGGCGCCGGCCGAGCTGCGGGGGGAGCGCTCGCTGGCTCGCCGCTGCCGCTGCCGCCGCCGCCGCCGCGCTGTGCTCCGGCCGCTCCCGGCGGCCAGTGGATGGGGGTGTCCCGCTGAGCCCCGCGATCCGCCTCCCTCCGCCAGGACCCGCACAGGTGCCGTCGCGGGGGGCGACCTTAGCCTGAGCGACCCCCTGCCGTGGGTGGGGGTTGGACGGGGTGGTGAAGGAGAGGCCTCGCGACTCGGGCTTCTCCGCCAGTAGGTCGGGGAGGGGGGCGCCGCAGCCCCGCTCCCCCAGCCCGTCCCATCCTGGAATCGGAACGGAAGAGCCCCGAGGCCGTCGCCCTCCTGCCCAGCCCTTCACGGGAGCGCAGCGCCCGGGCCGGGAACTGTGGGATGGATGGGCACTTCAAGCATCATCAGATCAGAGCCTCGGCCCCCCAGCCAGGCCTGGCGTGCGTGTGCGTGCGAGTGTGTGTGTGCGTGCGAGTGTGTGTGTGTGTGTGTGTGTGTGTGAGAGAGAGAGAGAGAGAAGGGAGGCGCGGCGCGGGCTGGGGGCTGGGGGAACCGGGAATGCTGCCCGATGGTGTGGGGCAGTGGGTCTGTACCTCCTCCCAGGACCGTTATCTGGTCCGGCTACCCTTCAACGCCCCGGAGTATCTATGCTCCTAAGAGCCTGACCCCGCACCCGCCCGTGCCCCTCCCTGGGGTGCCGAGCCCGTCCCCAGGACCATGCATTCCTGCAGTGTCAGAACCGCTGGCAGCTGCCGCAGACGCTGCGGGAGCGATTGTTTTACTACGGAACAGGTCGGAGAAAGGACGAGGGTGGTGGTGGTTGGGGGGAGCGCTGCCCTCCGGTGGGCCCAGGGCCTCTGGAGCTCAGGGGCGCGAGGCTTGACAGAGCCCCAGGACGGGCGTGTTATCCCAGCCCTCTCTTCTTTTTTGCCTATCCCTTCCCTTCTCGCCGCTCGACACCGCCGAGCTCCTTGCCACTCCCGTGTCCCGCTCTTGTTTGGCCAAAGGGCCGTGGAGTATGTGTGCGGCCTGCGCGGGATGAGCCCAGCTTTCTTGGAGCGCCAGCCATTGTGCTGCTTGGAGAAGCCTTTCTTTACCCCAACAGAACCGGGGCGGGGTGGGGGGAAGGGGGATATGAAATGAGGGTGAATGGAGCAGCAGGAGGAGGGGGAAGAGGGGGGAGCAGAACCGCAAAGGGGTTGCTGACTTATATTCAACGAAATACTCTTTCTGTGAAAATGGGAAGCTGGCACAGTCCTGTATCCTGGCTGGTTTTGCTGAGTAGCGGTGGGACAACTGCGGTGGATCAGGGCAGGGCAGATTTTAGGGCCGAGGCGGGTGGGGCGCTAGAAATCAACTGCTCTATGGGGCAGGTAGGAAGAAGGGGGAGATGGAATGGGGCCTCTGTGGAGGTGCAGAGGCCCAGCAGGGGGAGGCATAGTGAATTCTCCTTGCTGCCTCTTCACTCTGCTCAGCTCAGCAAAGCAGGGAGTGAAAATTTGTTACTGCAGCCCCAAGCTGCATCATTATGCTGCAAGGGAGAGGCTTCTGTGTTTGCTACTGGGTCTCTTTCAAGCGGGGAGCCGTCTTTTCTTTTCCAAATTACACCATCTATCGGGAGCCAAGATAAATGGAATAGATTATAGGACATAATCAAACTATGGCCCTGCACTCTGTGCTAGGGTAAGAGAAAAAGGCAAGGTGACCCTTCTGTGGTTCCCTTTTTCTTCCATGCTTCCAGCCTTTTTTTTTTTTTTAATTGATTTTGTTAGTATAGAGGCAGAGGCTAAGCTACGAATTGTATTAACCCTAGCTTTTCAGGGAGGAGACCTCTGAGATGAGCTGGGAGTGAAAGCAGGGCCAAGCTTGTCAGGATGCAAGAGTAGCACATTTCAGTGGGAGTGCAAAGTCACCTCACCAAGGGAGAAGAGCAAAAGAAAGTGAGCTAAAGGAAGCACAGAAGGAGCACCAGTTCTAGAAGGACTGCTAGCGCCAACCCAGAGACCACTCCTTGAGCCAGGCTATCATGGCCTCTGCCACAGCCTGCGGTCTTCCTACAAACACCCGGCTCAGCTTGGGTGTGGAGTGACTTCCAATTGCCAGTTTTGTAGGCTTTTCAGGGTTTGTTTCATCTCCAGGCAGGAGCTTCTTGGCTCCTGCGTAGTGAGCTGATGAAAAGAAATCAGGCTACATTGTGGATGGTTCAGATGACCATGTTTCTGAACTCTGGAGCGGTGATATCCCATTCCTCTTTTATAATCGTCTAGGTGAATCCATTTTCTCCAGAGGCTGCCCGGGCTGAGGATAGGTGCTTTCAGCATAATCCTCCTGTTGCCAACACCCAAAACTCAATCTCTGTCTTGGATTCT
Source organism: Ursus americanus (assembly GCF_024610735.1). Lineage (NCBI taxonomy): Eukaryota > Metazoa > Chordata > Mammalia > Carnivora > Ursidae > Ursus > Ursus americanus. The sequence continues at coordinate 43,765,689 of NC_142142.1, forward strand.
GGTTGGATTGCCCTCTTGTTGCTGGTTAATAGTGTAGACTGTGCCGTTTCAAACTAGCACCCCACTGGTATGCACTCAGTCCGGCTCCCCCTTCTCTCTTAGAGAAGAGTACAGATTTAAAGGAAGTGTGAATATCTGGAACATCAGCTGGTTAACTTTCATGTCTCTCTGAAATGGGGCCAGTGTTCCAAGAAGCTTTTTGACCAAATAAATCGGAAAAAAGGTGGTAAAATGTACTCAGCAACCCTTCTCCCATTTAATCAACATTTGGAGCATTGCACATAGACTATCATGCAGGGGAATTTTATTTTATTTTTTTTTTATTTTATTTATTTTTTTTTTACTTGAAACACCCTCCCTCTACATTTCAATGAGATTGAGTTATCCTCATTTTCCTAAAATCATTGACATTTTTTGGACACCACACATGCCATACATTGTGCTTAGTACTTTCAAAGATTATCTTCATTACTCTACAAAATAACCTTCAACTTAAATACTATTTCATTTTTTAAAAGACTTCTTTATTTATTTGAGAGAGAGCGAGAGTGAGTGAGCATGATTGGGGGGAGGAGCAGAGGGAGAGGGAGAGAGAATCTTAAGCAGACTCTCCACTGAGCATGGAGCCTGATGTGGGACTCCAGCTCATGACCCTGACATCATGACCTGAGCCCAAACCAAGAGTGGGATGCTTAACCGACTGAGCCACCCAGGCGCCCCTAAATACTATTTTAAACCTCATTTTATGGAGGAGAAAACCGAGGCACAAATTCATCAGAGGCTGAGAATTTGCCCAAGTCTCACACCTAAGAAGTGATAGGATCAGGAGGGGAACCTGGAGTCCTGCTCTAGTCCACACAGACCCCTCATCTGTATAGCCTTTCCTTGCTCGCAGTTATACTCTGTGGTCTTTTCTCAACTTTGGCACTCAGGGATTCTCAATCTTTTTTGTGCTATTGGCCGCTTTGGCAATGTAGAGAAACCAATGGGATTCTCCCCCAAATATGTTTGTAAGTGCATAAAATACAGTTTTATTCAAAGAGCCCTTTCAGGGGTCTGTAGACCCTAGATGAAGAACCCTCGACTGGCAATTAGTGGTGTATTGTTTCATGGCTGTGTTGTCCAGTATGGCAGCCACGAGCCCCCTATGGCTAGTCCAAATGGAAACGTATGGTGATACACACTGGATTTCAAAGACTTGATATGAAAAAAGAATGTAAATTGTTCCATTAATATTTTAAAATATAGATTACATTTTGAAATGCAGCCTTTTGGATATATTGGATTATAAAACATTGTTAAAAATAAGATTATTAAGTTAATAAGTTATTAAAATTAACTCCCAACGCCATTAGCTCTATACCAACACTTTCATGTTTTAACAGATGAGAAAATCAGGACCCATGATGCTTGTCACTTAGCCACACATTGGCAGGTCTGTTTGGTTCTTGAACATATGTTCTTTCCAAGATACCATACTGCTTTTATATCTCTTTATCTTGATATCTTATCATGTTGCCTTTGCAAACCATAAATACTTAGAATATGTTTTCACGGGATGTGATGGTAATTGGCTTAATCCCAGTATAATCCTAGTAAGAGCTGGCTAGGTCCTCGCCTGGCATGACCTTTGCCTCACTTATTTAGAGTTTAAGTTTTATAGGCAGAGATGGAGAATGGCGCTTGCAGGGCAAAACCCATGGTTTTTGCTGTCTGTCCCGTTCTCAGGTGGTGGTTCCAATGTCAGCATCTAACTGGACCAGTAATCATGCAGACAGGAGAGAAAAGTTTGGTTGCCTTTCCGTGTTACAGGGAAGAAAGTAGAGTGTGTAGGGAAGGGTATGATAGACAACAAGGCTGTACTGCCTGAAATTGAAAATGAGAAACTGTATGTGGGGGACAGATGATCATTTTTCAATGGGCGCACCTCATTGATTGATTGCCTAGCCGCAGAGCAGCGTGAGCTAGTTGCCATGTACCATGTCCAGAGGATGTCTGTGCCCTCGAGGAATTTAAATTAAAATTGGGAAAGGGCTTGGATATCCACATGGTTGGATAAATCGCAGCCAAAGGCCGTGGAAAAGAAAGCAGGCCTGAGTGTGTGGCTTTTCAGCAGGTGGTGCCTGGGATGGTTAACGGAGGCTGGCTTGGAGCACATGGGTAGTTGGGTCTATCTGAGGCTAACCAATCATTTGATGCATTCCTCTGGCCCCAGACAGAAGCTGTGCAGCTTAGAAAAGCTCAGGTGCTTGTTTGAAAGTCTTTATTGGTCTATTATTTATTGATGAGGGTAGTAATATCCAGGTCCGTGAATCCCTATCCAAAACCCTTGGGGCCAGGCATTTTAGAAAGGAGTAATAGAGGGCATGTTCTGTATATCATCTCCTGGGGACTGGGGCAGCAATCACCATAATGAAAAACATTAATATTTCTGCAGCAAAACACACTAAACGGGATAAATTAAAACCATAAGCAACTTTATATTCATGTAGATCAGCTTGAGTTACCAAGTGAGGTCAGGTCAGATTTTACCACCAAATAAGTTATGAGAGACTTCTGGTTTTCAGAGCACATGGTTAAGGATGTGGACCTGTGGTAGTAGTAATAATAATAATAATAATAATAATAATAATAATAATAAACGGAGAATGTATAGAACAACGATGATGTTTATTATCTTCCAGACACTGTTCTAAGCACTTACCTGGGTTGACTCCTTTAACCCTTAAAACAATCCCTTGCAGATTATTCTTTCTGTCTGGAGAAAAATAAAAGGAGGCACAGAGAATTAAGTAACTTGTACGGTTGCCACCGGTAAGGGTCAGAACAGGGTGCAAACCCAGGCAGTCTGGTCCGGGGGTGCAACTGAACCGCTATGCTTTGTCTTTTGGAGCGGGGAACTAGAGCAGACATGTCTCCAAAGTTTACTCCTCTTAGGTTATTCACACGCATGACACTGAACGCCTCACGTGTATAATAGTAAGCCACAGCGGTGGATGCCTGGAAAGTTGGAATCTTCATTTTCAGAGGGATCCAGAGTCAGGGACTACGTGGTCATGGCTCCTCGGCAGAGCTGGCCTTGAAAGCCCAGCCCCAGCTCACGTTACCTTGTTTATTTCTCCTAGATAAACGAGCCCTGAGAGTGGCAGTTGTCCTATTGCTGGGCAAGAATGGAGGCCCCCCTGGTGAGTCTGGATGAAGAGTTCGAGGACCTTCGGCCCTGCTGCTCAGAGGACCGGGAGGAGAAACCACAGAGTTTCTATGGCTCATCTCCCCACCATGTGGAGGACCCCTCCCTCTCTGAGCTGGAGAATTTTTCTTCCGAAATAATCAGCTTCAAGTCCATGGAGGACCTCGTGAACGAGTTTGATGAGAAGCTCAATGTCTGCTTTCGGAACTACAACGCCAAGACGGAGACCCTGGCTCCCGTGAAGAACCAGATCCAGATCCAGGAGGAGGAGGAGACCCTTCAGGACGAGGAGTAAGAAGTCTTAATTGCCCTCTGTTGCTTCAGACCCGAGCCCCGTAGGCTGGGGCTCCTTCACATAGAACTGGCTTCTGTCCGTGGGTTCGTGGCATGTCACTTACCCTTTCCTGGGGGGCAGGGCCCCGGTAATTGCTGACATTATACTGTTACGTTCCCCTACAGTGACCTGTAGAGCTTTCTTAAACCCTAAAGGAATGAAAGATTTTTAGAAAACAGCTTTTCTTAGATACGAAATGGAATTTTAAGAGCATGATCCATTTTAGGGTCTCTCTTCAGTTTTCTTTTTTTTCCTTAAGATTTATTTTGCACAAGCCTTTTATGACTGTCTTTTTCCTCATTAAAGCGCACATTTTACTGTGTGTAAAGTAAGCTGTTTCCCATACTATTTCAAGTCGCTTTAATTGCATACATTAATTAGAATTCTTAACCCTTAGAAGGCTTACTTTCCGGTGAAAACGAAGAAGTAAACCACTGTGAACTGTTTGTTATAACGGCATTCTTCCGATTGGCAAATTTAGGAATACATTTAATAATTTCTAGAAGCACAGGTTACAAGATTTTTTCCTTCGGTGCCCACGGTTCTTGGTCGCCCCGCTTCAAAGAATGAAGAGGTAGATGGGGCAGAGTGGTGGGCAGGAAAGCGGGGTTTACTGAGTGATGGTACAAAGCTCCCGAAGAGGGAGGGGACCCAAAAGGGTTGTCCTCTCCCTCTCTTTTAAAAGATTTTATTTATTTATTTAAGAGAGAGAGAGCACAAGTAGTGGGGAGCGACAGAGTGAGAGGGAGAAGCAGACTCCCGGCTGAGCAGGGAGCCCCATGTGGGGCTTGATCCCAGGACCCCGACATCATGACCTGAGCCGCAGGCAGACACTTACCACCCAGGTGTCCCTTCAGTTTTCTTTATATCAGTAGTGATGCACCCAGATATTAGAAATAAGGACCAGAAGAATAATTAATTTACTGTGTCGGAGGAATCTGTTCCTGGAACAATTTGCTTCGAGAAAGAGCAGAATTATGAAAATCGCCTGTGTACAGACCCTCCTCAGGACTGGAAAATCGTCTACAAATGTTAAAATATGTCCAAATAAGAAAGCATACAAACTGAACTGAGAGCCCAGGGAATTACCTTAGGCACAATCAAGGTGATAATTAGGTGACGTGGCTTTTGGTCTGCAGAGTCCCTCTGTCCCTTACTAGCCACCTACTGGGATCTTAACTGTAGACAAGAAAAGGGCTTTGAGAAAAGTGCTGTGTGAGGAGTGACTAGAAAATAAGAAGGGGATAATTTGGTACAAAAATTAAAGAAGGGTGTTTTGGGCACTTAGTAAAAATAGGCCTGAATTCCCTATAGAGGTAAAATATGCATCAATTGTTTTTAAGGAATCACACAAGAAATGTCAAGTAGCTGTAACGGAACTTTGGAGCAACTGGGCTTTTGGTTTCTCTTTTTAGGAACTTGAGCCGGGGGAGGGAGGGTGTTGCCCCTGAATAAGTGGGGTAAAAGGGCGTGTCCTAGACAAGGAAGCCTGACCTGTGTGGGAGGTAGTTGGTGACTTGATGACCCTGTGAGTGTACAGGGGCTCTGTGTCTGTCTGTCTCACGCACTATTATATCCCCCCATGTCTAATATAGGGTTTGGTGTGTCGTAAGTAATCCAGGAATATTTTTTGAATGAAATACTGAATGTCGAATGAATTGGGTGAGCAATAATGGCTGGCCTCGTAGGTGAAGGGAATGCGTTTCCAGATCCACACCATTTCCTTCTCTCCTTTTTAATTAATGTTGGCCTGAAGTCATGATCAGAGAGAACATTTTACTCTGGTGACCAGTACTCTAACTGTGAGCTATGTGTTTTAATTCAATTTTAAGTTTCAAACTGATTCTTCTTAAATTCTGAGCCTGTTGTAATTTGTTCAACCCCTGTAAGTCTAAAAAGAATGGCTCTGGGGCTTTATTATACAGAGTGTTTTTTTCACTGCCTGGTGCAATGAACTAGAAAGACAAAGACTGTGAATTATAATTTTCATACTCTTGCTAACTCACTGTGTGACCTTGGGCTGGTCACTTAACTCTAGTCGACTGCGTGGGTCCTCATCTCTGAAGCCTCCAGAGCTCAGTCTTGATGAAGCAGGGCTAAGGACTTGGAAAGAACCTCATTCCTTACCTCACCCAGGCTGTGCTCTGAAAATGACATTTTAAGATGCGTCCCATTCCTTTTGCTTCCAACAAATCATTTCTTCCCTATCTACCCCCCCCCCCCCCGCCACCTCATTAAGGATGAAGGCCCAGGGGGCAGGTTCTTACTCTCTTCTAGCACATTAGCAGAGGTCGCTCAATGTTAATTACCGTCACATGGGGTTATTGGTCCGCTCACCCTGATTTTTCTGACTTGCCTGCCTCATTGACTGCCTCAGCTAAAAGACCAAAGGTTGAACAGTTCCTTAGAGATAAGGTACAATTTGGGGATGGCGTAGAGGGAAGAAGCTGGGAACAGAGAAATTAACACTGCCCTTTCTAGGCAGTCAATGTATCTAAACCTTTCCAACTTAAAATAAAAATCAGAGTTAAATTGCAGACTTTGCCTATAGATACACATCCAGACACTATAAAATTATATACTATAAAATTACGATGAAGTAAGGAAAAAGATAATTTAGTATCTCATCTGGTTATGACTCTCCTGAGCATAGCTTGTAATAAACTTGCCTAAGTTTGGTATTGGGATGGGTATTTCATCCACAAACAGACTGAAAGTGTTTTGGCTGGGTTACAGCTAAATAATAGAAACATAAAACAAAAGCTGTGAAATTCTTCGTCAAGCTAGCCTCCTTAAACGTAGCACAAGTCATAAAGTGAGCACAGTAATTCCCTTTAAAGTGGATTTCTTTCCTTCTCATGTGGAACTATTTGGCCAATAAGGAATTGGCTGAGATGTCAACTTAACTCTGATTTGTCAGGGTGTGGAAGTTTTAGGCATTACAAGACAGTCAAATTTGAACAGCTATTTTCTGGTTGTAAGTTTAGAAACTTCCAGAATCTCTCCTTTCCTTTGTCATAAGAGATTGAACGCGGAGGCCAGAGCCCCTTTAGGGACCTCAGCCCAACACCTGCCTCACTGGGGTTGCGATCGGCCCCCTTATAGGCACCCTGGATACAGAGGGGCCAAAATATGAGAACAATCTCAGTTTTCTACTCTTCAGATAGAATTATTGGGTTAAGGTGTTAAAAATAAAGTCACACGGGGTCGCATCTGTCTGGCTCAGTAAGAACAGCATGCGACTCTTGATCTCAGGGTTGTGAGTTTGAGCCCCACCCTGGGTGTAGAGATGACTTAAATAAGTAAAAACTTGAAATCAAATAAAGTCCACATGGTAAATAAATGCCCCATAGTCAGCCATACTTGAAGGTGAAGACAAGTAAACCCCAAATACTCAGGATAGGGAAAGCCAGTGGATAACTGATTTTTAGGAAAGTTATCTCTCTTCTCAGAGGTTCAGTTTCCCCAGAGGGCTGAGGTAGTACTGATTCTACTTAAGTCCTTGAAAGAATCTAAAAAGTTGTTCAAAGCCATTATGTGCTAATAATAATTCCTAAGTATTAATTGCGAAAGCATAGTCACGTGAACACACACCTAAATGTGGCTATCGGCTTGACTGGACACGAAACACTGGCTGAGGGCAGGAGCCAGCCTTGAGGGTCTTAAGGGAAATGTTTTCAAATTGGAATTCTAATAAGCCCTTTAGGCTAGCTGCCTGCCATATTGTCAAGATGGCATGCGTGTGTGTGTGTGTGTGGGGGGCAGGACTCACGTAGCCTTGGTGGCCATCTTGCCAGCAGACCCAGATCTTTGTATACGCGTCTTGTCACAACCCAACCTACTCAGTCCGTTCACTCTCTGCCAGCGTCCTTTCCCGAATCCCTAGCCCTGTATGGTGAAAGATAGTGTAGTCAGTTCCATAGGCACCTAACTAAGCCCAGGCCATAAACCATGCACTGAAGAGCCTCTCCTGTCACTATAGGGACTGAGAGAGCCAATTGAATTGCGGGTGCCATGGCAGCATAATGACAGGAATTGAGGCAACCTGTTTAATCTGGGCTCTTTGATAGTAGATCTAGGACATGCCATTCAGAGGCTCCCTTCCCCAAGATAAGAGTGAGTAGCGGGGTGCTTCTCAGGGAAGTAGAATTTCACGCTCCACTTCAGGGTGCCTATTAAAGTGGGTCTATTCATACCCAAAGCCCCTGCTTGTGGGAGAAGAGACAGCCTCTCTGGGGAAGAAAGCCCTTCCCATTCTCTTCCTCACAGAAAGCTTTGTGTTTTCCCCTCCCACCACCGGCTCTTCGCTCCCAGGGCTGCCTGCCTGCCGCCAGGGTTCTGCCTTTGGCTTCCATTTAACCTTCTCTGGGGCAGGAGAGCTAGACAGGAAGCCCTCACGCCCCCCTGCTGCCCCTGCCATTCCTCCTTTTGTGGCCCCATGAAAGCACCCTGTCCGGGGCTAATGTTGTTCGAGATCTTTCACGCAGAGCCAGTTTCTGAACTGCTGTTCTAGCTTGTGACTGGGAACTTGGTATATTATTCTGACACCCGTGCCAGTGCCAATCATAAAATTATAAAGACTCGGAATAGTTATGTGGTTAGGAATCTAGGCCCTGTAGCCATATTGCCCGGTTTCGAATCCTACCTCTGTCATAACTGGCTGTGTGAACTTAGACAAGTTTACAGACTTCTCTGTTGACTTCTCTGTTTCAGTTTTTTTTTTCTGCCTCAGAATCTGCCTTATAGAGTTGTGAGGAACGAATGAATTGATCCACACCAAGGTTCAGAAGAGTACCTGGCTTATAGTCAGTGCCCATTAAGTGTTGGCTGCTAGTGTTATGATTGTGACGTGGGCACTGAATACATGTGGGAGTGTGGGAAGGTGTGCGAACAATGACCGAGAGATAAGAGTCACTCTATCGTAAATGTTGTTCATGAACCTTGAAGGGGAAAGAATACTTCAGAAAAGGAGAAGAAAATTCGGACAGAACAGGAAAGAATGAGGATGACTTGAAATCCCGAGGAGACAAGGGTATAGGAAATCTCCCTAAAAATCTAGAAGTCAGAGTCCCTGCTTGTCATTTTAAGGATGCACACAGTTTCAAGGTCATTGGCAAGGGTGCCGTTCATTAAAGGTCCCAGCTTCTATCCAGCCTAGGAGAGGCACAAAAGGCTCCTGCCTATTTTGGGCTTTGCTGAATTTCATTTTCCCAGGCACTTGCTGCAGGGACAAATCCGAAGGTCAACGCCCGCACTCTTGTTGATTCTTGCAGCAGAGAATGTAACACAGCGATGCAAGGAGGAGTCGTCCGCCGGCCTTCCCGGTGGGTGTGGCGCATGGAGTTTTGTCTTGGAGACAGCAAGTCATGTTTGCCTCTTGGCTTTAGAATGCTACTGAGACTTGCGTTTAGCATTAGGCTGGATTAATGAAGCTCTAATGGTGCCTGATGGAGATTGGATTATCACCCATGTTTAAGAAGCAGACGCTGAAATCCTGCTGAACGGATGTCTAATGAACACTTGAGTCCTCTCAAGTGCTTTCTTGTAATTGTAGGAAAATAACGAAGAAGCGGGTCACCCAAGCACGGCATGAAATTGTGTTTTCTTGAGTTCCTTCAGTGTGCTTCATGACCGACTGTATACCTTGAGCGCTAGGCAAATCTCTTTGCTCCTATTCCCATAAATCATATCATTCTGGATTTTATGTATGTTAAGAGCACTCGCCCGTCCAAATTTCAAGTGTCTGTGCTCTCGTCCAACCTGCACTTACCTTTTTAGCGACTTACCCTGGATTTCGTCATGTTTTGAATTTGATCCATGGCTATACTTCATTGCTTATTTTTAAATGGCTGTTTCTTTATTTAAGTCGATCTCAATACAATTTACCTTCATAGACTGTATTTTTGTAGGTATCACTCACGTTTGACATGTGTGGGCACCTGAGGGAGATTGCATAGAGCCCTTGTTTATCATTAGCTAGGATGAACTCGAGTGCCCCTGGGTGCCATGGACAGCATTATTTTAGGAGCTTGGTTTACTGATTTATATTAATCTCTCGGTGTTGACTTATTTGTTTATTTTCCTGTGTGTGGAGAGTTTGTGACTTTAGGTAATTTCCCCTAACCCTCTTCTTTCCTTTTCCCCCAAGAAGTCTTTCTGAAATAAGTGAATTAAATGATGATGAATTGTAGAAAAGAGTTTCGTATAATGTACATATTGGAATTTTTAAAAGAAATGTAATAAAGGGAGCCCCATCTTCCCTCACTAAGAACCAGTTAGAAGTGTATTGATTGATTCCTTTCATATATTTGCCTTAGAGTGTCCATGACGGAGAGAGACTTACACTGCTAGAGGGCGGGACTGTGCCACCTGCAGGCTCCCCAGAGCATTTTGGGTAATAAGTAAGCATGGACAGGATTGGCCTTATCCCCTTAGCTACATTAGATGTCAAGAAGTTAATTCTTTTTTTTTTTTTTAAGATTGTATTTATTTATTTGACAGAGAGACAGCCAGAGAGAGAGGGAACACAGCAGGGGGAGTGGGAGAGGAAGAAGCAGGCTCCCAGCAGAGGAGCCCGATGTGGGGCTCGATCCCAGAACGCTGGGATCACGCCCTGAGCCGAAGGCAGATGCTTAACGACTGAGCCACCCAGGCGCCCCTCAAGAAGTTAATTCTTGACCATTTAGATTGCAGGCCTCTAAAATTGAAATGCATCTAAGCTCTATGATAGCCCTGATCTTAAGGAGATTCAGACAGAAAATCTGCCCCGATTATCTATCATCTATCTATCTATCTATCTATCTATCTATCTATCTATCTATCTATCACCTATCTGTCTGTCTATATCTATCTATCTATCTATCTATCTATCTATCTATCTATCTATCTATCTATCTATCTATCATGATCTTCCTCTTTCTCTCTCACTCTTCTTTGCCCACAGGAAAGGAAAGGAAACATGGGCATTTCTCAGGTTCATGACACATGAACTGTTTGGTTGAGGGACAGATTTATTTTCAGGGGCAATTTATTTTTTGCCAGAGGTGATTTGATTGTAGACTCTACCATTTGTATCTCAATGGCGAGAAAGGCCTCTTCTCTTAAGCAAACACCTTTCATGCAGATGCCCGTGGCCAGGGTCCATTCTCTTGGCTCTTTCTCTCCTGGTCGTGCCTCTAATTCCGTTTTTAAGCTGCTTTGCTCTTGCACGCTGGAAGGCAGATGATCTCAGCCTGGCACACACAGAAGCCTCTCTCCTCCCCTGGCCCAGCTCTTCCTTCCTCCGGGCGGGGCCAGGCCACAGATGTGTGCTAATGAGAGCTTCTCTTTGTTCACAGGGTTTGGGATGCTCTGACAGACAGTTACATCCCTTCACTCTCCGAAGACTGGAGGGACCCAAACATGGAGGCTCTGAATGGCAACAGCTCTGACACCGAGGTACCTCTCTGGGGCCCCTTACTTAATAAGGCTTGAGAAGACGTGGATTCCAGTTAGAAAAACATTCAGTAATTCAGCAGTCTTCCCCATTAGGTGATGAAGCTCAGGAATAGCTTCAAAACATTGCTGGGAAGGCAGGCGTCATGGAGGAGGCGAAGAATAAGGTGAGGGGACATCCAGTGTAGACGAGGTGATTCCGGTGGCTATCCGTAAAGAGTGTAAATGCAGATTACTCTGTTGTTGATCTGTGTCCTGCAACATGCAAAATTAGGTGGTCTGAAGTAAGAGGAGAAGAGTGACTGTCACAGGCTTCTCCTGTGTTCAAATAATCATGGCTTAAAAAAAAAAATCAGGGTTTCCTATCGAAAATGAACAGTTCAGTCCCACCAAAAACAAGATGGCAAATACTGATAGGTTTGTGGCAAGGTCAAAGCCTGGCTAATGGCCAAAGCGGGGGCGTAGACATTAGTGAGGTGTCCACTCAATGGGGAGTGGCCAATGAGGCCAATGAGACGTTTATGGACTCAACCAAGAAGACATTTACGTGGCTGAACTTGACTCACATTCTGTGCTTACTGATGCCAAAGAAAAATGTAGCCTGAGGCTTCTGAATAAAGAGAATACTTGTTTTGAGTTGATTTGCATGGGCTATGAGGACTGATCTTTCAGAAGATCCAGATGGCCCTTCCTGGCTGAATCTTCGTATAGAAAAGTAAAATCATTTCATGGCTCTGTCCTTCTTAAAAGCCGATTTCTGCCTTGCCTGGTTTTCTAGTTTCAGCTGTAAAGGAAATTTGACGATTTCTTAGCAGGAAGGGCTGTCACAGCCCTGTGCGCTCAGCAAGTGAGGGAAAGGGAGGTGGATCTCATCTTCCTAGGTCCTCCAGAATTGAGTCCAAGTGGAAGAGCAAGAGACGCATTTCCCTTACGTGGCGGTATTTCTGCAGAGCATGGCCCCAAGTAGCCCAGCATAGAGATCAGCAGTTGGCTGATTTGTTAAAAAGGTAGCTGTACCTCCTTAACTCTTTTAATAATTAGCAATCCCAAAGTCTCAAAACCTCAAGGTTTCATCGATGGGGCAAGTAAGATGGTGACTTTGACACTAGGAGATTCGAGACAAGCCTACTCAGTGTGGACACAGGAGGCTGCATCCCAAGTCCTGTTTTGGCTCCCGACTGTTTGTTTTCTCTTGCGATGCTTATAGGTATCCTCACCCCAAATGCAAAGGGCAAAGAAGCAACCATGGAATAAATGTAGTTACTGAAAAGAAATCCGGTCCATCGTGGTGCAAAAGGCAGATTTTGCTTTGTTATCTCTTTGGCCACCTTTCCAACTCATTTTGTGGTTTAAGCCAAAGGATGTATACGATAGCCCGCCCTTCAAAAGGTCTCTAATTTATCCTCATTTGCAGATTTCCCTCAAGAGGGTTAATATTTCAGGGCAAATTGAATGACCCTGAGAAGGATGATCTTGAGTTCTGCTCCTTGTGAAATTTCTTCCATCCAGCCCATGGGAGAATGACAGGGTAGCAAAAGTAGATGGATTAGGGCTGTTTTATTTCATCTCCTTTATTATCGGGATTCATTACAGTAGAGGCTCTTTTAACTGACTTCAGTTTAAATGATTTGCTAGATTAACCAGCGTTCTGTACTCCTGTAAAAGAGCGGCCGACCAGTGCCCTTGGCTTGCTGAATGCACACAGCTGGTAGGCTTCTTCGAGCAAGCCCTCATAGCTCTTCTTCTACTTAAGTGGTTCATTGCCAAGAATCAGTTGTGTTTGTTCCCAAACCTCTTTATGCTCGTCCTTGTGACTCTAAGTAATGTAATCAAACATTATAGAAACTGTTGGATTATGACAGCAAAGAGAGTCATGTTTTGCTTTTTTAAAATCAAAGTGACACATGTACATAGTCTTTCTTTTTTTTCAAGATTTTATTTATTTATTTGAGATAGAGTGAGATGAGAGCAAGAGCGAGCTCCAGTGAGCGAGTGAGAGAGAGCGAGAGCGAGCACAAGCGGGGGGTGGGGGGTGGGTAGAGGGAGAGAGAGAGAAGCAGGCTCTCCATTAAGCAGGGAGCCCAACTTGGGGCTCAGTCACAGGGCCCTGGGATCATGACCTGAGCCGAAAGCAGATGCTTAACCAACTGAGCCACCCAGGCGCCCCACACATGAACAGAGTTTTAAAAGTCAAATAATACTTTAAAAATATTATAAGACTTAAAGCCTCTCCCACCCCCAGCAGCTCCTGACTTGTCTTTCCCTACTCCACAGGCAGCCACTTTGATTTCTTTTGGCAAATACCTCGGATTTTCTAAGTAATGCATTTATATTGCTGTTTGCTTGATGATTAAGATCAACAGTTTGGGCTGTTATCTATTAACTTTATACTATGGAAGATAAGATTTAATGCTTTCACACCACCTCAAATATGCACACTTAGCGTTCCCCCTGTTAATAGAGGGTTGTCACCAATTTATAGTGAAATCAATATTAAATGTAGAAACTATTATAACTATGTAAAATACTTCTTCTTACTGAATCACGTAGTGTTGTATATTTCTTCTCTTATACAACCTTTTGTTGAACCTGGAGTAAAGAATTATCTTGTTTTTTTTTTTATTTGCTTAGTTTTCTGTATATCTATCAATAGTTCAACCTCAAACTCGGAGCGAAATTTAAATCTCACAATATGGTTAAGAAAAAAATCAGACTTTCAGGGGCGCGTGGGTAGCTTAGTTGGTTGGGTGTCTGCCTTCAGCTCGGGTCGTGATCTCAGGGTCCTGGTATCGAGCCCCAAGTTGGGCTCCCTGCTCAATGCGGAGTCTGCTTCTCCCTCTGCCTCCGCTGCTCCCTCTACTTGTGCTCTGTCAAATAAATAAATAAAATCTTAAAAAGAAAATCAGATGTTCTGTCAATTCTTTTTTGTTTTGTTTTGTCTTGAAAACATCCAAATGAGTGCCCCCATGTTTCTACTGTACACCTGTTTTCTAGATCTGGTGCACAGCTGTTGGCGTGAGACTTTCCTTCACTTTCATTCCGGGGATTCTTCCTGCCTCTCTCTCTCCTGTCCTCTGACTGCTCTATTTTTTATCTTTCTGGGGATATTCCCTTGTTTTGGTGGAAAAAAAAATTCAGCATATTCTTGAGAAAGGGCACAGAGGAAGGTGCTTTTTAGAATATACTAGAATGTCTCTATTCTATCATATACTTGATTGGGAGTTTGATTTGATAGTTATTTTAGGTTGCAAAACTTTTTTTTTACCTGGAATTCTGAAGGCATTGTTCTCTTATCTTCCAGCTTTCCCTTACTGTTGAGCAGCCCTCAAATCCATTTTGATTCTCCTTTTATATGTGACTCTCTTTTGGTTCTTTCTGAAAGCATTTAGGATATTCTTTTTTCTTTCTCATTTGAAATTTTCCATTGATGTGCCTTATAGTGAAGTCCCCCCCTATTCATCCTGCATTATACTTAGTGGGCCGTTTCAGCCTGGAAGCTCATGACGAAATCGTGGCATGTTTTCTTGTGTTATTTCTCTAAAGATGAATTATTTCTGTTTTCTGCTTCTATTGAGATGATTATGTATGTAGTTCTCTCCTTTATTATGTTAATGTGATAAATTACATGAATTGATTCTCAAATATGAAGTCAACCTTGCATTCTTGAGATAAACCCAACTTGGTCATGGTGTATTATTCTTTTCTTTTATTTCATTGTGTGGTTTTCTTTTTTTCTCATAGCTTTACTGAAGGATGATTGGCATACAATAAGCAGCCCATTTTGAAGTGTTCAATTTGATAAGTTTTGACATATGTATACATCTGTGAAACCATCACCACAATCAAGATATCGCTCATATCCATTAACTGCTCCCTTTCACTCCCCAGTCTCCAGGCAACCCCTTTCTGTCACTATAGATTGGTTTGCGTTTTCTAGAGTTTTGTGTAAATGGAGTCATGCAGCAGGTACTTTTTTTTTTTTTTTTGGTCTGGCTTTTAAAAACTTAGTATAATTATTTAGATATTCATCCATTTTGTTGTTTATATCAACAGTTCGTTCCTTGTTATTGCTGAGGGGTGTTCCATTACAGAGATACACCAGAACTGGCTTTTCACTCACCTGTTGATGGACATTTGGGTTGTTTTGAACATTATAAATAAAGCTATTGTGACTATTCTTGCCTAAGTCTGTTTGTAGATATATGTCTCCGTTTCTCTGGGGTAAAAAAACCTACGAGTGGAATGTTGGGGTCATATGGTAAATGTATGTTTCACTTTTTAAGAATCTGCCAAACTGTTTTCCAGTTTGAGAGCTCCCGTTATCCACATCCTTGCCAACACCTGTTACGGACAGCCTTTTACATTGTAGACATTGGAGTAGGTATCTAGAGTACCCTATTTCGGTTAAACTTGCACTTCCTTAGTAACATGCGATTGAGCATCTTTTCATGTACTTATTTATAATCTGTGCATCTTCAGTGAAGCGTGTGTTCAAATCCTTCGCCCACTTTCTTAATGGGTTGTGTGTGTTCTTGTTAAGTTGTTATTGTTCCTTATATGAAAAGGTAGAATGAGGCATACTAAATTATTAAGAGTTTATTTAAGTAAGATCAAATAGGACAGCACCAAACCCAAAGTGGTTAGGGGTGCTCCATCAACGGGAACTAGAGGAACGACTTTTATATGGAAAAGGTGGAAGCAAAGGAAGGAAATTATTTGATGGGCTATAGCTTATATGGTTGTATTATTTGGGAAAGCCTAGATGGCTCTTTGTGATTGGTTGTTCTTTGGTTTGAATTCTTAACCTTGAGGCAGTAGAGGCTTAGGTTTTCGTTTGCTTGGTGGGTTACTAAGGCATTAAAACCACCTCAGTCTAATGGCCTCCATGTTTAATTAACTTAACACATACATTCTAGACATAGTCCTTTGTCTGATTTATGTTTTATGCACATCTTTTTGTCTATGGATTGCCTTGTAGCTTTCTTTCTTTTTTTTTTTTTTTTAAAGATTTTATTTATTTATTTGACAGAGATAGAGACAGCCAGCGAGAGAGGGAACACAAGCAGGGGGAGTGGGAGAGGAAGAAGCAGGCTCATAGCGGAGGAGCCCGATGTGGGGCTCGATCCCAGAACGCTGGGATCATGCCCTGAGCCGAAGGCAGACGTTTAAGGACTGCGCCACCCAGGCGCCCCCCTTTTAGCTTTCTTAACATATTTTGAAGGTCAAATGTTTTTTTTAATGTGATGAAGCCCAATTTACTGATTTTTTTCTTTTTATAGTTTGTGCTTCGTGTGCAGTATTTAAGTAGTCATTGAGATTTTTTTCATAAGTCTTCTAGAAGTTGTATAGTTTTAGGTTGTCTGTGGCTGATGATTCATTTCAAGTTAGTTTCTGTATATGGTGTGAGGTAAGGGTCAAAGTTCATTTGTGGGTATGTGTGTGTATGGCTATCCAGTTGTTCTGGTACAACTAATTGGAAATATTATTCTTTCCCTATTAAATTGTCTTGGCACCTTTGTTGAAAATCAATTGCCCATATATGTGTGGATCTATTTCCGAATTCTTTATTCTGTTTCATTGATGTATGTCATTCTCTCTGCTGATACCATGCTGTATTCATTACTGTAGCTTTGTAATAAGTCTCGACATAAAGTAGTACAGCTGCTGACCCTTGAACAACACGGGTTTGAACTGTGTGAGCCTGCTTACATGAGGATTTTTTTGGGGAAAAACAGTACTGTAAATGTATTTTCTCTTCCTTATGATTTTCTTCATAATATTTTCTTCTCTCAAGCTTACTTTATTGTAAAAATACAGTATATAATACATAAAAAATACCAAATATGTGTTAATCAACTGTCTATATTATCAGTAAGGCTTCTGTCAACTTAACCAATAGTTAAGTTTTGGGGCAGTCAGAAGTTAATATGTGGATTTTTGACAGTGCAGGGCGTCTGCACTCCTAACCCCTGCATTGTCCTATGGTCAACTGTATAAATCTTTTAACTTTGTTCTTTTTTTTTTTCGAAGTCGTTTTGGCTATTTTAGGTCCTTTGCATTTCCATATAAATTTTGGAATCAGCTAAGTAATTTCTCGAAGTTGTTGGAAATTCAACTTGCGACTGTGTTAAATCCATAGATCAACTTAATTTATTCTATTAATGTGGTGTATTACACGAATTGATTTTCAAATATTAAACCAACCTTTCATTCTTAAGATAAACCCCACTTAGTCATGGGGTCATGATGTAGTATTTTTTTTTATATAATGTGGGATTTGATTGCTAATATTTTATTAAAATTTTTGTGTCTTGCTCACAAGGAATCTTTTTCTGTAATTTTCTTGTAATGTCATAACACGAATGGGGAATTTTTCTTTCTCTAGTTTCTGAAAGAGTTTGTCTTAGTTAGATCGGTATTATTTCTTCCTTATATGTTTGGTAGACTACACCAGCGAAACCACCTGGACCACGGGTTTTCTCTGTGGAAGGTTTTTGACGATGTATTCAGTTTCTTTAATAAATATAGGGGTGTTCAGATTTTCTATTTCTTCCGCCAGTTGATTTCGAACAGTGTTTTTCAGGGAATTTTTTTCATTTAATCTAAGTAATTGAAGTATTCACTACAAAGTTCTTTGTGATATGCTCTTATTATTTTAATGTTAGTATCCGTTATCAATTACAAAGTATTTAATGTTAGTAAAGTAAGTAGTGATGTTCTCCTCTTTATTTCAGATCTGCTAATTTGTGTTTTCTTTCGCCTTCTCTCCCTCTTCTTCCCCTCTTCTCTCTTCAGTGTAGTTATGGGTTTATCACTTTTTTTGGGGGGGGTTGTCACTTTTATTAATCTCTCCAGAAAACCACTCCTGGTTTCTTTTTTTCCTCTGTTGTTTGTTCATTTTCTAGCTTGTTGATTTCTTTCCTTAACTTTATTATTTCCTTACTTATACTTTCTAGGTTTTACTAAGCCTCTTAAGGTGGGAGCTTAGATCAGATTTTAAACTTTAAAAATGATTGTCTTGGTCCACCCAGGCTGCTATAATGAAATACCACAGACAGGGTGGCTTACAAACAACAGAAATTTATCTCTCGCAGTTAAGGAGGCTGGAATCCAAGATCAGGGTGCCAGCATGACTAGGTTCTGGTAAAGGCCCACTTCTGGCTTGCAGACTGCCGATTTCTGGCTGTGTCCTGACATGGTACAAGGGATCTCAGGAGCTCTGTGGAGCCTCTTTTATAAGGCACCAATCCCATTCATGAGGGCTCTACCATGACCTAAGCGAATCCCTGGAGTCCCCACCTCTTAATACCATCACGTTGGGCATTAAGATATCAACAAATGAATTTTGGGAGGACACAAACATTCAGACCAGCAATAACATAAGCATCTTAAAATAATAAAATTTCCTTTCAGCATTGCTTTACCTGAATCCCATAATTTTGATATAGTGTGTTTTTACTAACCTCATTTTTAAGTATTTTCTAATTTCTCTTGTGATTTCTTCTTTGACCTATGGGTTATTTAGATGTATGTTACTTAATTTCAAAATGTTTGGGGATTTTATAGTTATCATTTTGTATTGATTTCTGATTTAATCTTGTTAGAGAACACAATCTGTACAAATTCAATCTTTTAAAATATATTGGGATTGATATACAGCCCAGCATATGTTGTATCTTAGGAATGCACTATGTGCCATTGGAAAGAATGTATATTCTGCAATTATCGGTTGTAATGTTCTGTAAAGGTCAACTAGATTAAGTTGGTTTATAGTATTGTTGAATTCTTCTAGCTCTTAACTAATTTTTGCCTGTTTATCCATTACAATTTATTTTTTTGTTTTATTACTAAAGTATAGTTGATGTACAATGTTAAATTAGTTATCTTTTCAGGTGCACAACATAGTGAGTTGACCATTCTATATGTTACGCGATGCTTAACCATGATAAGTATAGTTACCATCTGTCGTCATACGATGTTATTACGATTATGGACTATATTCCCTTTGCTGTACTTTTTATCTCCATGACTGATTGGTTGATTGATTTTAAGTAAGCTCTACACCCAACATGGGGCTTGAATTCATGACCCCAAGATCAAGAGTCACATGCTCTACATAACTGAACCAGCCAGGCGCCCCTTGATTTATTCCTTTTATAACTGGCAGTTTGTACCTTTTAACCCTCTTCAGCTATTTTGCCCATACCCCCCAACCCAGCACACTTCCCTCTGGCAATCACGAGTTTGTTCTCTGTATTTATGAGTGTTTCTATTTTTGTTTGTTTTGTCTTTTTTAGATTACACATATAAGTGAAATCATGGTATTTGCCTGGCTTATTTCACTTAGCATAATACCTTCTGGGTCCATCCATGTTGTCACAAATGTCAAGGTCTCATTCTTTTTTATGGTTGAATAATATTCCATTATATATAGATAAATTTATCGCATCTTCGTATCCATTCATCTATCAATGGACACTTGGGCTGCTTCCATATCTTGACTATTGTAAATAATGCTGCAATAAACATAGGGGTGCATATGTCTTTTTGAATTAATGTTTTCATTTTCTTTGGGTACATAGCTGGTAGTGTAATTACTAGATTGTATCATGTTTCTATCATTCCTTTTACTTTTCGTCTGTGTCTTTATGTTTTAAGTGTGTCTTTTATAGATTGCATATAGTTGAGTCTTTTATGTTTAGTCTGACGATGATCTGTGCTTTTTGGTTTATTGAATTTAGTTCATTTGCATAGTTTTTAGTTCATTAACATTTAAAGTAACTTTAATAGTTTGTGTTTAGGGGTATGATCTTGCATTTCTATTTGTCTTATCTGGGTTTTTTGTTGTTGTTGTTCCTCTGTTCCACCTTCCTTGCCTTCTTTGGATTAATCAATTTTTTCTGGTATTCCATTTTCTTTCTTCCATTGAATTTTTTTTTTTAATTTTTATTTTTTAATTTTTTAAAGATTTTATTTATTTATTTGACAGAGAGAGAGTGAGCGATCACAAGCAGTGGGAGAGGCAGGGCAGAGAGAGAGGGAGAAGCAGTCTCCCCACAGAGCAGGGAGCCCGATGTGGGGCTCCATCCCAGGACCCCAGGATCATGACCTGAGTCAAAGGCAGACGCTTACCAGACTGAACCACCCAGGCGCTCTCTCTTCTGTTAGATTTCAGCTATACCTCTTTGTGTGCTTGTTTTTTGTTTTGGTTTTGTTTTTTACTGACTGCTCTAAGGGTTACACCCGCATTAGTAAGTTAGGGTTCGTAGTATAGTACTTCACATAAAATGTAAGACACCTTCAACAGTATAAGTGTATTCCTGCCATCCTTTGTGCTATTGTTGTCATATATTTTACTTCAATCCACATTATCTACCCCACAACACAAGACATTATTTTTGCTTTAGACGGTTAGTTGTCTTTGAAAGAAATTAGAAGGAAAAACATAATTTTTTTATATTTACCATTTCTGGTGTTATTTCATCCTGTAAATCTGATTTTTAATCATTTCCTTTCAGGCCAAAAAACTTTCTATAATATTTCTTGTAGTGTTAGTTTACAGGTGACAGATTCTCAGCTTTCATTTATCTCATGTTTTCCCTCCTTTCAATGATCACAGCCTTGCACTGTCTGTGCCCAGTGCCTCAAAACAATCGGCTCTTAGATTTTGTCCAGATTTATAGTTGTATGTGGCAGGGTAAGTCCAGTACTAGCTACTCTTTCGTGGCTGGAAGTGGCCATCTCTTCTGCTTTTGCTTTTTGGAATTCCTTTTATTCAAGTGTTGGACTTAAACTGATCTTTTGCTTTTTCTCCCCTCCCATTCTCTATCTACTTATTTTGTTTTACTCTCTAGGGATTTTCTCAGCCTTATCTTCAATTCTTCTACTGAAAATATAAATTTTGCTACCATAATTGTAGTTTCTAAGAGCTCTTTCTTATTGTTTTTTAAAATTAATTCTACTAAACAGGCTACGTTTCAAGGAAGCAGTGTTTTCTTGGTATCTCTCTGAGGACAGTAGTGATAGGAAGGAGTTTCTTCTGCCCTCTGTATTGCTTTTGATTTACGTTTCCTATGTATTTGTTTTAGTCCCTGTTTTTCCTGTTGGGGATTGTCTGCAAATGTTTGACAATCCTTGGGCATATTTAAAAGTGAGGCCAGACTCACAGAGCTCTTCCTGTGGGAGGAGGGCTTGACTCCTACTGCCCCCCGCTGTAGTGATCAGTAAGGACCTGGTTATTTTGTTTGGAGACCCCAAATACTGGCATGCATCTGTACGTCTTTTTTCTTGCACAGTGTAACAGAAATGTATTGACCACTAATGGAGTCCTCCAGTGTTTTGCTTGAGGAGGATAAGCCTGACGGCTAGCATCCTTGGAACATAATCAGGGCAGGAGGCTGAGGGTCTCTGGTGAGCATGTAGACTTTTACTTAATCCCTCTGTTTTGTGCAAGATCCCTCACCCCAGCTTTCAGGTGGCCTGGTGTCTCTTGAGTCCAGGTCCTTCTTAGTTCAACCTTTCCAGAGTGAAATCTCCACTTCTTTTGATGGTGAGAGGGCAGTAGTTGCCTTTCTTCATGGGACAGAAGAAGAGACCTGGGGTCTCACTGCTCCTATGAAGAGTCCTGGCAGATCCTTCCTTTTGCAGCCCCACATCCCAGTGCCCCTAAGTCTCCAATTCTGGAGTCTTTCAGTATTTTTGGGGTGAAAGCACATACTTTGGGAAGCTTTCTCCCACAGGGCTTAACCCTCTGGCCTGCTAGCTTAGCATCTGCTTTCTGGCATCTCGTTTGCTGTTGTCTTTCCTCGGATTCGTTTTGTCCCTGCAGGACATTCTCTTTTGGTCCTCGTGCTCTCACTTTAGTAGGGTTTCAGAAGGAAGACGAGGTAAATGTGTGTGCATAATCTCCTATGCATCTTCCTTCTGCTATTAAAAAAAATGGAGAGCACCTGGGTGGCTCAGTTGGTTAAGTGTCTGCCTTTGGCTCAGGTCGTGATCTCAGGGTCCTGGGATCGAGCCCCACATTGGGCTCCCTGCTCAGCAGGGAGTCTGCTTCTCCCTCTGCCTCTGTGCATGCTCTCTGTCTCTCTTGCTCTGTCTCAGATAAATAAAATCTTTTTAAAAAATAGTGTTCTGATGTGGGTGATAGAAGAAAGACAATGTGGAACCTCTACTCAGAGGCCCATTGTGGAGAAAAAGGCATTGGCCTTACATTAGGAACTTGGGGAAAAAATAAGTATACGCTCATATATATATATATATATATATATATATATATATATATATATATATATATATATTTTTTTTTTTTAAAGATCTCATTCACCCATTCGACAGAGACAGAGACAGCCAGCGAGAGAGGGAACACAAGCAGGGGGAGTGGGAGAGGAAGAAGCAGGCTCATAGCGGAAGAGCCTGACGTGGGGCTCGATCCCACAACGCCGGGACCACACCCAGAGCCGAAGGCAGACGCCTAACCGCTGCGCCACCGAGGCGCCCCACGCTTATATTTTTACATCAAAATAATATGCTCGAGCCTGTAGTATTATTGTTTTTGTAATTCTCCACATTTATTGAGTTTTTCAATTACTCAATATTCTGTTCCTGACTGATATAAAAGACAGTCTCTTTTGTCGCTGTAACTGTAATTAATAGCAGGTGGTGTTGTCTTGGACAAGAGAAAGAAAGTCCAGGACAGTGAGTTCAACCCTTCTGTTTCCCAGGTAACTGAGCAGCTCAGGTGCATGCGGAGGTGGACTGACTATGGGAGGTGACAGTGCGACCATTCCTCTCTCTTTAGTTCGTTCATTAATTCTTTCAAGAAAGGTCTGTTGTCTACATGCTGTTTGCTCTGCTCTGGTGCGTCTCACTGTGGGGATTCAGAGGCGTTGACTTAACCCCACACAGATGTTTCCTGGTTGTTCGCAAGCATGAAGGGATGTAGCTGTCCTTTCCTTGGGCCGGGTGCATAGCATGGATTTTTTTTTTTTTTTTTTGACTTGTTCACTGAAGGTGAAAATGGATCTTTGTTCTCTTAATTTTGGTCAAGAAGGCAACCACCTACGTGGAACAACTGTGATAAGGGAGGGAAATACAAGGCAGTAGAGACTCCCTTTCTTGTGAGTAGAATCATCTGGATTGCCCTGACAGGAGACACTGGTTAATAGTCACTATTGAACACAAGGACTCGGTGTCATTTTAGTCCTCGCTCAGACTACCGTGCGGCAAGATTTAGCGGCATTATAGGCTCCAGGGAAGATTCCATTTACTGTCAAGCTTTAAGCTACCACATCACACCCTTAAGGGCACACCGTTTCCGGAAAGCAGAAGGAAGAAGCAGCTTGCTGAGGAGGATGGCCAGACCTTTTCTGGCTCTGGGTCTTCTTTCCTCCGTTCTGGATAGAAGTCACTTGGAAGAATGATTTATCTTGGAAGAGCCATAGTTCACGTCTACAGTGTGGCAACACCTTGAGTTTCAGTCTACAAAGAAATTCAGCCCCAAATGACCTGGCTGGCAAGTTGTTCAGGCTTTAGCCTTCTCATTGTCACACAAGAGGCTAAAAGAACTCCCCGTTAGTGATTTCTCGGTTTCTGTCATATGTTAAGAATAAGAGTATACCTATACTCTTCCACCTGCATAAGTGTGTGTGTGTGTGTGTGTGTGTGTGTAAATCATATAATCGTATCCATACACAGAAGGGCCATCATTTTTCAAAATTCTTTCTTTTTTTCCCATTAGTCCCCACTCAGCTTTACACTCTGCACAAGATATTGTCCTGGTAATGAAGGGCAGGTAGGGATTCTCTTAAGTGGCATTTGTAAGTCAAGAGGGCTCGTTGAGAACTGGCGGAAGTGGTTAAGGCAGAACAGAGTCTGCTAGGACCAGGAGGAAATGTGGGAGGAGCCCTAGCGAGGGTGCCGAAGGATGAGGGCCCAGACCCTAGGCCTAAAGCTAGAGAGGGAGGAGGAAAGGCAGGGACTTGGTGGGTGTGGTGAAAGCAGAAGCAGGGAATTATCCACACGAGGGAGAGGGAAGGATCCAGGGCTTTCTTTAAGTACTTTGTGTTTGCTTTTCTTTTACTTTTTAGTGGCAGACTTCTGAGGTCTGAGAAAATGTGGGGTAGGTGCCGCTCCCGCAATCCTACGAGCTCAGGGTAACTTGTCAGTGTTTATAGGTGATTTTCAGGTCTCTTTTTACCGAAGCCTGACAAATCAGACCTGTAGGCTTTGTGCCAGGGACGGGGAGAGGAGAGAAAGCTCTGAGAGGCATCCACCCCACTGCTCAGGTTCGATAACGTTTAAACAAGGAGAAAGGGCTATCCCTAGAGGCTGCCTCCCCGCCTTCCGCCAGGAGCTCGGAGGGAAGATCTCGTGCAGGGAGACGGTTTAGCTTGACGATGCACTATCAACAGTCAGTGAAAATTGGCCTTAGCTCAGAAAACATAAACTTCCCACTTAAGAATGCACTTACTGTAAAAAAAAATTCTGGTTATAAACTAACACTCGCTTACAAAAAAGAACCCGAACAGAAAACAACAATCTCTGTTTCCCAGGGTGAGCCTGACTTCCAGCACAGGCCTTTCTGGCCCGGAGAAAGTTTGCCCTAGGAGTGCAGTCGTGTGCAAACTGGGGCTCCAGGAGCTTCGTTCTGCAGAGTGGGGAGTGCGGAAGCCAGGCGGCTACCGCAGGTGGTAGACTTGGCAGGGAGAGGAGCATATGGGTTCGCCAGCAGAAAGAGATGTCACCATCTGGCACGCAAGCCCCTCAGATGATCCCATTACCTCCCTGCCCTACGCCTCATCCAGGTGGAGCACAGATGGCATTTAAGATACATTTGATTAATTTTTTAATGACAGAGTCCTGGTTTTAAGCAAACAGAGAGAGAAGGTGATGTGTTTTGTTAGCGGCGTCGGCCAAGGTGGAGCTCAAAGAAGAGGGGAGAAGTTTCTGAGGATAGGTCATCTGTGACATGATCACTTGGGATGGAACTGGGTGTCTTCTGTGGGAACAGCGGAAGTGTAGTCCCCGGGAAAGAGGCAGATCAGCATGCCAGCTATGGATGAGCAAGTAAAAATTGATTTCTGGAGGAGCAGGAACATTTCCTGGAGGCACTCCTCGCCAGCCCCGTATGACTTTCAGATCGGACTTCTGGACACAGACTGTTAGGTGGTCTCGTGGTTTATTTGGTGCAGGGTTTGAGCATAAATGCCAGCCTGTGGCCGTTTGGGCTATAGGGTCAGGGAAGCCGGACGTGCTCCGAGCATCTGTTGGACTGCAACATCTAGAATCTCAGGGGCTGTGAGCTTGCAGAACCTTACTCGGCACTCTGGCGTCTTGGACGAACGGCGCACCTGTTTCGATATTGTTGGTGTTTTGTCTGTGCGTCAGTTCACGTGGTCGGGTTGTTCTGGGGCGCGTCTCATGTAGATCGGCTACACCCGTCAGCAGCCGCGACACCACACCTAAGATTCCAGTCACGGGGTGGCCTTGCGTCCGGTTCAAAAAGTGTGACTCTTTGGACTGGAACAACCCACCCCTTAAAATGCCTCATACAGTAAATTCTGGAAACAAACCCCCAGACTGAAACTCCTTGTCTAAATAAGAGAGCCTTCGCTGCAGAAATTGGTTGCGGTATCCCTCACCTTGTTCACGCAGGGACCGCCTGTCTGTGGGCTACAGAGCAGTGCTCCTCCCTTCGAGTCGACATCCCTTGTTGGACTCGGGGGTGCATGCTGTGCAGAAGGGGTGTGTTGGAATCGGATGGAACTCTGGGCATCTCTTCAGAGCCCCTCCTTACACAGCAGATGGCCGGCGGGGCCTCTCAGTCCGTGTCGTCTGTTCTAGAGACCAGACAGTAAAGAGAACCCTAGTTCTGCTGATGATCAATCAGAATTCCACCCCACCCCCCTTCAGATCCATGAGAAAGAAGAGGAAGAGTTCAATGAGAAGAGTGAACATGATTCTGGTATCAATGAGGAGCCTCTACTCACAGCAGATCAGGTATGGATACTTCTCTTGGTTCTTGGGACTTTTCGTTCTTTGGATCAAGAAAAAGTCTAAGTACATACGTGTCATGGCCCTTAAAGCAGAAGACAAATATATGGTGGATGGGTCGATGACTCGGAGTGTCTTTGATAAGGGATTTCATTTCTCTCTAGGCCTCCGTTTACCCACCTGCAGTCAATAGGAGCACAGTTCCTGATACTCGGGCTGGGCGGGGCTCATGCTGAGTAGAGCCGGAGAAAGGCCCCGAGTCCACGGGCTTCACTTCTCGCTAAACCTCCAGGTGCAATCTCATTAAGAGTCAAGACACTTAAATCAGGGTCCCAGATACCTACCCTTGCAAAAGTAGAAGTGACAGTTGAGGCTTTTGTATGAAGGGTATTTTCTCCTATTTCATAGAACACTCAAAATGTTGAGCCTTCCAAAAGGAGTCTTAACGGACAGTTGTATCTTTGTTTTAAAAAAAAAAGGTAGCGCTTGACATTTGATTGAATTAGTTATATTTTAGCTTTAGCCATGTATTACTTAGGGAGGGAATAATCTTGGGTCTCTGGATTCTTTTTTCATCTTTTTGGTCAACAAATATTTCTGGGCGACTTTTTGAGCAGACACCATATACATTTTTCACAAAGTAGATCTGAAAAAGCTCCTCCAGGAGCCTGTGGTGCCAGAAAGTGCTTTTCGGCCAAAGGAACTCTTTCATATCTGTGGCAGAAAGGTGGGATATAAACAGGTAAGGATCAAGAGACTGAAGGGCACCAGATGAAAAGAGAAGAGGGGCTAACGGTTATTCTTGTCCATTGTGAGAGAAATACAATTCAGTGATCCGAGGTGAGCGATACGTTCTCTGTGGGGAGAAGGAGAAACTCAGCCATAAAATTCTGAAGGGGGTTTGTCATTTGTTTGCATTTTATAAACGGCTTTCAGGAAGCAAAGCCTAAGTATTCCCTAAATTTGCTGAATGGAGGTGAGACGGTGTGGGAATAAAATAGAGATTATTCTTAAGGTGCGGACACCCTAAGTCCCCTTGTCCCTGGTCCAGCTAACGTGAAGAAACCTGCCTCAGAGAGAACACAGCCCAGGGACCTGGAGCCTGAATCCATCACAGAATCAAGGACAGACAAATGCATGAGCGCCTGTCGTGACCAGACCCCTCCTCGGACGCCTTTCGACTGTCTTGCCTTCTTCCATGTTCTTTACGTGTCAACAGTTAATGAACGGAGCCGCTCACCTGTCTGCCTCTGGCAAACTTCTGATTTAGCTCTCTCTTGTTGGGGCAGAGCCCTAGTAAGACTGGACATGTCAGCTGGGTTTCTTAGCTCCTTTCTGTTCTCCAGACCCTACCTATCCGTTTGTTATTTTAGCCTCCTGTTTGGCATTTGTGGCTGGGCAGCCTTACTTCCTAGCTAGATGAATTCCGGAGATATCTTCTCTGTGTAAGAACAGCCTCCCCATTTTGAGTTGTTCTAGGAACAGCAAAGCACTGTAACGATTAATGGGCTGGGTTTTGTGTTAAAGTTGGGTGGATAAAGTGTTTTCCCACTTAGAATAAAGCGCTCAGCACTTGAAGTCAATGTTCCCTTCCAGGCAGCTCTGCTTTGTTTCCCGAAAGAGGAGTTTATTTCCAATAAAGCACTCATCTAAATGGTGTTCTTGGAAGAGATTTCACATTCAAGAGTGCTTTACGTTGACGAAAGAGTGTGTGTAAGCCTTGGGTCAGATCTATTTTTATTATTATTCAGTATTTATTAAATAACAATATTGCTTTAGGAATTTTACAGGCCGCAAATTAGAAACACCCTTAACTGATCAGAATCTGAGCCGGGCTGTCCCTCCAGCCGAGAACGGAGTTAGCACTCTCTCGCGTACCTTCTTCAGGTGATTGAGGAGATCGAGGGAATGATGCGGAACTCCCCAGACCCCGAGGAAGAAGAGGACGTCCTGGAAGAAGAGGACGAGGGAGAGACCTCTTCCCAGGCAGACTCGGTCCTCCTGCAGGAGATGCAGGCCTTGACCCAGACCTTCAACAACAACTGGTCCTACGAAGGTGAGGGGCCTGGCGGGTGGGCTTGCCGAGGATGAACCCTCCTGGCCGCGGGCCAGGCCGTGGGCACACGCTTCCCATGTAGCTAGGAGGACCTCCAATTCAGGAGTTGGCAACCCCTTTCTTACTGGGCGTCAGGAGAGAAGTTAGCAAATTGTGGGGGTGGCGGAAAGGCATTCGAGCAACATCAAAATGGTAAAGCTAACCAAAGAACAAGACTAAAGCTGAATAAGCAGAAGAAATCGGAACCCACTCTCTAAAATGGTACTACCATAAAATCAATGAGAAAGGTAAGGATCGTTTGAGCTGATATTTTTGGAAAGCTCTCTGTGTGCCAGACCCTGTTCTAAGATTTGTTGGGCATCATCTCATTTCATCCCTACCCCAACTCCAGTAGGATTGGGGTGACTGAGGGTGCTGAGAGGCTAAGTGACTTATTCGATGCCACTGCTGGGGAAATAGAATTAAGAACAAAATCCACCCCCCCCCCCCCAGAAAACCTCTCCACAGAAGGAGAAGAGAAAGCAAACAATGTTATTATTGGATAAGCATGAAGCCAGAGCAGAGCGCCCATCACAAGCAAGTCGCTGAAGGGATTGCAAAACCAGAAAGAAATCCTACGCTCGTCTCCAGCGAAGTGGATACAACCCATTACATTAAATCGGTTTAGCAATCCAGAGAAGGGCGACCAGTTAGGGCCCTGTCATCTTCCTTGATGATGACTTTTCCAGCCCGTGGCTCCCGGGTGGTGGAGGAAACATTCCTGGGTCCTGAGACGGACAAGGGGCTTATTGCATTGTTCAAGTGATGGGCGTCCATCTGCAAAGGACAGAGGGAGGCACCCTCAGAGAACAGGCAGGGGAAGGAGAGAGAAGTCTCTTTCCTTATTTTCGACAGGGAGAGCCAAGCGTCCTATTTTTTAACTTGTATCTGCCCCGACACCCCCGTCCAGGTGGTGAGGGGTGGGGCCCATGTGCGAAGCCAGACAGGTTAATGCCAGCATCCACACTCTTCGTCTGTGTGTCGTGTTAGCTCTCTGACCCAGGTTCCTAGTAATTACGATCAGGCAAAGAAAGGAGTGGATGAGCCGTGGAATGAAAAGATATGACACGGCGAAGGCAGAACTGAGTCTAAGAGCCACCCATCTGGAGGGGTAGCGGTGCCTGTCCTGTAGGAGGGACCGTGATCCTTGGGAGGAGAGGCACAGGTGGGCTGGCGGGGACTTAGAAACACCGCAGAGGCCAGGCCGGCCGGGCAGGTGTCAAGGTCCAAACATGGGTGAAAATCGAGGCCTGCTCTCAGGAACAGTATCCTGAAAATGGAGCTCTGTGGCTCCGAAGAGTAGAGGCCGGGCGAGGGCAAAAGCCGAAGGAATGTGCTGGGAACGATGGGGCCGACTTGGCTGCGGGGCTGCATTCAGGCTGTTCTCAGCCACACAAAGGCCCCAAACATAGCGGGCGACTCAGGAAAACAGCTGAAGTGCACAGTGAAATGGCAAGCACAGAAGGAGGGGGGCAGCTCCAAAGAGCAGAATAAAGGGGGAGGTTGAACCGAGTCAGCAAATCCACAGGCCACGGCAGAAGCAGAACAGAGACGGGAAATGGATTCTGGGGCAGAACCCAAAGATGTTACAAAGGGACAGATTTGAAAAGATGCTCCTCCCACAATCTATGTCTTTTTTTTTAAGTAGGCTCCATGCCAAGCGTGGGGCTTGAACTCATAACCTTGGGATCGAGAGTTGCATGCTCTACGGACTGAGCAAACCAGACGCACCTCCCCCCCCCCGCCCCATCTATTTTAAAATGAAGACATCTGAGGGGACAAGACTTTAAGACAAAGTTATCTGCATCCCATTATCTCAGGTTCCCTTTCCTTTACTCTGACAGCAGGATCTGACCAGCCAGCCCGGGCGCACTTTCCAGTCTGCGTTCCCAGTGGGCCGCACGTTTCCCGTGTTTCTGAGTATCTGCACTGCCGTGCAGGGCCAGGGGTGAAGGGGGCCTCAGATCACTGTGCTTATTTTCCTGGCTGGCTGATCTTGATCAGCTCTTGGGACAAACAGCACCTCTCTCCTGCTCTTCAGCTCATATGCCAAAAACCCCCTCTTCATGTTTTCTGCCGCTGATCTTTGACCCATTTCGCACCAGGAATATCATAGACACAGAGGAAAAATGGTAAGAGGAAGAAGGGATCAAAAAGTCACATGTCTGTCCATGCACGTTTTTTTTTCAAAGATTTTGTTTATTTATTTGTTAGAGAGAGAGCACAAGCAGGGGAGTGGCAGGCAGAGCGGGCAGAGGGAGAAGCCGATTCTCCATGGAGCAGGGAGCCCAACAAGGGACTCAATCCCAGGACCCTGGGATCATGACCTGAGCCGAAGGCAGACGCTTCACCGACTGAGCCACCAGGCGCCCCGTCCATGCACATTTTTGTGAACGGAGCCCACGGTCTTCCGTGGGGCTGTTTCTTCTTCCTCTTTCGTTATCCTGAGAGTGGTGTTCACTGTGACTGTCGTATACAGGTCCCTTCCTTCCGGGCAGGCCCCTAAATTCCCAGTCCTGTAAGGAGGTGGGAGGGGTCCCCTTGGGAGGGGCAGCCCCACCTCCAGCGGCAGCAGGCCCAGGAGCCTCGGGGTGGGCTCTGGCTCGGGTTCAGCTGTCACCTGCAGGTCGGTGTCCCCCTGCAGGCCTGAGGCACATGACTGGGTCGGAGCTGACCGAGCTGCTGGACCAGGTGGAGGGCGCCATCCGGGACTTCTCAGAGGAGCTGGTACAACAGCTGGCCCGCCGGGACGAGCTGGAGTTCGAGAAGGAAGTGAAGAACTCCTTCATCACGGTGCTTATCGAGGTTCAGAACAAGCAGAAGGAGCAGCGAGAACTGATGAAGAAGAGGCGGAAAGAGAAAGGGCTGAGCTTGCAGAGCAGCCGGATAGAGAAGGGAAACCAGATGCCTCTCAAGGTACGTGAACCACCCTGCGGGACGGCGAGCTGCGTCCGGCCTCCCATGCTCTCCGCGTCGGGCCCAGTCCCAAGCCTGCAGAGGACCCATACGCAGCCCGGGACTGAGCAGTGACTGTGAGCAGGACCCTTGGCAGACAGTAGGGCTGTAAAGGGGGAGAAGGCACCCCTGTCTCCTTTCCTCCCCCTTGAGGACCTCGGTCCCGCTGGGCGACACGGGACGTGGACATTGGAAAATACTTGCGTGTGGCCTGTGCTCCCTGAGGCAAAACCTTAGAAAGAGGGGTGAAGGTGGTTAGGATTGAGGGGCGCTTGTGTCCTGGGACTCAGGGTCAGCACCCCTCCTACTCGTCCTGACTTCTCTCTTTAGGATGTCGGGAGGGTGTTTCCAGATTGAAAATTCTGACTCCTTGCTGTTAGATTGACAGGATTCTTCGAACCCGTGGTTCTTGATCAGGGAAGCTCGGGAGAATCCTCCAAGGAGATTGTTCAAAATACCTTGGCCGAGGCTCTGTCCCAGATCTCCTGAATTGGGCCTCGGCTTGTGCATTTTGGAAAAGCCTTCCCGGATAAGGACGGGAGCTTTACATCTGGCCTCCCCAGTTGGAGGGATGTTTTGTTTTCCTCTGTAAGATGCTTGCGTCATCACCTGCCCCAGGCTTACGGTCCTGCTTCATTCCTCTCTGTCCACACGGAGGCTGAAATGAGGAAACCAGGGGGACCTATTGCCCCGAGGGAATGACTAAGAGAAGAGTCTTTGAGCCTCTACTCTTGGTCCTTGCAAAGCTCAGGCTTAAATTTTGGCCTGTTTTTTAGCCCAGGTGTTATCTGGGACAGGGTGGTGGCCGGTGGGTCTGGGTAGCTTGGGGAGGACCCCCAAGTCCCCAGGGAGCGATGACTGTGGGGCAGGAAGCGGTTGTTCGTGAGCCCCCCCTCCCCTCTTCTCTCCCCAGCGCTTCAGCATGGAAGGCATCTCGAACATTCTGCAGAGCGGCATTCGCCAGACCTTTGGCTCCTCAGGAACGGACAAACAGGTACAAGCATTTCCCCGGCTCCCAGCTTTCCTCCTGGACTCTTGCAACCTGGCCTCCCCTGCACGGGGTGATTGACTAGGATTATCCCAGCCCTCAGGCAAAGGGAGGTCTTAGCATCTTCCTCTACTCTTCAGAAGGGACAGTGTCTTTTAAAAGGTGAACTGTTTTTTGTTTTGTTTTGTTTTTGAGCTGTTGCCAGGCCCTCAGGTGCAAAGATGGGTAAGCCCTGGTCCCTGCCCTCACGAAGTGCATAATCTGATAGAAAGGGCATGTGTGTAAACGGACAAGTATGAGATCGTGGAGCAGGCACACGTAATTGTGTGCGTGTGTTAGACATCTTGGTAGCTGAATCCCAAGGGTGAGAATTCTGGCATTGCAGCGAAGAGGGGAGACTTTGGGAATATCTGACCCGGTCCCCTCGTTTTGCAGCGGCGAGAACTAAGATCCACAGAGATTAGATCTTCTCTCAAGGTCACACAGCTAGGGGCAGAACCAAGATCAAAAGATAAGTGTTTTGGCTTTTGGGCTGGAGCTCTTCTCACTCAGGTCCCCAGGCTCCCCCCTCAAGCTTCTGGATCTCTCTGGCATCCTGTTCTCGGGCTCCACGGGCCAAGATGATCTTGTTGTAGAAACGCCTCATCTCCAGCAGAGGGAGCAAACCCAGCGTCCGGGACCAAGGGCGGGGTTGAGGTTCTCGTCCCCGTCGTTTGTGACAAAAGAGAGACTGTTGGATTTCACATTGCACGGCACAGGGTCAGAAGTATGAGCTCCCTCTAAAATGTTCTCTGCGCTCCGACTGAAGGAGAAAAAGCTCACCAGGATTCCCAAATATCCAAAAGCTTCTAGCGTCAGAAGAACATATCCACGGGATGGAGGGCTAGTAGGGTGAAGTCTTACTTTTAGAGACTTTTGCCGGAGATGGGGAAAGGGCCCCGAGGCAGTGGTGTGCAGAATACCATGGGTGTTGCCGTGAGTGTCAGCTCGATGGAACATGTTGGGTAGAGACGATCACAGTCCCCACGCGATTTGTCAACTGGTCTGTCCCGCGGAGGGACCCTACTTGTGTCTCAAGCGCTGCTTGGCATGTTTGTATGTTTGTCTCGTAGTATTTGAACACCGTCATCCCTTATGAGAAGAAAGCCTTGCCCCCGTCAGTGGAAGATCTCCAGATGCTGACAAACAGTGAGTTCCTCTCGTGCTCAGAGAGATGGGCCGCTCGCTCCCCCCCTCCCTCCCTCCCTGGGAGGGGCAGCGCGAGATGGGTCAGACTGTGTCCCTGGGTCGCTTCCTCCCTACACGGGGCACCCAGAGCTGTCCTGTTGTCTCCCTGGCTCCTTGTAAAGGGCAGAGCCCTGCCAGGAAGGACTGTACTGGTAAAGAGGTCGGGGGCGGGCGGGGGCCGTGTGGGGTGGCTCACCCAGCAGTGCTCAAAGCCTTGCCTTCTCGACCTTGTTTGTTCTCTTGTCGGCAACTTCGTTGTCCCACCTGTGGCCCCGCAGCAGGGAGCTTGGTCGAGGGGGCTGGTTGCATTTTTAAGGAGAAGCAAGGTTTCTTGGGTGGCAGGGGGTGGGTACGCCTGACCTGAAAGAATAGTTTTCCTTCCAGGAAATGACTGCCTCCTCTCCTTTGCTTTGGCTCTATTGTCAAATATTAATAAACATCCTCGAGCTATGGGAGAAACCAGTGTGTGATAAAGAGCCCTTTGTAGGCAGAATCTCTTTACATACATCAAATGCAACAACCCCCAAAGGGCTGGGGGCACATGGTATTAGCCATCAGTGTCAGCCTGATTCTTTTAGGAAGAGAAAAATCCGAGGCCGAGCTGGGGTGGCAGGCTCAGTGAATCACAAGAATGTCCATCTCCCTGGCAACCGTGCACCGCACGGAGTGACATAGTAACCGGCCGTCCAGCCCAACGGCGCCCTACTTCTGTCTCTGCCTCGGAGGGGGGGAAAGGCTTGAGCAGCGGGCTAGGGCGAGCGCAGGGCCGTTTGCTACCCCAGGGGAGGGCAAGAGGAGTTTCTTCTGTTCAGCTGAGGAAGACAGACACCTGCTGCCCCCCTCCCCCCGCCCCGTGCTATAAAGGTGACCAAACATTTTCATTGTTATCAGTCTGGGGAACCAAAGCAGGTGGTTCTGGTAAACAGAAATCCTGCCTTCGTCCATGGGTACCGCGTCCTTGAGAATCTGGAATTTTCAATTCAAAGTGCCTTGGCTTCCTCTTCACTCCTTTTAAACTCTTTTATTTGCATAAATATGCACTAAGATTTTTTTTTTTTTTCCAAGGGAGCAGACAGAAATGAACTGACATTTATAGGTGTTTGTGTTTTCACAAGTAGTAAGCGTTTGGAAAATAATTGGGACAGATTACGAAGGTGGATATATGTAAAGTACCCGATCATGGTTTTTTTTAAAAAAGGAAGAGCTATAAATTTATTACAGATACCCATTCAGGAATTCAGTGCAAAATCCTTTCATTTTAATTAAGAAACAGTGGGTTTATTTACATGGTTCAGTTTCGTTTAAAAAATTTTAATTGGAGTGTATCCATCATTTAGAATAGTTTGGAAATACAGAACAGTGAACAAAAGAAAATAAATAATTCATTGTCCCCTCCACTGTGGTTACTATTTTGGTGTTTTCAGCCATAATGTTTTATGTCTTCTCCACGTACTTGGGATTATACTGGCTATAAAATTTTGTATCATGATTTTAGTCATATCAGTTAACATTTGGTTAACATTCTTTTTATGGCTCTCTCTCCTATCATGTGGGTATACCACATTCCAATGTTTTATTCTTTTTAAAAGAAAAAAACTGCCATCTTTCCTAAATGTGAACTCTGCTGCAGGTTATAAAAGCTTTTTTTTGGCCAGTCCTCAATGGATCCGTGAGTGTCTCCTCTTTACCCCTAAACCAAGGACACAGGCCCTGGACCAGCTCTTGGGACTGGACAACTCCTATACATTTTGGATTTTGGCAATGAACTTAGACACATATTGGCTGAATGCAAGGATTGCGTTTTTATAGCTGTCTTCTTCTTCTTCTTCTTTTTTTAAAAGAATTTATTTATTTGAGAGAGGGAGAAAGCATGAGCAGGGGGAGGGGCAGAAGCAGACTCTCCACTGAGCGTGGAGCCAGATGTGGGGCTCGATCCCAGGCCCCCGGGGATCATGACCCGAGCTGAAGACAGATGCAGGCAGATGCTTAACCGACTGAGCCACCCAGGCGCCCCCTCCAGCTGTCTTCTTGGTGTGGCAAGAAATAAACCAACACCTGGAGGGCCCCAGTTTCAGGCTCTTTCTTTCCTCCGGGCCACTGACTCATGCCACCACCAGGTTCCATTTGTCACCCACTCCCAATTTTTGGAGTCATGTTTCATGACCCCGACCTGAAGCGAGGCAGGGTCATCAGCGGAGAGCAAGGCTGTGGAAACAGATGGGGATCCATCCCCATATTGTCCAGGCTGCCTCCTCCTGGTGACCGGAGCCGGCTGACCTTATTGCTTTCCCTGCTCGCAGAAAGGCAAGACATGCTCATTGAAGAGGGCCAGACCCTTCCGAAATATGATATAGAAAGGAATATCCCCTGTGGTCTCACACCCAGAGATAACGAGTCTTTACAGTTTTTTTTTTTTAAGATTTTATTTATTTATTCGACAGAGATAGAGACAGCCAGTGAGAGAGGGAACACAAGCAGGGGGAGTGGGAGAGGAAGAAGCAGGCTCATAGCAGAAGAGCCTGATGTGGGGCTCGATCCCAGATCGCCGGGATCAAGCCCTGAGCCAAAGGCAGACGCTTAACCGCTGTGCCACCCAGGCGCCCCGAGTCTTTACAGTTTTATGCATATTCTTCCAAATTTTTTCTATGAATATTAGAATTTATTTATTCATTTTAAAGTTAATACATAATGTTCTGGGGGCGCCTGGTTGGCGCAGTCGTTAAGCGTCTGCCTTCGGCTCAGGGCGTGATCCCAGTGTTCTGGGATCGAGCCCCACATCAGGCTTCTCTGCTGGGAGCCTGCTTCTTCCTCTCCCACTCCCCCTGCTTGTGTTCCCTCTCTCACTGGCTGTCTCTGTCAAATAAATAAATAAAATCTTAAAAAAAAATACATAATGTTCTGCAGCTATCTTCTTCACCGGTAAATATGTCTCGTACCCCTGGGTCTGTCTCTCATTCTTCATGGAGCTCTATGAGACTATGTGGCACAGACACACCGTGGTTTATTTAAGGGGTCTGAGATGAAGAATCCTACTGGCGGGCTCTCTCCTCCCTCATTTTTTGATATTGTAAACATTTTTTTTTAAAGATTTTATTTATTTGACAGAGAGAGACACAGCGAGAGAGGGAACATAAGCAAGGGGAGAGGGAGAGGAAGAAGCAATCTTCCCACCGAGCAGGGAGCCCGACGTGGGGCTCAATCCCAGGACCCTGGGATCATGACCTGAGCTGAAGGCAGACGCTTCACCGACTGAGCCACCCAGGCGCCCCCCCAACAACATTTTAAAAAGATTTTATACAAAGCTGACTTCCCCAATAAGAATTACGAATATGAGAAAGCGCTACCTCATTTAATAACAGAAAAAGCTGTTTTCAAAATTTCTATAAAAAAAGCCTTTTTACGCTTTAGTAACGTCCCCTTTGCTTGCCTTATATGTGCGTAAATCATCAAGTGTCTCAATGAGAAGTCTGTACGCTCCTTGGGGGTCCACAATTCTTCTGCATTTCCACAAATTCTAGCACCGTAGTGGGCATAAGCCAGAAAATAAATACTTGTTAACGTAAGTTCATTTGTGATTAATACATCAGAATAATAATTTATGATTCTAATAATTAGAATCATTTTTTTTAATAATGATTTTTTATTATATTATGTTAGTCACCATACTGTACATCCCCGGTTTTCGATGTAAGGCTCGATGATTCATTAGTTGCGTATAACACCCAGTGCACCATGCAATATGTGCCCTCCTTACTACCCATCACCGGTCTATCCCATTCCCCTACCCCCCTCCCCTCTGTAGCCCTCAGTTTGTTTCTCATAGTCCATAGTCTCTCATGTTTCATTCCCCCTTCTGATTACTCCCCCTTTCTTTATCCCTTTCTTCCCCTACTGATCATTCTAGTTCTTATGTTCCATAGATGAGAGAAATCATATGATAGTTGTCTTTCTCTGTTTGACTTACTTCACTAAGCATTATCTCCTCCAGTGCCGTCCATGTTGTAGCAAATGTTGAGAACTCATTCTTTCTGATTGCTGAGTAATATTCCATTGTATATATGGACCACAACTTCTTAATCCAGTCATCTGTTGCAGGGCATCTCGGCTCCTTCCACGATTTAGCTATTGTGGACATTGCTGCTATGAACATTGGGGTGCATATGGCCCTTCTCTTCACTACGTCTGTATCTTTGGGGTAAACACCCAGTAGTGCAATGGCTGGGTCATAGGGTAGCTCAATTTTTAACTTTTTAAGGGACCTCCACACGGTTTTCCAGAGTGGCTGTACCAACTTGCATTCCCACCAACAATGTAGGAGGGATCCCCTTTCTCCGTATCCTCTCCAACAATTGTTGTTTCTTGCCTTGTCTATTTTTGCCATTCTAACTGGCGTAAGGTGGCTCTTTGGGCAACTAATATTTGATAAAGCAGGAAAAAACATCCGGTGGGAAAAAGACAGTCTCTTCAATAAATGGTGCTGGGAAAATTGGACAGCTACATGCAAAAGAATGAAACTTGACCACTATCTCACACCATACACAAAAATAAACTCCAAATGGATGAAAGACCTCAATGTGAGACAAGAATCCATCAAAATTCTAGAGGAGAACATAGGCAGTAACCTCTACGACATCGGCCAAAGCAACCTTTTTCATGATACATCCCCAAAGGCAAGAGAAACAAAAGACAAAATGAATTTATGGGACTTCATCTAGAATCATTTTTCTAATACCTGTTTACACGAGTAGAATGTCTTTAAAGAGTTTTATGGGTGATTCAATAACGTGATGACTGTTATTCTTAACAGTTAGATTGCATCTGGAAGCTGATTCTTCTTTAAATTGCTTTATTTCTTTTCATGCTTATTAAAGATAGATACTTCGGAAATAATGTGGAGATTAAAGAGCAAAAAAAGAAAAAAGTAAAAGATAAAAGAAAATAAAGTCACCAACAGGTCACTCTGGCTTTTTGGATGTATTCTACTCCAGCAGCATGTGGAGTGCTGACACTTGACAGAAGCTTCTAGAAGTTTGCTCCATACTCAGTGAATGTCTGGTTTCCTCGAGTCGTTTCTCACTCGGGGTTGGTGGGTTGTCTGCCTAGAAGTGAGCTTTACGCCTTGCTGGCATCTTGGCTCATCTCTGCCTCTCTCTCCTTCCCTAGTTCTCTTCGCCATGAAGGAGGATAACGAGAAGGTGCCCACTTTGCTAACGGACTACATTTTAAAAGGTGAGAGCAGCCCCCGGGGCCCCTGGAGCAGGGCTTCCCGGCGTCCCCTCCCCAGGGAACCCACTCTGCTCCGCAGCCTTCCTGGAGCGTCCTGCCAGCCCAAACCGCGCAGGGGGGAGGGCCAGGGGCCGCCAGTGGGCGATTGGGAGGCCCTCACAGGAATGGGGTTTTGTTGTTGCATGTTGCCAGGAGGCCGGAGAAGGAGATTCCTTCACCCTGGAGTCCCCACAGCGACTCCACAACAGAGCGGATGAACTAGCACAAGCCTGATGGCGAAAGTTCTGGAGAGCTCAGGCTATTTCGTGGGGAAAAACAGAGCCCGGGGCTACCTTTACTAGGCTCAGCTGCTTGAAGTCATGCCTAGCTACACCCTTCCCTGGCTTTTGTTCTGTCTTTGATTGAGGAAACTGTTAAGGTATATAGGAGTCGCGTGACCGGAGTAAGAACTCTCATGCAGTCATCCTGCCTCAGTGAGCACTGACTCTGGGCTGATCTTTGTCACTTCCATCCCTGCCCAGTTCTCGCCTCCGAATTATTCTGAAACAGATCCCGACCATCAGTTTTCTTAACCTATAAGTATTTCAGTGTACATTTCTAAAACATAAGGACTCTTTTCCGAAACCTAACCACAATATCGTTGTCACAACTAGAAAAATAAAAAAGTCCCAATATCTTTTTTTTAAAGATTTTTTTTTTTATTTATTTATGTGACAGAGAGACAGCCAGCGAGAGAGGGAACACAGCAGGGGAGTGGGAGAGGAAGAAGCAGGCTCCTAGCCGAGGAGCCTGATGTGGGACTTGATCCCGGAACGCCGGGATCACGCCCTGAGCCGAAGGCAGACGCTTAATGACTGCGCTACCCAGGCGCCCCCCCCCCCCCTTTTTAAGATTTTATTTATTTATTTGACACAGAGAGACAGCCAGTGAGAGAGGGAACACAAGCAGGGGGAGTGGGAGAGGAAGAAGCAGGCTCCCAGCAGAGGAGCCTGACGTGGGGCTTGATCCTAGCACCCTGGGATCACGCCCTGAGCCGAAGGCAGACGCTTAACCGCTGTGCCACCCAGGCGCCCCTCAGTATCTTTGACTATCCAATCAGTGCGCAGATTTACGATCCATTTTCTCAGTCTGTTTGAATCAGGATCCAATGAAGGCCCGTACACCGCAATTGGATAATGTCTCCTAAATCTCTTTTAACGTATGTGTAGGTTCCGCTTCCTTTCCTCTCGTCCCTTGACATTTATTTCTTGGAGAAACCAGGCTCTTCGCCCCATAGAATTTCCTCATTTTGGCTTCTGCTAGTTAGTTGTGTCCCCCTGGTTTAATTTCATGTGTTCCTCCATGTTTTGTATTTCCTGTTAGCTGGCAGAGCTAGAGGCTGGATCAGACTCAGTCCCAAATTTTTTGATAAACATCACATGATCAGTAGTGTTAACTTCCACTAAGAGACACATATTCTCCGGTTGTCTTTCTTTATGTGATGTTCACCTCGGTTTGAGTCTGCTCAGGCCGCTACAACGAAATACCGGGGGGGGGGGGGGCTTCAACAACAGAAATGTATTTTCTCACAGTTCCAGAGGCTAGAAGTCCACGATCAAGGAGCCAGCAAATTCAGGTGCTAGCAAGGCCTCTCTTCTTCGCTTGTAGACAGTCACCTTCTCCCTGTGTCCTCACGTGGCCTCTCCCATGTGCACGTGAAGAGAAAGAACACTAAGGCTCTCTGGCGTCTCCTCTTATAAGGACGCTAATCCTATCAGAGCAGAGTCCCGTCCTATGACTCACTTAACCTCACCTCCCTGGAGGCTCCATCTCCAAATACAGCTGCACTGGGGGTTCGGGCTTCGACATGGGAATTTGGTTGGGGGGACCCAGACGTTCAGGCCCTGACAATACCCACTGATGGTCATCCGTTGTCTCATTCTTGATTTCATTCGGCTTTGCCCCACATGCACACGTGACTTTGGGTATGGTTCCAGTAGGCTCGTGGATCTCGGTTAAGAATCCCTGGGTGGTATTGCTTCCGTAAGGATCAGAAAGATTAGTCTTAAATTTCTGCAGGAGGCCTTCAGGCTAAACGTTGGGAAGAACTTTTGCCTCTTAAAGGCTTTCAAAGCCAATTTCTCAAAGGAGGTCTGTGGAAATGGGTTTGTAAGTCTGGGAGCCCGAGGGCTGAACCCCTTTCCCCACTGTGATCCACGGAAATGTCAGTGAATTCATAAAACTAGTTAACATTTACTGAGCAC
Organism: Ursus americanus; assembly: GCF_024610735.1. Taxonomy (NCBI): domain Eukaryota; kingdom Metazoa; phylum Chordata; class Mammalia; order Carnivora; family Ursidae; genus Ursus; species Ursus americanus. Next base: position 43,806,375 of record NC_142142.1, read on the forward strand.
TTTCTATTTGCTTCTGAACAGCCCTGTGGGGTAGGCAGAGGCACCATCCCTTGTACACACGGAGAAGCCAGCGCAGAGAGGTAGAGCGATTTCCCCAGGGTCGTAGAATTAGCACAGGCCGGATCCAGGGTTGGACCCCAGGCAGACAAGCACCGGAGACCTAATCAGCGTGCCAAATGGCCACCTCCCGTCTGCTCTTCCTTCTTCCGGAAGCAAGATGTGGGACCGACGTTCTTCCCTGGGTCCTGTTTTGGAGGGGGCGGCTCTCTGCTCAGGACAGGACCGCCTCTCGCCGGGGCCCCCCTGGGCTGGCAGGTCCTGACGCACGCTGTGCTTTGACCTCTCTCCTCTCCCCTTCTCTTTTCAGTGCTCTGTCCCACCTAACCTTGCCCTTGGGGGCAGCCTTGCCGCGGAGGTCACGGAGCAAGAGTCATTCCATCCCAGGGACTGCATGACACCACGTAACCTCCGACGTGTATTTAAACGTGTATAGCTTAACCTGGATTAAACATGAGTAAGCGCGCGGGGTCCTTTGCTGTTGGCTTCTAGTCCTAGTGATCATTGGATGCATGACCGAGGGGCAGGGCTGGCGAGGCGCCTCTCCGCCCGCCGCGGAGGAAGGCCCGCGTTCTCACCGCTCACTATGTAGTCCGGCTCCAGCCCTCGAAAACAGCTTACACTCTAAGACTAATTTTGAAATAAACTTTCATTTAATTAATATTCTTCATGTGCTCTGGAGTGTGGTGTGTCAAACCTGGAGAGAAAGGCTGCATAGCTGCCTTCACAAGACGTTCCGGGGCCTACCGCAGATGATCGGGTGTTGAGGGACCCGAGCGTGGGCCCCTCCGGGGGCCGTGCTGGGCTGCACGGGGTATAGTCAGAAGGAGGAGGCCATCCACAGATCCCCCCCCCCCGCCCAAGATCTTGCTGCTTGGCAACTTTAAAGGGAGCCACGCCATGTGTTATAGGAACTACTGGTGGGGGGGTGTCAGACTAGCGGGGCAATGTGGAAGTTAGATAAGGAGCAGCCCGTGCCTCCCGTTGAGATGGCCACCCTGGCTCTTGCCCGCCCTCCACGGGGACCTGGAGGCTCGGCGGCTGGAGGGAGGCAGCTGTGCTGAGCAAGCCCAGCTTGGGGGATTGCGGCTGCTGCCTTAACGGCCCCAGTGATCCCGGGGAATGGTGTCCTGTGGCCGTGCGTGCCCTCCCCTGCCCTTCCTGCAGCTCTAGAGGTCCAGCGGCTCTGACTGCTGGGCGCTGTCCCAGCCTTGGTGGCACGCAGTGCCACCTTGACTGACCAGCAGGTGACTGCTGTCCTCATGCCTAGATGCTGCCTTGATTTCACCACAACCTGAATTCACTTGGCTTCCATCTTCTGGCTTGAATAATAGCTCTGTGAATTCCCACAACCCAGTCTTTTTTTTTTTTTTTTTTTTTTTTTAAGATTTTATTTATTTGACAGAGAAAGAGAGCACAGGCAGGGGGAGGGGCAGAGGGAGAGGGAGAAGCAGGCTCCCAGCTGAGCAGGGAGCCTGACACAGGGCTTGATCCCAGGACCCTGGGCCCATGACCTAAGCCGAAGACAGATGCTTCACCGACCGAGCCACCCAGGTGGCCCTCCACAGCCCCATCTTAAAACATAAACCTTCATCGAGCTCTTGCCACGTGCCTGCCCCTGACCCTATCGCGTCATAACCTAGTCTCACACTGGAGCGAGAGTCCCTGGTAAGGAGGCAAGGGCATTGCCCAGATTTTACGGATGACGAGACCAGCAAGCAGAGACGTTGAGAAGGGGCAGAGTCAGACTGCCCCCTTCCACTCGCTCTCTGTATGGCGTTTGCTTTGACCGAACATGCCAAACAGAAAGCCATACTTCATGACGTCGGCAACTCAGAAGGCTGTGGGTTGACGTGAGGACGACAGAAGGCATCCCTGGTGCCTTCTCTCACTTCTTGGGCCTCTGCTTTCCTGGGAGCCAGGCCGCCGAGCAGGAGCCATCTTACCTCGGGGTGAGGGGGGCCTACCCCGGCAGGGAAGCTGCCCCAGTGCCTGCAGGTCTAACTCAGGCATCCACCTAGAGCAGAACCTCCACGCGGGTAGAGCCCTGGCTGCTCTGGGGGGATGGAAGCAACCATAGGTTCCCATGCACATCCTCAGGGGCCAACACACGGACAGACGTGAGCCCCGGTGCTTTGACAGCAAGGGATGACTTCGGTTCTGCATTCACTGGCACTGTGGTTAAGGACGCAAAGGGTCACCGGGGGTGCCAGGTCATTTGCCAGCAGTGGGGTTTTTCACCCGTCTCAGCAAAAGGGAAGCAGAGAATCCTCCAGAGTTTTCCTTCCTGCCTTGCGTTTGTCAGATCTGGGTCAGCCGCTCCTTCCCCCCAGTGTACCCTGCCGGCAGGTGTCTGAGGCAGCAGAGACAAGCTCATCAAAGCTGCTGGCAGTTAAAAATAAATCTCAAGTGTCAGGGATACACTCGAGCTGGTGGAGGTGAGCAGGGAAGGTGGGGCAGTGGTTCCTCTTTGCTCGCCTTTTGTCCCCATCAGCAGTCTGAGCTGGAATGTTCGGTCCAGGTGTCGTGGTTTTGCATTGTCCTTCCCTCTACCCTTGCGTGTGGCGCCCAGACGGGGCAGGGCTGACCACATGGAGCTGCCCTGGGAGAGACACCCAGCCCAGACCTCCTGCACCGGAATCTGCATTTTAACCGTTCTCCAGGCAGTCGGTGTTTGCGTTACGGTTTGGAGAAGCTTCGCGTGGAGGCTGAACCTGAGCGGGAAGCGTGGGTGCCAGGTGAACGCGATTCTCTGCCCCCAGCATCCCCTCTGCTCCTCCTTAGGCTGTAGAACCGCGGAGGAGGCGCCCCCCAGGGTGGACGCTTCAGACTGCGCTCGGCCCTGAGGGCCAAGCTCAAGGGCAGTCTAGGCCGGCCGCACGCAGCGAGCACGGGGCGCCCAGGCTGCGGGCAGCGTCCTCAGCAGGCAGCAGGTGGGCTTTCAGGGGCGCGTTCCTCCACCGAGGGGGGTTCCTTCCAGTTAAAGGCCCCTGTATGGGTTTTGCCAAGTGTCATGTGACCCAAGTCCTGGTAAGGAAACCCCACCGTGGAGCCTGACACCAGCCTTCGTTGATGTGGGGTTGAAACAAGCCATCATGTGGGGACACACCGTTTTCCAAACATTCCCTCTGCTTGTCTGTCTCTCGGAAGGGAGACAGATGTGGTAACTCGGCAGGAAAAGCTAACCTGGAAGAGTGTTGTGGCCCTAACGTCTGTGGGATAAATTGGCTTTGAAAAATGACGCAGAGCTCTATCCCGCCTGCTGGCTGGTCTGGAGGGCCACTTTGTCGAGCTGGTGGCCGGGGAAGAGGGGAGGCGGGCGGTCAGTGAGGAGGTGCGCCCTGCAGGCGTCTCAGGAGGAGCCGTAAATCAGGTTCTGATGGGCACCCAGTCGTTCCGTGCCTGCTCCAAGCACCCAGCGTCCTGCCTCCCACCTCACCCAGGCACCGCGGCACTGGGGGGTCTCACCCAAGGCCAAGAGCAGGGAGCACCCCGGGACGCCCAGCCTGCCCTGCAGCGGGAGCACAAAATGGGGAGCGGCGGCCTTCCTTCCCCGGAAGCCAGGAGAGGTGACTCCCATCACCGAGCAGGCCTCCGTGATTAGCATGCGTGGAGGGCAGAGTCATTAAATGCTGCTCCTGGAGAAGAGACTTGCGTTCTTGATGGCGCCTGATTATTTATTTCCTTGAGAGGATGAGAGGATAGTCGCCAGGCTTTCTGTCTGAGCCTCCGCGTTGCTCTCCTCCTCCCTTCGCGAGGGAGGGGAAGCAGAGGCCACTCTGCTGACCAGAGAAGTGCCTTGGCTTCCTATCAATGCCTTTCTTTTAAAAGAACAATGAGCCACCTTAGCCCACAGCCCAGCAGCTCCACACCCCGCCCCAGCCCTCATGCATATTCATCTTGCTTCAAAGAGCACAGCATGGAATATGCAAATTGGCCAGGCAGGAGCTGGTTGGCATTTTGATAATAGCTTTGTCTGAAAAACCCCAGAGACACATGCACATCCAGTTCCTCTTTCTCTCCCTCTCTCTGTCTCTTGCCCCTACCCTTGTGTCCCCTTCCTCATTCTCTCTTCCACTCTGCAACCAGGGAAAGTGCATTGCAGAGCCACAGAAGCAAGTTAGCGGAAGAGGGGGGCTCTGGGTTCCCGTCTGCGGTGCTTCCACCTCCCTCTCTCTCCTCTCCTCCTCCTCCAACAGAGTCACTTTGGTGTGCTCCCTGGGGAGGGCTGCCCAGTCTGACAGTGCCCCTGGGCTCCTGGCCTGTCCATTCTGTCTGGGAACATGTTCTCTGCCATCTCCCGTCCAGCCTGGTTTTGCCCTTACTCTCGGCAGTCACACCTAAAAACCCAAGAGCCCAGCCTTGCCCTCCGAATGGGAGGGAAGGAATCACCTCACAGGCAGGAGAGGAGGCTTGGATGTCAGCTGTCATCACCGACAGATCCCCGGGCCTCAGTAGCTCTTGACCTCACGCAGCGGTCTCCACAACACATCCGAGGAGACGTCAGCGACAGGCCAGTGGCCTTGTTGTTGTCCACTTCTTAATCCCAGTCTGTGGATGGTCAACAGCAGCCTCTTCTCTAAAAGGAGCTCCGGGGCCCCCTTCCGAAGCACAGCTCCTAGAAAAGTGTGCAGAGGTCCGGTCCCTCCCCCCACTCCTCCCCCAGATGTAGCCAGTTCAAGTGAGGAGCTGCTGGGCTATGGTGGGGGGCAGAAGCGGGCTAAGGTTTGCATCCCACATGTTTGAATGCTACCGCATGTGGGGTCCTTAGAGGAGAGAAGTGAAGGCAGGTGGAGGGATGCAGGCACCTCCAGTAATTCAGGGAAGAGGGGGCATCTGCCTTTGATCCTGGAGGCCAGCCCTGGTCACCCTGGGTCTTAGGAGATAAATTACCTCATAGGAGGAGCATGGGTTTGGGCCTTGTGTTCAAATCCTAACTCTGCTACATATTAGCTAAATCATTTTTTTAAAAGATTTATTATTTCATTTGAAAGAGAGAGAGAGCAGGCGAGAGAGCAGGGGGAGGGGCAGAGAGAGGGAGAGAAGCAGACTCCACTCTGAGCCTGGAGCCCGAGGTGGGGCTCAATTCCACCAGCCCGAGATCATAACTAGAGCCGAAATCAAGATTCGGACGCCCCACCGACTGCACCCCTCCTGACACCCCCATGCGAGCTTAATAATTTCTGAGAAAACAATTTCTCTGAGCCCCAGTTTCCTCATTTTAAAAATGGGAATACTAATATCAGTAATTCTCCCAGGGTTATTCGGAAGACAGTATCTTGCATAGATGGCAAATACTCCATAGAAAGACCTGGGCACTGTGGCCTTTCTACTGTCGGGGGCCTGATCATGTTTTCAATCCAGGAGGCACAGAGGACCTGAAAACAAGACTGGAGAAGGAGTGGGCTGCCCCCCTAAAATCAGCCTCCCCCCCCCACCCTCTATCCTCACTGAATCTTGCTTTCTGGTGGCCCAGTGGCACTGGCACCTGCTGACTACAGCCTGTGGCCTCCGGGCTCTCCCAGACAAGGACACAGAGCAACGAGGCAGGAGCTGGATCGTATTCTGACTTCTCAGCAGGTTCATTCAAGGGGAGCTGTGCAGGAGGGGGGGTGAAACGTCCAGTGTATTTTTGCACTTAGTGAAAAGATTCTACTTTCATTGCTAAGAAGACAGGTAGAGCGACAGAAGGGGAAACACGCAGACCTCACCGCAGACACAGAGAAGCCTCACAAGCCTCATGGTCAGGCCAGACAGGTGGGAACATGAGGACTAGTTCAAGAGGTTCGAGAAAGGCACGGCAGGTCTCCTAAAATGCGGCTCCCACATATTCTCTAAGCCTTGAAGACCACATTTAAACAGTCTGGAGGGTTTCTGCTTCTCTGGGCTGTCTCCAGAAGGCAGATCTCGGATCATGGTGGAAGGTGGAGGGATTTCTGCCAGGGAGGCATTGGGCTCCTAAGCCTGGGGGTTGGTGGTAAAGGCAGGTGACCATGAATGGTATGCTGTGGCCGTGATTCTTATATGGGGCGAGCAGGTTGGGGTTCCTGACCCTCTCCGGGCTAAGAAATGATTTTTTTTTTTGCCTCTTGGCTTGGATCCTGCTGTGGACAAACACCCCCGAGGAGCCAAACTCAGAGCATCAGGCATTTTCTACTCAGGGCACCTGCTACCGCGGACCCTTTTCTGCAATCGGGCCTGGGTGAGGCAGGGGTTCAGAATCGCCTGGGGGCTGTCTACGATGCAGCCCCCTCGGCCCCAGCCCGGGACACTCTGGTTGAACAGAGAACAGAACTCGGGCCCCTGCAGCTCCAGATGGCCGCCCAGCAATTCGAGGTGCTCCGGGCCCAGAGCTCTCGGGTGGGGCTGCAGGAGAGGCGAAGATGCCGCTGGGCCCCGAGGTGCTGGGAAATTCCAACACGAGAGCACAATTATTCCATCTCCTTCCAAAACGGGAACCCGCGTGGATATGCAGTGAGACCCGCTCAGAAGGGCAGCAAGCAGCGTGAAGCTGGCTGTGGGAAGCCTGGAAGGTGATGTCAACCTCAGCTTCTCCAGCAGGGGTGGGGGGCTGTCCGGAGAGGGAGCAGTTCCCCCACGAGAAGCTGGGGACCCACGTCATCATCCGCAGGACTAGTTTTCGTGGAGCATCCACCGAGGGGGCTTAGCGACCATCTCCTCTAACCCGTCAATGTGCAGGCGAGGAAGTTAACTTTGATGGTCCGTGAGTGTGTGAGGGGCAGCGGTTAGCAGAGTCCGGACCAAATGCAGGAGGACCCGGGGCTCTTCCTCTCCCTGCAAAGCAGCATGGGAGGCACACGGGTGGGCGGAGCCAGCCCTTAATGAGGTCCGGGTAATGAAAATTTTGAAATACTACGGGGGAAACCAGCACCCTGAAATTCACGAAATAACAGGTGGATGTGAGATGGGCACACCTGACGTGAGTTCTCTGAATAGGCTTGGGCGTAATAAGATGAAAAAAAAAATCTGAAAATGAAAAGGTATAATGAGACATACACAACTGAAGGGAATTGTCTTAAATGGCTGATTGTAATGAGATGTACATAAATTGTAAGGCTTGTAATGAAATGAAAAAAAATATTCTTGCCTGATAATACTGGGTGTAATGTCTACACCTGAAATAAGTCGTCTCACTGCGCTGAGTGTAATGAGATGCACATAATTTTAAAGAGTGTAATGAGATGAAAAATAAATCAAACACTTGTCTTAAAATGAAAGATGTACAAAGATGCACACACCTGAAGGGCATTGTCCTAAATGGGTTCGCTTTAATGAGATGCATTTAATTTGCGAGGGGGCTAAATGAGATTGGCCCAGAGAGAGGCTGAGAAATATAAAACTATAAGACATGTACACTTGAAAGTGGTATAATAAAATCTGCCTCATCTGTGGAATGGAAATACGATGCCAGGATGGGAAGGCACAGAGTATGACGCGATCGGTCGGCATTCTCTCTGCCAGTCCTTGGTGAGCCCTGGCCCCGTGATGCTCTGCGAAGTTGACTTATCCTCTGTCCCCTGTATGATGTCAGCTACCTCATAGGCACGTGCGAATCTCACAGGCTGAATAACGGGGTTGTAGGCTATATAGAAACAGGAACTTGGAGCTATAAACAAGTCACTTCTAAAAGGCAACATAAGACTATTTTCTTTCCTTTCTTTCTTTCTTTCTTTTCTTTTCTTTTTCTGAGAGGGAGAGGGCAGGGGGAAGGAAGAGGCAGAGGGAGGGAGAGAGGAATCTTAAGCAGGCTCCATGCCCAGCACAGAGCCCTCCGTAGGGTTCGATCTCACGACCCTGAGATCATGACCTGAGCCGAAATCAAGAGTCGGATGCTTAACTGACGGAGACATCCAGGCACCCCAGAAACTATTTTCTAAGAGCATTGTTTCTCAAATTCTTCAGGTATCTTGCCTTGGAGTCTGGGAAAAAGTTGGTCACGGACTGAACCTGCATCCATAACAAGCAACCCTGGTAGGTTATATGCCCCGGGGTTACTGTTTGCCTGTGCAGGACAGGTAGGCAGGTAACAAGAGTGAAGACGTCTGATGCGGGACACAGGTACACTTTGCAATGAAAGGTAGGAATAGCTTCACTTCCACAGATACATTCTCTTGGATTTTTTTTTTCAAAGGCAGAGGCCTCTTGGACTGTCTTGTTCTCTCACACTTGATGGAGCAGGGGTATAGTGAAATAGTTCCTTTCTTAAAAGCAAGAATGCAAATATTGGAAGGAAAGTCAAAAGAAGGAAAAAAAATAAAAAGGAGTAGGGAGCATAACTAACCGATGAGCCAACCAAGCAGTGATGACCTGATACTACGTGGCAAGTGGCACCCAGTGTCAATGCCGGGAGGGTCATATGCATGGCCAATGTCGTGAAAGCCTAGAGAGCGCATCGTAAGGGGTAGCAGTGATTCGATTACACCCCGCTGTGGCCGTGTAGGAATACAGGTCCTGAGCTGCAATTCTCTTTTAAATGTTGGCACAAAATTTTTTAGAAACAATATTGGTCCAAACAAAACATATTGGGAGCTGAATTTGACCTGAATGCCCCATTGGACCCGAGAGTCTTGTTTGCAACTCTGAACGGATCACGTTTGAGGTCACTGTCCTAGGATGAGGTCGTATTTTAACCATTAGGGGGACGTTACAGCACACATCCAGTCTCAGTGTTCTATTAAAACGTGAACTCCCTGAAGGCAGAGCTCTTGGTTGATCACAGTTGTATCCTCTGTATTGGAAACTGCCCGAGACAGAGTCAGTGCTCAGTAAATACACATCGGGTGAATGAATGAGTGTGACAGAGCCATTGCCCTCATCTGGCCGTGTTCAAGGCAGCAGAGGGGTCTCTTGGTCAAGGCAGTGTAGCTCTGGCCATCAGGTCCCAGGAGCAGGAAGCTTCCAACCTGGAAGGTCTGCCCTGCTGGGATAGGGGTTGGGGCCAGAAGTCTGCTGGCACGGTTTCCAGGGCCCTGGCACCAGCACCCAGTCCCAGCCTGCATTGTCCCCTTTCCCTTACTTCTTCAGGGACTATGGCACATCTTCTCCTGGGTTGGATAGGGCTTGGTCATGCACGGAGAGAGAGGTGGCTGCCTCCTTATAACACCATCAGCCACAGCTCAAATGATTTCAGAAACCCCTTTTGCGTTGTGGCATGGTTGAAAAGCTGGCGGAACTTGATGGAAAAACTGAGGCAGGGGTGGGAGAGGCTGGCGTAGGCTATTCTGTAATTTCTTAGAACAGTGTTGCGTGGAGTGTGTTTCGTGAAATACCAGTAAAATTGGAATAGATATTACTTGGGGGAAGAAAGGCAAATACATCTGGAGAATAGGATAAACAGGTTTCTTCCTGCAGGACTCCTCAGAGCCTTTACTATACTAATATGCCCTATGGAACTCCACCAGCAAAACAGAATATGCAGTTCATCCTAGATTAATTTGGAGATGGATTTTTATTTTTTTATTTTATTTTTTTTGTGGCATGTCCTTTAACAGTGTCTTCCTTGGAAAACACTTCTTTGAAAGTTTGCTGGTCTCCTGGCTCTGGGAGGTGGGGCTCTAAGTTATCCTGGTCTCTAGACTTTCTCACTGCCTAGTGGCGGGGTCTCTGCAGACTCTCCAGGTATGACCGGAGGCTCAGGTCTGAGAGCAGTGACCCAGGGAGCAGTGATCAGAGCTGCGTGCAGGCCCATTTTGCCCATGTGAGCACTCCCTTCCCAGCCTGCAGCCTGGCTGGAGGGTGTCCGCAGGTAAGTGTAGACCCCCCAGGCTTTGTGAATGTGAACAGGGAACGCCCCCTTCTGCTCCTAAACCGATGCCCTGGACATCTCACCAACACTGCCCAGGTAAGAAAAACTCTGGGCTGAAAGTACCAAGAAAGGCTGCTTACTTGGGGGGAGAAGCTGTGCCTAAACTTCCACTTGCCCCCGGGAATTCAGTGCTGAGCCCTGGGGTTCAGAGGGCAAGCTCCTCTCTGGACACGGCTCTAGGATGAAAAGCAGCAGTCAAGACTTCCTCTCCTTCCTCATTCCCGGGCCTGGGTGGACGTGGGAGGGCTGGGGGAGGGGCAGGGGTGCCACCAGCTTTGAGGATGAAAACCCTTGGAGCCTAGGGTGCAGCGGGGGAAAAGCGAAGGCCTTTGAGGGAGGTAGAGTGTGGTGGAAGAGGGGACCACACTCTGAGGGTGCCGCTGCTATGGGGGAGAATTGCCAGGAGAGGGCAGTGCAGAGCGTCCTCCGGGCTCCTCTCCCTAATCTCTTTGTCTCTGAGCCGGACACGTATGCAGTGTGGGTGCCAAACATAGCTGTCGTCATGCCCAGACAGGTAAACTGAGGTCACCCAGAGAGCCTTCTCCCTTGTTCCTTTCCATGGGTAGTCAGTTCAACAAGAGGTAGGCTGAGGCCTCCAAATTTTCTCCGGCCCAAGGTCCCACTAACCACTAATCACAGAAAAAGAATTGCGCACCAGAATTATGGTAGGTAATAAGATTTACTGAAAACTTCTCGGCCACATTCAGTACTGGTTTGGTGGATACATCAGAAGGAGGTTGCATAACATTAGGCAGGTGGAGGGGCTGGGAGGAGGATGTGTGGGCATGTGTGCGGGTGTGCCTGTGCTGGGTGGGTCGCCGTCCAAAGTGGTAGGTGAAAGGGTGTGTGTGTGTGTGAGAGAGAGAGAGAGAGAGCGAGAGCAAGAAAAACGAACCAGAAAAGGAAATGTATTTTATCCCACTGCACATTGCAAAAGTCTCACGCCAAAAAAGCTAGACTTTCCTCTACTTATGGCATCAAAAGGGAGTAAAAAATGATTGGATCACCCAGATTATAAATAAGGTTATTTGTTTCTCAAAAATCCCTATTAAAACATTAAATATCAGCTCTTTTGGGGGAGAAATACATTCATTTCAGGGAGACCTCAGGAAAGCGACCATCCTTTTGCTCCACCCCAACCAGGTGGGGGAGGGGAAGCCCCAGAGGGCCCTGAGGGTCCCCTCAGTTTGAGCCAGGTAGCCACTCGCATCCTGCCACTGAAGGAGATGGCCAATGCACAATTTACAAATGAAGCTGCAAGTCCATTAAATTAAATCCAATGGAAAACACACGTGTGATCAGTCCTGTCATTCACAGCCAAGGGGTGGGAGAGGAGGGGAGGAGGGGGTGTCAGTCCTGGGGGCCTGGAAGTTGGGGTGGGTGTGAGGGCAGGTGGTGGAAAGCCTCCTCCTCAAGGGAGCCCCAGTTCCTCCAGTGCTGTGGGTCATGGGGGTGGGTAGATCAGCGAGGTGTGTGGGCTGGGGCTCCCCTTGGCTCTGGGGCACCATTTCTCTGGGCCCTTGCCCACACTTTGGATATCGATGGGAAGAGGGACGTAGCACCTTCTCCAACCCCTGGCTTCCCACTGGACTGGATGCTTCTTTCCAATGTTTCTTCTGCCTTCTCTGAAGGATAGAATGAAGAAGAGAGAATGGGGGCTGGTGGAGTCAGCCTGGGAGCAGGGGGACAGCCATGGGGGGCTGAGGGCCGGGACATCTGAGGAGCTCCATCTGAGGGCTGGAACATCTGGGATAAGACACCATTGTCCTGTTGTTACAGGAGTGGAGTTCTGTGACCACCTAGGGATGGCTGTGGTCCCCAAAGTCACCTTGATATGGCTCCGAGCTCTGCCATCTCCTTGGGTCCTGGAGCCAACCCAGGGGAAGGGAAGCCGCTTAGCCCCCTACAGTCTAAGCCTGCCAGCTTACCATTCATCTCCGGGAGAGAGGGAGAGAAGGTGGCTGTGGTGGTCCCTGCCCTCTCTCCCAAGTCCATGGTTGCCCGTGCCTGAGACGGGTCCGTGGAGGGACGAGCGGGAGCCCTCGGGAGCCCGGGTCCCACTCTGATCTGCAGGATCGGCCCCCTCAGGGCCTCCCACTCTGCTAGCCACTGGTGATGCGTCTGGGCTCCTCCTGCCCTTGAGTGTCTGTCAAGGAGCTGAGAACCTCATGGGGGTGGAACCCAGACCCCGTGACTCTCCCTTTCCTCCTAACTCTGTCCCTGGCAAGGCTCACTCTGAACAGCCCTGAGCCGCCTCACAGTGCAGGGCTTGTAAACAACTCAAGTCCTCCAGCGGGGTGGGGGGGGCATGGGTGCCGTCTGTCCTCAGGGATTTGGTGAGTCCAGCTCTCACTCCTGCCTTTCCGTGTCGGCTGCTTGACTGGCCCCGCAAACGGAGTCCTGCGCAGTTCAGGGAAGGGGGGCTGGGGTGCTCATTGAAGCTTGGTAGTTGGGAAGGAGCAGGTGTCTCCTCTGCATTTCTTCAAGCTGCTGATTTGGGGAAGTTAGGGCCCAACTTCCTTGGTGCTGCCTGCCCCTGCCCCCGCCCCCCTCCCCCCGCTGAAGCCCTCCTGACGACACTCCTCTCCTGCTCGGTGACCAGTGCCATCTGGGCTGCCAACTATTCCAGGGAGTCACTGTGTTCCAAGCCCAGGTCGCTGACATTTGTCGTCTGAAGCTCGTCGGCCTCCTCCTCCAGCTCCTCTTCCTCCTCCTCTTCCATTTCATCCTCATCCTCTTCTTCTGTCCCATCCAATGAGTCATCGTGTGCGGCCATCATAGCTTGCTGCATGGCCATGGTGGCATTGTCTGAGGACAGGGACTGCAGGTTGTCCAAGCTGATGGAACCTACGCGAGAGAAGGTGGCAAGGGTCAGGCCCAGGAACCTCAGTGTTGGATAGAGTGGCAGGGACTGGCTCATGGAGTGGTCGACAAGTCCCAGATGTGAAGTTCCCCATCCACGCGTTTCTCAGCCACTCCCTGCCCCTTCCCAAGCAGCGGCGCTCCTCGTCACCATTCACTGAGCATCTTCAATATTACATTAAATACTTTGACTTTCTAACAATTCTGTTTGGTAGGTGTTATCATCCCAGTTCTAAAGAGGAGGAAACTGAGTCTCAAGATGGTTAACTCATTAGCTCAAGGTGACAGCCAGGCATGATGAAGTCGGGATTCTCCCCTTGGTCCCTCTAGCTCAAAATCTGGGTATTTCCGGGACACCTGACATGGCAGTTGCCCAGCACGGAGGACCCTGAACGCAACCGTAGAGTGGCACGTGAAGGTATGTACGTGCACATGCACGCCTCCACCCCACCTCCCTGCAGAGCTGTCGTCACGTGCCAAGCTATAAAACGTCTGGCTCATTGAATTATTCATTGTTCACCAGACGACCGGCAATTAGAAAAGTGTATATGGAGGGTGTGATGGAGAAGCTGGGAAAACAAAGCTCTTCCTGGCCTCCGTTCACAAGCCAGCTGCCTGCTTTGATATTTATAGATGGCCCTGGCTCCTGGGGAGCCATGCAGACACTCATGGGCGCTATGCAACTTCGGGTGGGTGTGGGAGTGAGGAGGGGGCTCTGCTGAGCAGCCACTGACTCAGATGACCATGGACGCCCACTTGTCTTTGTGAGGTTGCTTTTGGCTTGTGAAAATATATGCAAAAACATCCCCTTCTTTCAGGCCTGTGCATCTCCTTTGATGGAGATCACTATTGTGACCGAGTTGCCACTGTCACAGCCCTTGTGTCTTTGCAGAGCCTGTCTGGAGGTCCGCCCACCAGCCCCAGGCTAGAGTCCACCCACCCCCAGTTCTTACCATCCGGGTTTGTCCCCGGGGCGCCACCCTGCTGTTGCAGCACCCCTGCAGCAATGGAGTTGGGCCAGAATCTTTGGGTGGGCCGGTGCTGTGACTTGATCTTCTTGGCTTTAGGGGCAGGGTCTGGGTTGCTGGCATCAAGCATGGGCTGCAGGATGCGCCTCCGGGCATTAATGAACCTGCCCGGGGGTAAAGGTGGTAGAGATCTGGTTAATCACCCCACCTGGCATTGCGGGGTGTGTGTGTGTGCGCGTGCACGAATGTGTGCAGGGAGTGAGAGCCACTTCCAGATTCTCAGCAGCTGATCCACTGTACAGAGCAGACTGGGGGCTCATCTAGCTAGGGTGTGAAAGCCTAGCTGGGAGAAGAGCCCTGGGCACTGCCGGGCTCATGGAATCACCTGGAGCTTGGTAACCACAAAGGAGCCTGGTAATCACCTGGAACTTGGTAACCCAACCAGCACTGGGAGGGACGCGTGAGGAGCGTCAGAAATCTCCATTCAGGACTCGTCAGGATTGAACAGAGGAAGTAGGGGTCCCCTTAGAAACACTAAACTCTAACTTCTCTTCAGGGCCCAGGGCTCAGATCAGGGCCCCAAATCTTGGGTCTACCCCCACCCAACCAGACCTTGCTCTCTGAGATTTCTGTGGCAGCCCAGCCAGACACAGAGAGGGGGAAACAGATGCCTGTGAAGTCAGAACAGCCAACCCTCCCTCCTCCTTCCCACCCAGCTTTGCTGAATGTTGTAGTTTTTCAGGTCACAGAGGTGGTGGGTAGACCAGATGACCACTGGCGGCTGCTCCAGACCTTGGATGCCTGTATTCCTGTGTGTGTCTGCAGTGCAGGCGGGGCTGGGCTTTCTGTTCGGCCAGAAGCTTCCAGTGATGTTCCTGACACAATCTCCCAGCAGAGGGCGCTGAGAAGCTGCAGATGAAGCTCGAGGCAGTTGGGCTGATTCTAGCCTTCTGCTTCTAGCCCAAAGGGGAGGATTGCTGTGGTAGCTGGGCTGGGCTGAGCTGTCTCTTTTCCCTGCTATGCATTCCCTTGCCAAGCAAGTGGCCCCCAGATCTGAGAGCCTTTGGGCGGGTGATAACTCACCAGTTATTTACTTGCAGGAGGGTGAGGTTTGTCTGGGCTGCGATCTGCCTCTTCTCATCCTCCGTGGGGTAGGGGTGCTGAAATGAGAGGTGAAGGGCTAATGCGGGGTGGGCACATGGTGGCCTGGTCCCCCTAGAGACCATGCCTATGTCACAGGCGCTATCCTGGTCCAGGCAGCCCAGTGGTTTGGGAGACTAAACTGGGGAAAGTGCAATGTTTGTTTCCCAAAAGCAATGGAACTAGGGCTTGGGGAGGCTGTCCCATGTCTGTGGCTACACAGTCAGGACCACTGGGCCCTCAGCGCAGCCCCCCAAGACGGGGGACCAAACTGGTTTCCCAAGAGTCAGTATGGTTCAATATTGATAGCTTCCAGGCACTTTCACATCCTGACTTGGTCCTCACAGCCAACCCCCAGCAGGCAGGTCAAGCATTATTAGTATTAGGTTGAGGATGGCCTCAAAAGCCCATAGGACTATCAAGGTGGTAAATGGGGGTATCTGAACCAATTCAATTTAAATTCACTGAAATTTACTATCTCCTCTGTGCCCAGATTTATGCAGGCCTCCCAGGAGACAGAAGATAAATACGATGGTAACTCCTAGTTGTAGAATATTCGGTAACCTGGGAAAGGTTGTCATGCACTTAATCTCACTTAACAAAGCACATGGCTGAGTTGCATAAGGTAGGCAGGTTAAGTATTGTTATTCCCACTTTGTAGCTGAAGAAACTGAGTAACTTCTCCAATGTTCCCCCCGGGGTGGGGGGAGCGGGTGGGTGGCACCAGCTTGGAACTCAGTTCTTTCCATTTTGGTCCGGTCTCCCTCCCCTTACTTCATGCTGCCCCTTTGTAAGACTGAGTCTGTGTCTTTGTGGGGGTGAGTGAGGAAGTGGCATCCCAAGGCACTGCGGTCCCTGCACTGATGACATGCTTGTCTTCCGCTCTTAGGCTGTGCTTCATGAGGGCAGAGACCATGTCTTATTAATTCGTCTTATTAATGTATCCCCAGTGCCTTCCACATGCAAATGACATGCAAATGACTCCCAAGCGAAAGAAAGCAGAAACAAAGCAAAGGTTGGGTGGTTTGGGTAATGGGCCCTATAGAAGGTTAGAAGGAGAAACCGGTTGGCCAGAGCGTTGGGAAGGCCGTATAGGTCACATTAAGAATGGGACAGTTTTGGGTGGTGGTGGAATAGGGGTCCTTGTGGGTCCTGCTGGGTGGTGAGCCACACGGTGACTGGGTCTCTGCGTCTTTGTGTCTTCCCCAGGTCCCCACACCACACCTTGTACCCAGTAGGGATGCGGTAAAGATGTGATGAGTGTCGGGGTGGGTGGCAGCCTTCCCTGAAGCGAGGGGAGATCTGAGGGCTCTTAGGGCAGAGGGCCAAGCTGTCCAGTCTCCTCCCACCAGGGCCATTCCTTACGACTAAGGTGGCATTACACAGAGCTGCTCGGGATTTCCGAAGTCCCAGAGGCTGGGCCTCAGATTCTGCTCCGTCATGACATGTCCCTTAGCCCTACGTCGTAAAGTCATCTAATGATTGAGTGAAATTGTCCTCGTAACGCGCTCACGAGGAGGTGGCTCTTTCTACTGTTACTATGGGATGATGTGTGCAAGGGGCTTAAGGCTGTCTGAGGAACGAGCACGGGAGCAGCAGCCTCGGAAGTGCTCTCGTTGTCAGCGACGAAGGCAAGCAGCCTCTGCAGCTGGCCCCGGCACCCCCGGCCCGAAGGAGTCGGGGTCACGTGTTGTTGTAATTCACACCTCCGACCCTGACCGCCATGCCAGGGCGGCTGGGCCTTGTGAGTCATACAATATTAAGATTCTAACAGGCAGGAAAACACATCGTGTCCCAGGAGCCGATCTCATCCTAACTGGGAAGGAACAGAGGAAGGCTGGGAGGCGAGACGGCCGGCCCCAGGGGGCAGAGAAGCAGGGGCTCTCTGCTTCGGACACCTTCTGGGGTAGGAGGTGGGCCCAAGTCCTGTTTTCCTTTCCATGGAGTTCCAGTTTCCCTACTCTTGAGAAGGAGCCAAGCAGCCCCCTGCCCATGGCCACTTGGTCTGAGAACACAGCAAAAATACGGCAACGTTCTGGCCTTCCCGGCCCTTCTGTGCCTTCTTGTCCTTGCACCTGCTGTTCCCGCCGCTGCAGCGCTCTTTCCCCGACTTTTCCACAGTGTATGTTTCTGGGCTTCTGGGCAGACCCGTCACAGAGCAAATCCCCTGTGAGGCATTTCCTGACTTCCTGCGGCGGAGTACCTTGCGGCCGTGTTTGAATAACGGCATTCGGCCCGCTGGATGGTAACAGGTCTCCCTACGAGACTGGGGAGCTGCTCTCAGACAGGAACCCGGTCTTAGCAGACCTTGGCTCTCCAGTGTCCAGCCCAGGCTGAGTAGATGTTCGGTGTGTGTGTATGGAACGTGTGAAGGAACCGACACAGGAGGGAGACAGCCGCCTTGTTTCCCCGAGCAGAGCCTGTGGCTCATCGGCCCGCAGGTGAGGGGAAGCTGCCACCTCCTGGCTGCCGGGGAGTGAAAGATTCGTGGCTGGAGCAGCTCACCGCTTAGAGGCAAAGGCTACAGACAAAGGGGGAAGAAAGCCTCTATTAAGGGGCAGTGTGTTTATTCCCCTTGGGGGGCAAGAGAAGGGTGGGCCCAACTGGTCAGGGAGGACTTCCTGAGAGAGGTGGCACTTCAGCGAGCCTTTGAAGAATGGCCAAGTTGTCCCAGCAAAGGCGGGGATGGGCCTTCCAGGCAGGAGCCTTGCACCCAGACTTACAGGGAAGCCAGCCAGATGCAAGTCTCGTCCACTCTTAAAGACCCCCGGGGAGGGAAATCCTTCAGCCTCCCATGGAGGGAGAGGGTGTGCTCTAAGGAGGCTCTTGGTGCAGGCCTCCATTCTGAGTGGATGTCGTAAATCCAGAGGTTAACGTGCTCCCATTGGATGGAGAGGGTGGGAGGCAGTGTCACGGAAACCGGCTGGTTGTCCTCTTACGGAGAGAGATATAAACCTCTTATCCTCTGACTGTGCAAAGGCCACCACCAACCCCGCCTGGAACCGGCATCTCAGGAGGCACGTGGTGGAGGCTATGGGGTGAGTGGCAGCTCTGGCCCGGCTCCGGGGACAGGTGTGTCGGCCAGAACATTCCTGGCTTCACATCTGAGTGCTCATAGGAGCAGTCCAGCTTGTACACGCCTAGACCAGATGATTCCTGAGGACAGAGTCAAAATAGTCCTGGCCCCTGGACAGACCTTGATTTGCTCAGTGCTACTTTTAGCACAATTGGAAAGGCTCCTGGCCAAGGACGGGAAGAGGAATCAAGTGAGAGCGTGGTAAGCCATCAAGCCATAGTAGCTACTCTCTGGTCACTATCTGGAAGAACTCCTTTGGGGGTGGGAGGGAAGCAGGCAGCAGCTTTCTGGAAGCAGATAATCCTTGCAGAAAAAGAGATACAGAATGGACCAGAGAATGACAGATCCTTCTCGGCGGGGGGGGGGAGGCGGACATGGAGCCTCACGTGACTATAGGCAGAGCTGCCTGGTGGTCAAGAACACGGCCTCTGGAAAGGTCGAGTCACTTACCGGCTCTGTGAGCTTGGCGATTTGTTGCTTACTCTCCCGTCCTTAGTTTCCTTGGCTTAAAATGGAAATAACAGAATGGCACGTAGCTCTTGGCCTTGGGGGCTGATTTAATGAGATAATGCAGGTAAAGTGTGTGTGCCTCACGGACTGACTTTGAACAACATAGCGCAGCTCCCAGACGTCCCATAGCCAACCGCGCAGTCTCCAGAGAAGGGAACTGCAGCGTTTACCTGCAGGAGGTGTTTCGTGGTGGCCCAGCTGCCATCAGGAAGTTCCTCCAAAATCTGGCCTAAACTCTTTGCCACCTCTTTCTGACATCTTGACATGAGCCTCCTAACACAGGTCTCCCCTGCCCTGAATTGAAGCTGAAGGCATCTTTCAGTTGAAGGGTGAGTTCCACCTGGGGTGCTGGGTCTGGAAAAAGTGTGGCCAGGGTCGGTTCCTGGGTCCCCGGCCACTTCCTTCACCCCGAGCCCACTCCGAGACTGTCCTTCCTCCTCCTGGTGCAGGCAGAAAAGCATGAGGCCGGCCAGTCACTGAGGGGTGGAGCGCGGGAGAAGGAGCGGCCTGCTGGTGTCTGTGGCCTTGTGCTGCCAGTGAAGCCGGGCTTGGAGCCAGCTTTCCTTCCCCTTCCTTTCCTTCCGCCCTCCACCCGAGACCAAGCACGGCACTGGCGTCAACGACAGCCCTCTTCCCTTCTTGCTCCTGCCCAACTGTGGGCACGCGCCCTGCGGCAGGCCCAACTCTGTGGGCCTGGCCTTGCTCTAAACAGTGTCAGATGCCAACCCCACGGGGGCAGTCGGCATGGTAAGGGGCTCTGAAACAATCACATTTCATCACATCTGAGGTGCCATTGATGGCAGGGTGCACCCAGATTTCACAGATGCTAAGTGGGGAAAAAACGAGCCTTTTAGGGTGGAGAGAAGCCCAGTGAGCCACCAGAGGGACTCCTCTTTCTTCCTCTGATGTACCATGTGCAGACCTTCCATTCTTTTATCTCTCCTCTTTACTCCCCTCCCTCTTATAATTGTACTCGCACAGATAGGTCCAAAGAACTAAAATGTATAGCTTTACCTATTATGGGACCACCATCCAGGTCGAAAAACAGGATAGTACCAGCATGCAAAAGCCCCCTTGTGCCCTTTCCCAAACACTACCCTCAAAGATGTCTTCCCCAAAGATAACCTGGTTTTTACAGTAATTACTTTCTTGCTCCTCTTTCTTTCTTTTTTTTTTTTTAAGATTTTATTTATTTATTTGACAGAGAGAGACAGTCAGAGAGGGAACACAAGCAGGGGGAGTGGGAGAGGAAGAAGCAGGCTCCCAGCAGAGGAGCCCAATGTGGGGCTCGATCCCATAACACCGGGATCACGCCCTGAGCCGAAGGCAGACGCTTAACGACTGAGCCACCCAGGTGCCCCCTACTTTCTTGCTTCTCTTTATAGTTTTCCTATCTATGTTACATCCTTAAACATTATAGTTTACTTTTGCCTGGTGTTTGGACCCTATATAAACGGAATCCACTGGCGTGCAGGATCTCACTCCACGGCACAGGTGTGAGACTCATCTGCAGTTGTTCACTGTTACTGTAGCTATTCATTTTCATTGCTGTATAGTTTTCCCTTAGAAAAAAACTGCCACCTTCCCATTCTTCACCCTCCTGCAATCTTGGAACTATTCTCCCTCCCTCTGGTTTCTATTTCAATCCATTCGTCATGCTGCAGCAAGCAAGACTGGTCATGCCTAACCTGCCCCCCCCCCGCCCCGTGCCTCATTCCTGCTGGGACACCTCTCCTATGAGCCTGAGCGCTTACCCTACCCAGGGTTCCATGTGCTACACAGATGCTTTGTTTAGTTGTCTGTCACCCCAACCAGACACGCTATCTGTTTTTGAGGAAAGGGACCCCCATCTTTCTTTCCACCCCCACCTCATCAGTGCCAAGGAAAATGCCCGACACATGGTAAGCATTCAGTATGTATTCGTGGAATGGATGATCATAGGAACCTAAGGGGTAACTGGTGGTTGTCACCATTCCCTGTGAGCCTTTACAAGGGAAGATGAGTGGGAGATGGTGGGGAGCATCAGTGAGTCAGAATCCCTGGGAATTCTTCCTAGAATCAGGCTGCCCTATTTACTACAAGGGCCATTCCTGCAAGTGATTGTTCCATGCATGTTTGTGGGGAGGAGATTGGGGTACTTAGGGTCTATGGAAGCACACAGGTCAGCTTTCTAGAGGGTTTTCGGGGCAGCACAGTAAGAAGTGGGTAAGAACAGGGGCGCCTGGGTGGCTCAATCATTAAGTGTCTGCCTTCGGCTCAGGGCGTGATCCTGGAGTTCTGGGATTGAGCCCCACATCGGGCTCCTCCGCTGGGAGCCTGCTTCTTCCTCTCCCGCTCCCCCTGCTTGTGTTCCCTCTCTCGCTGGCTATCTTTCTCTCTGTCAAATAAATAAATAAATAAAATCTTAAAAAAAAAAAAAAGAAGTGGGTAAGAACATGAACTCTAGAGCCATGCTGTCTGGCTTTGAATACTGGTCTCTCGCCAGCTCAAGACCTTGAGCTTGTTCTTTGGGTTTGTCTTCTGTAAAATGGGGAAAATAATTCCATCTACCCCGAGGTGGTAATAAGGATTCAGTGAGTTAATATCTGAAAGGTGCTTAGAATGGTGCCTGGCGCTCTGTGAGTGTTTGTTAAATAAATAAATAAATGACAAATAAAATAAATCTGCTGCTTGGCACATGTCGCTCCCTCTCTTTGAAAGCCACAGGTGGTTCTTCTGACAGATGGCGAGAGCCCCTGCAGCTCCTTCCGCCCGTGGAGAGATGCGCTTCCTCTTTCCAATGGTTTTATTTCCTGGATTCCGGGACTGCTCCAGCCCCTGTGCACATATGATGGGGTGCTTTCCCCTAGCCTGGGTCTCAGGCTTCCTGGGGGTGGGGGATGCTGTGAAGCTGTAAGTCTCCACTGGCCATTTTTCGGGTGGCACCTTTGAGAGCTGCAGGCCCCCGTGGAGTGTCCTGGGGCTCAGGGCAAGCGAGTGGGCTCCCACACCCCCTGTCTTCCCAGATCAGCTCCATCCAACCCTGCAGCCGACCAGCCAGTTGTCAACAAGGCCCTGTCTTTGATGGGGACCCCCAGTCTCGCCTCCTTCCCTGGGACTCAGTGCTGCTGAAGCCACCTGGGACCGTGGCTTCCATCGCTCTCCGTCTGTCCTGGGGAGTTGCGGGCCACCTCCAGGGGTCTGTTCTCTCTTTGTCCCTACAGTGAAGGGTGGGTGGGAGAACGCAGGTTCACATCACAGGCAGGAATCCAAGACCTCATGCTTCTCTGGCACGGAAAGATGAATGCAGCCAGGCCATGGTCAGCCTGACTTCCAGATCCCGGTGCACCGTCGCCTGAAGCTCTGCCGGTATAGACGCCCGAGCAGCGGGGGACAGACAGCTGTTGTGGCCCGACAAGGAGCTGCACAGTTCCCCAGGCTCCAGGGCGGCGAGGAAGGGGAGAGGAGGATTTCTAGGAGGAGGGGTCCGTCTCTTTGGTCAGCGACAATCACAGGCCAGACAGGGGCACTGATGGTCAATCGGGAGGGAGTTCTCATCCTTCTCTTCTGACTCCATCCTAAATCCTAGCCGCCCTGCCAGGCCTCGTCCAGCTCGCAGCTCCTCCACGAAACCCTCACTTTGTGTGTCAGCATCCCGCGCAGGGCGTGTTAAAAGCAACATCTCAATCATGCCCAGAGCCCTGGAAGTCCCCGAGGCCAGCTCTCCCAGTGGGCAGGCGTCCTTGACACCGATGCTTTCAGTGATGCCCCCAAACAAGGTACAGGGGCGCAGAGACAGTGCTGGGGCGGCTTGATGGGGTCTGGGCCAGCAGGAGTCCCCCAGCTGGTCCCCCGCTGTAAGCAGAGTGGTTGGTTTCCTATCATTTTCTGTGCGCGCCATCCTGAAGAAGGCGAGGAAGTGCGGCTCTGCGGTGCCAACGTTCAGAGTGGCAGCCCTTCGCTCTGATGGTTGGGAGGGTCTTTCTACCGAACTCAAGGCTTCCCCCTACTCCTCCAGCCAGAGAGCCTAGACTGTCGTCCGGAGTCACACAGAAGCCTACAGCACTACCTCGCACTTCAGAGCAAGAGTCACAACCACTCACTGGATGCCTACGGTTTTTGGCTAACTTTGAATCCTTACAATATTCACGGAGTACTCTGTCCAAGTACCTGACATGTGTTCTCATCGAGTTTCCCAGGCACCTATGCAACAGGCATCATTATTCACATTTTACGCATGAGGAAACCGAGCCCAGAGGGGTTAAAGAACTGGCTCCAGGTTATCCGAGCAGCGAGTGGCAGAGCCGAGACTCACGCCCCCTGTATCTTTAACCGCGTCCGCTCCACCTCTGGGCTAGACCATCTGTCAGGCACTGCGCTTTTTAACATATTGATCATCTTCGCCACAGGTGGGTACCATCATCTCTACTTCATGAAGAGGAAATTAACATCAGAGATGCTAGTTGACCCGTTCAAGGTCACGTAGCAAGTAGAAAAATGGAGCTGGGATCAATCTCAGGTCTGTCTGCCTCCAAAACACTTGCTCCTTATACTATACCATGCTGGCCCTAGAGGAACAGATCTTTTCTATGGACCGAACATCCCCAGTCCCCTTAACCATTCATCATATGACATGTTTCCCGTTAAGAGTCATTTGATCAGCACTTCCCCACCCTGGCTGCTCTTCTCTGGATACAACTTGTCAAAGGAGGTCTTGAAATGTGATGTTCAGTCCCGGACACACTAATCTGGGTGCGTCTGACCAGCACAGATGGCCCAACTCCTCTCACCTATTTTGCTTCCTCCATTCTTGGACTCCTTGAGTGTGTGCGTGCATGCTAGCACTTGATTATATCGTCGGTTGACCACTCATGGTTTACGCGTATAATTCATTTCCCCAATTAAATTATCGGTCCCTCGAGTGCTGGAATCATGTCTCATACCTGAAACTCAGGTGTTAGTGGATAGATATGATATTTGGAACTTAGGTCACATTTTCCCATAGAAACAAGTTATTTCTTTAATAGCTAGCTTTCCAGGCTAGCCCCCAAAGGCTGATTTAGTTAAAGGTCTGTGTCCTGGTGAAAAGGAGCCCATAGGACTCAGGGACAAACAACAGATCTTGCTCTAATTTCCTAATGAGGAAATTCTGAGATGGGTGAGCACAGACTTCATTCTCTTGCCTTTTCCTGGACCCTGCTGGCACTTCTCAGCACCTGTTCTCAAAGCCCCAGGGCTGCCATGTGACCTTGCAGTCAGCCATCCGAATCTGAGGCCTCTGGCTGCGAGGACTTCAGGGTCAAATCTCCTGAAACTATATTCGCGATGATGTAGATACAACTTTCATCAGATTCTCAGAAGGTCAGGGGCCTTGAAGACGTGAAGAAGAATTACTAGAACCCTTCCCCCCAGCACCCCATTCTGGTTTGGCTCCTCAAATGCTGTGTTAAACATATTCTAATCTTCATTTGCTACCAACAAGCACTGGCCCTCTTCCCATGAAGCTGATCTTAGCTGAGTGAGAATAAGAAAGTAAGCTTGGAACTCATTCATACTGAGCTGTGAGTGAATGATGGCATCCTGGCCTCTCCGTTGGCATCTGTTATGACAGGCATTGGGTCCTTTTAAGTGGATCTCTGATGAGTGGAATTTCAGATCGTGTGACAAAGTTAAAGGAAAAAGTAGCAGACAAGATATTCTGGAACAAAAATGGTCCCTCTAAGTCTCTCTGAGCTGTTTTTTTGCTTTTCTAGTGTTCTTACTTTTCCCCACAGAGTCCCTAGAAGTGTCAAGATTTCTCTCAGCTTTTTCTGAGACAGGGCAGATGATGGGGAGTCCCGGAGTGAGACGGGAGGCATTTGCAATAGTAGCTGTGTCTGGATCGGAACGAAGTACTTTCACACTCGTCTTATTCCATCCTCACAACAATCCTATGAGCTGGATATCGAGATTCCCATTTCAGAGCAGAGGAGCCTGAGCCCTGATGAGGTCAGGCAACTTGCCTCAGGTTGCCTGGCTAGGTGAGAAGGGGCGAGACACCCAAATCCAGAGCTTGCCTCCCTGTACCGCACCGTTCCGTAGACCACACTCTTCTGTTTGTAAGAGACATCAGTGCTTGTAAGAGAGCTGGAGACGGGTCCCGTAAGTGGGTCTCTGACGGGGATAGATGGGTACGTCCTTGGGGCTTAATCCAATGCTAGGCACAGGGAAGGCGGCAAGACACACAAAGCATGTTTGGCGAGTCACCGAGGATCACACCGAGGCACAGAGGCAACCAGCTGGATTTCACGTCCACACCCCCTCCTTGGCCGGGAGCCCACGGGCAGGGCACGCGCTGTACCCGGGTGTGCGGCAGCCTGTGTCCCCCAGCGGGGAGAAGCCCAGCATGCGAGGCTGCGGTGCTGTGGGCGAGAAGAGCTGGGAGTCTGACAAAGACTTGCTAAGACCAGGACAGGCTCAGGTCTTATGCAGTGCAGGAATGTTCACAGGAGCTTACTCAGAAGCCGAGAGGTGAAAACAACCCAAACGTGCGTGAGCTGACGAGCGGATCCACAGAATGTGGTCTGTCCGTCTGCCATGAAACAGAGGGAAGCTCGGATGTGGTATGGTACGGGTGGCCCTCGGGAGCCTGTGCTAAGTGAGAGAAGCCGCTCACAGAAGACTGTGTGATACGTTCCATTCGTGTGAAAGATCCGAAATCGGCAAATCCACAGAGACCCAAAGTCCATTACTGGTTTCTAGGTGCGGGGCAGCGATAGCTGCGGGGTAGTGAATTTCTGCCAGTGATGAAAACATTCTGGAATTTGACAGTGGGGATGTCTGCACAACTCTAAAAACACTACCAAATCTCTGATATTAGGTACGAAGGGTGGATGGTGGTATGCGAATTATATTTCAGTTCAAAAAAAGTCATAGAGAGAAGGTCCCCGGTGCACTTTGTGCACTCAGCTTTTGTGACAGCCGCAGGGTTCATATGAGGGCCCTGGAGCCAGGCCCTCAGCTGCGCGTGGCCGGGTGGGAGAGCAGCCACCTCGCACACAGGGTGGGGCGGGGTGGCAACGAGCAGGGTACAACTGTGGCGCTGGCCGGATGCCACCCCGGCACTGCGGATGTGAGGGATGGAGAAGGGAGAGGGAAGCGAGGGACGGTGAGGTGGCCTCACTGTATCTGAAAACGAGGGCTGGCATATAGCTCTCCTGCCCCCCTCCCAGGACAGGGCTCTGTGTCTCCACGGAGAGTCTGCGCTGACCGCAGCCGCCGAGAGCCGCGGGTCCCCTTTGCTTCACCTAGACTTTGCATGGGAGCCAAGAGCTGCTCTGGTTTCTTGGGCCAGTGCAGGGGCATTGTAGCCTAGTGGGTGAGGAACTAGAGCCCCGAGGCGCCACAGACCTGGGTTCAAATTCTGTGAGATGTTGGGGACTGTTCCCTTCCTTGAGCCTAGTTTTGTTACTGGTAAAAACGAGGATAATAGTGTTACCCAGCTCTGTGCTGGCCAGCGGATTACATGAGATGATGCCCGAAGATTTTCAGCATGAATCTGGCCTGCCGCAGAGGCTACTGCAGTGGCTCCTCTGATGTCAGGCAGGGTCTGCGGGGGCTTGGTTTCTTCTCTCGGATCTCCCCACATGCAGAGAATATTCTATAATGTTCCTCCTGTGCTTTGGTGGCAGCAGCACAGAGAACAGCCATATTTTGGGTGGAAATGAGCAGAATGACCAGGCCAGGGCCAGGGGCGCTGGGGTCTGGAGCAGAGGGGTGGGGGCAGAAGCCAGGCAGGAAGAGCAGCCCTCTCCCTCCATCCTCTGTGGAGAGGACCCTCTGCCGGGTTTCTCCCCCAGCCTGGGTTTGCCGTGGAGTGATCGCTTCCAGCAGGAGTTTGGCCTCTTTCAGCCAAAATGCAATAGCAAGAAAATATCACGGGATTCTTCAGGGACCCAATCGCAAGCAGCTAATGGATGAAACCTTCCCAATCTTACTGCAGTCTCACAGCCAAAAGGCTCTGGGGTTTAAGTCCCATCTCAGGAGCGTTCTGTCATCGGAATCTATCTCTCTAGCTGCTAACGCCACACAACAGTGGAAATGACAAGAAGCCTTAGACACAGGACAAAAAGAATCCAAGAATACTAACTTCTCCCCGAGGGAAAGAAGACAACAGGAAAAGCTAGCATTTACTACAGAAGTTTGAATAAACAACCTCTACTAACCGAGATCGTAGATGTACAATGCTCTCCGTTTCTTCCGCAAACCACGGCCACTGCCGTTCACGTCGTCCCAGATGCTCGAGATGAATAGGCTACTGTGTAGAATGTTCATTAGACCATTTATCTGCTTATCAG
Source organism: Ursus americanus (assembly GCF_024610735.1). Classification (NCBI taxonomy): domain Eukaryota; kingdom Metazoa; phylum Chordata; class Mammalia; order Carnivora; family Ursidae; genus Ursus; species Ursus americanus. The sequence goes on from NC_142142.1 coordinate 43,833,129, forward strand.
GAAGTCGGCAGTGTGTGTATCCAGACTGGTTTATGCCAATTACGTGCGTTAGTGTAATCATGTCATTTCACTATTCTGTCAACCAGTAAAATGTAAGCACAACAAGAAAGTTATTCTGGCTAAGAAAACTAGGTGGAATGCTTTGGAAAGACTCGAGCCTCTGATTTCCTTAAAACCGCCCTGTCGTGAGGATCCGTGAGACAAATGTAAAAGGCTGGGATACGTAACAAAAATCTAGAAAGATCCCACAGCCAGATTACTTCCCAGACATCAAAGTTCTTATCCTATGTTAAATAAAGATGGAATTTATAGAAGTTCTATTATAGGAGAGGTTTGTGCAAGTAAAAGGACATCCTCTCATCAGAAAAAGATCTTGGCCCTATATCAAGACATTAGCAAATCAATATATATGTGTATCTTCTAAATTAAAATAAAATGTATCTTTTTAATGGCTGTTCCTTTCTTCGGCCAACTTTTCCAATTAACCAATCAACACGTGGGTTGTCCCCACTATACTGGATACGATAGGAGAACATCTGCTGGATATTGAAATCTGTCCTTTTTCATACATTTTCTACCCTTTTCTCCTAAAACTTAGCTCCTTGATGCCCATACGGCATTACTGCAGAGTTAGATTTCTCAAGAACTACAGTCTCAAGAGTTGTTCCTCAAAGACACAGTGAAAGCAAGGGGCGGGGGGCTTTGAGTAAGCAAATATGTCTGGGGAAAGCTTCTAACCATGCCCCCTCTTAGGAATTCACAACGCCGCTAGTACACTAAGAATCACGAACTGAGCTAAACTTTTTATAACCCAGATTTTCCCCAACTCCTTTACTCTGTCTTGGGAGTAACACCTATAGCATCCTATAAAGGGCCCACGTAAGAGGTATAACGTATGATCCCTGTTCTGGAGCAATTTACAATTGAGTCAGAGGTACGAGACATGTACGTTTAACACACACATATATACACAGAACAGGTGAGGGACAGTATTTGCCAATATATTTTTAAGGTCAAATGATGGTAAAAGTCAGTAGGTGTTTTGGATCAGAACAACAGATCAGGCATCCACCTCTAATTTTCACACATTGCGGGCCTTAGTCTCAAAAGCTTGCTCTTAGTCCACGGTTCTAGAAAGCTCAAAGAGGACTCACATTTCTTAAACGTGCCTATGTACCAGGCTTGGCTCTTTATACCTGTTATCTCATTTAATTTTTATCAGTGTGGGAAATGGGTATTATCTTTTTTCAAATAAATTGACTCGGAGAGATTGCTCAGCTGGTGGTGGGCCTCACTTCGTACCCCTGTCTGTCTGGCTTCGAAGTCTGTCTGCTTTTCATTGTGCCCTTGTTTATAGCCTCTCCTGAGCTGGGGTTTGGGGCGCCTGTGCGCCCACCGATATCTGGGTAGCCAGACTGATCCCCGGCCCAGTGTGGGCCCGCAGAGGACAGCTGTGCCAGGCTGTGTCCCGAGAGCCTGGACTTCTCCCCATCCCCGTCCTTTTCCAGTCCAGAAGTTCTGAGTTGTGACTTTGTTTTAAAGGCCTGGGTTCACTCCCTTGTCCTCTCCTGATGGCTGCTGTGAGGAAGGCATGAAGTGGGGGAGGACTTTGCCGATGTTAAGTGCTTTATTAATAGTATCCGCACTGAGTGCACTCTGAGCTGGAGAGGGTCCAGGGTGGGAGGGTGTGGGCGGAAAGTCTTACTCATGCTTTTCAGCAAGCCCTCTCCATGGTTCCTGGTCCCTTTTGTAGAGCTGATCTGGGTCCTTCCTTCTCTTCTACTTTGTGCTCAGCGACTCCCCTCCTCTCTTCTCCACCTCTACCTTCCTCTGCCATCCCCGGTCCGGGGGGCGGTGGCCATGGAGTGGAAAGAAACGACCCAAAGCTATAGAGGGGTGCTCAGCAGGAATGGGGGAAGAGGGCAGCCTGTGAACTGAAGTCCAAGGTCAGAGGGGAGACAGAGCCAGGAGGGGCTGATAGGATGACCCTCTAGTCTCAGGCTCAGACTTACGTCAGGGGCGAGATGCAAATGGAGAGTGGCAGGGAGCTGAGGCAGGAGCCCTGGCACGGGTGAGGGGGGTCAGTGCGGGGTACTGGCCTGGGCGCCCAGGCTCGTGGGTGGGGGAGTTGGTCTGGCAGCCTCCTCTCCCTCCTAGCCTTTTCTCCCCCTCAGAAGTGAGGCTGTGGGCGTGTTCACACCAGTCGTCAAAAATGCATGGGGTCGGGGAGGTGGGGCAGGAAGGACAGGGTACTAACATTTATTAAGCAGCTAGTGTGCAGGGTCTTAGCAATCACTGCACTGCTTCCTGTAGTCTTCACAAGAGGCGAGTGCGGCCACGTTACAGAGACAGAGGTAAAGTCTAGATCTGAGCTCTGGTTTGGCCCCCTCAGGAGCCCATGAGCTTTCTACCACACCCGCAGGCCACAGTTACACATCATCGCACCGCGGTGTGTGTAGCCAGCTCGGCGGGGGGGTGGGAGGGATGGGGAGTAGCGGTGGGAGAGGAGCGGTTGCCCCCATCTTGGGTGTGATGGGCCAGTGCACAGAAACAGATCCTTCCCTAGGGAGCCCCTCTTCCCACGAGTGGGGCTGGGAGTACAGCATGGACAGCGGGCTCCCAGGGCCCCTGCGGCTCTCTGACGGTGTGGAAAACCAGAATAGGCAGAAGTCTGGGCATCCCTGCCCCCATCTTCAGCCACCGAGTCAGAGCTGCTCCCAAGGGCCTGAGGATGGACCCGGCCCTGGCTCCCAGGCTTCCTCACTAGGCTCTTCGAGTCTCTCCAACCTCTTCTCCTCACCTTGACCCTCGGCCCTGCAGCCCCTTCTCTCCAAATTAGGTTCCTCGTTGTTCTGTAGATGGTGCTTTCAAAGTGTGCTTCTTCAGCAAAGCCCTGGGGCGGCCCCAAGACCTTAGAGCTGGGGGGCGGACATGTGGGGGGAGAGGCAGAGCCCCAGCCCCATATCAGTCACCACAGAGCAATTCTTCCCTTTCGCTGAGTGTGCGGGGCCAGTGCTTCCAGGCCTGAGTCCCTAAGATGCCCATATCGGAGAACCACAGCCCGGGCTCGGCTCCACGGCTTCTGGAGGTACTCCCATTTCAAATCAAGGGTGGTTGATTGACCAACTGATTAATTCCCAGGACCCATTTCATTTCTCTCCCCTCTGAAGAAAGAGCTTCCCTCTCTCCTGGTTCTTCCTCACAGGCCAAGACAGTCTTGGTGTTTGCTTGTATCGGTCTATCTTTGTACCACCACGCCAGGCCGAGACCTGGCAGACTGCTGGAAGCCTGCTGGTGCTTCCAGAATCTACCTCCCCCCTCCCTCCCCCCGATGCACACGTGCGTGCACACACACACACCCACCCACACACACACATACACACACACACACACAGCACGCGTGTGCACACGCACCCTTCATGATCGGCCCAGACATGGCCATTGGCCTGCATTTCTTGCTCTAACTCTTGAATGATGCTAGGGGATTATAGTTTTGAATTCATTCCTGACATTCAGCCACAGTCCTGTCTGCAACTGACACCCACACAGCACATAACTGCTATCGTGTTAGTGCACACAGCAGGCTCTTTGTAGACATTACATTTATACCCAAGGCTTTGTCGCCATTTTACGGAAGCGGCCGCAGAGGCCAATGAAGGCGCCAGAGCTGAGCTGCTTATGTGAGGAAGGAGATCTCTCCCCGGGCTGCTCCTCCACACCTGACGGTGGCAGCCACCGCTCCCCAGCACGGTGCCCCGTCTGGCTGCGCTGATCAGAGGGACAGGGAAAAGGGGACACACATCCGCTGCTATCCCAGCCGTGAGGACTTCGGGGAAACAGAAGAGCCCTGGCTGAGAAGCAATGTTTCCTTCCCTGGGAGAAGGGAAGGAGAGCGCAGGGCCGCCTGTAGCAACCACAGTCCTGGCCCACGGAATCTCACCCCGTCCGTGACACACTTGCCCAGGCCTTGGCTCTCTTCAGAATATGTCTGGCCTCATTCCCTCACTCGATATTACACTTCTTGTGGCAGGAGCAAGCACCAGACAGAGCCTCCCACTTTAGGTCCCACTAACGCCTCTCCCCTGCCTTGGCCTCTGGAAGACGAGCTCCTTATCAGAGAGCCTCTCTCTGGGGCCACACCTCTGCAGGTGCGGGGATGACAGCAGAGTCTGGAACCTGGGGCGTTATTCGTACCCCTCGCTGCCACACCACACCCCCAATACACACACACTCACCATGAGATGCTGGAAGAGCCAAGAACGCATTATATTGGTGGCATGCTTGGGCAAGACTCCTCGTTTGTTCTTGGACTTCTTATCCTCATTGTCCAGGAGGGAGGTGAGGTCAAGGTTAACCTTCAGGGCACGTGGAGAAAAAAATCAGCATCAGCAGCCTGGCGGACCAGCAGCCAGGGACCTGTTGCCATAGTGACGGCAGGCTCTTGCTGCCAACCCCCTTTCCCAACTCATTCTTAGGGCCCTGGGGAGGTCACCTTTCCTTTCACTCTGCACCAGCCCCTCAGAGAATGGAAGACAAGGAGAAGGAGAAGAAGGAGGAAGAGGGGTGGAGGAGAAGGGGACAGAGAGGACACAGAGGGAACAGGGACATGCAGAGCGCAGAGGAGAGACAAATTTGCCAGAAACCATCCACTAGTTATTAGCATTTCTAGGTTATTTTATGGTTTGCAAAGCACCTTCCTCCCCATTACCGTGGTTGGCACTCACAGCAGCCCCGGAAGTTGGCAGGACTCTGTGCAGGTGGTGTTAATCCCCCTTCTGTGGATAAGAGCTCTGAGGCTCCGAGAGGTCAGGTGACTTATCCAAGATGACAGAATTAATGTCAGGTCTCAGGCCTGACTTCAGATCTTCTCCCTCCCCCTCCTTGTGTGTGCGCTCTATCCCACTGGGCTACAGAGTGGCCCTGGCTAGGGACCAGGGATAGGACGTGCAGGATCCTTCGACGTAACCCTGAGAGGTAGGGAAATCCCAGGAGTTGATAAAGCCTTTCTGACACCCAGCTTCCGATCTGTAAACTGGGGGCAACAACACCCCTTAGAGGAATAACGAGGATTAAGTGAGTCACTGTGTAAAGGGCCTAGCAGAGAGCAAACAGTGATGGTTGTCCACCCCCCCCCCCGGCCTGTGCACCTGAGTGCACACCTGTGCACGCACACTCACCTGTGTGTTCTGGATCTGGATGGCTCCCTGGGGGATTGCTTGGGTGACCACCTGACCCTGGGAGGTTACCATGGTAACTGGCTGGTATAAGGCTCCACCTGAGGAGACAACCAGTTTTTGGGTCCCCTGCCCTGGGGGTGGGTAGGAGTGAGGGCAAGCAGGATTTCCAATTCATTTGGCACTCCCATGTAAACCCTTTCTTTTAGAGGTACCCAAGCCCCTGTTGGGGGGGGGTGAGATAGGAACGGGGTCCAGAGAATACAGCCTCTGGTGGGAAGTGTTTGGGGGCAGGGACAACAGCTTTACTTGGTCTTTGAGGGACTCATGAGACTTTGACCCAAATTTGTTCGAAAATAATCACAATCAGGTCTCGGTGCTAGCCATCTATAAACTTACAGAACATTTTAGTCAAGAAATTAAGCTGGAAGCCCCTACTTGGCAGGGGGCACTCCTCCCATTTCCTAAGATTGTTTGTAAGGTACCCTGCCCCCACCCCTTGGAATCCCCTTGGGGCCACCCCTTCTCCTCCCAGGAGTGTTCCCGACAATCCCCTGCACCGACCTGACACCACTTGTGAGTTGACGGTTGTCATGGCGATGTTGCCCTGCTGGAGCGCTGAGGCTGGGACCACAATCCCCGGGGGGTTATTGGAGACTCCAGACATGGAACTGGGGGAGTTCTGCAGGAGGTCCTGGCAGTAAGGGGGGCGTGGTTTGTGACAATGTCACTAAGTGCTTAGAAACCACAGTCCCAAACTCTTCCTCTCCTTTTCTCCCTTCCTGCCTTCCCTCCTCCCTTTTTCCTGCTCCTCCAAGGACCCAAATCTGAAAGGCAATTCTCATGGCCTTCTAGAAGCAGTGAATAAGAAAGCTCAATATTAAAAACCAACCAACCAACCAACCAACCAACCAATCAACCAACAATATTTATCCACTTAGCCATTCCATTCTTCTGAAACCTAAGACACAAATCATCTCATAAATCAGTGGTCCCCACTTCGGCTTCACTTTGGAATTTCCAATATTGATGCCTGGGTTCTAACCCCAGAGATTCTAATTCAATTGGTTGGGGGTGTGGCCGGGGCTTTGTTGTTTTACAAACTACCCCAGTGGTACTAACGTGTGGCCAGGGCTAAGACCCAGGCTTTCTCTGCCTAGCACCGTTTCACCCTTCACTCTGAACTGTCTCTAGATGCCTTCCCTGACACCCTCTGCCCCTGGAACCTCACCTCCTCACATACCGATATCTCATTATCTATTACAGCAAGCTCCCCACACAAGCGGCCTCCAACGTTCTGTCTTTGTATCTTGAGCACCTAACTCAGGTGGCCGGCACACGGCAGCTACTAACGTCGTTGATCAATAATAGTAGAGAAAGCAGCTACCCTAGCCTCTTTACAACCTGCCTTCTAAGGGCGTCTCATAGGAGCCTCGACCTCGAGCCACCCCTCGGCACATTTCATCGATTTCTTCCTCTTCCTCGGGCTGCCAACACAAAATGCCACTGCAGACAGAGTCTCCCCTTGGCCCACGCTGTCAACCCACCAGCCTCCGTTTGCCCCAGGAAACAATCCTTGCACTTTGTTTTTGAAGCCTCCAAAGCAGATAAGAAGAGCACTGTTTCCTGGCACTCTGGTCACCTCGTTATTGCCGTGTCACAGCTGGGCAAGGAAGTGCTTGGACCTGATGTTGAGGAACTCCGCATGCCATGCACGCGGGAGGGAGCTTGGTTGCAGCCTTCAAGAAGCAGCAATAAGCCCTCCCTGCCTGGCGGCTGGGCGCTTGCTGGGGGCGGGGAGAATTTGTGAAGGAATTGGGTGGGTGAGAGGTTGGGGTCTCTAGGCAAGAGAGGTGGCCACTGGGGTGCCGTGGGAGGAGCGGTGGGAGACCTGCCTGGGTGTCTGAGCTCCTCCGACCACAGTTTCTCATCTGAAAACAAGGCCTGAACCAGGTAACCCATCTGATGACCATCTAGGCTGACGCTCTCATGCGCACAGCTTGGAGTCATAATGCATGAGCTGTAAGAATTCAGACAGGTAAATAGTCAAGGAAATAGACTACCACTGGGGGAAAAGAAGGCCCCTAGCTTCCTTTCATTTTAGGACTGGCGGAGAAGCTTGGGCTTTCAGCCTCCAAGGAAGGTCTAGAGTTTCTTTGAGCCAAACTCGTGGCCCTCCCACTGAAGACATTCAAGTTTAATACTGAGGCCCACTTTCTGAAGCCTAAAAATTGGAAGAGCCCTTAAAAGCCACATATGCCAACTCCCTGAGCACAGATAAGGAACTGAGGCTTTAGAAACCCAAGTGACTCACCCAAGGCCCCCAGCTGGTTCGCAGCAATGGGACTAGAACACAGCCCTCCTTCATCCACATATACTGAACACCCACCTTGTGCCAAGAGCCGGGCTACAAGGTGCTCCTGGAATCACAGGGGTTCAGTACACAGTTACTGGAGGCAAGGTGAACAGGTGAAACAATCAAACCCCGGAAGCACAGAGGCAGCATGGGCACCAGAGGAAAGACCATGGATTTGGGAATCAGCAAATCCCGGCCCTTCTGGGAGCCTCAGTCTCATTTATAAAATGTGTCTGGCCCAGTGCTGACATCCAGGAGCCCTCAAAGCCTGTTTGCAGCTCTGTGCCCATCTAAGGTCCATCCTGCCCTCGTCCCAACACCCCCGCCAACCATTCTCACAGGAGGTAAACCGATGCTGATGTTATTTGAAGCTGAAACAAAGCTGGAAGGTACATGTAATAGAAGAGGGTGTCCCTCCATGCCTTTCACCCTAAAACTAATGGAAATGACTTTTCAATAATCTCTTGTCTGGAATCATTTATGCCACGGTGCTCCTCATCGGGGAAAGGCATTTGGGAATTTCAAACATAAAAAGTTGCCCCAGACTTTCTTTTTCCCCAAGAAAAGTATCCAGCAAGGTTAGGAAAATACAAGCGAAATCAGTAAAATAAATACAAGATGTGTGCCTTAGGATTCAACCAACACACATTTTTGCTAGCCCGAGGCAGAAGGGTGAGTTATCGCCTACATACTTCATCTGCTTATTCAGCCTGGCTGGGTCTCTGCCCTGTGGTCTTGCTGGCCTCCGTGCCAGGTTCTGGGTTTGGGTAACTAAAGCAATTTATGCATGAGATCAGACTCTTCTCTTTCCTATCCTCTCCTACTCTGGGGTCGTTGGCCGAGACACACCAAGAGGCAGCCAAGTTATATCAGCAAAGGAACAGAGTAGAGACGTTCAGGGGCAGAGACCACCATGGGCAGGGCCAGGGCTGGCCCCATCTTAGCTGGGCAAAAAAGAGGAAAGAAAATGTGGGCATCCCCGAGGTCTGGGAAAATAACATCCATCCCCTGCATTTGTACACACGAGCTGTTTCACACACAGGTCTGAGCCCTGCCGTGTTTTCAAAGACACAGAGTCTCAGGGTCCTTGAATCAGACCCTCTGCAATCTGTATTTATAAAAGCCGCCCTCAGCTGGTCCCCAAGATCAATGGGTCTGAAACTGCCTATTTATGACACACATCGAATATTAGCATTCTTTTACCACGCTATTTCACTTTAGTTTCCCCACTACTATGGGAGAGATGATTCCATTTGCCTGAAGAGGAAGTGAGGTCCAGAGAACCAACGTGACTTCCTAGAGTCACACAGCTGAGCCTCGAACCCAGGTCCTTTGGCTCTGAGCGCAGTGCTGATGCTCGCCTGGAGACATGTGCTTTGGAGTCAAGGCTAGACGTAAGCAGGGTGCCTGGCACATGTAAGCACCCAATAAATCACTTTCCACTTCCTTTGGCTAAAGCCACTCAACGAGGGAGCTGAGTTTGGCACAGCCAGGATTTAAAACCTGTCCTAGAAGGTCCTAGAGCCGCCTGGGTTCTTTACTTAGCAGCAGTGGGGATTCAGCTGGGGCTGCAACCGGACCCACGGTGCTCCCTCCTCACCACGCACCCCCTTCATTCCTGCCTCCTCGCCGAAGACATTCCCGGGCCCAGGCCAAGCCCCCGAAGTGGGAGCTGCTTCCCTGTCTTGGACAAGCTCTGTGACCTGACTGAAGCCATTTCAGGGGAGCCCAGGGTCTAGCTCTCCGGAGCCTGTGTCTCTACGGAGACAACGGGGCTCTGGATCTCTGGGAACAGTCTACGTTGAGGAAGGAGCTACATGGCAGCAGTGGAAGCTCCTTGGGGAGAAAACGTTGGCTAAGCACACAGTATTTTTATCTTCTTGACAGCTTCCTCTTGGGGCTTATCAGACTTCCAACCAGGTGGATGAGGCTTTGTCTAGACCCAAATAGAGCTGTTTCCTTCCAGGCTCCTTAGCGCTCATAAAGAGGTGAGAAGCGCATGTGATCCAGTTTTAGCGACATTCTTCAGAATCTAGAGTCTCATGTCCCTGCCCAAATTGTCCAGGAACCAGGGGCTCAGAGCTGGTTATCTAGCTCAAGAACTCTGCCTTGTCCCACCAGAAACACAGCCGTGGTGTCCCCAGGCTCTGAGAACTGCTGGAAGCCTGGCTTCCCCGGTGGAACCATCCCATGAAACTGGGGCGTGTGTGGGCTCCAACTTTCTAGTAGTAAGATTTGCTTTCAAAGTAGGACAAGACCCCAAAGCTGAAAACTTCCTTGGAGTTTCCTGGGAATGACGTCTCTGGGCCTGGACCAGGTGACCCAGGACTTGGAGGGAAACCCATGAGCTGGGCTCCACAGGCTGCCCCAGAAGTTTCCCACTGCCGATCCTCGTGTGCTGTTTCCCTGAGACACAGAGAGTCTCTCAGAAGCGGGCAGAGCAAGGTAGGGGAGAAACTTTAGAAGGGCCGCGAGCTCGCGCCTCCCAAACCCCACCTGTAGACCAGCTGCAGAGCCTTCGCTGCCTCGGGCCATCGGTCACGGTGGTCACTGGGTGAGTTTTACTCCAAATCTCATTTTGGAACAAAAAAAGATTTGTTCAAAAGGAAGGCCTTCCTAAGGAAAAGTGAAAGGTTCTGGGATTACTCTTGGAAGTGGAGGGTGTTCGGGTGGGGCGTGTGTGGCACGAAGGAACTGACTATGGCTATGAACTCTGACCTCCTGGTCTGAGGAGCCGGGTTGGTCCCTGGAGCCACCAGTCTTCACTGTGAATAGGGAAAGGGCTTCTGTTGCCCGGGGAAACGAAATTTCCACTGAAGGAAGAAATTCCCGGAATAAACTGATGGGAGGAAGAAAGGCAGGAGTGAAGGCCAAGATGGATGGAAAAATTTTCCTTTAAGTTATTCCGAAATAGCTGGAATGTTTATCTCACAAGGAGGCCCGTGGAACAGGGGATATGAACTAGATGACACTGCAAAGGTCCTTCCGACTGAGGATTTTAGAAAAACCAATGCCATTCCCTAGGATCTATTGTGTGTGTGGTGGGGGCGGTGGTGAGCAGGTGGGGGAGGTAGGAGTTGGAGGGGCAGTACAGCCCGTGGGGCTCCGCTGTCTGTCATCCACCCCCAGGCCACTAGGGGTCTCTGCTGATCCACCAGCTCAGATTGCACTCCCCAAACCTCCCCAAGCCTCCCAGGAGGACAGGTCTCTGGGCTAACTGGCCTGCGCTGGGGGGTGGGGACTTGGTCTTGGTCTTGGGTGCCATGCTTCTGCTGGAAAGCTTGTCCGGACTCACCCTGGGCATGCCCATGGCCCATGCTCGTGACTCCCTCAATGCTTCCTGTTGGCCCGATATACTGGACATAAAGCATAATGGTTCTCTTTCTTATGCATGTGTCTTCTTTTCCCAGTTTTGGTTGCAGATATTTTGAGGGAAAGAGGGTTCTTTCTTTGAATTCCCCCAAACTGCCTACTACACTGTTGGGTGCAAGGTAGATTCTCAATAAACGCATGGCCTGACTGGGCTTTGGCCTGGGACGGTGTGTGTGTGTGTGTGTGTGTGTGTGTGTGTGTGTGTGTGTGTCTTAGAGGGGAAGGGAAGTTGCCCCTGTCCCCAGACACGCTGTTCCTGGCAGTGTCCCTCCATTCTGGCAAGGCCGGAGTCCTGTCTTTGGCTGGGAAGAGCTGGGCTCCCAAACTCATGGAAGCCAAGCACATGTAAACAAGCCACCTAATCCCCTTGCTGTTCCCCTCCTGCTGGGGGCTTTAGTCTCAAGGGAAAGTCAGCTTTTGGCCTGTGGGGACAAGTGGCAGCTGCTGCTCTTAAGGAACATTCCTTCTCGGAAGCAGAGAACTGCTCAGGTTTCACTAGCCTGGCAGGAAGGGCGGTCCTCATGGTCTCCTGGCGCCCTGAGCTGGAGGGCTGGGGGCTAGGAACTGGTGGAAGGGACAGCTTTGATGGCTGTGGGGGGACTGAGGCAGGGTAGCCCCTGGAAGTCTGCTTCCTGTCGCTGTGGTCTAGGGGTGCCCCCTTCCCCTCTCAGTGCTGATCTTGCAGGGTGGATCATCCCCCCTCCTCCCACCGGCCTTAAAACTCCCTGGGCAGATCCTCCGGCTGCTTGGCCACTGGGCAGAACTTCCAGGGGCTTGACTGAGGTGACTGCCCCCCACTTCCTTGACTTCCTGCTAATCTTGAAAATGCAAACTCCCTGTGGGTCAGTAGGCAAGTCCCCCTTCCCCAGGTAGGGCTGTACTCACTCGTCCCCTTGCTATTTTTTAGAGAGTTAGCATAGCTGTAGAGTTCTACTTGCTCTGCCGAGCCTGTGGGGCTTGGAGCTGGGTTCACTCGGTGCCTTTCTTTTCCCTATTAGCAAATCTAAAGTCACGTTTCCCCTCAATCGGTTTCTTCCTCTCTAGTCTCCAAATGGCTGCTCTACAGTTTAGTGGGGTCACCCCTCCCCACCCAGGGCCCAGGACCCTTGGTTCTTCCTATGTATCACAAAAAAAGCCAAAGGACTTATTCTAATAAGTAGAACACAGACTCCAGAGAAAACCTGTCTCCGTCTCTGCTGCTTACTTGAGCCAGTGTCTTAACTTCTCTGAGCTTCTCTTTCCTGGGGAGAAAATAAGGTGCCCCTTGCAGCCTTGTTGTGTGGAGTAAATAAGGTAATATATGTAAAGCATCCAGTAGATACAGTGTTTGAGATGTAGGGAAGGTTCGGGAAATGGCGACGTTCTCCCCGTTCTCCCCCAGTTCTCCCTGGAGCAGTACAAGATGCGGCTACTCAATTAATTTGCCTCCAACATGTTTCCAACCCTCACCCCATCACCTACATTCCCCATTACATCTCACATCTTTGGTGATTGGCCATCATTTTCATCCTCCAGCATAACTCCCCACAACTTGGCTGCAAGTTGTTACATTTGGAGGTCAGAGATCATGTCATATCCACACTGAGATCCTTGAGACTCAGGCTCAGTTGTGCTTAAACAGATGCACGGGGCAGGAATGAATGACTGCTGGTCCCCTACCAGCTCCTTCTCTTCAGGGATCCTGAAGGACTTCTCCCAGACTTCTCTCTACACCGGGAACACTCACTTTTGGAGTTCCCACATAGCCTACCACCCCCTCTCCTTTACCCCCCCCTTCCCGAGGAAGTCTTCCCAAGGCTAGAGAATCTGCAACTTCTCCAGTGACAACGGGCAGAATCCTCCTGCTGGCCTATCTAATCCATGCTGAGGTTTGCTCATTCTGTCTGCAGGCAGGAACAGACCGTGGCCGCGAGAGTGTGCAGGCGGGGGCCAGGCCTTCTCTGCAGGCAGAGGGAAGGAGGCTGAGCAGTGACTGGGGTAACTTGAAGCCACATATGTGGTTTGTTCAATCCAGACTCCTTCCTGTGGCTCCTCTCCCTGTCTCTGGCTGCTCCTTTCCTGCCTTCCTCAATGTTCCCTCGACCCGGAGTCTTCTACGGCTCACATAACTTATCTAGATCTGAGATTGGGAGCTCCTTCTGGATAATTCACTCATGCTCTCATAGGACCTAGCATGGTGCAGTGCCCCCCAAATGCCTTGTGACTGAGAACTTTGGCTCAGTTCTATTTGCCCTTCGATAAGGCCCCTGCTTAGATCCATCCCCATGAAAAAAGAGGGGGGAGTTTCAAGTCAAATTAATACTCGAGCGAGGCGGGAGTTAGGTTCCCTCTAGTGGGATGGTTTAGTTGATGCCCTCTAGGAAAAGACAGGAGAAGCCTGTCCGACAGGAGTCGGAGTCCAGAATGAGCCTCCTTACCGAGGAGGCTGCCCCTGCAAGAAGGCTGGACTCAGAGGTGTGAGGGAGCTTGGATGTCATAGGGGCAGGCGGAACATGATGGCTTCCTGGGGATGCAGAAAAACTAGCTGTGGCCCGATTCCTTGGGAGCTCTGGCTTAGCTCTCAGGCTTGGTGGAAGCCATCTCCCCTACTCCCTACCCCCTCCCACCCCCAAGAGAAAGCTCACATTCAGAAATGGAAGGACAAGCAGGGAAGGGGCCCAGCTGCCATAGAGCTGAATGGGGAACATGGTATGGCATCTGGGGGGGGGGGAATGACCAATTTGAATTAAAAATTCTCCCACTTTGCAACACAAGGCTGAATGATTAGCACACAGGGAAAACCATGAGCCAGCAGTTTGCAACAAAGCTGGCAGGCGCTGGAATGTTGGTCCTGAGGATCATGTTCCAGAGGGGAGACACCCCTCCCTGGGCCAGGCTGGCGCTCGGTGCGGCTATTTCAGGCTGGGGGGATTAAGGTTGAACCATGACGAATGTGAACCACTGTATGTACGCGCGCGCGCACACACACACACACACACACACACACACACACACAGATGCCCCAGACACTCCTTTTCTCTCTTCTCTCCCATACTGGCTCCCATGCCCTGATCCCCAGGCCTGTCTCCTGCACAGAAAGGCTCTTGGCAGCCGAGGTCTCTCCCTCCCTGGAAGGCCCAGCCAGCCCCACACTCCCGGCTCAGGGAGAGTGACAGGAGCTTGCCCTGCGAATGTGGACAGTACCTGGCCCGTGCAACGCACCCTCCCTCCTCCGCACACCTGGCTTTGCTCTGGCCCCGCACCTGCTTCCCGCCCCCGTCCCTTCAATCCTCCACCCCTTTGCTGCTGTTCCTTTCCTCTCTCTTCTGCCTCTGGCCTCTCAGCCTCACTTCCCTTCCCCCTGCCTCCCTTCCCCTCCAGGTCTCCATCCTTCCTCTGCCTCCCTCTTGAAGGTGACCCTCCAGAGTTGTCTTTCTTTCCCTTTATCTTTCTTCTGATTTCTCCTTCCCTCCTTTGGCTTCCTCTGGCTTCTCTTGACCTGTCTCCATCTGTCTCCTTGTCTTACTTCTTTCCACAGATATTTACTGGCCGTCCACACATAAGACCTTGGGTTAGCCGCCACCAGGCGTGGGTTATAATTGTATATAAAATACCGTCTGTACTCAAAACACGTCTGTTGTCTAAGGAGAGGAGACTAACACCAGCGACTCTGAGATAAAGTCACATGTGATATTTATATATAAGTGGCCCCCAGGGCTCCAGCACTTAGTTGGGAGAAAGAAAAGGCCTTTCTGGATGGGGTGTCAGAGAGGCCTACAGGGGAGAGCAGCCTTGTTACTGTCCCTGGGAAGAGGCCAGGTTTGGTCCCGCAGAGCTGCGGAAGTGCTGTCCCAGCAGACAGGCATGGGAGGATGCGACCCGGGGTGGCCTTGAATATCAGGCAAAAGGATGAGCAATCTCTGAGGACAATCAGAGCTTTTGAGCAGGAGAAGGACATGAACAGAGCCTTAGGACCGTAAACCCAGCAGCAGAAGCTGAAGAGGCACGAGTAGGTGTGTTTGTGTTTGTGGTACGTGTGTGTGTGTGTGTGCGCGTGTGTGCGTGGAGGCTGAGGGCGAGCCAGAGGGGACAGGCGAGCGGGTTAGGAATCTATGGCAGTAGCCCGTGTGTGATGATCTCATTTACCCACTGAGGTCTGAACTAAGTAGGTGGTGGCAGGCAGAGGCAACGAAGGGACAAGTTTGAGAAATTCCGAATAGGAACACCTTGCCAAGTGTCTCGTCTTCTTTTTCAAGCTGTCTTTGTTTTGGCCCGATTGTCTGAGTTCCTCTTTCTAAGCAGATCAGAAGCCTTTCTGCGGTGGCCACCCCAGGGCCAGCGCTGTCAGGCAGAGATCTGATATTTACAATGACGGGAATCAAAGTTCTCTCCTCTTTCCCCAAAGCTCAGAGGCACCAAACGCTGGGATCTCCCCGGATGACTGACTTTCACAGGCAGCGTCTGTGCGTGCTGGCTCACCCAGAGCCCGTGTTATCCTTCTCTGCCAACTCTGCGTCCCCAGTGGCCCTGCCTGCTGCAGACTGACTTGTCAGCCCCAGGACCCCAACCTGGAGGGGGCCGCTGTGGCTGTAAGCCCTCTGGCCCTCCTCTCCTCCCCCACTACCCTCGTACACCCCCAATGTCAGCGCTCGAGGTAGACTTGGAGAGCCCAGGAGGGGAAATCCAGAGCCTCTCCAAGGACCTGATTATTTCCAAAGACTTGTGCTAATTTTCTGATATGATCCTCACATCTCTGTGAGGCACTAAATCCTCATTACTTTTCCTGACCGATGCATTCTAATTAGATCAACACTTAAAAAAAATTCACAATAGCCACAGGATGGCTTTCCATCTCATTAACTCCTCACTTATTATTTTCATGAAAATTACTGATAAAAATGTGCATCTCCATTTGCTGAGGCCTCACAGCCTCCTCAGCTCCTATCTTGCATCTCTCCCGTCACCGGGGCTGCGCAGCGTCGCCATGGTAACCCACAATAATAGAAACTAATAAATTACAAACGAGATGCTCGTTGAGCAATTATTGTCCTCTTTTATGCAAGTTTCTTGCTAATTTTGATCATAAGGGAAAGTACAATAAGACTCTGAAGGAATGAGTCTATTTCAAGAGAATATTAGCAAGCAGAAGCCTGGGCGGCTGTTTTTAGATCTGTAATAAAGTGATTTGGTGATTTCAAGCAATGGGAAGAGGAAATAAACTTCTTGCCTCCTGTCCCATGCAGCACTCACTGCAGAGTCCCACAGAGATCCCTTTGGATTTGTGCAAGGCAGGGCTGGCCTTCTAGAAGGCCCCCTGACCCTTTCTCTGCCTCTACAACCTGGAGGGATGGATGAAGTGTCTTGGTCCCTAAAGCTTAGAGATAAAAATGGCACCACTTTTCTTAGGCACTTTTTCCAGTGCCCATCATTCTTAGAAAGTTTACTCTTTCCCCCAAGCCTGATTGTCTCATGAGAAGGGGCTACCGTAAGCCTCCCAGGGCCCTCCATGTGTCTGTCTCAGACTCGGGAACTCAGTGGGAGGGGAAGAAAGTGGTGAGCTATGGCTTACGTAGATGTCGGTGAGTTTGGTGGAAAGGTATCACCAGGTAGCTTTCCTAGCTCTGTAGGTTTGGGAAAAATACTCCACCCTGGAGAGAAGAGCCCATTCTCACCTAGAACACATAGCCGCCATTTCTATGTTCCCCAGTTCCCAAGGATGACGGTGGTGGGTGACTCTTGGGAGGGGGGTGACTGGACGTGACATTCACAGTGGCCCTGAACTTTAGGAAGACAGATGAGCCAGGGTAGGGTGAGCAACTGGAAAATGATCTAGGAGAAGCAGTTGCATGGGAAGCTGTCTTCATCTATGAGGTGGGCAGGATTCAGGGAAGGACCAAACCCTCCTTCTCAAGAACACGCAAGCACTCTTGAGAAGTGTTCGGGGCTAAGAGGTTGAGGTCCACTCCCGGCTCTGCCCCTGCCTCATCTCAACACTCGATGCGCATTTCTTAGGCTATCTTGGGCGAGGAAGCCAGGAATCACTTTGGTCATTTTCTAAGGAATACCCATGCCCCAGCTGGTGAGTTCTGGTGCTGCCTGATGAGCAGGAGTGGGTCAGAGGAGGGCTCTCATGCTGAAAGCATCCAGTGAGTCTAATCCCCTTTCCTAAGCCACCAGGGGACCTTCAGACATTCCTACACCTGGCTTAGCAGCCTGGCTTAGGAGATAGGACCCAGCCCTGTGTGCAAGTTACCTGTGAGTGAAGGTTTATGGAGGGCTGGTTGGGGGAGTAGGGTCCCCCGAGGTCATTCCTGAGCAGGTTATCGCTGTGCATCTTGGTTTTGAGGCAGGTGATGTACCGGTTACAAAAGTCCTTGCAGAGTTCATTGACTTTCTCCAATTCCAGCAGGTGAATTCTCAGGACCTGGATTGCCTTCACCATCTAGGGAGAGGAGGGAGAGGTGAGCCCAGGTGTTCATATGACCCTCCTCCTGCTGCCTTGATCTCCCGAGCCCCAAGCCCACCGGGGGGAGAAGCCCACCCCCGCCCTAGGTATAAGCTTTCTCACCCATCGGATTTAAATTCTAGTTATGGTGGCGTGCTGATGGTTTGTGTGCTCTGAGCCCACTGTTAACACAACCACTCTTGAGTAAATGGTACTTGGAGAACCATAGAGCTAACAGGCCAGGTTTCTAGCCCCGACCCTTTCCCCTAAGCCTGATTGTCATCATCGGGGGGACCTTGGGCAATCGCTCTGCACCTTGTTGTCGGGAAAATGGGGATAATTATGCCTAGGTTTGTGGAAAGGATTGCAGGAGGGAACGTAGAACTGCAAAGTGTGAAGCGCTGAGCAGGCATGAGGAAGACGGAAACCAGAGCTCCTGTGAGCGCCTCCAGAAGTCAGGGACTGTCTATTCGTAAGCGTGTATTCTGAGGGCCTCATGTGACACAGGTCACCTTGCAGATGCCCCATTGGTACTTGTTGACTGACGGGATCATCCCGCATGACTTAGCCGGGCTCTGGAACAACGAGCTGTCTGCGGCGGCCTTTCCTGTGCCCTTTGGATTGTCGTACGTGTGACTGTCTCTCTTCAGATGGACACTCCTCACCCTTCATGGCAAGAAGCTAGTTCTCAGTTGGAGCTTTTCTCTTTGTCATTGTTATTATTAGAACAAGAAAAGTGCGACGGGAGGTTTTGAAAGTCAAGGAGGGAAATAACTGTCTTTGACCCAATCACCCTAAAAGAACGATGATTTCTTTTTCTTTCTGTTTTTTTTTTTTTGTCTTTTCCACAGGCATCTATTTTAACATTGCTTTAGTCACCTTATGCTTCCAACTTTGTTTCCTGTTTCCCCCTTAGTTTACCAAATGTATTTTTCTATAAAGCAGCACCGTCTTCTCTATTGTCACTTCTGACCTGCAAGCTTCTAGAAGGGAGAGAGGGTGTCTGATTTGCTCACCATGTTACTCTCGGCACCATCACTCTGGACACTTGAGTAAATATTTGTTGAATGGGTAAAAATTATTGAGTAAATATATTTTTAATTGTTGCCTATTATTTCATGTGTGTCCTCCTTAACCAATCCCTCATTGTTGGGCATTTAGGGTACTTCCAATTTTTGAATTTTGTAAAAAATGTTTCAGTGACTGTTTTGCAAGCTTCCCGCTTTGATTCACGTGTCTGCGTTATTTCCTCAGGCTAAATTCCCAGAAGTGACAGGAAAAAAAATCTATGGGCATTCTTTTGGATCATGATAAAGACTGCCAAATTGCTTTTCAAAAAAGGTTGTTCAAATGATGCTGGAGCAATCGGACATCCAAAAGCAAAAAAAAAGCAAAACTTGATTTAAGTCTCACATCTTATATAAAAATTAACTCAATTGGACCAAAGACCTAAATGTAAAATATAAAACTATAAAACTTCCAGAACAAAAATGCAGGAGAAAATCACAAGCTCCTAAGAGTGGGCAAAGAGGTTTTAGATTTGACCACAGAAGCTTGACCGAGAAAATGAAAACCTGATAAATTAGAACTCGTCAATATTTAAAATGTTTGCTCTTCAGAAGACCCTTCAAGGAAGGATGAGAAGGCAAGCTATAGACTGGAAGAAAATACTTGCAAACCATATATCTGACAAAGGACCTCTTTCTAGAATATATAAAGAGTTCTCAGAACTAAACAGTAAAATAGCAAGCAACCCAGTTAGAACAGGGGAAAAAGGCAACAGACATTGCACTGAAGAAGATACACAGATGGTAAGTGAGCACATGAGAAGATGCTCATTGTCATTAGCCATCAGGGAAATGCAAATTAAAACCACAACGAGGTATCGCTTACACACCTATCAGAACGGTTAAAATGAAAAATAGTGATAACACCATGGCAAAGAACTGGACACTGGACCACTTGTACATTACTGGGGGATGTGAAAAATGGTTCAGCCACTTGGGAAAACAGTATAACAGGTTTTTTTTTTTTGTTTTTTGTTTTTAACAAGACTGCAAATATGCTTACCATACACTTTGCAGTTGTACTCTTGGGCATTCATCCCAGGGAAATAAAATACAGGCTCACACAAAAACAGTATGTGAATGTTCAAAGCAGCCTTATTATTCTAACAGCCCCAAACTGGAAACAACCAAAATGTACTTCAACAGGTGAATGGATAAAGACACTGCGGTACATCCATGTCCATGGACTACGACTTAGCAACAATAAGGAACTAACTATTGATGTACTCAACAACTGGGATGGATTTCAAAGGAATAATTGTGCTGAGAAAAAAAAAGCCAATCTCAATATGTTACATACTGTATGATGCCATTTATCTAACATTCTTGAAATGACAGCATTATGGAGGTGGAGAACAGATTGGTGGTGGCCTGGGGGTGCAGTGGGGGAAGGAGAGAGGAAGGGTTCTATCTCTTGACTATCAGAGTTTACGTGAATCTATATCTGTGATAAAATGGCACAAAACTAAACACACAAACGATTGCATGTAAAATGGTGTCATCTGAGTAAGATTGGTGGTTTGTATAACTGTTGATTTCCTGGTTGTGAAACTATATGCAGCTATGCAGGAAGGAAATCAGAACTTCTCTGTATTAGCTCCTAGAACTTCGTGTGAATCTATAATTATATTGAAATGAAAAATGAAAAAAAGGGTGGAGCTTGCTGTCCTCTGAGACCCATTGATGTCAACTTAAGCAGTATACAAGGTCCCTGTTTAATCCTACCCTTCCAGCTGCTGGCTAGCATCTCGATGCCTAGGAAACAAGGCAGGGAATCTCTCCCAGAGAACTTTGATGGTCAGGTGTGAGTAGAGCTGCGTGGCTGGACACCAGTGCCACCACGCTCCTCTCTGAGCTTCACTGGCATTTCTAGTGGGGAACAACTGAGTAGTTCCCGGGTTAGCTTTTGGATTGCCTGACGGGCAGGAACGGTGCTTAACTAATTAAGGGCTCTTGGAGTACTGAATTAGACTAAGTGTCACTCAAAGACAGAGACCAACAATTTTGTGTCTTCATGCAGGGCTCAATCCTAGGGTCTTATCCTAAGGGAGTGCTCCCTCCACGGGGCTGAGATCAAAAGAGACTGTGCTCTCCGAGGCACAGAAGAGAATCGTGACTTTAGAATGGCTTATTTTGTACTGAAGGAACATTGGCTCTCAATTTTCTACTTGACTTTGGCCATGGATATCTTGGTTTATGACTTTCAGAATAACTAGCACCATACAAAGCATTTAATAAATGCTCATTGGTTCCTTAAAAACAATACCCAAACATGTCTTATTCTTACTGTGTCTCAGGCACTGTGTTAAACCTACCACATGCCTTACCTTATCTATACCACACAACTACCCCTGCAAGGAGGCACCATGATTGCCCATATGTTACAGTTGAAGAAAACGAAGCCCAGAGATATTAAGTTTCACTTGTTTAGAGTCACATGGCTGGTAAGTGATAACACTAGGATATGAAGCCACATGGCCTATGCAGCTCCCAAGACGGGCTCTCGGGATTTGTGTAGATGGAGAAAAGCAGTTTGAAGGATGCATGATTTGGGGGCGGGGGAGTGGCTCAGTGATGGGAAGCATAGGGTTCCAGGAAGGCCAAATAGCTTTGGGGACAGTAAAGTTTGGGATTTCCAGAACCCTCCCTGGTAACGTTCCCTCATTCAGCGGCTCTGGTTTCTCATCTCTCACTCCTGGCTTAGCCCACAGGAGTTAGAATACCTCACCAATGTAGGTGTCTGCCTCCTCCTGGGTAAAAAGAGAGGGTTGGACTGTCAGGTGCTTTCCATTTTCTGATTCCCTGAATATTATCAGGACTTGTACCCTTGACTCACTGATGGGGCTGGGAGGGACCCTGGGAGATGATCTGGGCTGGCGTCTAGGTGAGTGGACGGTCCAAACTCTCTAGGATACATAGCTGCATCTTCTCTTCTGAGGCTTTCCTAGTCAGAACCTTCATGTTCGACCCTCTTGATTTCTCTCAGCCTGCTGATTGAGAAGTTCTTCCTTACATGGACCAAAATCTCTCCTGCCTGAATATGAAGTGCTTACCCAGCCTTCTGCAGTGCCAAGAACACCTAGTGCCTCCATCAGTACAACCTCCCTTAATTTAATGGTACTCATTCAACACAAATATGGAGCCTCACTCTACGCCATACATGGGACAAGCCATCTGACTTGAATAAATTGTCCAACTGGCTTTGTCTTCTCCAGACAAAATCATCCTAATTCCTTAAGCCTTTCTTCTTTCCCCTTTCTTCCCTCCCTCCCCTCTCTCCTTCCTTCCTTCCTTCCAACCATCCTTCCTCCCTTCCGCGCTTCCCTCCTCCCCCTCTTCTTCCTCTCTTCCTCCCTTCCATCCTTCCTTCCTTCCTTCCTTCCTTCCTTCCTTCCTTCCTTCCTTCCTTCATTTCTTCTTTCTTTTGGTCTCTGAGCTTTCCTTTAATGGACCGTTCTTTATTTTTAATCACAATTTCATTTAGTCACTTGGTTTTAAATCTGCATACACGTAGCCACCACATAGAAAAGTGTACATACCTATTCATTTATTTTTTAAAACACAGCCAATAAATACTTATTATTGAAAAAGAATCAGAAAGTGCAAACAGGTAAAACAAAATACAAAGTAAAATCTACACAGAATGGTTTTGTTCAAACGAAACACACAAGGAGCATACACCAGATCTGGTGCCCAGTGGTCAAAAGAGGACCTACTTTCTGGTCTAACAAAGCACAGATGAAGGACGACTTTTTTATGGGATAATAGGCTTGGTTTAAAGATTTAAGAAGGTAGAGTAAATCATAATGGTATTCTGAGGCAATGAATATGGAGGACCTATTCAATATTAGAGAAAAAGATGGGCCGTACCATTAGTGGGGCTGGCTGTCAGGCAGAGCAGCAAGTCTGTGGGGGTTGCTGTCACACAACCTGAATTCAGGCCTATGAAATTGGGTGATACTGGGCCAGGTTCATGACTTCTGTGAGCCTCAACTTCCTCATTTGGAAAATGGGGATAATGATTGCTCCTCGCTTGCAAGAGTTGATGAGGGCTAAAGGCGATAATGATGTGAAAAGTATCTTAGAAACCACAGGGAAGTAAATACCTGTAATTTTTTAACCTCTTTTAATAATTTCTAATATCCTGTTGGCTTTTCTATTGCTATTCCATATTCAGTGAGTAGAAAAAGAAGTATTCCCAGTGTTTTTCCTCCTGTATTTATGTTTAGCAAACCATTCTCTATTCTATGTGTTTGCAATTTCGGGTTTTTGCTTCTAAATCAGAATAAAACTCTGATTTATTAAACTATTTTTCTAAGTGATCAATGTCATATAAAAAGTTATTTCAAATCTTCTAGAGCAATAACAATTCCATTTAATTTAATATCATCATCAAATGTGATGAATGTGTTCTCAATCTTTCCCCCCAAGTCTCGCTTCACCTCCAGCTTCTCTCTCTGCCTTCTCTTTCGAAATAAAGAAATAACCCTTTTCTTCTGAGAAGTACCCTTCCAAACAAGCAAAACAAGATGCGACCTTACATTTTAGTCTCACACCACTGCACACTAGCCCTCCCCACCCCCCCGCCCGGTCCCAGGAGAGTACATGGAACTGGGGCTTCTCGCTGGCTATGAAGTCACACGGTGTGATGTCCCAAATCTATTATTGCCTGCCTACTGATTTTGGATCTGTAAAATTTAGGATGATAATACCTACCCTGTAGAGTGGGTATGAAAATTGAACAAGATGATGCATGCAAATGTTCTGGGCACATAGTAGCTATTTGATAAATGCCCATTTTTTAAGCCAACCCTCTCCCCCACCCCACTACCACCAAGTTCCTTTCTAAAGAGTGACCTCTTGTAGGATTGTAGCTTCTGCCCTTCATGGTCATAAGTTCTTGCCTTCCAAACGTATATATATATGACTTTATGATTTGCAAAATGCTTTTCTCATCATTATCTCATTTGAGTCTCACAACCCCAGGGACACACAGGCAATACGCTCAGGTAACCTAAATCCCATGCAACAGTTAGGGGGGCACTCTTTCCCTGGAGGGCAGGTTCTTTTCACCCTCTCCTCCCTTTGCAAGTTGGGAAGCCGGAACTACTCTCCCTCACTCACAGACAAAAGAGTTTCTAAACTTGCATTCCTTCAAGTGCTCAGATATTTCCTGCAAGTCATTAGGGCAGCCACAGCTAAAATCAAATCAGGAATTGTCCCCGACCTGACCAGCTGGATCTGAGCAGTTGGGAGTGCGGGGTCCTTGGAACAAGGAATGGGACGTGGGAGAATGGTGAAGACCAGGGATGGGAGAACTGCCAGACGACTGGGGGATAAAATGAATAGCTATGAAGCCACCATGCATGACAAGTTCAATGACTTTTAAGTCAATAACGTGGCACTTCGCCTCCAGTGTCCTCAGAATTTGGAGCAGCAAGTGGTTTAGAGGGAAGACGTGAGCTTTGGGAGTTAGACCCACTTGGTGCAAATCCCAGCTCTGTAACTTATTGGCGGTAGGACTCTTACTCCTTGCTTTTCTCCTCTGTAAAATGGGGATGACAAGGACTACCTCGTGGGGCTGTCAGGAGAATTACATAGAGAAATGTGCTCGAGAATAATGGGTTTTGGAGGCTGAGTCTTGGGTCTTCCACCCACTCAGAAATCCTGGACAATTTACTTAATCTCTGCACTTTACTTTCCCCATTTTTCCTGTAAAATGGGATAACAGTAGTGACTCCCTCAGCGTTGTACTGAGGATTAGATGAGATTCAGCTGGAAAGAACTAAAAATAAGAGCGGGCACAGAGAAAGCCCTAGGAGAAGAGTAGCTATTCAGCATGGCTGCTAAGAGTGTGGGCGCTGGAGCTCGAGACCTGTAGAGTGACTCTCGCTCCCGCCTCCGACTAGCTGTGTGATCGTGAACGAGGTGATTTCACCTCGCGTCTCAATCTCCTCATTTTAAAATGGGGATAATAATACACACATACCTTGTGGGTTTGAAGAGAGGATTAAATAAGATAATATATGTGAGGTGTTTACAACAGCACGTGGCACCTAGTAAGTGCTCTATAAATGTTAATCACGACTAGCTGTGATTAGTCTTACTCGCTTCCCCTATCTTGGTGTTGCTAAGACTTTCCGCTCCTGCGTAGGTGAAGAGAGTCAGGCTGCGGGGTGAAGTGAACGGCTCTGATCGGGGCCGTCGGAGGTGTCTGTGGGCCCAGAGCTCTGGCCTGGCTCCTCCATGTGCCTCCTTATTCACAGCCTCTGGCCTCTGGCCCTGCCTCTTTAGAGTGGGCCCAGGGGCCTGGGGGGCCCCATTTTGGAGCTGGCTTTGCGGTCAGGCAGCCATAATCTGTCCCTCGAGCCACACCAGAGTCTCATTAAAACGTGCCCCATAAATGTTAAAAAATTTACACATAAAAAAATTCCATGCATGAAACCGAAACCGTACGTTTTACAGCCTCGGTTTGAAATCTTGCATAATATATAAAACCTCGGCCCTGCACTGGGGGCCTGTAAATCAGATTTTATAAAACAAAAAGCTTTTACCTTTCAAAGGGGTTTGGGGAACTTGCAAATTTTACAAACTTTACCAACTGCCAGTCAGAGGCTGCTGGGTCCAAGCAGGGGATCAGTGGGCCAGGTGAGAAATGGGCCTGGTGAGCACTGATTGGGTGTGGGGACTGGGGGGGGGTATCCCCAGGGAGCTCAGTGGGGGGCATGCCAGTTTAGCCACCATGGGGGTGAGAAGCCACCCCCATAGTCCCGAAACAGGGAGGTAGAGAGTGGGTGCCAGGGGATGGGTGGAGATGCTGGTGGCATTTATAAATGAGGGCTTTACTGCCCCCAGGAAGAAGACAGGTGGGGAGACCCTGGAAGGAGCAGGGTATTGGGAGCCAGCAGACCTGGGTTCTGGTCTTGACTCATTTCCCTTCTCTGGACTTCAGTGTTCCCATCTATAAAATGGGTTGGACTGGCTTCTCCCCGTGGTTGTGTTTTTCCCTTAGCGTGTTGTGATTCTGTTTCTCTTCGGGCATCAGTGCTGTGGGAGCAGCTACCAGCCAGGGGAGGGAAGTTCCCTCAGAAGCCTATGATCTGGGAACCTCTCTGATCTTTGGGCAGCTCTGGGAGAGTGCAATCCGCCGTTCCCATGGAACTTGTCTGGGAGACCGTGGGGAGCAGGGGAAGGGATCGCTCGGCAAGGCAGTTTGCTTGGAGGAACGGAGGACGAGCAGCTGGAGGTGGGGCGATGTATGTCCAAATGGCTGGCCAGCCACGGCTGGGGCCTATGGGCTCTGTGGGCTCGGGAGAAAGCAGGATCAGAGCGTGACTCGAGGGCCCGGGATGGGACAAAGTTTTTGGGGACCCCATGTCCTCCTGACAATTCCATCTGTGAAAGTCAATATTCAAGGGCAAAGGAAAGCCGCCCTGACACACATATATATAAAAAATAAATCTCTCAATTATCTCAGCTCATTTGCTCGGGGTCTCTCATTTTATGTCCCTGCTCCACTGCGCAGTATATCTGTCCGGATAAAGAGTTACAGTCCGTTGGGCTACGTGTGCGGGGTTGTAAAAAATACAGATGCCAAATTAACTGGCTGTGGCACTCAGCAGCTGATTGAGCTGATAATGACGCGATCTGACCTTTTTCTAATTTCTAATTATGTGCATCTCGGCTGCGCTGGCTACATGATTCTTGTTCTAATGACGGCTCCTGTGGTTGGCCTCTCCAGCCGCCCCCTCCCCACACAGGACTACAAATGGGGTGGCAAAGGGCACTGTTTGACTCTCCCAGATAAAGTTGCAGGATCTCCGCCCCACAGTCTCTTTGATGGCCAGGAGGAGACGCTGGGAAGGTGGACCTCCTTACCCTAGCGACACTGCATTTGAGATTAACCTTCTGGGTGCCACGCATTTTTAAAGGACATTTGGTTTCACATGCCATCTCGTTAATTTTTTTATTGCCGTCACATGAGAGAGGTGTATTAGCTCTACAGATGAGGAAACCGAGCTTCAAAGAAGTTACATCATTAAAGTCGCACACAGGCTAAGCCGTGAAGCCAGGCTCAGGTCCTCCGTCTCCAAGAGCTCCTCCAACTCTCTATTCAGACACCTGAGCGGTCAGCCAAGCCACTGATTGTGGCCAAGACCTCTAAGTGAATCAGGTCCCCATGGGAGGATGCGGCGTCTGAGGACTGTTCCGCCCACTGGAGCTTTCCCAGTGCAGTCACCTGGGATAGAAGACCAGGGAACACCTGGGCTCTGGGGTCCCTGGGGCAGCCGCTGCTGCATCCACGTCCCCCGGGTCAGATGTGCAGGCAGTGGACACTTAACCAAGTTCTGTCGGGTTGAATCAAGACATTGGATTCTTTGAGTGAACAAAACCCCGAGAGGCCCAGGCAGTGTTAGCAAGGGGAGAGCATAGAGCTGCGGCCACGTTTTGGTCTTTTCCAGGTTATCCTAGAAAAGGAGGCTGTTCTCAATGTGTCTTTGAGAGCTTCACCTGGCAGGCAGTGGCGGGCAAGGCATGTGAGTTTTGTTGTCCCAGGACTCCTGCTTCTTCAAAAGGTTTCAAATCTTTCCCATTACTCAGCCTGATTTGAGGTATTTTCTGCCGACTTCGGCCTCCCCTCGTTTTTGTGCAAGTGACAGGAGTGGGTCGTGGCTCCGCCAGGCCCATTCCAGCTCCCTCAGAAATAGCTGCCCCCTCTCCTCGCTCCCTGGCTGCTGGGGGCTAAATTCCCAAGACTACTTGACAGCTTGACTGAGACGGTGATCCGCTCAACAGCAGGGTGGGCCAGACCAGCCTGCGAGGAACCCGACAGGGGCTGGGCTCCTGGGAAGTGTGGCTGCCCCATCCCAGCCAGGGGAGAGGGAGGGCCAGGGATGAGCAGAGCGGACCCAGGGCCCTCAGGCATCCACACCAACAGGCCTGACGGCCGGCATGTGCTCCCCTCTCTCCAAACGCCAGCCCCACTCTCACACTTCACCGATTTCCAGGCGAGGCTGGGCTCTCCCAGCAGCTCTTCCGGACTCCATGAAATATCGTGTTCAACTCTTGAGAGAAGCAGTGGGGTGGATAATTCACAGCACAGAGTAATATGTAAGTCATTGAAATCCGTTCTGTAGGTGCTCCGAGTGCGTGCACGCGTGCGTGCGCGCGTGCGTGCATCTTCTTCCTTTGTTTTTGGTGCCACATTTACTTTTCTAATTCTATTTCCCTTTTGGGAGCAGGTATCAGCTAAACTCTGGCTACGAGAGGTCAACGCTATAATCAGTTTATGGAGGAGAGCTTTGCAGAGTTTCCAAATTCACCGTGCATGGTCTAGGTAATCCACCCACAGAGAAATCAAAAGTTGTGGTTAATAATTAATAATTCCAGGATAACTGTATATCGTGACGAATGCACGGAGCAGACGCTCTATTGCTCTCCCTCTCTCTCAGCAGAATTCCCAGGGCTAGGAGAGAATTTCCGATGTCACCTATGGTAGTGGTTATCAAATCTGACTGATGACTGCAATTGCCTGGGAAACTTAGGCCCCACCAAACTTACTGAATCACAATGCCCAGGCAGTAGGGCCCAGGAATATAAATTAAAACAACAACAACAACAACCCTGTAGTGATGATCTGGATCATAAATTGGCTTTAGGAGCCTGGGCTGTGTCCCCCAGATGGACAGGACATCTGTTGGTCTTCTCAACATGACTGTGTCTCCAGGTCTTTTTCTCTATTGATGTGTTTGAATATACCTGTCACCCTTATCCTCCACACTGGGGCACACCAGCCGTCAGCTCCTCTCTGGGCAGCCCAAGACATATTTATTAACACGCCAGGACTCCAGTCCTCAGAACAGCTACTCCAGACCTTTTGGCTCCTATGATCCTCCTTCCTTCCTGTCTGCACTGCAAGGGGGGCAGGGTAGTGGGATGCGGGTGCCGCAGTGAGCAGAGAACAGAAGGCCATTGGCAGCAAAACCTGGGCATGCAACTCTTGGTTTAAGGAACCAGCAATGGCTCTCAATGGCTAGAATGGAGGCATCTAATGCCTGCCCCACAGTGGGTACGCCACATTTTCTGTTGAATGAATGGAATGAATAAAAGGATCATTTCTAGGGCTTGCGGAAGGATCAGAGGGTAGGAAGACCCTAGCCAGGGTGGGGGTTGGAGGGTCTTTACCAGATTGTCCAGTTCTGGGTCATCGCTGAAGAAGGGTTTGTGCTCCTGTTCCTGCTGGTGGACAAAGTTCTCGATGTCCACATCAAAGCTGGCGGAGGTGATGCACTCTGAGCCCTGGGTGGCCTGTTCACATTTCTCAAACAGCAGCGTCAGGAGCGGGAAAAGAGGGTGCCTGCGGGGACATCAAGAGCTCACACACGCGCACACATAGAGACCTGCTGCTGGCTGGGCTCAGAAGCCACCAGGGCCCCTTTCCCACACTCCCGTCACTTCTTCTCCCAAGGTCCTGCTTCTTGAGAACATCCCCAGCCCCCACGCCAGCCTGGATGGCAGCACTTCATGCCCTGGCATGGAAGATCCAGTCTCCCAGTTCCTAGGGTCTTAGAGGGCTCTGTTCCTCCCCGCTGGGTGCCTAGCTTTCCTCTTTGGTCAGATTAAGCTGCATGGATATTTGGTGAGAGATGAGGGGTAAAAGCCTTTACAGAAATAAGTGTCCATTTCTGGTTCAAGTTCAACCTGGGAAGGACATGTAGGAAGTATCCAGAAAAGTCCTGGACGTGAGCAGTAGTGGTTGGTCACAGACTCATTCCTGAGGGCAGCAGATGTGCACACCTCTGTGTCTGCCAGTGTACACAGGGGGACGTGTGTGAGCTCGAATGTGCGTCCACATGCCGTGGGCAGGTGTCCCCACCTGTCCTGCGTCTACTGGCTGACTCAGTTTAGGTCACACACCCCAGTTACACGTATGTCATCTCCCTGCGCCTTTCTATCAGTGCACACTTAGCACAACCGTGACTCAATGATTATCAGCATCGCTGTTCTCTTCCAAGACTGTCCGCGTTTTAATGATCACTGTATCCTTAGGACCTTGCCCTGCATGCTCAGGGCAGGCACTTACTAAATACTTGGTGGCGGAAGATGAATCAGCAAATGAAGACAGCGTGAGTGTGAGCATGTGTGAGCATGTGTGAGCATGTGTGAGCATGTGTGAGCATGTGGGCATCTTTCCGGGACGCATTATGTAAGCCGGGGTGCCTACTTCAGTGCCTGACTGGCTCTAGGGGTCCTTGCTTAGCCATCACCAATTCCGGGAAGCTTCCTTCACTCCCCTGCCCCTCGCCTATGCTGAGGCTCTCTGAGCTGTTTGTTTTATTATCTGCCTTCCTCACTAGACTCTGAGATAGACAAGGACAAGAGCCAAGCCCACCTTACTCATCATGCTGTGTTCAGAGTCTGGAAGAAGTATGTGGATCCCAAGAAATACTGATTGCATATGATATGTGTGTGTCTATTTGCACCCATAAATGCACATCGTTCATATTTCTCCACGGCACGTGTGAACAATGAGGTCTTAGTGTTTGCACAGATCGCTGGCCCTGGACCTGTAGCCTCATTCCCTTTCACTGCGATTCCAAAAGAGCATCTGCCCATCCCTCTCTGGGCTCTCCTCAGTCCCTTGGGATGACACAATCCAGCTCTTTTCTTTTGGATTAAAGCCCTGCTTGCTGGGAGAGGAGGAAGTTTGTGTGTTGGGCCTGGCTCCCATGCTTCTGCCAGCAGGCATGTTCTAGCCAGCATGGTCTGAAAGAACTTTCTGCAGTGATGGAAATGGTCTACAATCTCCTTTGTCCAATATGGTAGCCAAGACTACAGGAGGCCAAGGAATACTTGAAATAAGACTATGGGGCCTGCAACACTGAATTTTAAATTTATTTAATCTTAACTAATTTTTTTTTAAGATTTTATTTACTTATTTGACAGACATAGAGACAGCCAGTGAGAGAGGGAACACAAGCAGGGGGAGTAGGAGAGGAAGAAGCAGGCTCATAGCGGAGGAGCCTGATGTGGGGCTCGATCCCATAACGCCGGGATCACGCCCTGAGCTGAAGGCAGACGCTTAACTGCTGTGCCACCCAGGCGCCCCTAATCTTAACTAATTATAACGTAAACAGCCACATGTGTTAGTGGCTAGCATACTGGAGAACGCAGTAAGTCTTGAAAAGGAAAACAGACCATATTTTTTCCCTTCCAGTACGCTATGAACACAGCAAGAGGAAGCCTGACTATCCCACCTACACAGTGTTTGTATGTAGATGAGGGAACCCCTAACAGCCTGTCCCATGCTGGGATGCTAATAATTCTGGGCACAAAGACAGAAGGTGCTCAGTTCCATCCACACTCACACCTACACCCACTGGGCGCTCTCCTCAGGCTCAGGGGCAGTGGTGGAGGAGGAGAGATACATCCCTGCTTCGGAGGAGCCGCTTGGCGGGGCAGCCTGCTCCTGGACACCATCTCCTGACCCTTGTTTCGGGAGCTGTTGCATAAACAGCTGGACCCCCCAGCTGCAGCCTGGGTTACAGTCAGGAGAGGGAAAAGGGTCAACGTCTGAGGATGGCACATGGGCAGCCCCCAGTGACTAGAAGATCCATTCGGCTCTGACAGGAAGCTGGTGGGGCAAACAATGGGTTCCCTTACCCATCCGGCTGAAGACAAAGAGAAAACCAGGTGAAGGGGTTAAACTCCAGAGTAAGTCTTCATTTGCAGCCACTAATACCGCAGCATATTATAGTCTAATCTAACCTGATCCCAGTTTAATGCAAGATTCTCCTGGCCCTGAGTGGAATACCAAAGAAAGCCTCAGTGGCTGTAATTTAAGCAGAGCCCTGCAGTGGTTTAGCTGAGGGACATGAAAGGCAAATTCCAGACGGTGTTATGAATTATTGCGCCTTATGAACCTTCCTACTCTCAACAGATGCCTACTGCCATTTAAACAGCCACTAGATCAATTAGGAATGAAAGGCACAAATCGACTCTGTACAAGGGCACTAAATTACCAGGAACTAATAATCCGCAGCATCGTGCCAGGTGGTGGGGGGACAGCCCCCACCCCAGCCCCGCAGCCGCCGCCGCCGGTCACCGCACGCTCCTTCCTGGCTGGTTGCGGGCAGGGTGGGCAGCGGCTGCCTGGGGAGGGGATGGCCTCTGTGTGTGCATGCGTGCGCACCCAGCTTGAATGTAGGCTGTCGATGAGAGCAGGGGGGAGTGCTGTCCAAGTGTCCTGTCCTGTGCGTTGCCATTATGCGCGCACACAGTGCGTCTGTGCAGGATGCATGCACATGTGGGTTGTGGGTACGAAAGCGGGGTGCAGATTTTGTGTGCTGTGAGTATAGGGTGCATATGCCCTATATTGTATGCAGTGTGTGTGCATGCGTTATGTGTTATTTGTATGCAGTATGTGTGAGGGGCTTGTGGGTTCTGTGTACCTAGCATGAATGGCCATGGGGCGGGGAAGAGGGATCTGCTAGTGATGGAGTCTCCCAGCATTAGAGTTCAGGTAGGCAGGGAGAGTCATCTTCTTTGCCACTGTCCTTGCCCCTGCAGGGCAGAGAGTAGTCAGGGAGGGCCTCTCTGAGGAGGTGACATTTAAGTTAAGCTTTAAATGATGAGGAGGCAGTCAGGCAGAGATCTGAGGGAGGGGCGTTCCAAACAGGGAAAAAAAAAAGCAAAGCATTTAAGGTAGGAATGAGCCTGGCACGTTTCTAGAACAAAATCCAGATGAGTGTGTGTGGAGCGAGGTAGGCAGGACAGGAATGGAGGGAGATGAGGTTGAAGACGGAAGCAGGTGTTAGATCAGAGGCGGGAGGGTGAGGAAGGATGGGGACATTGTCACACACACTGGGGAACAATGTGCAGCTTCTATGCAGAGCCGCAGCATGGGCCCTTTTTATAAACTTCTCACTTCCAGGTGTCAGATCTCCCCAGAACGTGTGTGTGTGTGTGTGTGTGTGTGTGTGTGCGTATGCATGTGTGAGGGTATATCTGGGGTGTTTTCTATGGCTTCTGCTATCTCTCAGAAGAAAGAAACATTCTTTCTATTGCACCTCCCCAGTTTAAGCAGGGGCCCCTGGAGCATAGAGCAGACCTCATGGATGCGGGCATGGCCCCCTCTCTCTCCAGCCCCTCCCCACCTGAGCCACACTCTGGGCTCCCAAATCTCTTCTCCTATACCTTCCTCCCCAGGCTCCTGCTTCTGCCCACTCTGATCCCTGGATCCCTGAGCCCAGGGGCTCAGATGGCACCTGAGCTTGCCCACAGCTTTTGTACAAATGTTAGCCAGGGTCAGTGGGCTGAGGTTCCCATGCTCTCCCCACCTGGATCCCTCAATAAACCCAGACTGCTCCCTGCTACCTCAAGCGTGGGGACCGTTGAGACACTGCACCACCCCCCGAGAAACAGGCTGGGTTCCATGGCTGCAGTCATGCCATGGGCTCCTCTAAGGCTGTTCCCAGCCCCTTCCCCTGCTACCTGGCCTATGGGTTGACCTATATTTCTAAGCTACCCTCCAGCATCACTCCAGAAGGCTGGAGATGGGGTCGGAAGCCACTGCTGTAGGCTTGGGGTAGAGTGGGGTGAATAGGGCAGGGACCATGGGGGCTCAACCAAGCGAGGGATGGGAGGAAGGATTTCCAGTTAGGTGTGGGATTTGGTTCTTTATTCTTGGCCTTCCCTGAGCTTCAGTTTGTCCAGCTGACATGGGTTTTAAGGAGTTCCTCTTCCTGCTCTCCAGATCTGCCCTATTGTGGATCAATACCCTTCAGAGGCTAGAAGCAGGAATGTGGAAACTCAGTCCCCAGTGCCCAGGCGATGATGAACAAGATATGAAAGATGGCCATTAGACTTTATTTCCAAAGAGCGGAGGACATTTGACCTCCATAAGAGCTCACCTTCTCCCTCCCATATCTTTCTCCACTCTTCTCCCCCTGTCGCCTCCCGCCTGACCGCCCCCTCCACCCCAATCTCTCTTAAGCCGTTCAAAATTTGGAGGAAATAAATCTCACTGCACTAATTCAGTGAGAGTTTGAGCCTCGTCAGTGCAGAACAAATAAAAGGAGTGAACTGGCATGACATTTTACTGCAGAAGAGAGGTCGTTTCCAGCCACTAATAAAAAGGATTTGACACAGACTAATAAAGAGAAATGAATTTCTCTAATGGCCTAATTTAGCACATTCAGCACTGTGCCTCTGCCTGGGTGCTGGGGGCGGGGGTGGGAGCCCTGAGTGCGGACAGAGCCGGGAGCAGGGCAGACGTGGGGCTCGAGGAGAAGAGAAGAAGAGATGATCTCAAATAACATTTTATTATTTCTTTTTTCTTTTCTGAGCCCCTACCCCACCCCCACCTGCATCACCTCTCCTCAGGAGCAACTGAACCCAAATCAAGCTCAAGATAGGCAGTTTCTGTTAACGATCCAAAGAAATAAAGAACGGCTCTCCACAGAACTGCAGTCTTGTGCCAGCTTAAGAAGGTGATTAAACCGGATGTGTTGATTTCTACAGGGGTTTAAGCCATCGTTTGGTTTAATTACTTCTGACATTTCTGCCTTCGCGTTTTTTCACATCACCCCTTTGCTGGCCTGAAATGCCCAGTTTGGGGCCGGGCTGTGGGGGGGCTGCCCCCCCGCCCCCTGGGGGAGGAGATTGGAGACAGGGCAGGATTTTGGATGAAGCCCTTGGCAGTGGTGAACGCCACCCTCTCTTTAGCAGGGAGAGGCTGAGGGACCCCTCGCTCCAGCCCTAGTTTTTCTTCCGGGCAAAGCAATGCTGGCCACCCTGCTCTTTTCCCGGTGAGGCTTCTGAGAGCCTCCTCGGGCAGGCGAGCCTCAACAGCACCCATCTTATGCTCCCCCACCTCAAGATAGGTATTCTTAACGTAAGTTGGCCTGATAGGTTTCCCCACCACTTTCAAAGGCCTCCAGGGATGGAGACAACCACTTCCTTGGTAACTCATATACTCACGTACCTAACTTCAAGTTCCCCTATAAGGCTCAAGCTCGTTTCCTTTTGTTAAAAGGACTCAAGAAAAGACAGTTGGACCCTTTTCTGTTTCTCCTCCTTCCTTCTTGGACAACCTGGGTTTTTTGAAAAAAAATTTTTTTTAACATATCTTCCTGCTTAGGGGACCGGAAATACAGAAGCAGAGGCAGGAAAAAAGTCAGAAAGAATGCAAAAAGAGCTTCAGGGAAGCTCAGATGCAAAGAACACAAGAGACAGAGAATAGATACGGAGATAGAGCAGAGCACCACAGGCTGGGGGCCAGGGCGGGGGGGGGGGGCAGGATGGTCACACGCAGGGGGGCACATTCGTGTTGAGTTCTCTTTCTGGGTGATAAACCTTGTGATTCACAGTCATGCCACTCTGTCACGTCTGAGCCTCCCAGTCATCCCTTCCCTTGTGACCTTGGCCAGGACTGCAGACCTCAATTATGGGTCCAGCCAAGTGTGTGGCATCCTGCCTGGCCGTCCACCTCCTCTCCCTGTCACTGACCTTGGAGCCCCCAGGCCTGTCCTGCACCTGACCTTATAGCCCAGACTCATCTGGCTAGGGGGAAGATGGGCAGAGGAGGCTGGTGTCAGCCCTCACACCCTCCCCAAGCCCTGGCTGCTTCTTCCAATGGAAACAGGGGCTAGAGCCTCCCAGGCCCTCCTTAGCTGGGATGAAGGATGGATGGTTCAGACAGTGGAATGGCTGGTAGCAAAATTTCTAGGTGGAGATGTTCAGTGGTGAGCTGGTGGGACAGTGGCCTGATCAGGGTCAGACTGCTGCAGAGGACATGAATGCATTGGCCAGGGAGGTGGGGGAAGGTGGGAAAAGCAGTGACCAGGCTCGCTATGCAGGCACCCCCCCTAGTCTCCACTGACAAACACAGTGCCGGTCTCAAGTTGCCAAAGGCCCACCACCTTAGAAACTCTATCCAGGGGCTGGCACTTTGATCCTTTATTTCTAGTGCCTCAGGTCAGAGGTCACTGGGATCAGAGAATCACAGACAATACCCTAGAGCCACCTTCCGGGATGGCCCCCTGTCTTTATCTATTCAGGGTCAAGAAGGTCCATTACAAGTATTCATTCTGAAGATCGTGAAATTTCTCCTGGATGCTAATGAGCTAATAAAGTTCACGTCCTGAGAAGAACATTCCAGGTGCTTCAGGGTGTGGCCCCAGACTTCTTTCCAGTACTTTATTCTTAACAGAGGCGGCAGAGAATGTGGCGTTGGCCAGACAGCAGGTGGCCCCTGGCCCCTTGTCTCTTCACTAACCCCCTTCACCAACTCAGGCACACTGGACTGCTCACCTTTGCTCCTGCTGCTCCTGCCGCCTGAACTGTGTTCCCACATCTCTCCCTGTCCCTTCTCATAATCTTCAGCATCCATCTCAAGATGCCATCCATTCTACCAAGGCTTCCTAGTGGGTCTCTCTAGCAAGAAAACCATTGCCTCCTTGGAAGCATCCTGGGAAACGCTTTGGGGTTTCTATCTTGACCTTGCTTGCAGTGCAGGCTGAGAAACTCCGTGGTCTGAAATAAGCATAGACTTTGGAGTGACACAGTTGTGTGACTTGGGGGCAAGTTACTGAATTGTTCTGAGCCTCAGTTTCCTCTTTTATAAAACAGGGCTAAATCACCTACCACTCAGGTTATCGTTAAGGATTTGATGAAGAAACACATAGAGTGTCTGGCACTTAGCAAGCTATCAATTAATGCTTGTTCCATTTCCCTGGAAAGGTGTGTGGGCACCTTTTTTATTCAGAGCAACATTGACACCGTCGGCTCCAATAAGTTTCTATTCCCATATCCACTGACTCATTTGGCAAGGAAAATAAGCCCACATGCCAATTCAAATAGAGGCACAGAAAGAGGAGGAGGAGAGGCAACGTACAATTTATCAGAACTCAGAACCTCTTTTTTTTTTAACCAAAAAAGCACTGCCAGTAAGAATTTATTTTTATTTCCCTCATGACACTCATTAAATTCTACTAACTATCGTTGTTTGTGCACAGATCTGTCTTCCTCACTATGTGCTGAGCTGCCCCGGACCACGAGCTCGTCTTCCCAAGGGTCAAGCACAGTGCCCGGCACACAACAGAGGATCAATAAATATTTGGTGAATCGATGAATGGGAACAAACGAACCATGGGAAGGAAAGTTCGAAGACACAGTCCTAAAGTTCTTTCGGGCTCAGAATCCACCCCTACAGCAGGACTCAGATCAGACGTTGCCATCTGGCAGCTTCTAGCTACAATGGCTACAAAAGGACCTGTCTTCTTTGGGCTCTGCTGGGTGTGTGTGGAGTGGGGGCTGGCAGGGTCCTGGAGGGAGGGGAGTGAGTGTGAAGGAAGAGCTCACCCGGCCCTCCATTTCTCCTCCCCTCGAAGGCACCAGATGGAGAGAGCAGAGTGGGGTGGGGGAGAACGAGCCAGCAGCTCCTGGTTGGATGTATTTTTACTTCAGGTGTGACGTTGAAACCATGCGGGTGTATTTTTAGTCCTGCCTAGTGGGTGGTGTGTTCGCCTGGGTTGCCTTGGAGAGGACTTCTTCGTGTTGCTAAATTGGAATCGCATCTGCTAGGGTTCCTGGGCTTCAACCAGCTCTCCTCCCCCAGGTGGGTGGACAGGTCCATTCCTGGCAAGGGTGGGGCCCAGAGCAGACCACCGTCTGCTCTGTCCCCGTCCCTTCGAACCCCCCACCCCGCACACACTCACACACACACACTCCTCTCTCCCAGCACCTTAAAAATAATAATAATAATAATAATAAATGTGAGACCTTGATGAAGTTATTGCTAAGGCAAGTCCGCAAGGGCAAGAATACAAACAACCTAAAACTTAAGACCCGCTAGGATCTCACATCCAGTCCCTTCATTTTAAGCAGAGGTGACACAGGCACAGAAAAGAGAAGTGTCTTTCCCATGGGTAGCTAGTGAGAGGCAGTCAGAGCTTCTGTCCAAGGCACCAGAGATTCAGCCAGTCCCCCACACGCAAGCAGTCTGGGGGACAGGGTGATATGGGGAGGGCGTTCTGTCCCTGCTGCCTTGGTCACTGGTGGTGACTGAACACCCCACCCCCACATCCTTTGTGGCACTTTGTAAGTTACAAAGTGCTTTCCCTGTGTTTACTGCATTCAAACACTCAATATTCTTCTTAGTCCCATTTTACCAATTAGCAAACTGAGAAGCATGTAGTTAAATAATGATATCAAGCTAAGTGACTGAGTTGAGATTTAAATCTGGGTACCAAAACTCCAAATTTTGTGCTCTTCCCCCTCTCCCGTGTATTACTGAAATCACTTCCTCCTTCTCCCTTTTTCTCTTCTGTCCTTGGGGTCGCAGACCTTAGCCCCCATGTTTACCCTTTGGGCATCAAGATCGTTGCAGCACAAGAGAATCTTTGCCTTATCCAATGAGTTTCCAAAAGAATCACCTCTTATAATAATCATACTTCAGTGTGTTTGGGGAGGGCTTTTACATGTTTGCAGATCTTTCAAGTTCTCGTTTGGTGCCTACCCTGTGAGGTGGGAGGACAGCTTATCTAAAGAGGTTAAATAATTTGCCTAACGGTAGGGTCAGAATTTAGATGGAAGTCTTAGTTTTATGTTCTTTCCACTGGACATGAAATGGACTAGTGCTTGAGAAAATCAGGCAGTAGCACCATGGTTAAAAGAAGGGCAAGACTGGCTCGGTCCAGCCCTGGTGAGAGCCCCTGGTCACTTGAACCCTCAAAGCCCCTGCCTGCTGGCTCTCATCCTCTTCCTCTCCACCCAGTTCACAGCAGCGGGAGGCCCAAATGCTGGTTGTCTTCTCTCTTAGGAGGGGGACAGATCCAGTCTTGTACTTATCACAGTAACTACTCATGAATGTAACCACCGTTCGCTGAGAGCCTTCTATGTGCCAAGCCCTGTCGGCTGTTAGCACTGGTTATCTCCTTTAATCCTAATATAACCTCGTGAGGATAAAAGTCAGTGGGTTCCAGGCTCCTGATCTCTTATCAGTGCGCCTTGTCTTGGCGGGATACCCGGACTTCTCAGCTGGGCCTGAGCCAGGCCGGTGAGCTGGGGAAGCCTCAGGACCCACTACCTCTGAACACACCTGCTCCCTGGACCAGGCAGCTGCAGCCTCTGTGTCTGCCAGCAGCATGTTCGGAGGCTGTGCTTGGGTTGGGGGGCCTTCAGATGCTGGCAGGAGGGGCAGGGAACAGGCTTTGCCTGGTGCCAGGGGAGAACTGAGTGTGGTCTTACTTCCAGATCATGGCTCTAGCAGGATCACTCCCCTGACTATAGTCAACAGCTGAAATGTTATCTCTGATGCCAGTGAATCCAACTGCTTCTCAGAGTGGGAGTCTGCTGGAGCCCCCAGCCCACACAGCCCAGCCCAGAACGCAGCCCGGAACATCTGCTCCCAGCATCTAGACTAGAAGCCCGAGCATGAAGCATCTGGTGCTGCCTTTTCTGCTTGGAATGGCTGAATTTCTCCCACATTCTTCTCAGGCCACCTCGCCCAGCACATTCCAGGAATGACCAAGCCCAGTGCCAGGGAAGGCATAGGGTTAAGCCCCAGGGTCAACTCACTGGAGCCAGGACACCCTTTGGTCACAAGGTGGAAATGTTCCCTCAAAGACACTTCATTAGGAAGTGCCAGTTCCCAGGGTCCTGGCCAGGCAGCTGCTGAGGACAGGCACAACAGGACCCAGTCCCTCTGTCCAGTCCCCAAACCTTGGGGCCTCCTCCCACCCCACTGACCAGACCAGCCCCGGGAAAGGCAGCTTGGCTATCATTTCCCTCGGGCTTCGCCTCCCTTGGGAAAAGCAGGGTAACTCTCCCACACTGCACTGTGGGCCAGAAGCCTTGCAGTCAATTCCACAAATACTTTTTTCGGCCCGTCCTATGTGCCAAGTTTATATTATAGCGACTTTCTATGTCTATCTTTCTCCTCCTCCCTGGACTGACTCTTCTTTTTTCAAAACCCCTCTTGGAACTTAACACAATGCTTTACACATAGCAGAGCTCACTACACGTTTAGCTCAATTACAGTATGGAGACAACTCGACTGCGGGTCCTTTCCAGTCCTGCCTCTAGCTGCCTGGCCTCTCAGTATTTACCTTCTAGCCTGACCCATCCCTGCTGGCATTTCCCCCGACGTCTGATAGCAGCTAACACCTATGGTGAGCTCACCAAATGCGAGATTCTTTTTTTTTTTTTTTAAAGGTTTTGTTTATTTATTTGATAGAGAGAGACAGCCAGCGAGAGAGGGAACACAGCAGGGGGAGTGGGAGAGGAAGAAGCAGGCTCCCAGCAGAGGAGCCCGATGTGGGACTCGATCCCGCAACGCCAGGATCACGCCCTGAGCCGAAGGCAGACGCTCTAACGACTGCGCCACCCAGGCGCCCCCAAATGCGAGATTCTTTACCAAGCACCTAACGTGCATTCTCTCATTTATTCCTCATAACAACCCTGAAGAAGAGATAGCATTTCTTGTAGCCCTGTTTTACAGACGAGGAAACCGGGGCCCAGAAGCCTTAGTGCCTGGGGTGGAGAAAGAATGTACACCCAGGAGATCTAAAGCCAAGGGCCATGTTCCTAGACCTGAATTCCAACCCTTGAACGCACCAGACTGCTTCACATGCTGAACAGGCCAAGAGGGACGCCCCTCGTGCCTAAAACCTCCTCACACACCCCCCCCGGCCCACCCCATGCAGCAAACACTGATCTGCGTGTCAGGTACTATTCTATATTCTCTAATTTTAGTCTAGCTGTTACTGTTTTCTTTTTTTGCAGTTGAGAAAACAGAGGCTCAGAGAGATTAACTCACCCAAGGCGACAAAGCTAGTGATCAAGTCTATTTCTAGAGCGCGTTGCCTTGCCCAGCGCGGCCATTCTACTGAATTTACACCTCTAGCTCTAGGGCTGTTGGAACCAAGCCCGGAGCCTCGGTGACCTCTACGAGGATGATTTCGAGAGCGATCTGAACGCTGTCACTGCCCTGTTCTAATCTTTCCCCAGCTGAGTGTGCCTTCTAGAGGGACCTGGCCCAGATGAGACGGGAATAGTCATCACAGAGACAGGGCTTTAGGGATGTGCACTGCTTTTACTGGGCTAGAGCTGGATGGGCGGCATTTACTGGATAGGGCAGCATGAGCTGCCCAGGGGGAGGGCTCACACGGGTGGAAGCTGTGAGTCTGTGGTTGAGAAGAGAGATGAGAGTGACCCGAAGACCTGGACGTGTCCCAGGGAGAGGCCAAGACTCTGAAAGCCGAGAAACAGCAGAGGAGGCAAAGCCTGGTTTGATGGAGGGTTTCTGGAGCTTCTGGAAGGAGTTTTGTTAACGGGTAAACCAGGAAAGGATTGGAATCTACCTGGAGAAGGTGGGGAGGTTGGGCTGAAGGTGGGGCTTGGCTCAAGCAGATGGGAAGAGATAGACAATGCTGGGCAGAAATCAAGAAGGAGAAAATTCACTGCCTCGGGGTTAAGGTGAAGAAGCACGATTGCAAACACCTACTCCATGCTAGGCACTGCTGGAAGTATGAATTCATTCGGAGAGAACATTTTACATTTAGGACCCAGAGGTAGACCAGACAGGCCAGTGAGGACCGAGAAATGTGGGATCATGGCTAAAGGCATGAATAAAACCATTCCAAAGAACTGGTTATAAGATGTATTGACCTGTTTACCTACCCCCCAACAAAAAAAAGGGGGTGCCTGAGTGGCTCAGTTGGTTAGGCATCTGACTCTTGATTTTGGCTCAGATCATGATCTCAGGGTCGTGAGACTGAGCCCCATGTCGGGCTCCAAGCTGAGCATGGAGCCTGCTTAGGATTCTCTCCCTCTCCCCCTCTTTCCTCTTAAATAAAATAGGGATGCCTGGGTGTATCAGGGAATTAAGCGTCTGCCTTCGGCTCAGGTTATAATCCCAGGATCCTGGGATCCAGCCCATCTTCAGGCTTCCTGCTCAGCGGGGAGTCTGCTTCTCCCTCTGCCCCTCCCCCTGCTTGTACACACACACACACACTCTCTCTCTCTCTCTCTCTCTAATAAATAAATAAAATCTTTAAGAAAATAAATAAAAATAAATAATAAAAGAAAAGATGGACTGCCAGTTTAAAATCAGTGACTGTGGACCCGTGGCTCTAAGGTAGTCTGTAAGGCGCTAGACATGGATGAATGAATAAAAACAGACATGGACCCTGCCCTCATGGAGTTAGTGATCTAGTGGGGGAAACAGAAACACTGTTAATGCAGTCAGCTCAGTCGTGAGCCACGCCACAGAGGGGAAACACAGCGGGCAGCAGCCATCCAACCTCTCCACCCGCACCACAGCTCCATGCTCCAGCATTTTCAAAGAAGCAGCTACTTTCTCACGGCTCAAGCCTGCAGCCCGGCATCGCCTATCAATAGCTGGTAACTTCTTCCTTGCTGGGCGGGCCCCTTCTCTGGTTCTCAGAGAGCTTTTCAGCCTGGTGGGGGAGAACCAACGCCCTAGCAGAGCCTTCTAGGCAAAGTCAACCTCCTCCCCCCTCGCACCTGGCCAGGCCTAGCTCCCTGCCACTCTTCTGCTCCCCAGGACATCATGGTTTCCATGGGAACCCACTCACTTCAAAGGGGAACGAAGGAGACTGGAGGGGAGGAGGGAGAGTGAAAGCTGGATTAACCTCACCCTCCTGGCCCTGTCTCTGCACCACCTGGCAACCTAATAGCCAGGTCCCGGATAGCACCGAACACTGTCCATCAGCATGGAGGGGCGGGGTGGTCCAAGCTAAGTTTGAACTTTCTGGGGAAAAGCCCCAGGGGTGGGGGTGGGGGGCTAGGGATGGAGAGAACTGAGCTAGGTCCAAACCTGTAGGTCCCCACTGCGTGCGGCCTCCCCTCCTCAGACCCCACTCAGCATCGCTCTTGGGCCACAAACACAATTACCCGCGATGTGCATCCAATCATGGGATCTGCTTGGATTAGACTGCAATCATTAATCTGAGCAGGAGCTCCTGGTTGCCTTGCTGATTAGCCCAGATGATGCTCTGGTATGATCCAATTAAAGGCAGACTGCCTCCCCTCTCCCCCACCGCACACGCACACGCGTGCGCGCGCGCACACACACACACACACACACACACACACACACTTTCCACATCAGAAGGAACCAATACATCTCATTAACACGTCCTCATGCACAAATAAAACCTCAGGGGCACTGGCAGGCTCCCTGGGCTCACAGACACACCCCTCGCTTTTGTCACACTGTCCCCCTGCCGCCCTGTAGGGGCCTGGTCAGAGAAGGGCCCCCTCCACCCTTCCTTCATCTGTGGTTCTGGGAGGGGCCGTGGTAGGGTCTACCAAAAGTCGGTGCTGGGCACTAATCTGAACCGAAAGAGTCTTGTTATATTTATTGACATAAAATGCCGACTCCCTGATGTGCTTTGGAGCAGCCAGGCTGCCCCAAGGCAGGCAAATCTAATTAAAATTACCCGACCCTTCAGGAGGCCGAGCTCCCTCCCCGGTCATCCAGCAATGGCTGTACAGAGAGCAGCTGGTACTAATGGGAGAGGTGTGGTTGTGTGAGAAAACCCTGGGCCCCTGGGGCAGGAAGGACTGCAGAGAAAAGTCGGGCAAAGGTGTTGGTTGTCCTGAGATGAGGGGCAGCCATGTTTGGCTGAGCGGTTGGTGGCAACCAACCTGGGATTCCTTCTTCATGGTCAGACAGATGCAGAGATAGTTTGGGCAAATGCCGAGGGCTCTTGGGGGCTCAGCCCAGTAGTAGAAGGTAAAGGTTAGGTGGGCAGATGAGCAAGAAGAGGTGTTAGTTGGGGGAAGATCTGGCCCTTTGTATTTCAAGTGACATCATGATGGACAGCTCCCATGGGAGAGGTGACCCACTTCTCCCGCAGGTTGGCCTGGGTAGGGAATGAGCCTGGGATCTTGGGAAGGGCTGGGGAACCCATCTGCTTTGAGCCAGACACAGAGCCAGGTGCTTACCGGGGCTCTCAATGATCTTACTAAGCCTACTGGTTAGCTTCTGTCGTGAAACTAAAGCTCCGAGAGATTAGGACACAAAGGAGGTGGGACGCAAGCCTGGGTTTCCAGAAACTTTTTGTTATACCACTAATCGGGGGTCTTTCCTGACTGTGATCTGTGCTAACTACAGGTCCCTGTCCTCGAGGAGTCTGCAAAGGCGCCTAGAGTGGTACAAACAAATCATGTGGTGTGAGTGGGACTTGAGGGTCTGTGTGTCTAAAGAGCTCCCAGGCGATGCACTGCTGCCAGCCCCCGGGCCATACTCTGGGTAGCAATGACCGACACCGAGGACGAGGACGACGGCTGTCCCCCCAAGCCATTAGCCACCAGGCCATTTTGAGAGGCCACGGTACTCTCCTTTCTCACACTCCCCACACAAGCACAAGCCCACCTTGCAGTTTAATTTCCAGGTGGCCTCGCAGCCTCATCTCCCCACACCCAGTTGCTCTAGACACTGGCCATTCTCGGAACGCAGAGGCTCTGCTCTGTCTGGAAGGCTCTACTCCAGCCCAGTTCTCCTTCTGGGGGACTCTCTTACTAGCCTTTATGATCAAACTCAAATATTGCCTCCTCTGTGAAGCCTTCTCTGTTAAAGCTCAGGCCACACTGTGTGGGTTTCCTGTCTGTTCCTGGAGAGCCAGGGAAGAGCCCACACATTTGCTTTTATAGGTTTCCCCTCTTTTCCCTGGAGTCCAGCTCAGTGCCTCCACATATTCTAGTGAGGGTTCAACAAACGAGTGTGAAGGAAGGAGGGGAAGGAGGGAGGGAAAGGAGGACAGGAGGGCTCCGTCTCTCTGACAGGTACTGTGACCAGATCTGGGAGTTCTCTGGGGTCCAAAACAGGGCTCTCCCCCTGCAGGCAGGCTGGGCCTGGCCTGTGCATTGGGCAGGTGGGGGCAGAGGCACGGTGACTCATCCTTCCACCGAGGCTGGGAAAGACCCTTGAGGCAGGACCTCGGATCAGGGCTCACGGCTCTGGACTCCATGTTGGCATTAGAGGCTTTCGGCTCATCTGAGTAGCTAAAAATAATG
This sequence comes from Ursus americanus, assembly GCF_024610735.1. NCBI lineage: Eukaryota > Metazoa > Chordata > Mammalia > Carnivora > Ursidae > Ursus > Ursus americanus. Next base: position 43,877,568 of record NC_142142.1, read on the forward strand.
CCAATGGTAATGACAGTAACAGCAATAATTACCACCATTACCATAAAAGCACTGTCATTGCGGGGAGGAGTGAGGAAGGAATCAACCCTCTTCCCATTCATCTTGGGTGGACCATTCCACCTGTTACTGATCCTGGCACCTGCTGCAGGGTGTGCGAGTTCACAGGTAGGCCCTGCTTGCTGATGTGCTCACACAAGTGAGTGTGAGTAAGGGTCCGACCTCAATCAATACTCAGTGCTGACTCAGGCGTCTTTTCCAGCCATGTGGGCTCCGCACAGAGACTTGACTACAGTCCTTGCTGGAGCTTCGTTCAGGCTGTTCTCAGACAACTGCATCTTCTCAACCGCATGCACGCAACAGCCAGCCCCCGAGCTCCTCCCGCCCTCTGCAACGTTCAGGGCCTGGCCCTGCTCTCAGCGAACTCCCCATCTGGAGGAGTGCGCTGGAACCTACACTGCCGCACACCACAGCTCTTGCTAAGACACAAAGACAACCATGACTCAGATGTGCTCCGAGGACCAGCTGCGTTAGATTCATCTGGAATGCTTTCTGAAACATTCATCTTCCTTTTCCTATAGCTTGACCTACTGATTCAGCATTTCTGAGCATGGAGCCCAGAAATACCCATTTTAATAAGCTCTCCCCAGTGATTTTCAGGCATACTAAGTTTGTGTAATACCAAGTCCTAGACGGTCCTGGCAGATGTCCAGTGGTCTGGTGGGCTTGCTGGAGCGAAGGCAACAACGGGGGACGCACAAGGAGAGCGTCCCGAGGTGGCCATCAGCTGAGCTGAGGGTTTCTGACACCCACGAGGGCTCAATCCCTAGCTGGGATGAGGAAAACTTCCTTCTGGAAGATTCTTCCCTGGGCTCTCTTGCCCCTCACTAGACAATCCCAGGAAGCTACAGTCAACCCACAGCGGCCAGCTGAGGGATGTCCAAATTGATTTGACTGAGAAGGTGGTGAGGAGAGCGGCTGTTGGCTATGGTCTTTATGAGCCCACCCACTTGCCTGCATGCTCATCTCTCAGGGCTGAGCTGGACCAGGGGCTGCCTGGGGGCCTCCGGACATGGCTGAAGTGTCTCCTACCTGTACACAGCTCGCTTGTCGGCCTCCAGCTGGGCCTGGGGGTCAATGGGGGCACTGGGCACAGGCGTGCTGGCAGCAGCCGAGGGTGCGGAGATGTGGACAGCCTGGGTCTTAGAGGGAGCCTGAGCAGTTGCTGTCATCTGCAGAGAGAAGAAGAAAGGGGAGGCGGTGGGTTAGTACGGCCAGGACAGCTGGTCCCCAGCTGGAATTGGGAGGCCTACCTTGGCCCATGGCGTGTGTGGGAGGGAGAGAATATGTGCCAGGGAGCTGTGAGTGTATAACAAGCATCCGTTTGTTTACGTGCTCCAGTGAGAAGAAAGCATTCTTCAGATGAGAACATCCTAGAGAATAATTTAGGACCAGACAAAACCAGGTGGGGCACCAGCACTCTTCAAAAGAGATGATTCTTAATGCAAATGAAGGTGGTGACCTCTGCCAAGAAGAAGAAAAAACCCAAATGATGAACCCTTAAAATTGTGCTTATGGGTCATTTGGGCTGTTCTGGGCAGTAATAAGTTGATCTGATGACTTTGAAGAGCAGGGAAAAAAAATAGCTGAATCAGTTCTCATTTGGGTAGAGCTTTATTCCATCTCACTCAAGCCAGAAGGAACTGTTTTAATGGTTTTGATTGATAATTGAATGGGTTTCCAAATTTGGCTTCCCTGGGCGCTTGGGGGTAAGCAGGAGGTTTTAGTGGATCCTGGAAAGTTTTCTGTTCCTAGCCATAACAAGTATCTTGGGTAGTAATTTTTGTCCTATGTGATGTTTCTGAAGGTATCCCTAGGTCCCCAGTTGTGTGCCAGAGCAACTCCTTTTAGTGTTATATATCAGACTTTCTGTATAAAATGTTATTGAAAGAAAGGATTAGATGGCTTAAATTTTTGGAAGACCATCATTACAAAATTTAATGCTTTTATAAGATATTTTCTTTAGTCAAGTGGATCCCTAAAATGTCATGAATGGTGACATTGCCTCAACTCTTCTCTTCCACCAGCATGTCCACAGCACCGGCGCTGCTGGGCCGGATACACTGTTTGCCTCCTGCACTAAAGCCTTGTTTCCACCTTCATCCACAGCACCCAACAGACACAGAGTAGATGCTTAGCCTTTGTCCAGAAAATGAATGAGTGAATGAATGAATGAATGAACGAATTTATCTTGAAAGAGTCAGATGTTAATTTACAGTTGGAATGTTCATCATACGATCTAGGTCCCAGCTCCTGGAAGGAAAAGCATGGTCCTTTCGTCAATACAAGCACATTATTGCTAATGCTGATACTCCCAAGACATTTGCGTTTGCTGTTTCATTTACTTCGTTTAGATTTTTGCTCGGGTGCCACGTCTTCAGCGTGAAACAGAGCCCCTCTGTCCCTTGCTGTCCCCTTACTCTGCTTTCTTTCGTAGGCCTTTCTATGATCAGATGCTATACATATACTTGCTTAGTTATGTTCTCTCCCAAATAAACTTTAAGCTCAAAGAGAGCTTGATTAGCAGTTGTCTTCCTAGGGCCCGGAAAAGCCAGGCACTAGTAGATGCTCATAAATATTTGTGGGTCAATAAATGAATGGCAGGTGGCGAATGAGCTCTTTCATTTCTTAAAAGAAACCCATCTGCTTTACTATACTGGATCCCCATCATTTTTTGTTAGGAAGAAATATTCTTGTCACTGTCGGCTGGACTGGAGGAACGCTCCCAAACTCAGAGCGTGAGGGGCTAGACAGAGCATCATGGTACCTTCAAGCCAGAAGATGATCACTCGAATCTTACTGTCTCCCATTATTAGCCTTTGACCTTGGGCAAGTCCCTTAACTTTCCTGAACTCCTACTTTCTCATCAGGAAGCAAATTGGTGTCCTTTTGGGACCCATGGGTATCAAAGAGGTGCTATAAGGATGAAAGTAGAAACAAATGTTCCAATTTTCAAAATAGAGAAAGAAGGTAGAATCAGAAAAACTAAATACTGCGAATCTTCACACTGATCTGGGCCAGTCTCTTACACCCACTAATACAAGTGGTTATTTCTTCAAATATTCCCTGAGTCCCTGGGCACCGTGCTGGGTAGGCACTGAGGTTACAAGGATGAGTGCCCGCTCTCATGGAGCTATTTCTGGATTTAACATGGTTCCTACGCTGGCAGGTGAGGAAAATGTGTAGACACGGATGGTGTAGTGACCTCAGCAAGGTACCTCCCACGACACCCTTGTGAGTGGTGGACAGCTGCATGGATTAGGAAGCTGCACCCAAAAGGTGGCATTTAAAGGATAGAGGTCAGCTTGGGGAAGGCTCCTAGGAAATGCTTTCTCCTCAGGCCTCGTCAGTATTTTTATCAGTGATTGAGGGGGGACTGAAGAAATGCTCAGCAAATTTATAGGTGACATAAGACTGAGGTCCAAAAGATCTTTACAGATTTGGGCCACAGGCTAAGTCTAATAAGATTAATTTTCATCTAATAAGTCGGAATTTAATGCTTCTAACACTTGGGCCAAAAAAAAAAAATCAATAATATAAGTGCAGAACAGGAGAGACATGGTTTAACAGCAGTGTTTGAGTTGACAGAAGGCTCAATACATCCAAAGTGTAATGCGTCTGTCAAAAAAGCAAAGCAACCTCACCTAGTGCTATCTGAGGATACATTACCGGAAGCATGACTCACACAAAGCCTCTAGTCCCACTCCTCTCTGCTGAAACCAGTGTGGGAGTGTACGTTCAGAGAATCGATCACGCTGGGGAAGGGATTCTGCATTATGCTGTAGGAGGAGTATTTGAATCTGGAATATGTAAGAAAGATCTGAGGGACAGAGGAGATGAGACATGGGAGCCCCCTTTGAATATCTGAACTAGGGATTAGATTATATCTGTTCCACTCCGCAGGCCCCAAAGGGTCAAACTACAAGCAATGCATTCAATCTATATAAACATGGAGACAGATTCGGGCTCAACCCAAATAATAAGTTTCCAAGCCTCTGAGCATTTTGAGGCTGGAATGGGCTCCATCCAGGAGGCGGTGACTTTCCACTACTGCAGGCGCCAAGCAGAGACTGATGGGCGGGGCCCCTGTGGAGGGGATGGAAGCCTTAGCAGGGTGGCATCTGAAGTCCCAATAGTGACAGGCTCAGACACCAATGGGGATCTCTAGCAATCACCACCCATTGCACGGGGTTGACCAGAGGCTCCGACTAGGGGATGTAGAGTGTGTAGGAGTGCTCTGGAAACTCCAAAGTGCTCCCAAGATGGAGGGGTGGTTGTTGTCATTAAATACATGATTTCCAGAATGTGCTTCTTTTCTAAACAAGGCACAGCTATGCCTGCAGAGCTTGTTTAGGGGTGAAATGTAGGGAAGGCTGGTATGCTCCGCCTTGGCCACTAAGGGGGAATTTCTTCGTGTGCTTGAAGGAATCCACAAAGGACTTCCATGAAGATGAGCATCTAGGAGAGAGAGGGATGAGGGGAGATGCCCCTTTTCCTCTCACTTGCCCTTTCTAGGCCGGACTGCTGGGTTACAGAGGAAAGCACAGAATAAGAATAAATCAAAGGCGGTCACTTGCCAGCATCCCAAGAGGCCCCAGCTCAGAGACTGCTCCTGGGGCTCAGGGAGGGGGCAGCGGCAGAAGAGAGCAGATCTGGTCTGAGCAGGACAATGATTCAAATTTATTTAGCTCCTGGTGGCCAATTCAGCAAACTCTGCATTTCCTCCAGGTTTGGAGAATGAGTGTTTACCTCCAAATAGATCCCCTTTTCTAGCCAGGGACTTACTTCCATTTCCCAAGAACTGAAGCTCTGAGGGAGAGGTCCCCCCAGCAGCTGCCTCAGGGCCTGGGGGAGGAGGGCCGCTTGTGGAGGTGCTGGGACAAGGTTTCTGGGCAGCACGCCCAGAGCAGGAGCAGGGGAGGGGCTGGACGGACCAGGCACAGGGCATGGTCGGAAGTGACAGGACGTGCTTGAGCTCCCTGGTTCTGGCCCGTGAGAGCCAACTTCTACATCTTCAGGACTTTTGCAAGCTGGTGGGTCTCTCTTGAAAGTGGCCTCGTTGAGCATTTATACCATGGGAACTGGCAAATGCTGCAAGTCAGGGCCTCTTCCCCAGCGCCGCCCAGAGAACTGGTTGTCAGATGTTTACTAGCACGTCTAAATGTCAGGCATTTGCTCCGAGTAACTGTCCTTTTCTGCTCTGTTTGGCAGGTACAGACTCCACGAGGCCACTCAGTATGTTCACAGCTGGTCCCAGAACCGGCCACTCCAGACTCTGAACCTTCCTCCAAGGAGACCTCGGAGCACTCTGGAAATTCTGCCTTGGCAGCAAACTGGGGACAGGGTGTGGGGACGGCACTGCACGGACACAAGGACTGTCCCTTTTCAACAAGGAGAACTGAGGCACAGAGGAGGAGAGGCAAAGTTGAACAATGTCTTGAGAGCTTTCTGGAAGAGCAGAAAAGTCTCCGAGAGTGGAAGGAGCGGGGAATCTGAGGCCCTGGGTTCGATGCTCCTTCTGTCAGTTATTGGCTACATGTCTGGGGGCAAATTTCCTGACCTCTTTGACCCTTGGTTTTCTTATCTGTAAAAAGCAGGGGTAATACGTGCTACACAGTCTGTAAGGAGTAATCAAGAGAACAGGGTGGGATGCCTGGGTGGCCTAGTCGGTTAATGGGTTAATCGAGTTCCCTGCTCAGCGGGGAGCCCACTTCTCCTTCTCCCTCTGCCCCTCCTCCCCCCTGCTTGTGCGCTGGAGCTCTCTCTCAAGTAAATAAAGTCTTTAAAAAAAGAGAGAGAACAGGGTAATGACTAAAGGATGGAGAAGGGCAGCAGCATTCCCTGGAAGGAGATGGGGTGCTGAGAGCCTACACAGGGTTCTAGGGTTCCCACCTCCTCTTACCTTAGGGTCCTTTCTTGGAGCAAAGACCCTGGGGCCACCACTCCAAACTCTTTCCTTCCATGGAAGCTATAACCACTGGACTTCTCTCCCTCATTCCCCTAGAACCGGCCCTGCCTTAAGCGTGGCGTGCAAGGGCCTGGCCCAGATACTTGGTTTGAAACATGTTGAGATGAAAGTTCACGACCCCTACCCCATCCTAAAACAGAGTGGGAAGAGTTGACGTTCGTAAGCTGTGTGTAGAGGAAAGCAAAATCTGCAGGCAAATCTGGCAGCCCCTCTGACAGTCTAGTCTGACCAGGAAAATGGGTAGGAGATGCTCCACGGTGTGATTTGAGAAGCTCATCTCACCCACCTGCCCCCGTTGCCCTCACTGACGCTGGAATGCCCATCCATGCTTTCCTTTCTGCTAAGCACCACCCTTCGCCCACTGGAGGAGGAGAGTGGCACATTATGTTCTAATGAACTAATAAAATACCTCTAGAGGCTTTCATGTTCAACAGTAATCCCGTGCAGTAAGTTAGTCTTGTCCCCATTTTGCATTACAAAACTAAAGCCCTCAGAAGTGAAGAGACAGCTAGAGAGTTGGTGTAAAGGTTGGGGCAAGAACCAAGGGCTTTTTTTCTTTGAAGAGGAGAATGGGAAGCCCCCCCCCCCCGCCCCCAGTCAAGTGACAAAGGGGACAGAAAGGAAGTGAGCCAGAATCAGGTGGAAGGATTACTTCTCAGGCATGCTGGGGGTAGGGGGGGTCTCCACGCAGTTTCTTGTCCCCACTGTGGCCCAGCGAATCCTGATCCCCCAAGAGGCCATCCACACACAAGCCATTCCCCAAACACTGGTCATGGGTCATGCGAGAAACAGTCCTTCTGTGTAGAGCCCAAGCAGGAGGGTACGGGTGGTTCACTCATGGGAGGCGGCCCAGGGCTGCGGGCTGGGTTCACTCCCCTCAAAGGCTGCAGAGGAGCCTGTGACCCAGGGCCTGATCATACCGGCCTCCAAGCCTTCCATCACCCTCTGCTGTCAGCCTCCGTTCAGGGCTCCTCTCTGGCTCCTGCGAGGTGAGGGCAGGAGGCTCAGGATGAGGGATGACACCAGAGTCCTTCTAGCACCCCACAGCGGTGGTTTGCGGGAGACGCTGGCCTCAGGTAGAACTGAATCCCACCTTTGCCACTCACTACTGGCCAACTCTGGATCTGGAACTTTACCTTTCAAGGGTCTCAGTTTCCTGATCAGTGAAATGGTGGTGGTGCTTCCTGCCTCCCACTACCATGGTGAAGACTGCTACCTTCTTCAGGGGATGCTGGCCGAGCATTAGCAAGGGTTGGGCTCGCCGGCTCTGTGCTCCCACGGCCCCCAGCACGCTGTGTAGCCACAAGGGCTGACTTATGTCTCTCAGCGACTAGCTCGTAGGTCCCTGGAGGGCAGGGGCTAGGTCTTCTCTGTTTGCTATTGTAGCCTCAGGGTTTGATAGAGAATTTAAAATGTCTATTGAAGGACTGGTGTGGAGGAGGTAGGCTTCCCACCCAAAGATACCTTTTTGGTGGCAGGTTTACCTTGACATTGAATGCCTCAGGCCCAGCAGAGAAGTCACAGCTGCTGACTGCTTATTGTTTGGGAGTGGGCATCTAGCCCACAGCTGGAGATAATGGGACAGAGCATGATATACTGGCATGAGCATTTATTCTCGACGTGATCTCTACCTGTGCGACTTGGGCAAGTTACTCAATCTTTCTGATTCAGGGCCCTCACCTATAAAAATGCAAGCAACCATACATATGGTGCAGGGTTGTTAGAATTAAATGAGATGATGGGTGCAAGGCAGCGGGCACTTAATAGACAGTATATGGTAATTATCATTATTAGAATCCACAGTCTGCAGCCCGCACTCAGAGCTGGTCTCTTTAGCTTCTGTTCCATGGGCTGCCTAGGGAGTCCTGCCCCTGTGGAGGGAACCCCCCTCTCTTGTAAGCACCCAGGGGGATGGGGCAGGCTTGGGCTCAGGCACAAGGAGAGGGGGCCATGGTGTTGTGGGAAGTTCCCACAAACGCTCACAGTTCCCAGAAGAACTGTGTGACTCAGTTCCTCCACTCCTCAGTTTCTCCATCAGGTACAAATGAGCTAATAATCTTTTTTCCCAGGGCTACAGTGCAGTCATATGAGAGGATGAATGGTACACGAGTGCTCAGTAAACCTTGGTTTCTAAGCATTTTTATTATTCCTTTCTGCTAGTCTTCCTTCTGAATCCAAACTCCACTCCCTGTCCATACCCTGTCCCAGACGCCCCAGCACCCACACTGTCCATGTCACACCCTTTCCCCCCACGCGTGGCCTTGCTCTTTGTGACTCCTAGCCAAGAACCTCTCACAGAGTCCCTTTCTTCCAACCCTGGACAACCCAGGCCTGCACCTTCTCAGCGTGACTCAGCAAGGCCACACTCCTCCAGAAGACACGCCCTCTTCTGAGCCTTCCACCTGACCCGGGCAAGGTGAGAGCCACCTGTCCCCAGTGCCTGCTGCACCAGGCCGTGGAAGCATTGTGTTCTGGAGAACGGGGGGCCACACGGGCCTGGCCCACTAGGGGCCGCTGAGGCTCCAGCGGGGCCGGGCTGGGCTTGCCTGGGAGCTGGCACCCTCTGAGGTGCCTGGGCAAGCTGGCAGGGCGGGATCTGGTTCCCTCACAACCAGGAGAGAGTCCAAGGACCTGGGAGGAGGTCAGGGCTCGGAGCTATTTGGTAAACACCAGGTTTGGCTTCAACAGGTGGGAGGCAGCAGGGGGCAAAGCCAAAAAATGATGTGTTTGTGGGGAGGGCACAGCTCCCAGGGTGCTCCAGGCCTGGGCCTGCTCCCTGACCCTGGTCTTGTCGCTGGTACAGCACCCTCCCCTTATGTTGTACCCTGATCAGACCCTACCGTGTACGGTTGCCTGAACATGCCCGATGATTTACATTCTCCTGTCTTTGCTCCCACAGCTGCCTCAGCAGGAAATGTCCACGTTTCCCCCGCCCTGCCTCCCTCCCTCCCATGTGTAAACCTATCCCTCTTTCAAGTCTCAGCTGGACCATTAGAGCACTGCACCAAGAAGCTTTTCCCAATGCTCCATACCCCCCAGATCCAGGTAGCCTGGACCCTGCCTCATCTGTGTATGCCTCTAACCTTAATGCCTGTAACACCTTGGGGCCCCTCATTGTCTGTCTTCCTGAGTGGACTGGTGTCCCAACCCCCATTACCATGCCTGGCTCACGGTAAGCTCCCAGTGAGTTTGTTAAATGCCTGAATGACTGACCGAGTGAGCAGATAAGGGAGAGAGGTGTTGAAAGGTTCGGGGATCCAAAAAAGGGAGGGGTCGACAGGGGCTCCTTAAATGTCCCCCAACCCCCCAGTCAGCACAGGGAGTGGAAGAGCTGGCTCAAAGGGGCTCCTGGAACAGCCAGCCCAGGTCACCTACATCCTGATCCCAGGGTCCACTGGATAGAACAAACCACAGAAAAATGACTTCATGGTGTAAAATGAGGGGTCTTAGTTAATTAATTAATTTTAAAAGGGTTTGTAGGCAGTGGTTTTCAAAATGAGGCTTGTAAAATGTTCACTGGCCCTGTCTGCACTCGTGGGGTGTTACTGACATGTGGCTGATGGTGGCAAGGCTGTGAACTCAAATCTGAGTCTCACTTCCCAGCTTTGGGCCCTTTCTGGGCCCAACTGTCTGCTCTCCACCCTTCCCAACCATCTCTGGAGAAACCCTCGCTGTGTAACAGTCCCAAACCAGTGGTTTCCAGTAGGCCCGTTAGTGGGTGTATCAGAATCTCAGTGTGTGTGCGCCTCTGTGGGCCTGGTGTGTGCGTGTGTGTATGTGCATGCGTGTCCATGGGGGCATGCTCACAGCTAGAAACATATTTGATATGCCTATCATATTCCTAATAAAAAGCAGAGTAATGAAAATTCAGTGCAATCTTGGCTATTGAAGATGTACGGAAGAGAGTGAGTGAAAACTCAATGTCAGGGTCATGGAGGTAAAGAGGCCAGGAAAGACCACTCTACCTTTCCCACCCACACTTTCAACAATCCTGGGAGACGGGGAGGGTACACATTATTCCCATTTTACAGATGCAGAAACCACAGCCTCAAATGGACTACAAGCTCCATTAGGGCAGGAACTATGTATTTTGTATCTCTAGTTCTTAGCACAAGGCCTGCAAACTCACAGAAAGCACTCGGTATTTACTGAATGGATGCGTGGATGGAAGAAATCGTACTGAAATGACTGGCCTCAATGTATCTAATTCATCAGCACTAGAGCTGGGACAAGGCCTAGGACTCCTGAATTTCTGCCATGTGGGGTCATCCCACTCCACCGGACCACGAACTTCAAGGACAACAAGCACCCTTGGGCCCTCACTCGCCCTGCCCCCTCCGTCTAGGCCCTGTAGACACCAGAGCTCCTAGAAGAACACACCGGAAAGGGAGGCAAAGCAAGCTCAAGTGCTCCTCGGCCGCTGCGGACTTTGATCACCTGTTCCCTGATTTATTTTAAGCTTTGTGTACTTGGGCCATTAACTATTTTTGTAGCTGTTTGGGGCCCTCACCCTGCTTGGAGGCAAGAGGATAGACAATGAAGTCTCTGTGTTTTGGGTAAATTTCAGAATTCAGGTATAAGTTCATCGAATAAGAAAACCTAGACAAGGGCAGTAGAGTATTTCTTCACAAACTTAAAAGTCATATTGCTGGCCCGCCACCTCCTAAGTGGGGGCACAAAGGCCCCCTGGTCAGACCTATAGGTTGTTTTGCCTTTGACACAATGAGGAATGTAGGTCTTGAGTGAGTTGGAGTTCAGGGATATGTCCAGCTGAAACACATGGGTGGCCCAAGCAGGCCAGGGACAGAGGTCACTGCACAAAGAGAAGAAAGGCCCAGCAAAAAATAAAAAAGAAAGAGAAGAGTCCATTTTGATGAGTCAAAGCCAGGGAAGGCAGGTCGCCCATATGGTCCCTGGGGTGTTGCCCCCAGGGGCAGAGGCAGCCGTCAATCACGCCACAGAAAAGGCTTAGGGGGACTTTCAAAGCTGCTGAATTAACTCTATTGCTGCAAAGCGAAAGGCAGGGGGCTCCAGGCCTTAAAGAGATGAGAGGAATGTAAAGTGTGAAAACATCTGAACTCGCTCTGCCCATCACAGCTGCATGGCCTGGCTGGGGGCCATTCACAGCCAGGGGCCCCAGACACCCCCTCTGCCTCCAGCTAATGAAACCAGCATGGGGATCCTAATGACTGATCAAAGCCCATCAGCTTCCCCAGGCTGTCTGCTCCCCTGGCCCTGCCCAGAGTGGGAATGGTGCTCTGATAGGGAGGGAAAGAAGGTACATGGTGGTGGGGGCAAGAGAGGCGGGTCTGGCCGGTCTTGCCCTCCCCCGACATGCCTGCCCAGCTTTAGCCTTCGTCTTGCAGGAGAGCTGAGACAGCATCATTTTGACCCCAGATCTCCAGGCACAGTTTTCTGGGTCCTGATTACCAGTCTCCTCACTCTGAGGGTCACAGGAAGATGGTGGCGGACAGAGGAATAGATCTTTTGCCAAAGGGTCCCAAGCCAATGCGTGACTTCCTTTTGAGATGAGCTTCCCATACTGGTCCTGAATGAAGGGTTCTGACTTTGCGTGCCTGACCTCCCTCTGCTCACTAACGAGGCTGCACCTTTGGTGAATGACCGAAACCTTTTTAATATCACCCATCATCAAGTCATGCTACTTTATGTACCAATTTGTTCCTTAAGTGGTAACTGGGTGCCCATGTCCATAGAGGGCTGTGCCTAGTGGGATAGACTGGGATCTGCCAGGATGTCTGCTTTCTGGTCAAATGCTCATGCAGCCCGACATGCCGGGGACACGCAGACAGAGGAATACTAAACATTGAATACATACACAAATAGACCAGATAAAATATTTGTCTTGCCTCTAAGCCAAGGGCAAAGATATTTGTGGAACGGTAGGTATGTGTCTGTGTTTGAGGAAGTGTGGGGGGAGGGTGCTGATAGGAGTTGGGGTGTGTGGGGAGGGCGAGGGAAGGGAAGCTGTTGCTTTCACCACTAGAGCCAAATGCTTTCCTGAAATTGCTGGTGGAACTGCAGAAGGGAGAACTTTGCTCGGTGGTGACATTGCATCTGGAGTGTTCCAGGAAGGGGAAGAACTTGAATGACATTCAGAAGTGAAGACAGTACACAAAGGAAGAGTATATGCCCAGGCGTGAGCGGGTGGCTGTGTTACCTCTAAAGTCTGGGAGGGCGACTTGCTGGGAAGGGAGAATAGTAGAGAACATAGCTTTTAGAGTTCCGTTAAGAGCAGTCAGGGGTTGGGGCTTGGGGCAGTGGGAGGAGGGGGCTGGGTAAGTCCAGGTGACAGATGGCCAGACTACTGCAGGAATGCAGAAGACGGAAAGAGAGTCATGTAGGAAATAAGAGCATACACCGAACGGGGGTGGGGGGACCACACACCTAGCTCATATCCAGGTCTCCCTGGAGACAATGTTTTCATTAAACAATCATTGTAGAAATCCACAGTCCCCAGTGACTTGCCCCTACCTCTCACGGCAGAACGTGAGGATCAAGGACCCAGCTAGACCACGCTGGAATCAAGGTACTGTGGCCAGACAGTAGAGGGCGCTGTGACTCTAACAGAAGTTAACCAGAAGCCACCAGAAGGAGGAAGCAGGCCACAGGAAGGGTTCCAGTGGGTTGTTGGGTTTGCACTTTCTAAACTTATGGTCAGCCTTTAGTGCCCAATAAACACAGAGTGACATCCTTACAAGTAATCACAGGGTTTCCTGTGGATGGACTGAAACAGAATGGAGGGGCCAGAAGCTGCTTGGCCATCATACCACTTGGCTTGTGCCCAGATAGCAGGGGGCCGTAACCATTAAGACTTCTCTCCTGAAATGGGAAGAAAAAAAATCCTCCCTCATTTTTAATAACTTTATTCCCCAAACTTCAAAAATGAAATTGCCAAGTTAAGAACTTGCCTTGAAAAAAAATTCTAATTTATTATAAAGAAGGTCCGGGGCTTGGGAATTTTTTAATGCAGATTCCTAATTTTCCAAAGTGAGATTCTCCTGTGCATTTGAATAGATTATGCTCGGTATTGCTAGCCCTTAGCACAATGGGAACATTATTAAAACGATCGCATGGGTCTCAGAGGAAGGGCTCTGCTTCTCGCTTCCTTTTTCATTTTGGGGACTTCATATCAGAGACTGTCCATTTTTGCCTGTGGAAGAAACTGGGTTTCCAAGGAGGTGATAGAGAGATGTGCTCAGCTGTCCAGGCCTTGAGGAAACAAGTCATACCGGATCCAAAAGTAATGAGATTAGACCTAAAGGAATTGGAGGAAGTGGGGAATCCTTTCCAGAGAGCCCCATTTAGGAAGGGACTCCCCTGTGTGCCTGACCCATGTTCCTACTAGGCTCGGCTTTCCTGAGGACACTGAGTGTCAAAGAGCAGTTGGTTCTGGGATAATGAGCATGATGAGGGCAATGGAGCAGGGCTTCCCCTGGGAAGCTGGGTTCAGCCCCTTGTAAGCATAAGCAGGAGGATCAGAGCAAGTTCCCAGCAGAAGACTCACACAGAAGACATTTCTATGTGGGAGCCACTCCTAGAAGCCCCCAGAGAGTGTGGAGAAGGGATTCCCCACCACCCCCGGCCAAGAGCCAATCGGACTCAAAGTCTACCTCTCTCTGGAGAGAACAGCCTTTCCCCATGAGTCAGAGGTCTTTGTTTCGGGGCTCTCACCTCTTTCATCCTGCCCATGCCATCTCTGCCTGAACGACTCCCCATGACCCCCCATCCTGATCAGTTTCTTTGGGAACCAGGTTGGCTCAGGGAGGGCCCATGGCAATCTAGCCATAGCCTAGTGGCCTAGCCAAGGCCATAAGGACCCCAGAGTTTGGCTCGGTCACTTTACCAGGGACACTGACACTTCCTGTCAGACTTCTTTCCTGGGTCCTGGGGTTACAAATTGATGTGTGGCTTCCTCAGGGCCAAGTATTCCTTTGCTGTAAATGAGTTTTCCATGGTGAAGTATTGCTAGCTCCTCAGAGAGGAGAGCCTTGAGACAGTCCCTGTTGAGGGCTTCTACTCTGAGGCCCTAGATGGGAAACCGGAGCCTTCCTTCCTCCCCCAAAAGGCTCGAGCCGTTCACTGGTGACTTCCGGGGTGCTGAGCGCCCAAGAGCTGTGGCCCCACCTCCATCACCTCCTTCCGTAGCTGGGATGTATTAGTTCTCAGCTGTATGCTGAGAATTAAATTAGGCTCCTGTACTTAACTACACCCAGATCAGCATTCTTAGACCACAGAGGCCCTGCTGCAGCTCTCCTGCTAATCCCCCCCAAACCCAGACTTCTCCCAGCCGCCCCGGCAGGCAAAACAAGGCTTGAGGCAGGCGGGAGGGAGGCAGCGGCCACCAGCTGTGCCAGTCCGATTCTCTCTGACCTCTTGGCGCTGCCCTCGTCTGTCCCCAAGTCTTGCATATGAGACCTTTGCACCCATTACCTGCTAAGGATAGGAAGGGACCCCATGCTGGCTCCTCATTTCTACTGTGGAGCTAGGAGAGGAGAGCAGGATCCAGCTACAAAAGAAATGGTGCCTGGCTCTTCATCGGGACCCCGGGGGTCCCCAACACTGCCTGAGCAGACAAAAGGATGACGTCTGTGTCTACTGAGGGAGGAGGAAGCTCGTTCCCCATTACGGCCCCTAGGCTCATAAGTCTCCACGGTCCAGCCTTCCTGCACTTCATTCTGACTATGGAGGGGAGAGTCCTGACATACTGCTGCACGCCTGGAAGCTTTCAAATAGAGGAACCATGTAAATGCCGAGTCCACCCCTGCAGTCATTGGTGGAAAGCTACTGACGTGGGCAGAGGGTTGGCCGCATAGGAGGCTAGGCTGGGGAGAGCCGAGGAAGGAGCATGGAGTTGACATGTTGGAACAGGGGTGGGGACAAAAGGACGTGTGCTCGAAGGTCAGGGAATGATAAGTGCTTTTGAATTTTAGGGGGTGGGAGGAGAGGAGTCAGTGGTGGTCTGCGTGCTGAACGTTCTGTAAAGTGGTGACCTCCTGGGGTGGGGGTTGGGAGGTGGGAAACAGGGATGGATGGAGCAGACACTATATGATCATGCCAGGCTGGGGGGTTGTCAGGATCCTAGGACCTAATGTGAGCAAAAGTCGGCCCACCCTGTGTCTGCATATTAATACCCCTCACATGGTCCCTGAGAACGGCTGTGCGTGAAATGCGCAGGAGCAAGGGGCATCAGACAGAGCAAAGACTGGCCGCTGGATCCCTGGCACACAGTAGGCTCTCACTGCATGTTTGTTGAGTGAATGAGTGAATGAGGGTTCTAGCTGGCTGCAGTTCACTTCACAGATACTCAGTAAACCCTTACTGAAGTACCACTGACTTGAGAGACCAGGGTAGAGAAAATAGGAGGGAGTGAAGGTAAGGGCTGGAAAACAGAGGCTCCTCTGACACGCAGCCCCATAACTAACTCAGGGGCTCCAGAGGACCAAGTGTGGAGAGAGGTGCGCATGAACAGAGAGGGGGAAAGCACGGGTCCGAAGTGATGGGTCTGAAGGAACGGGGGAGCCCAACCCACCAAAGCTGGGCCAGGCCTCCAGAAGGAGGAGAGGAGACAACAGGAAGACAGCACGAAGATGCCACTTTCTCAAGAGGGGCAACCAGGATGGAGTCTCGGGAGAACTCGGGGGCTGCTGTCCGAGCTGAAGGATGGAAAGTGGGAACCAGGGGGAAAGGGTGGGAGGACGTAGAGATACAGTCCTGGACTTTTTCTAGCAAGAAGCTGACAGAATCCTGAACAGAAGGGCGATTCCTGGAACGGGCAGGCAGAGAAGGATGGGACAGAAGGGCTCCAGTGACCAGTAAATGGGGGGATCCTTTACAAAGGAACCCCTAATTAAGGCTTCCCCAGATACTCAACAGCAGACTCGATTTACCTGCATCTGGATCTCCCTGAGTGAGGGGTTGGGTGCATTTGTCTGATATCTGCTTGGAGTGGGAAGCAGCGTGGGGGTGGGAGCAGGAGCATGACTGGGTGCTCCAGAAAACGGTCCCAGATGTTGGTGACAGAGCTACTCAAGTTGAATCTGAACCCTGTTTTGTCAAACGCAAGGGTCCCTCCAGGGGTGTGTTGACCGGCTCTCCGGAGGCGGGGGAAGAGCCCAGAGAGTGGCCAGGATACAGCTGGGGGAGGCCTCGCTCTGTCCCCCCCGCCCAGGAGAAGGCCACCGCACCCCCATCCCGTCATCTGGTCAGTCGACACTCACCTGCGGGCTGTCCTGGTAGGGTGGGGGAGGGACATTCTGCGTGGCCATCATCGTCAGAGCGGGGGCTGGGGAGGCATGTTGCATCATGGGATTGATTCACATCGAGGATCTGTGGCAGGAGAAAGGGGGCCGCACCGTTAATAGGCTGAGCGCAGGGGGCTCTGGGGACCCGCCGACTCGACATTTTCTCAGGCTGGGCCACCTGGACTGACGGGCTACAGCAAGCGCTGGAGGCCCTTTAGGGGGGCAAAGGAGAGCTAAAGGGAGAGGCCCGGGTCGGGAGGGGTTTGCTGTGCTATTTTGACTTGAAAGAAACGATATTCAAATCACACGTGAAACAACCTGTACCCCCGCAGCCTCGCTTTGTTCAGCATCAGCTGGGGCCTGGTGGGGGGGAGGGGGAGGGGAGCCTGGCTGGTGGCAGCACAGGGCATTGGCGACCATTCGGGTATCCCACAAGACAAGGGAGCTGGCCCTTCCCCAGGCTTCTGGAACAGCCACCTGCAGGAGGCCTCAAGCCCTTCACTTCCAAGTCCCACCTCCCTGCCCCACGGCCTGCGAGCGCAGACTAACCCCTCCCAGGTGTGCTCGCCACACCCCCTAGTGGCCGAAAACGGAGGTGGGGGCTCAGGTCGGCTCCTCAGACTGGAGGGCGGAGCCGGCAGCACAGGGCGACCGGTTGGTCTTCAGGGAAGGGAAAGAGGCTGCGGAACATCTGAGAGCCTGGGTGAGCCTCCCGTCACTTGCCGAGTTTTTCTAGGTGTGTGCTTGTGACTTTGGGCATATGGCTGTGTCTGCAACATCTTTTAAGTAAGCCTCCTTAGCCAGTGTTCAGTCTAGAGTTCCCGGCATGTGCGGCCAGAAGAGCAGAGCCGACTCCACCCCCTCTTACAGAGGAGGAGACAGAGGCCAAGAGGAATGATGTGTGTGTGTGTGGTGGGGCCGGGCAGTACTAGTGAAGCAGGGATTGGACCCGAATCTCCAGGTTCCCTGTCCCTGCTGTCCTCCACTGCACTACCCCCTGCCCCCTATCCCCTACCAGTAAGGGAGCTGCCCCTCCCGGGCCTCAAGGTTTCTTCTTGAAATGGAACATGGTGCTGTAAGTGGAGACAGCCTGGCAATAGCCCCCAAGGAAAAGGAGCGCCTAGAAAGCTGTTGAGCTATGCTAGATGCCCTGAAATATTTAGAGCCGGAAACCATGGGCTAGTTGCCTGCCGCAGGCCTGCCCATCGTGGAGCCTGGAAACTCCTAAGAACCTCTCAGGGGCCAGGGGTCTGTCCTTCTCCTGGATGGAGGGTGCTGATGAGCTAGAAACATTTGTGAGCACAGACTGAGAGCTTCCCTCCCCTCTCCCTGAGGGCACTGTGGGGCTCCATCCTCGTCCCGCTGACACCCTCCCACGCCTTCCCGAGGGTCTTCGGAAATGTTCACATATGTGAATTCTGTGGTAATCTGAGGGTGTTTGGAGCTGCCTAAGGGAAGGGGCTGGTCTCCAGAGCCCTGAGGGGTGTGTGTGTGTGTGTGTGTGTGTGTGTGTGTGAGAGAGAGAGAGAGAGAGAGAGAGAGAGAGAGAGAGAGTGTGTGTGTTTTGGTTATTTTTCAGGAAGAGAAGGAAGTAGCAAGCCTGGCCTGATCTGAGTCTCTGACCTTAAGTGCATGGAGAGGCACTGGACGTGCAGGTGTTCATTCAAGGACTATTTATCAAGTGTCAAGTACATGCAAAGAGCTAGGAGGTGTGGGAGGACAAACGGAAGGAGGCAAGATCTCCTCTCCAAGGAGCGTTATCAGTCGGGGAAGTGATGGCCCAGCGGGCAAGAAGAAAGAGAAAGGAAGGTTCCAGAGGGCACGGTGCAGGGAGAGAGGGCTTTTGCTGTGCCTGCAGGGCATTCCCCTTGGCTTCTCTGCTACCTACACCTCACCGACCCTGGCTTTACCTCAGATGAGGGACCACCAAGATGTCTTTGCAACAGAAACGCTCAGAGTCTCTCCACTTCACGCACACATGAGGCGCCCAGATCCATGCTTTATTTTTGCCAAGAGGGTCAGAAGAGAGCCTTCGGGGGAGGCAGTCACTTCAGGCCAGAGAACCAATGCCTGTTTTCGTGGCTGGCTCTTTGTCTGAGTGGCGGTAAACATCCAAGGAAGGCAAGAGCAGAGTGGAAAGGGTTCCCGAGGAAAAAAGAGGATAGAGACTTCTTGAGATGTCAGAAGAAACTTCTAGAATGGAGACGTTTGAGAGATTAAAATGGTGTGGAATCTCTTTTGGACCCTGAGGGACAAAAGGAAATCAGGATATTTCAGGGGTGTGTTAGGCTCAGCTTTTCTTGGAACTCTGGCAGATGAGGTAACTTTGGTTGGGGCCTCAGGACCTGCCTTCAGGATCTCTTCCTTGGAGCTCCAGTCTTGGATTCTCCTTGGCCTGGGAGAAAGTGAACCACTGTGGGGCTGTAGTGCCAGCAGCCTCCAGAAGAGGGAGCCTGGGGGCAGAGTCTGGGGTGGGAGCTCTCTCTAGGCCGGTTTTCTCCCCTCCTAGGGGCAACTGGTTCCCTTTAACCTCGGGTTTGGGTCTTGGGGTAACCTCATTCCACGGATGAGAAAGTCAGTAAAGGCAGAGCAGAGGATGCTCAATGAGGAGGATTGGGGCTACATAGAGGGGTCTTTAATCTGCATTCTTTTGTTCGCTGTCCAATGAATGGGAGCTGGGGTCATTTTAGAGTTGCTGTCCCTAGAAATATTTGCAATGGGGGAAAGGAAAGATGGGTAAAAGCGGTCTGCAGCCAGAAGCAACCACCGACGCCCAGGCTGAGAGAAGATTTTTCAGTCTGGAGTCTGACAGGCTGTGAGCAGGGGCCAGACCCTCCTCGCCAGAGGACACAAGAATTATTTTCTGAGGACCCAGATGGCCTTTGCCCCTCCCCTCCCCCTCTCTGGGGTCACCACAGGCCACTAGGCCACTAACCCATTGCCCTCTGGGGGCTTCTCCTGCCAGAGAACAGGAAGACTTTTCATCTGGGGCTTAAGTTTCGTGGGTTCTCTGCTCACTCAGGCACAGAAGCCTCTGGAAAGAAGACACTGGGGGAGATCCCACACCCATCTCCGGAAGCTTGCTCTTTTCTTCACACCACTCCACAAGCACAGGCACTCCACCATCCTTGGGGAATCCCACTGGCTAGGCTTGGGGGTGCTGAGGGATGTGTGGAACCACTCTGGAGAGGAACGTGGGGATCCAACTTCTCTTGTCTGAAACTGGGCCCGGTGGGACTCCAGAGTGGGTGGGGGGAGCTCCTTGAGCAATCCCTGGGTGCCTGGCCCTTTTTGCACGTTCTTTGAGAGTGCAAAGGAGAGTAGCAGGCCTGGGCTCTAGAAACCCAGCCTGGGGCTTCCAGCATTTGTCAGTGGCTCAGAGAGGCTGCTCCGCCCTGTGTAGAGGCCCCAGCGCTCTGTTACCAGACACCAGGGCACTCAAGGGAGCACAGCCAAGACAGCAAATGGAGGACACACAAGGAATGATTTACCATGGAGAAATTTCCCATCACAGGCAGGCTCATGTCAAAAGATTGTTCTTAATGCTGAGAACCTTTATTATAGGACAGCTGAGGGGGGGGGGACCCCTAACACAACATTCAACCCCACAATGATATCCAAGAAGAACTAATTCGTGTCACTGATATTACCAAAAGGAGCTAAACCCGCCATTTTATAGAGCTCAGGAGCCCAGTATGGCCGTGTTGCACAGTTGCGGATGGGTGAGGGGGCATAAAAATCACACCCCTTTAGTAGGAATGGGCAGCCCAGGGGCATCCACTCCCTGTCTCCTCAACTCTTGCTCCTCCAGCCCTTCGAGGTGAGGCCCTGGGTCTGTAGCCCAAACTCCAGTGTGTTGACAAACAGGCTTAGAAAAAAATAGCAAGCTCGTTAGGAAGGAGCTCATTAGGACTTGTTGACATGAAACCCATTAGACCAATTAACATTCCATTAACGGCCTGGGGCACCAAGGGGTTAATGCTGCCCGGCAGTAATTGGGCTGGGGTGCTGGGGTTGGGGGCTCAGGGCCTTAAGGATGAGAAACAAAGTCTAATTGGGAACTCTCTGGCCAGCTGGCCCGACAGCATTTGTTCTTGCCCTCTGACCCTAGCTGAGACTACATTGTATCCGGTACCCACTTAGGGAGGGGGGACGGGACAAGCTTCCCTTTGGCTCCTCACAGTCGCCCCTCATTGCCCTAGATGGGAGACTAGGTGTGGATGTATTTCCACCCTTTTGGACTCTGATAGTCCCGTTTTCTTCATCCATCCTTGCCACCACCCCCTTCTGGTCTAGTTTCTCTCTTAGCACCCAGGGAAGAAAGTTCCCTCTCCTCTCCCCGGTGACATGTGCATGACCCACGCTTACAAAAGCTCTTTGGAGAAGCTAGGATCCTTGAGGCCCCAGGACCTGATTCATCTGAAGAGTGTTGTCGTTTAGGCCAGAGGGGTGGGGGGAGGGAACACTGGCCCTGGGTTTTTCTTCCTTCCTCCCCTCCCTGCCATCCTTCCTTCTCCAGAAGGAAACTAAGACACACTGTGGAGGGCCCCACAGAAGCCCTTCTCTTCTGTCCTCTGACACACACCAGCAGAATTTTCATTATTTTCCTTCCCTCGATACAGATAGAGGCTGTGGAAGTCCCAACCCCTGCCTGGGCCTCGATTTCCCCTTTTGTAAATTCCCATGATTGAAGCCTGTGCTCAGGGTCAAAACGTCTGGATTCCTCATCTAGCTCTGCCACTTCTCTGTGGCAGTACAAGTCATGTTCCCCCTCTTGGACTGCAAAATGAGGGATGTCACCAGAATATTCTGAAAGTCTTTGTCCATGGTTAGCCTTCAAGATAAGCTTTGTTGAACGGAGTGGAAACAGTTGGATTGTAGCTTCATTTCAACGGCTCCCAGCTCAGGGCTTCTCTTCCTCACTTCCCATTCGAGAGTAAGGGAGGGAGGCCCCTGAGGCCGGAGAGCCAGGACCCCCAGCCCAGAAGCCCCCAGGTGGTTACCATCCCACCCCCTAACCCCAGGCCGGGGAGGGGGCCCTCTGAGCAGCTGTCCAGGCCTGGGTTCTGACGTCTAGACAGATTTGCAGGAGGCTGAAATAACAGAGTGAACTCAGCAGGAGGGACCAAAAGGCTGCGTTAGTAACCTGGCTGGCTGCAACTTCTCCCGCAGGAGCAGCCGCCTCAACCCTGGCGCAATCCGTTTATTTTCTTTCAGCCTAGAGCCTCGTCCAAAACGATAGTCTCTGGTCCCGCTCCCTTCCCAGAAGTGGCCTGTAGGTGGCGCCTTGGAGCCCCACTTTAATTGCATTATATAATAGAACCTGTTTACTAAATCATGTAATCAGTCGCCTTAGGATTTACAGCTTCGGATGTGTATAGAGAATTGGACTTTGAGTCAAATTTAAAAACAAATAAAAATGAGAGGCAGCTGTTGCTGATAGTGTGATATTCATCTTTTGGAAACAAATTCACCCCACTGCTATAAATTATGCCTGGAAAAAAAGTGTTGTTGGTGGGAAGGAGTTGGCTAGGTCTCCTGTGCTGGCAACTCAGAGCGATGAATCTTGAAATAACGGTGTCAACCTGTCACTGATTTCATGTGACTCTGTGGATTTATCTAAAGAAACGCAGGGGTGCGTGTGTGCGCACACACACACACACACACACACACACACCCCAGATTTCTTTGCAAAACCCAGGAAGGGCTAGAAATCTCAAGCTTTAGAGGAAACACTGTGGTCACTGTGCGTGGTGTAGGGAGTCAGCGCTGGGTGGTGACGGGGTAGGACCAACGCAGGGACAGTGGAGAGCACGGAGGTGAGAGGAAGGGTGTACCTCGGGGCTGGGAAGCCATAAAATGTGAGAAGGTCCAGTTGACATGTTGCAAGTGAGGGAGAAGTGAAGGTCCTTGAGGAATGAAGGGGAAGGGGCTAGCCCCCCAGGAGCCCACCAAACGCTGGACCAGGTGCTCTAGGAATCAGGTGGTAAGCTCAGGGGCCCGAGGATTCAGGTGACAGGAATGCGGTGGCCTCGCGGATGCTGCTTTGCCCCCATCTTTCTGACCTGGGGTGCTGGGGGCGAATGGAAGTCCTCTAGTCTTGTAAGAGTAGGCTCAGAGTGGGGCGTGGGAGCCAGGCAGGTAACTCTATGTTACTGAAGGAAGCACAGGTGGAAGGGGACCCTAGCAGGCTTTGCACTCAGGATCAGACCCCTACTGTCCTCAAGGCTGGCTGGCTAACAGTCCAAAATGAGCCACTGCTCCACCATGACCCAGGTCTGCAGGGACCTTGCACCTGCCATAGAGCCGCAAGTCATTGAATGCCCCAGCCAGAAGGACCACTTCCCTGGTGCCCCTCTAGTTCCTGCATAGACTTCTCAACAGAAAATAATTCTCTACTGACTTCAGCAAGATAGCAAGTGAGGCAACTCAGACCCCTTGGCCACCCATAGCTCTCTGAACAAATGGTCATTTGCTGCCTTTCCGAGAAGCCTACTTGGGTGGTGGTGCCAGGTCATGCCCTATTATTACGATGCTGGTCTCCAGGGAACAGAGTGGAGATGAGCAGAAGCCAGGGTGAGCTTTAACTAGGACCGCTGGCTTCTGACTCCCTGAGAGATGTGAAAATGTCACTCTCCCCCCCCCCTTTCTCTCTTCCTTCAGCCCTTAACTGCCAAGTGGGGCAAATGGTCTTTGGAAGGGGTAAGAGTCTTTTGTGAAATCGGAGAAGCCAGAGACCCTCCTGCTCCCCATACCAGGAAGATGGTCTCCTCCAAATGGCCCTGGTCCTCCTTCCAAGGGCCTCCATTCCTCTCCTTTCCCCACCCCCAAAGCCATTTTACAGTCTGGTCTTTATCTGGAATAACAGTATGTCTCCCATGTGTGTGGCTGGGTCAGCATATCATTTATGCACTCACTGACCCCAGCGGAGAAACCCTGTCCTGGGAGGAGGCGTGGTTACTACCCACCCTGGATCCCTCCGGGCACACAGTTTAGTGAGGGGATCCTCAGTGGTTACAGAAGACAGAGGAGTCCACTCCGCCCTGGCCGTGAGTCGGCCTGCTGGCAGTCACGGACCCACATCACCCCCTGACCGGCTTTCCCAGAGAGGAGCCCCCCACCTTGCCCTCTTGCTTCCTGCCATGCCTCTCTGATTCACGGGGGTTCCGAGAACATCAGGGCCCAGACTTTGGGCCCATCAGGGCTGCCACCTTGCCCCTTGACTGCCCCAGTTTAGCTCTTTTGCAATGTGGCTTCAGATGTGTGGACCAGGGTCCGAGTTAGAAGAGCGACTCATGCTCTGCCCCAGCCTTCTTTCCTGCCTGCCTCCTGCTTCCCCACACCGGGGCCAGTAAGTGACAGAGCCCTCGCTCTCCTCCCTGCCTGGGCTGTCACACCTTTCCTGGCTTCAAAAAGCTGCTGATATATTTTACAAACTGAAACAGCAATTTAATTCCCCCTGATAGCAGCAATTGTCCATTAGATCTTCCTACCGAGGAGCTTTAACAATAATTCCTTTCATCCGACTGCTTGCTTCTTCTTGATCTGAGAATCAATCCCATAAATAGCAGGCAAGAGTTTTCACATTACTCTCCCCCTCCAGCTTTTAGCATTTTGATGAAGATTCTCATCTCCTCTTAAAGCACTTCACAACTTGGCAATTTTTCCCCCTTTGGTTCCTTTAAACAAAATAAAACAAAAAAACAGAAAGGGGGAAAGCATGCCAGTTATCAGGATAAGTGCAGGCCTTGCATGTGTCTCATAGGTAAGTGCTTTGTACCTTTGCCTGCCTGGAGGCAGGGGGATGGCAGCAATGACCTCCAACGGCCACCCCCTAACTGCTGAAAGTGGGTGCTGCTCTGCCCCAGAGGGGCCCCATGATAGGGCCCTAAATTTCACACTCAGCCATGGTCGGATGAGTGATGCTCGACTCCGAACATTTTCCCCATTCCAGGAAAGCCCTCCCCTTGGTGCTGCATCTCAGGAGTGGAGGCCGGGAGGCCATGCTGCTGCCCTGGGGTGGGGTCCACGTGCGGTTCCGTCAAGGAGCCTCTCCCTGGGCCTGTTGCCAAGGTCCCACCCATCACTCAGGAGACTCTTGAACCTAGAGCTGGGATTCTGTCCCCTCTGTTTCACTGCCAGCCCCCTTCGGCTCTACCCAAATAGCATGAGTGAGAGAGGTGGGGAGGAACAGGGAGAGGAGAGAGCTAGAGGCCTTTCATTCAATTCTTTCTCTTTTCTTTTAAACCTGCAGGCAGTCCCAATGATCAGGGGCAGAGGAGAGCCCTCCAGTTCTTCTGTGGCTACAGAGGGGGTGGATTGCCAGGGCACCTGGGAGCCCCAGCCTGCTCCCCCAAGACACCATCACGTGCTCTCTTGTCTGTACACACACACACACATACAGAGAGAAACAAATCTAAAAATGAACCCAGGGACCGAAATCCCCCTCGACAAACCTGATTCCCAGGTTTATTATTATTTGTCAAGAGCTGACGGCAGCCGCTGCTCGGGAACAGAGCTGAGAAAACAACACGGGCTGGGCCCCTGAGGCTCACAACTCAACAGAGACAGAGGAACAGCTCAGATGCTGGGGAGCCCAGATGGAAGGCACGCTTCTGTTCTGGAAGGAGCGAGGCAGCCACCTCCCTGCTGCCCTATCTGCCGCCCTTCCTTTTAGAAATCTTTCTCTTTTCTGAGGCAGGCACACAGGGAGGACGGCACTCCCGGGGAGCTGGAGAGAGGAAGGAAAGCAGGGGTGGGCAGGGAGGGGGCTGGAGCCACAGGACTGGGCAGAGGGCGGGGGTGGCCTCCATAGAGATAACGGACCCTGATTCCTAGCCCATCTGTCCCTTGTGATGCTTTCAGATTCTCCGGGAACCAGAGGCTCCGTAGAGAATCAGCCGGGCCCCTTGTCTCTTAGGACTATACAATGTCCTCTGGCTGGATGATACCTGGTTCCATTTTCTAAAAAATTGCCTCCAGAAAAAAACGGTCAAGAGTCAGGGTTGTTGAAGCAAGTGGCTCTCTGGGCTCAGTTTATCATGGAAAAGCCACTCATCCCTGATACTTCCTTACCCAGCTAATGGAAGTCCTTCCTCCTGAGGCCTTTGGGGTGGCCCAGGTGAACTTCTGAGAAAAAGGAGGGAGACCAGGCAGAGTCCATAGCAACAAGGTCAACCCAGGGAGGAAAGGCTGCCCAGGAGCCTCCCCCAACCTTGGTCCTCACGGCTGTTTGGAATGAGAGAAGGTACACTGGCTCTGTGTTCCTCATCTGTCAGGAAACGGAGCCCCAGGGAAGAAGGGAGGATGGTGTCCGCAGGAGCAAAAGAAAAAGTCATGCTGGGCGGTGAGCCCATTCCTGGGCCTTGCCCACCGGACTCCAGCCCTAGCTGAGCAGACACGCCTCCTATCACCTTATGAAAGTTTTCCTCCATGCTTTTTGCTGTACTTCTCATCTGCCATCAAGGTCTTTGTATTACACTCTCTTGTCTTTTTTTCATCAAAATTTTGCTCAAAACTCTACTCTTCGGTGAAGCTGAAGTAGAGCATGGAAGCATGAATGATCACTACGTGTGTCTCTGTGTTATGGGAAATCTGCTTCCCACCCACATGTCCCATCTTGCCCATTGAGCCCTGTGCTCCCCCATAGACAAGATCATGGCCCTTCCTTGAATTTCCTTTCTAGGGGGCAGAAATCCTGTGCCGTATGATTTCACAAGCTCTATCTCCTTACGGAGCTGGAAGATGTACACAGTTACAATTTAATTTCTTTGGCTTACTACTAAAATGTAAAAGGAACAATCAAATCTGGAAAATAGAGCTCTTCAAAGTCCAGCAGTCATTTACACCTCAGGGAGGGTGAGTAGGTCACCCTGGAGCAAATTTTGATACGGGTGAGATGGTATAGGGACTGAATACCGGCTGCTAGTCATTGAGCTTTCCCCACGCCCCCGGCATTATGCTAAGTTTCTGATGCAGATAACCTTGTGTATTTTTCCCAGCCACCGCCTGGGGTAGGCAGGAGGGCTGTGCCCACTCATGGATGTGAAAACTGAGGCTTAGAGCACCTGAGGAAGTCTTCCAAGGTGACCCCTGGTCTGCTTTCAGAGGCTGAACATTTCACCTAGAAGTCTCAGGGTGGAGGCGGGGAATGCCGGAGGAGGCGTGAGCCCCCCTGAAGTTGGGAGAAGTACAGAAGAGGCAAGGGTGATTGTGGAAACAAGCTACGGATTGAGTTGCGCCATCCAATACAGGCTGTCCTTTAACTTTCCCATGCCCTGGATTTCCGTGGATTCTATGAGAGCAATCCACCAAATCTGGGCATTTGTACCCCGTTAATGCATGCAGACTTCGCACCTTTGGATGGGGGACCACTTAGAGAGCTGCGCACTTCCGCCAGCCCCGTCAGCTTCGGACAGCAGCGTGCACCCACCGTTATTTCAAGACTTCATTGCGGTTTGCTCCCGCTATTTCACAAAAGTGAGCGGAAGAGGGGCCACTGGAAGTGCTGATGGCGGCGAGCAGAAGCAGGGGTCTCATGACCATCATGCCACTTGAGACCAAGATGAAAAACATGAAGCATGCTGAAAGAGGCTCATCTTGAGTCTCCATCGTTGACTCACGGGACTGTGGGTTCAGTTAGGAAGGGAAGGAACGCAATTAAGGGACGCACATGAAATGATAGAAATCCGTGGGGCAAGACTACATCGAAGGGGCGGTGTGTAATCGGGAAGTTGATCGTGAGTTTTAGCTGTCAGGGGGTCGGAGTCTGGGGATGCCTGCTGGGCCAAAGCGGGGCCAGCCAGGGCCCTGACCCCACACTCCATGGCGCTGGAGCCAGGGCTCTGACTCACAGTGACTGGGATTCCGTCAGCGTCTCCTTCCTGTCAGGCCAGGTGGGGCCCCTAGGGCGGGGTGGGGTGGAAGGGAGCGTGCAGTCTGCAGTCCATCTGCTCTCAGTGGCTGTCTCCACTTGGACTTCTTTCCCCGCCCTGCCCCACCCCTTGTTTTCCAGGGACCACCCACAGCTGCAAAGAAGTCCCTGTTCTGCAGGAAGTATGCCCATGACTCATAGGCTTGGAGGCACCTGGCTCTAGCTTTGGAAAGCCTGTCCCATTGAGCAGCATGGGCTTTTTCAAGTTGGGGCGGCCCCTCTTTAGGGGGCATCCCATCTCTTATCATAATTCCCTGAGTTCTAGCTTTCTCCCCCTGCAGAAGTCCCCTCCTGCTCACCCTCCTCTCTGTCTGCTTCCTCTCCCGGCCCAGGTTGCTTCTGGGCAGAGGTCTGAACGTGTGACCAGTGAGGACATCTCTGCAGGCCAGCTGCGGGGTTATTACCCACAGCCTCCCAAGCAGGCAGCAGCTGAACAGAAGTGCAGAGGCCCAGAGCTGTGTTCTCCTTCCCCCTGGCTCCTGCATGTCCTCTGCCAAGCCCCAGGCCCTTCAAACCCCAGCCTTGGAAAGGGGTCTGGAGTTCTTTGGCTTCTAATAGGGAAAGCTTTAGTCATCTGCTGGCCCTTTCCGCTGCACTCAGGCACCAAGGAGAAGTGTTTCATAGTAGCAGCAGAATCTTTGAATACTAGCAGCTTGTCTGAAAATTAGAACTCACCTCAAACCTTCATTCTGCCTTTTTTGCAATGCCAACTCGTGTTCTACTGTTGAGCTCTCATTCCTGCCTTTGGTACAGAATCTTTGTGGACTTGAAGTTCAAAATTGTGTCTCTACTTTCCCCTCTTCTCTCTCCAGTAAGAGGGGACCCTACTTCCCATGGCAGGGCAAGGACCAGGGGATGGAAGAAGAGAGAAGACAGTGGACTCTGGCTCTTAGGGACCAATTAGGATGCTCTGACTTAGAACAGAGAATGATCTTCTGGGATCTGAGCCCTTGTGAATCTGGATCTTCCAGTGTCTGGCCCTCTCAGGGAAAAGGAGTGAAGCATCTTGGCTCCCAGATCTAGAGATTCTGTCCAGAGCAGGTTGGTCTGGGCAGTCAGGGGAGCTGTGTGTGCAATGTCTGCTCCCAGAGCCAGTCTCTGGGGGTGGGGAAGAGAAGCAAGTGGGAATTCTCATCCAAGATGCCTCCCCCAGGGCAACAGGTAGACTAAGGCTGGGGCAGATGTGAGCTATCAGCAGGGCACTCTAATCTTTTTCTCTTTTTAGGGCCTGGCTGTCTCAGGTCAGAGCATCTGCTGTGCAGAATTGCGGAGGGAAGTCTGCTGTCTCTTTGTCCTGGAATTCATAAAAGTGAAAAAAAAAAAAAAGATCTGCCATGGTCAGGAATTATTTCACTAATGGGAGCTTTGTGCGGAGGTGAGCTGAGAAGATGTAGGGAGCAGAGATGAAGAGGAAAGGAGGCCCATGTAAGAATGATTGGGAAGGTCAAGGAAAGAGGTCCCCCTGGGGGACAGGCAGAGGCTGCTGAATAGAAGAAAGGTTCAGGGAGATGTCTGTCATGGGAGGCTGGCCACTGTGGCTGCCCTACTGCCCAACCTCTGCCTTCCCCTCACTTCTCGCTCCTCAGCTTCTTCCCCAATTCCAGGAGCAGCGGGGACCCAAGGCTGCAGGGCAGATTGCCAGAGGACCAGCAGAGTGGAAGCACCCTGAGCAGTCATGAGGTCTGACCTCTCTGTTCAAATGAGAAAACTTGTCCAAGTCCACGCAGCGAGCTGAAAATAGGGACCTAAGTAGAATCTAGGTCCCAAGCAACAAATTCGATAAGCTTTTATTGAGCACCTACTATGCACCAGGCTTTGTGTGGGGCAGTGGAAGTTCCAGGAGGAAACAGAGACAACTGAGCAGGACAAACAAAGAAATAATGAAATGACAATTGCCCTGAGCTGAAGTAAGACAGGTGACTTCAGATTGAAAGTGGTCCCCGGGTGTGAGCAGGGGTAATGAAAAAGGAAAGGAACAAACAAAATCTCAAGTCTCAGCACACAGTGGTGATGTTTTCGAACTTGCAAAAGAAAAGCAAACTGAAAGTTTCCATAAATTCTCATTGTAGGATCAGAAATAGGAAGACGGTAGAATAATGTCTTTGAAACCTAAGAGAAACAGGTTTTGAACATGGGATTCTGAGCTCCATCGGAAGATCAATCAAGTTTGAAGGCAAAGTAAAGTCTGTTTTGGACACATAAGAACTCAGTTTATTTCCCATCCATCAATATCAGAACTAATTAGAGGTGGTATTCCAGTAAAACAGAGGAATCAGAGGAAGAGAACAGCGTCCATGGAAGACATGGCCCAGTGTGAGCCAGTGGGAGGGAGAGGGCTGGAGGGGAGCAGGGGGCAGGAGGCACATGTGGGGGCTCTCAGAAGATTCTCCTGCAGCGGCCAAGTTGTAATGACAGACGGTTCCATTTCCTTTCCCCTGGTCAAATCACACTGTTTAGTTCTGTGGTTGAATAAAATTTCTATCTTACAATCAACCTACAGTTGGAATGCAGAGGGAACTACAGTGATACACTGTAGATCTTCTTAATCTGTAAAGCTACTATTATACTATTATACTAAATACATAAAACATAGAGTTCATGATATATAACCCTATGTGCTATACACTATATACCATGTAATAGACACACTATATTCTATAGAATACTACGTATTAAACATAGTGTCAAATATGGTTTAATAAAAATTATCAAACTAAACCAATTTGGAAGGGGAGAATGTGGGCTAATTTCCCCAGCTTTCATAGCAAGGAGTGAATAAATAAATACATAAATTAAGAAAGAGGAATTTAAGTATATTATATATTATATAACAGCAAACACCAGCCACCAAATAACTAAAATCAGAGACTATTCATTGTAGTTGACTTTGTGTCATTTGGATCTTGTGGGTAGAAGTAGGGGAAAGAAGGGGCCCTTTTTATTCTACGTCGTAACTCTTACACTATTTTCCCCTCACGCACATACTTTACTTCTCATTTTAAAAATACCTAAAATAAATAATGAAACGTCCACAGAAGAGAATACCATGCAGTGGTTAAAAACAATGGAGTCAATCTATTTTAAACTGGAAAGCTGTCCATTACATAGCCTAGGTTCAATTAAAAAAGCAAGTTTTTAGAACAGTATGTAAAACATAATATTTAACTGTGGTTTGCTTAAGCACCCGAGCCAGTAAGATAGTCCCTTTCTGTGTTCTCCACCCTAAGCCAAGGGGCCTGCTTTCGGAAGTCTTCCTTGTCTCAGATTTCTGTAAGATGCACCTCCAGTTTTGCCACAGGGAAGAGCTATTGTATGTCTGTTTCAAGTAACAAATGTCAGTTTTGGACGATCCAGACTGGCCTGGATGCAGCGGCGTGGGAGACGAAAGCCTTCCATGGGGATAACAGGCTGGGAGGAAGCTTCTGGGGAAGGAGCATCAGAGCCTTACAGATGTCAAGACTGAAAGGAACCTTGGAGAGCGCCTGGCCCACCTCCCGCATTTCACAGATGAAAGGACATAGGTAAGGCCTGATAAAAGGTCACTCGGTTAAAGTCATGTCCAGAAAAGAGAACTGGGCTGTTGAAAGCCAGGGTCAGGAGCCAGCCCACGAGAAGTGGAAGGCTGGAATGGAGGCCTGAGGCCAGGGCTCTGCAGAGAATCCTATAGGGAGATGGCGGGGGGTGTGTGGGAGGGGGTGGGGGGGTCCCCTTCAGGAGCTGCTCAAGGTGCAGATGGCTTGACTTGGAGGGGAGACCTGGCAAAATCAGACCAGATTGCCCTTCCTTAGTGTCCCCAGTAGCTGGAAAGGCGCAGCTTTAATTCGGGCAGGAGGAAGCATGTTGGGGCTCCTGGGGAGGAGGCCGGTGAGCAGCTGACCTTTACGGGGCGTTTATTACACGCCAGCTGCTGGATGAGGTGCTTTCTCGTACATTATCTCATTTAATCCTCAAAGAAGCCTTCTAAGGTAAATACGATTACCCCAATTGCATAAAGACAATGCTACTCAGAAAACGTAAGTTACTTAACTTGCCCCAAATCTTACAGCCAACGAATAACAGAGCTAGAATTTGAATCTGGGTGTGTCTGGTTCCAAAGTCCCAGCCCAAGAGATCAGAGGCTTCATGAAATATAAGTTAGCCAATTTTTTTTAAAGATTTTTATTTATTTATGTGACAGAGATAGAGACAGCCAGTGAGAGAGGGAACACAAGCAGGGGGAGTAGGAGAGGAAGAAGCAGGCTCATAGCAGAGGAGCCTGATGTGGAGCTCAAAACCATAACGCCGGGATCACGCCCTGAGCCGAAGGCAGACGCTTAACCACTGTGCCACCCAGGCGCCCCATAAGTTAGCCAATTTTAAGAGGGGAAACGTCCTTCCCAAACCACGATACAACTGATCCTGTTCCCTTCCTGAGCCTCACACGTGTGATCCAGTCCCTCTACGCAATCCCTGAATGTCCAGGCACACTGGCTGGTTCCTGGGGACTAGGATTTACGTTTGCCCAACAGGGCTCTGAAAATTCCCACTGTGGAGGGTACCAGCACAGCTCTGAGGACTGACATTGCCTCCTGAGGACACAAAGTCCTGCAGTGTCAGGGCGTGGGAAGGAGCTGGGCTGGGGTGGAGTATGAGCGCAGGGAAGACAGGGAAGCTGGAGTCCCGAATTCTAGGTTTCGAGGTGCTCAGCCCCACACCTGTCCTCCACCAACCTCAAGGGCACGCTAATGGCTCTCTTGGCCCCTCCGATGCTCCTCCCCGCCTCCCCCTGTGTCTCCCTAGGTATCTTGGCCTCCACCGAGCCTCTGACTTCAGGGGGAGGCAGGCAAGCCCAGGAGAGTATGTCGGGTTAGGGTTTGTCGTTGACACGTGGAGATCATTAACGAGGCTTATTTTTAAATTGTAATTGCAAAATGTAAATGCTCCCCAAACTGATGTGTAATTGCTACCCCCTCCGCCCCAGCCCTTCCCCTCTGGTGCCAGCTTTGCAAGGAGAGAATTAGAAAATAAAAAGGGGGTGGATTATGTAAGCAAAACGATTTTAAAAAAAGAGAGCGAGAGAGCTAAGAATTTAAGTGAGACAGCTGGCGGCTCCTCTGATTGCCACACTTCCAGCATTAGCTGCAAAAATTGTCCTTGCCGACTGCACCAATCCCAGCAATGGTGTCAACTGTGTTTAGTCCCCGCAACAGACCAGACTGGCACGCAGCAAGATAGTCCGGTGGGCAGTGGGGGAGGGGGATGTGGAAGGAGAGGGAAGGGGAGGTCAGGGGGCCACATGAGGTCGCCTCTATGTCATCTACGGAAACTTTCCATTCTATGGAAAGACACGACCCTCGGCAGGCGTTAGCAGTCCCTCAACCCATTTCCATCCTTCCCTTTATTCGAGCACGTAAGGAGGGCAGCACCACCTCCATTCTCCCAGGCATGTTCTGGCGTGTGTGGATCCCAGCATCTGCAGCCTTGGCGTGGACAGAAATAGGACTCTACCGAGTAGTTTAGCAAGACAAAACTCAGTGCGATCACCAGGCCCAGGGAAAGCCACTGGACTTGGCAACACCTGTCCACACTGGTTCACTGGGAGTCTCTAACCTGGCCCTTTTTTTTTCTCTTTCTTTTCTTTCTCTCTCTCTCTCTCTCTTTTTTTTTAACCATCTCCCCATCTTCCTTAAGCCCTCACCACAGCTATTGTCTGCAGTGATCTCCCTTTGACATCGCTGTGCACACAGGCGCCAAAGGGTGTTGAAAAGATTGTCCACCTGTCCCTGATACGGGCATTGCCGAACCCACACTTAGGGTGAAGCCTTGAGCTCCCTACATATGCCTTTTTTCTCTTTGCCTCTGGCTTTTACCTCTAGGAGCCACAGCATGCTTCAGCATACTCCCCACCCCTTAGTACACCTAAAACACAGAGCTCCCCAAATGGCCAGAAGGCATAGGAACCAGGACAAGCATTGTGGGCCAGTTCAGTCTGTGTGATCCTCTGGAATATGTGTGGCCTTGCTAACTGGGGGAGCTGGCCCCAGGAACATTCACCTTTCTGATTAACTGTCTCTCTCTCCCTCTCTCCAGGGAAACCAGCTTTCGTGAGGAATTGGGCAATGATGACTGCCCCCAAAACGAAAGCTGATGACCTGTAAGGTCACGGCAGCCCTGAGACAGCAGGGACACTCACAAAAGTCGTGGGCAGTGTCCTTTGGAGTTGGGGCCCAATCTCACCATAACAGAGCCAGCCCCTATCATGGCATACTGGAAAGAAAGAAGGGTTGTTTGGGATAACTGGATTTCTAAATCCCTGCCTATACTGATACTTACGTCTTTGAGATCATGAAGTTACTTAAGGGGATTTAAAAAACCCTATCTGATAAGAGGATTAAATGAGATTCTCCATTCAAAATGCCTTATACATTCTAAAGAACTATTTCTCAGAGTTCATCAGAAACACCTGGGATGCAGTTTCTTCTGTGTTCTTCTGTGCAGATTCCCGGTCTTAACCTCGGCTTAGAAAATCAGACTCTCTGGTGGGAGGCCCAGGTACTGCATCTTAACAAAGACCCAGGCGGTTCTTAGGTGATAATGCCTGCTCCAGAAAAGTTACACAAAGGTTATCGTCATTGTGGATGTAAGCAACAGCCCATCCATCTGCATCGACAACACTTTATTGTTTCCAGACTATGGGGAAGAAGAGAGAGGTGCACAGGGATGAGACACAGCTCTGGCCCTGTCCTCAACGAGCTGAGGAGGAAAGATGAAAAAAAATAATACAGTATTGTGGGTTCTAAGCTTGTCTACGCTAAGTGCCAGCTAATGTGATGGGCTGCTTCTCGAGGTTTTCAGAAGAAAAGGTCATCTGCCTGGAGGGTTTAACTAGGTGTTTAAGGATGGAGAAGCATCTCTTACTGTTCGGGTGATCCTGGCGGACTCGAGGATGGCCCTCAGGAGACTCACTCCCTCTTCTCACTCCTAGCTGGGCCAGAAATTCTTCCTGTCAGCTAGCGCCAAAGCACCTGTAAAAAAGGGCAGAGCAGCTCTCAGAAGGGATTAGAGGCCCCAGGTGATCAGAGAACAAGGGGGCACCCGCTCGCTCTGGCTCTGAGGGATATAGGCCATCTGCTCTACGGACCCCCCTGCCATATTTACGATGCCGGTGTCTCTCCTTGGTGTGGCTGCTCAGGCCCACCGAGCCATCCCTGTCACAGCTGCAAGTGCCCTGTGGTCACCTGTCTGGTTTCCTGATATCAGCTGTACACGTGGCCCTCTCCCCCAAAGTGTGGGCAGGTCTCTGAGGGATTCTGGGCCCTGGGTAAGGCAGAGCTGGCTTCTTGTTCTCAACGGCCTGTGGGCAGCAGGGAGGAAGAGTTGGGAGGGCAATGGACCCCAAGCAGAGACTGGTAGTGAAGGACAGCCTTGGCCGAAAGTCAGCTTTGGCTATACTACTTACTGACTTATCTTTAGATCGAAGGGAATTATTTTGGTTCTCAATATTTGAAATGAATCAAGACATTCAGAAACTGAGGTTTCAGGGGCGCCTGGGTGGCACAGCGGTTAAGCGTCTGCCTTCGGCTCAGGGCATGATCCCGGCGTTATGGGATCGAGCCCCACATCAGGCTCCTCTGCTATGAGCCTGCTTCTTCCTCTCCCACTCCCCCTGCTTGTGTTCCCTCTCTCGCTGGCTGTCTCTGTCTCTGTCGAATAAATAAATAAAATCTTAAAAAAAAAAAAAAAGAAACTGAGGTTTCTGATCTGTTCGGTCTACACTGTTCTAAGGCCTGGCCTGACGCTTCCCAGACACTCACATTAGTTTTCTCTTTGTGGATCGAGTTGCTAATTTGACTCCAAGGAGGCTGCGTTTGGGGCAAGGATGGCCGGGTCACGGGATGGCAGGGGGAGGAGGGCGGCTTGATGCCTGGGCTGCATTTTCAGGGCCGCATCGGGGAGCACTTTCAGCCAAGAGCCCCAGCCTTACAATCCGAGGTAAATGCATCTTTAACATTCACAGTTCCTTCCTAGTTAACACCATCTTAGTCTCCTTGTAAAAACACATTTGCACCTCAGTAAAGAATGTAATTAACTAGTGACATGACAACAGGAGGAGCTAAACAGTGGCCTGGGCTGGGAGCTGCAGCGGGGAAATGGAAATTTAGACATTTGCCTGAACAAGACTTTCCTGCCTTCCTTCCCGTGTGTGTGTGTGTGTGTGTGTGTGTGTGTGTGTGTGTGCACATGTGCGCACCAACACAGGCACCACTGGGGGTGAGGGGGGCAGACACAGCATCCGGATCCTGAGGGGGTATGAATTCTCGCCTGCAGGAAAGAGTAAGCTGGGATATGCTAGGAGGACGGGATGAGCTGAGAGAAGCTTCCAAGATAGGGAGGTTGGTTAATGAATTTCCATTAACAAAAGCTTACCGGGTGACACAAACCCTCTGCCTACACTCCAGACTCCTCCCAAGAGGAGCCGAGGAATAGAGACAGATTGAAAGCAGCAGGAGGGTCAGGCCCCCCTGGCCAGTGCCAGCCCCGAGACAGCCAGCCACACAGAGAGGCCCAAGGGGTCAGGACCAACGGAGGGAGGACATGTCCTGAGCACCAGATTACTCTTGCCCTGCTCCCCACACCCCCAGCCTGTGCCTCGTCCCTGGAGCCGTGGGTGAATTCTGTGAATGGCTCCCAGTTCTCTACCCCACTTCCCTGGGCGCCCCCAGGCAGCAAACCCAGGAGAGGTGTCCTATTCCTCCTTCCCCGAGCCCCACCTCATTTCACTCGGCCACCACGTCCCATCCCTTTCCAGTCAGGGCAAGAAGATGGTCTTCCCTCCTTTCCATGCCCAGTGACACAACCAAGGACGGGCCCTGTCCCTGGCCATGCCTGCCAGGCCCCTCCTCATCCCCACAGTTTGCCCGTCTGGCCTGTCAGCTGCCTCCAGACTGAGCTTCCCAGGCAGACGCCCTCACTTTGCATGCATGTCGGGCCCCATACAGGGCAGGACCTCCCTACCCCTGAGGGGTTTACCGCGGGGTCAGCTCCTTCCCCAGAAATTTCAGTGACTCCCCTACTCAAAGAAGACACCAACAAAGGTTCACTGATGGCATTTTACCAAGTGCAGCCTTCAAGGTGTCTGCAGTCTGGCCCCAAACGGCCCTGCGGACTGCTCTTTTCTTCATCACCCAGAGGCTCTCTGCCCTCCATCCAAACGCGAGCATCTCCCATTCTCCAAACCTGTCCCACAGCTTCCCGCTTCCCCTGCGGCCCCAGTTCTATATTTCTACCTGACAGGACCTTAGCGATTCTTCACTATCCAACTCAAACATTCTGGCTCTTTCCTCTAGAACCACAAGTAATTTTACCTCCTCTGTGTTTCCAAGTAACATGCTGTTTATCATTCTCTGGAAGCTCTTGCCACATTCTGTTTCATGCTATAGTTATCTTAGGTATTTTTCATCTCTTTCCAAACTGTAAGCTCCTCATGGGCACAGACCCTGTCTTATGTCTGTAATTTTTCAGTTTACAAAGGACTTTCATATGTCATATCTTCTTTACCTCTTAAAGCAACCTCTAAAGGTCACTATTTTAATACAACTTAATTTTCATTATCTTTACAAAACAATATATGCTGATAAGTACAAAAAAGATAAGTAAGAGGGAGAAAACTTAAGTTAGTTGTAATCCCACAATACAAAAATAACCACAGTTAATATGTAGAATAAAACTCTTCTTTCTTAAAAACAGTATCATGCTATCTAGACTGTTCTGTAGTCAGCTTTTTATATTTGTAACATACAAACACCTCTGCATATAAGGAAAATATACATTATAATCCTACTGGCTACATGACTTTCCATTTCTGGATGCACTACAATTATTCAGCCAAATTTCTATCATTTGTTGTCTACATTATTTCCAGTTTTTGCTATTATAAATAATGCCCATTCTTACAGCTGAATTTTGCTCTAGACTTGATCATTGTCTTTTTTTTTTCTTATATGATCATTGTCTTAGAATAAGCTTCTAGATGTGGAAGCTGCCAAATCCAAAGGTATGTCCACTTTTAAAAATTTTTACAAATCACTTAACAGGAAGGTCACACCAATTTACATCCTATCTGCAATGTATGAGAGATGCCTTTTTCTTTGCCAGGTGGTTGTTCCCATTTTACAGATGTGGATAATGAGGCTTAGACAGGTCAGGTACTGGGCCTTGCCTCAAAAAACAGCCAGCAAGTGGCATGTCTTCTGACTCCAGACATTGACATTTTGCGATTCCAACCTCCCTGCTTGTGTTTGCTCTTGTATTTGTTACCCACCCAAAGGGAGCGCCTGCAGTAGTAAGTGCTGAGTAAATGCTGGGCTCCCGGAGGAAAGCAGAGGCGAATGTGCCCTGAGTTGTGGGGTGGGCCGTTCTTGGGAGCTCTGCGGATGTCAGCCTCCCCTGCCTCGTTTCCCAGGGGTCTGGCGCCTGCTTGGCAGATGAAAGCTCTGTTCTTGCAGAGCTTTTTACTCTTCCTTCCTCCCCTCTTCCACCCCTCTGGGCAGGTGCACATTGCTTCAATTTAGCCTCCGTGTATTATGAACCTACCATGTACTGAGGTCTGGGCATACGAAGATCACACACACACAGGCACGCACACACACACGCACACACTCTCCCTGTCTTTGAGGTGCTCACAGTCTAGATAATAAGGAAATAATTGTGTCCTCCAATGTGTGGATGCTGCCGTTTCTGGTGGTTGGCCTCCCAACCCCCTCCTCCACCAAAGTCCACAGTGGCAGGGGTGGAGGAGAGAGAGGGTCTGGGTCAGGGCATGGAAGGATGGAAGCCCTGCCTCCCGGCTCCTTCGGCCTCTAATTGTGTCCTTTCTTTTCCTTTTTTTTTTTTTAAAGGTTTTATTTATTTTTTTGTCAGAGAGAGAGAGAGAGAACAAGCAGGAGCACAAGCAGGGGGAGGGGCAGGCAGACAGAGGGAGAAGCAGGCTCCCCGCTCCCCGCCGAGCAGGGAGCCGGGACGCGGGACTCCATCCCAGGACCCCGGGATCATGACGTGAGCGGAAGGCAGATGCTTCAATGACTGAGCCACCCCGGTGCCCCTAACTGTGTCCTTTCTGACTGAGGGGCCAGAGCTCCTTCTCCAGGTCCTGGTGCAGCCACATGCTTTCTGTGTCTGTCTTTCTGCTCTAGCTCCACCTCTGAGAGCTAACCGGGAGCTCTCTAACCGGGCAGTCTCTAACTGCCACCCCTAAGGTGGCACTGAGGATCCAGAGCCCCTCAGGAACCAGTCCAGAAGCCAACCCTGCCCCGCTCAGGCACTAAGTACATATTTGAGGGAGGCAGGACGGTCCGAGGTGACACCAGCATGCCCCCACGCAGGGCACTGCGTCAGGGCTACAATAGACACAGATTTCTCCTTTCCTGGAACTGACAACTACCTAGGTCCCAACAGCCTGGAGAAAAGCTTCGAGGCAGAAATATAGCTTGTAATCTCCGTTCTGTCACTGCCAGCGATTCCTCTGAGCGTAAGGAGGGTAAGGCATATGACAGAAAGCGCTGAGGAGAATGAGAGACAGTCTGGGGTTGGGGGGCGTGGGGAGGAGACTGCCTGGGGGTCGCGGCCACCCGTCGGATCCAGGTGCAGCTCTGAGAGCCATGCTGCCCCTCCACACTCACGCCTGCCTTGCCTGAGGGAGGAGCCGGAGAGAACACACCACCCTCCTTCCTGTTGACAAAATCCTTCTCCTCTAGAGGCTAGCGTGCGGCCTGTGACACTACTGCCCGGGTCCCAAGGACTTGGGCTTAATTAACAGGCAGCCTGACAGGCAGGGAGGCAGACAGAAAGAGAGAGAGAGAGAGAGATGGATGGGAAGACATGGGCCCTGTGTGAACCGATGGCCCAGATGTTTCAGGGACAAAGAAGGAAGCAGAAGCTTCATCTTGAAGATGATGTCCCTTCTGTCCCTACAAGATCTCCAGGAGATCCAGCAGCCTCCACCCCTGGTTCTCTGGCTCTGGCCAGGCCCTTCCCTGCCTGCCCAAGTTTTAAACCGGCGCACTCTCTGACAAGGACGGACAGGCTTCCCCAGAGAACACCTTTGCCTGTTTCACCAACTCGTACTTTTTGCAGATGAATAACAGTGGTGAACACTGAGCCTCTGAAATCTCTGGCCAGAAGCCTACACCAAAGGCCTGTCTCCTGTCCATTCTGGGAAAGCTGCCCTATCCTGTATCTACCCCAGGAGCCAAAAGCATCAGAGTCATTGTCTCCTTCGGCCTAAGAGCCTTGCAAGAGCCTGTTCTCACTCTGGAGCTCACCCTAGGGCCTGTTCTGGTGTCAGTGCGGTGATGGAGAGACCCTCAGGCACCTCCCCAATGGCAGACATCTGTGAGGGTCTAGGGCTGCTCTCACCTCCTTGCTGGGGTGACCAAGCCAGCGAAGCATGGCAACTCGTTCAAGCCTGGCCATGGGTTTGCTAG
Source organism: Ursus americanus (assembly GCF_024610735.1). Taxonomy (NCBI): domain Eukaryota; kingdom Metazoa; phylum Chordata; class Mammalia; order Carnivora; family Ursidae; genus Ursus; species Ursus americanus. Next base: position 43,917,249 of record NC_142142.1, read on the forward strand.
GTGATGTGGGTCAAAACCCTTCACCCTTTGAATTCTGTTCCATCATCACCATCATCACCATCGCCATCATCATCATCATCAGTCTCCACCATTGTACACCAAAGGCTGGACCGGACAGTGCGATCTCATTTTCTGACTGGTCTGGATCAGCTGCTGAACTCACCTGTCCCAGTGAAAGCCTCACATATCACCAGAGTGACCAGGCTGGTCTCAAAGAGACCAGATTCACTCCTCTAGGAAGAGAGGGCCTCCTCGGAAGCTAAGATGATTTATAGACTTGTTTATACTGATTCTCCCCTGCTCAAGAATCTATAATGGCTTGCCAGGGCCTAAGAAGACAAAATCCAAATTTCATTTTGTCCTCCCCAATCAGCCAAAACCTACCTCTCTTACCCAATCCCCTGGATCTTTCAACCCAAACGTTTCTCCAGCCAGGCTAGGCTGCCACTGTCTCACGACCTAGTGCACACTATGTCTGAGCCCTGTGCCCCCCTCATGAGGCCACCTGCCCTTCTGGAGGGCCTTGGGCTCCCCCTTCCTCTCTGCTGTCCAGCTCCATCAAGGTCCTGCACTCACTCAGGTCCCCTTTCCTCAAAGACAGGATCAGGCTCAAGTCTTACCTTTCTTTGACCTTCTGCAACTGAATGAAGTCAACCTTGTGCACTCCCACCCTGTGACTGGCCCTCAGGGTTACTCTATTTTGTGACTTTCTACATTCCGCGTTAACCTGAATCTCCTCAATGGCATCATACGTCTTTGAGGACAAGATCTGTGTTTCTATTTCTTCTATGCCTGCCATCCATACCTAGGTTAGTACTGTGTCCTTGTAGATCATGGAAAGTATCATTCCTGTCACATGAGGAGGGACCGCTACTGGAAAATACTAATTCAGATGAATGTTTAATCAGTTCAGTTGAAAGTTTGCTCTTTAGTTATCATTACTTATTGCCAAAGGCATTCTAATTCATTATATTTCAATGTGTCTCTGAAGGAAGAGCTTTTGACCAAACTATGGCTTATTTCAGAAGACTCCTGCACTAATATTAATAAATGAATGTGGAGGGATAGTCCAACAGAATGGAAAAGGTTTTCAAGTCAGACAAACTTGGATTCAAATCCTAGAGCTCGCCCCTCCCAGCTGTGTGACTTCTATAAGTCTTGGTTTTCCTATTTCTGTAAAATGCAAACAATAACAGCTAACTCACAAATTGTTTATTAGGATTTTATGGTATTAGCAGATAGTAAGGTACTCAGCGCTGACCTAGACTAGCCTTTCAGAAATGGTGACTGTCGTCATTAATGACAATGGTGGTAATGACAGTTTGCTCAGATCTTGTTTGGCCAAATCCTACTCATCCTTCAAGATTCAGCTCTGTAACATTTTCTCTTCATATCCCCCTATTGCACACAGGGCAAATCATCCCCTCCTTTCTGCTCCCCTAATAACTGGGACCATATCTCTTATACAATGAAGTCCGAAGTTCTTAGCCATGAACTCCAGGCTACATATCTCATTAAGTTATCGTTATGTGTTCCTATAGGTGTCCTCCCATTAAACTCTGAGTTTCCTGAGCAAGGTGATCCTCACATTCGTGCTTCCAGCTCTGGCCCACCATCAGGCTCAATGTGTACTTATTAAATGAGGTAATGAATGGATGAACAGGAATGCCCAAGGCAGTCAAGAGACCTGGGCAGAATCTGACCAGACACAAATTAGAGACTGGTGATTGGGACTCCATCATGGAGAGCAAATGTCCCTTTCAATGAAACTAAGACCAGCGTTGACTTTGGAGAAGTTATTTACCTCTTCCAGCAGGATTTCCTTTCTTGGAGAAAACTTCAGACCCATTGGAAACACTTTGTAAATCTCTGCAAAGCCCTGCCTGTCTCCATTCTCCCTTTCTGCTCAGCTGGGCTCAGCCCCTTCCTGATGACTCCCCTGCCATTCCTTTCCTCAGGGCTCTGACCCTCCAGTCTGTGAGCCCCCACTCCCTTCTCCAATGAGCCTGCTGAATGACCCTGGTTCTGAGACAGCCTTCTCAGCCCTGAAAGCTCTCTCCAGAAGCAGAAAATAAGTGTACGTTGGCACAAGCTAACCATTCATTTTTGCCCCCACCTGGAGTGAACTACCATCTCCTCCTCTCTGGCTCCTCTGCCACACCTTGGCTCAGCAATAGCTTCCTAATGGGTCTCTCTGTGGCCCAGGCCATCTTCCACATGGCTGCCGCAAGGATGGTTCTAGAAGCCTAGAACATCCTCTGTGCTATCCTTTTAGCACTTATCCCATCAGACTGTGGTTGTCTGTTTGCCACTCTGTCTACCCCACTAGATTATATCATCCTAAACTGAGTCTCAAGCCTATATATCTCTGCAGAGCCCAATACGTATTTTGGACATATTGGCTGTTCAATAAATATTTGTTGAATAAAGGAATAAGTAAATGTATCTATTCAGCAGAGGATATGTACCCACAATGTGCTAATGTCCTTTACGAAGAGCTATGGTATCCAGTTTATTTAATTCTTGCAACAGCCCTATAAAGTAGGTATAATTAGTCCTGTTTTTAAAAGGGGGAACTGAGGTTAGAAAAGTGACTTTGTGACTTGCCCAAAGTCACAAAGCTGGGTAAAGAGTGAGGTGGAAGAGCAGAGCCCAAGGGGTTTCACGGTGAGCTCCTGAGCACCCTGGTCCACCTGCCCACCTGCCGCTGTCCGCCTGGCCCAAGAAAGGAGGCAAAGACTCTGAGCTGCTTCAGGTCGGCCTCACTCGGGAAATAAACAAGAAGAATTCTTCTTCTCATCATTTGGTGAGTCGCTGACATTTTGTTTGACAAAGAATCTAGGAAAAGCCTCTCCTGGGACTAGTTTTGGGACTAGGCTGTGATAATATTGCTTTATTGAAAAAGGATGCTAGGAACTGAGCTCTGGATGGCCTTTTACATGGAGTAATTTATGCAGGAAATGAGAAATAATTTTTTTTTTAAAGAAACACACATCGAACTGCATATGGCCACAAAGATAGGAGGGATGACACCACACACACACACACACAATCCCAGAAACATGGTCACAGACCCACAAAAGCACAAACTCTAGTTCCCAGTCATGATCACAGTCACACACCCTGTAAGAAGTCAAAAGATTCCCAGTCAGATCAGTACAGAGCCCTTGCAAGTGGATACACCCACTTGCAACACGGTCTCATGGCTCTGGCTTTCCCCTTCAGGCCTTCCAGAGGAAACTGACTTTTCCCCACATATGTAAATTTCAGTCATTAAGGAACGCACAGGAAGCATGACATTGAAAAAATTAATCTCTCTGTGCCCCCCGCCCTTCTCGGGGCCCTGTTCCCTCCCGTAACGATCACGCCACATGTGGAGATGCCGTCAACCTGAAGACCTGCCACCCAAGGCCCAAGTTGCCATTCCTGGAGATTTACACCTTGGGCCTCACAGAGGTTTCAGTCATAACCTGCTCCTGGAGGACAGCAAAGGAAGGATAACAAGGACGAGAAATGAAACGTCTATAAAATTCTCATTCAGATGCCACTAAGAAATGAATCTCAGAAATGGAAGGGATGGTAAAAGGATTTTATCTAAAATGCTTCCCCTCCCTAGGCTGGTTGGGAAGGGTTGGGATTCACAAGGATATCTGAAAGTCAGGAATTCTCTTCCATCCATGGTGAGTTTGACCTGGGTTCAGAGCAGAGCCCAGGATCCCTGTTCTGGTAGAATTTACAACTGAGATACTCAGAGACGCCAGAAACTGCACCGGGAGCCAGGACACCTGACTTCTATCCATAACTCTCCTGTATTAGCTCTGGATGTGACCCTGGCCATATCACTGCCTGGGCCTCCGTTTCTCTATCTGTAAAGTGAGAAAGTTAGGACCAGATTGTGGTTCTGCCAGGGTCTCATCAGAAGGCCCCTTGCTCTGCCTCGGCCAAGTGTCATTGAGATCTCATATGCCTCTGTATCTGCGTGGTGATTTATACATCCCAAAGTGTATCCAGCCGTATCTGCACGGTGATTTATACATCCCAAAACGTATCCAGCCACATCCGTTAGCTTTGTGCCTGAGCTTCACAGTAACTTTGTGACGCTGGTAGTGCTGAAATCAATACACCCGCTTTACAGAGAGAATAATCAAAACTAAGACTTAAAGTGTCTTGGCCAAGGCTGCAAAAAGAATCAGTATTGATTGAACTTACAAGGAATTCAAATCTCTGGAATATCACTCCCTACTTAAAGGGAAAAAAAATGTATACCGCACCTTGAAAACCCTGGAGTTTGCTCTGGAAAATATTTTTTTCTCTTGCCTATCTTGGACTTGTTAAATAACAACTATGATTTTAAAGCTCCTGCTGCCTTTTTGCATGGCTTAGGATGGAGGCCCAGGGCAGATGGTCTTTCATTTAGGAAAAAGATTTAGCCATCCTTTGGCTACTGAAGGAGGGCCTCCTCTGGGAGGGGAAAGATCAAAGAAAAGGGAACTCAGTTGTTATTCGCTCATTCAAGAAATGTTTATTGAGTGCCTGCTATGTGCTAGGAACTGTTCACAATTGTTAAAAAAAAAAAAAGATAAAAATCTCAGCATTCAGGGCGCTTACATCCTGGTTGGGCGAGGGTGGAGATGGGAGTGGTGGACAAGATGATAATAAGACAGTAAATAAGATGTACGGTGTCAGATAATGAGGGCAAAGCAAAAAAAGTAAATGGGAGGGAGTAGAGTGTTCGGAATTTAAAGTTCCCCACTAACTTCCTGGGGGAAAGGAAGCCAGGGCCTCAAAGATGGAGACGTGTGAAACTCAGCAGAAGAGAGCAGAAAGAAGGTCCCAGCAAGAAGGTGGCAGGCCAGACTGCGCAGGAGAAAATGGACGGTGAGATTCCTTCTATGCAGATAGGAGAGGGATCTGAAGGAGTTGCCTCATCTGTAAGGCTGAACTTACCCTTGCTCTGGGCCTCCCTCAGGTCTCTCCTCCCCGGGGAGGCCAGGGCTAGGTGAGTGAGGCCAACGGGGTGTCAAAAAGCTCAGTAATGGAGATAAAAACTGGATCAATAAAAGTGTGCTGCCTAGTCACATTGTAATGCGAGGCAGAAGGAAGAATCTGTAAAGCCCATCCTGTCGTCATTTAAAAGTCTGGTGTTTTGTTTATCGTGTATTTTTGTCATTGATCTTGATTAAAAATTTTTCTTTCATCAAAATAGTATTTCTTCTGATTACTGCGTTTTTGGTGCCTGAGGTGAGTGGGTCCTGGCAGGCCTACCTCCTGTATGTTTGGTAAGAATGCACATCTGGGACAGCTCTGTGCTGGGAAGAAAGAGAAGGGGCCATGCTCGTGAATAGAGCAGAGGGGGCCTCGCAAGCAAGACAGAGACAGGAAGCGGAGCACGACTTATTCCCGGAGCAGAACCTTGAAGCAAGACAGGACCAGGAGAATCCAAACACCCTTCCTCTCTTGGACCTTGGGGAAGCTGGATTTCCCATAGTGTGGGAGGGAATCTCAAGCTGTTCCATTGGGATATTCATGGGAAAGTAAGCCTTGCAGTCTGGAGGGCGTGGGGGCACATGGCCGATGGCAGATGGCCAACTGCTCCCCCTTCCAGCTCCGCAGCCAAGGGTCCACTGCCATAATTAAACTGTGAAGGCACCAGAGTCCGTGGGGAGTTCTGGGAGCAAAGCTGCCATGTGCCGCCATCAGCAGCCCTGCCCTGGTCGGCGAGGGGAGGGGAAGGAGGTCACTATTTGCTTTCACTCCAAGGGAAAGGATAGGGTGGCAGTTTGTCGCTGTGTCTGCCCAAAAGAGTGTGACACCCCTGAGGGCAGGGAATGGGAGGGAACTATAAAACAAAAGGGAAGACTCTGTATGATGGGGCCAGTGTTCTCCAGGGCATCCCAGCCCTCCGGCTCACAGATCTGTCTCCAGGAAAGGTGCCTGGACCCAGAACTGGTCTGCTTTCCTCGCTGTTGCTCCCTGCTTTCCTCCAGTGCCCTCCAAACCCTGACAGTAAACCCTAGGACCTTAGATGATCTATTCCTATGCTCAAAAATCTTATTATTAAAAAAAAATAGGTCAGATAGTTGAGACCTTTCGTGATATGGCCCCCTCATTTCCCTGCCTTATCTCTCACATCTCTCCTTCAAGTCAGGGGACAGCAAACTATACCCACACCAAATCCTGAGGCGGCCTGTTTTTTGCAAATAAAGTTTTATTGGAACATAGCCATACCCATTCATTCACTATTACAACCATGGCTGCTTTCCTCAACAGGGGGAGAGTTGAGGAGTCGCAATACAACACCTAGAACATTGACTGGCTGAAACATTCCATGGAAAGTTCACTGGCCCTGGTCTAGGTTCTGGGTAAACTGTGCTCATCCTCTCCTCCGTAGACTCTACTCATAGATGCCTCCAGGCCCTTGCTGGTTCTGCCCTCCAAGACCAGGATGCTCCATTTCCCTGGTCTAGAAGCCAAAATGTGGCTCATTCTGCAAGGACTCAGCTTATATATTATTTACTCTGTAACGTCTCCTGAGTTCCTGTAAATACTGCTCTCACCCCTGTACAGCCACGGTGTACTGTTATGATGACCACACATGATTTGTCACCCAAACTGGCACAATTTTGAGAATGAAGGGGAGCATGCTTAATAATCACACAGAAATTACAGCCTTCAACCGAGACCGTCCCAAGCAAATGGGGTCACGGGGTGGCCCCACACTTAGTGCTTAGTTCGTTCTGCCTTCTAAGGGTCAGTTGTTTACATATCTAGCTCCCACAAAAGGCAGAAGGCTCCGTGGCAAAGACAGTGTGTGTGTGTGTGTGTGTGTGTGTGTGTGTGTGTGTGTGTGTGATGTGGGGGGGTGGTTGTTGACCCTGAGAGTATCCATATAGATAAGCTATGATCAATTAATGACTGTTGAAATGAAAAAGGGAAGGGCTCTGGTCCTCAATGAAACAAAAGCAGTCTCTTTAAGAGCAGCAAGCTGGAACAGCCAAGGACAGAGGAGCCATTAGCCAAATGGAGAGGCACCTGCAGCCGGCGGAGGGTGCCCACTTGCTTGTGTCATTGTGCACTCAGGCCCAGCACAAGAGGCCATGCCAGTGCCCCCTACCCCCCAGGTACTCCCACCTTTCTGCTTCCCTGCCTCCCCTGCAGCCCCCTACCTTCCTCTTCCCAGCTCTGCCACTCATTGGCTTAGCTGCTTCCCCTCCAGATCTCTCAGGATGGCTGGGGTCCCCATATACAGCAGAATGCTGGGCTTGCAGTGGTCAGAATTCAAGAGGGGGCACCACTTCAAGGATGATAGTTTATTTCTGCAGGTTCTGAACTGAGGCTGAATACTGGAGGTTCAGAATTTAGATATTCATCTTCCTTCCTAAAGCTCCAGCACGTTCTATAGACTTCAACTCACCAAAGTGGGAGATAGGAAACAGCAAGAAACTAAGATGACCCATTTAACATATCGATACTCTCCGTCTGTTCTCTACTAAACAGCCAGGGAGATCTCTTTGAAGTGCAAATCCATTCTATCCCCTCCCCCTCTTCTCCCAGGTTTCAAACACATTACTGGCTTTCCATTCCTCTTGAGATCAAGACCAAAATCCTTACCTTGGCCTAGAAGTTCAGGTGTGGTTTGGCCCTGCCTACTCACCTGCTTCATCTAGCTTGCTCTTTGCCTTCCAACTACCCAGGCCTTTGGTCCCTCAAATAGAACATGCTTCTTCTGACCACAGGACCTTTGCACCAGCCATCCTACCTTCCTGGAAAATGCTCTTTTCTTATCCACTTTCAACTAGTAACTGCTTCACTTTCACTTCTCAGCTCAAGTCACTTCCTCAGGGGAGCTACACTGAACTCTCAGGCCAGGTGAGGATCCTTTGTATACTGCATTTTGTTTCTTCATTCAGCTTGAGTCCTTACTTCAGTTTATAATTATACATTCATTTATGATTCTTTGAGTAATGCTTAGGCTATAAGCACTAGGCTATAAGCTCCATGTGGGCAGAGACCCCCATTTGCTTTGCTCAACTTAAATCCCTAGCACCAGTAGTACTCCAAACTATTAGTGGAATGATCACCGCACCAACCCGAGTCAAAGATCAGGAAGATGACCTCTGACCGTTTCTCAGTGTAGTAAACTAAAGTGATTGGAAATAAGAGCTAAGGATTAAATTATTCTCATCTTCCACTTTCAGCTCTTTCTCCTTCTCCTTCTCCCGACAAAGCCCTCTCTAGGGGCCTATTGCACAGAAGGCCACGTAATGGAGTTTACACAGGCCGAGGCACTGGCTGTGAGTTCACAGGACAAGACAGGCAACAGATGTGGACAGATCCATATAGGGCTGATCGATAACCAATAAAGAAGGCTGGGCCAGAGCCAACCAGATGGGAATGACAGATTCGCAGGAGCTCTTGTTTCCCCTATGCTCCTTCCCACACCATCTTAGGCTCAAAGGGAACCCAGGGGGGCCTTCTCTACTCAGTAAGTTCCTCCCTTCCTGTCTGCCTCTCTCTCTCCCTCCCTCCCTTCCTTCCTTTCTTCCTCGTTCCCTCCCTCCCTGCCTCTCTCCCTTCCTCCTTCCCTTGCTGTCCTATGATATTCTTTATGCGTATGGACATCTTGACCCCCCTGCAATGCAATCTTCTTGAGGTGAGGGACTGTGCCTTAAATGACTTGGGATCCCCACAGCTCCTGGTGTCCTGTCCAGCACGTGCTGAATATCTGTGGATCCTGTTCTTATCTGGACGGGGCGCAATGCAGTGCTGAGTTCCTGGGGTAGAGAGCCAGAGAACAGTTTAAGGCCTGGGTGTGGGTAGTGCCGGGGAGGCCGTGGGGGCACTGCGGTCCCAGGTGTGCAGAAAGGGTCAGCTCTTGGGCCAGACAAATGCTAAGGCCTTCAAAGCCCAGCCTGCCACTGGACTAAGAAGCTGCCCCCTCCATGGGCCGGCTCATGTCAAGTGTAGAACAGGTCACCATGCCTTCTCAGGTCTGCAGAGAGACACGTTCACTCCACCTACCCCACCCCTGCGGGCCATGGTGTCACAGGCAGTCTGGAACTTGTACCCTGGGGTGGGGCTAAGCAAAGGGGCCCCACCCGGCCAGGGAGAAAACAAAGCAGCTGCCTCCCAGCTGGCACCAGGCCGGCTCCCTGTGAAGAGAGGCCTCTGTGCTGGGCCAATCAATAATAGAAAATGCAAGTGGCCCAAGGTAGAGACTCCAAGTCCCTGGGCCTCAGGCCGGATGGGGCAGTAGCCCACCAGGTTGGGAGCACAGGGATTAATAACGCATCAATTTTAATGCAGGGAGAGGTTTTTTTTTTCTGCTTCACAAACAGCAAAGTGAATGTTTGAGCATCCCGGCAGGGGGTTAATGAGGACTCTGATTAGTTATTCGGATTTCTCCACACTGCCTCAATCCATCCTACTAGGGAGGAGAGAGAGGAGGAGGTGGGGAGGGGAGGGCTGCAAAGGAGCGGACCTCCAGCCTCTGAGCCCGGGTCAACCCCAGGAAAATGACAGCACACCCGCCCTTCCTCTCCACCCTGCACACACTGTGGTGGAACGGAGGGCTGGACGGGGCTTGAGGGTGACCTGGTCCAGCCCCTGGACAGGAGGGAAGACCAGAGGGGCATGATTCCCCAGCCACACCTAGGATGACTGAGAGCCCTTGCCCAGGCCAGAGCCCAGCCTAGCTTGGGGCTTTCCCACTACACCAGCATTCCCTTTACCCCACTCCCTCTTCCCAGCCCAAAGTCAATGTTCTTCTCCCCTTGGGGAGGCTGCTCAGAGATAATCCAGAGTCTGTCTGAGGCCCTCAGCCAGGGCTGTCTGCTGGGCTGGGGGACCAAGGGGAATCCTTATCAGAAAATCTCTGCCTCTAGCCCAGGCCGGTTCCCAGCTCAGGGAGGGAAGGTGCTGTTCCCTGGGATGGCCCCTGAGAAGGGGGAGCCTCTCAGCACTGCCTCCTCTGTTCCCAGCTGCCTTCCTAGCTCCTGGCATCCAATGTAGCTCTGAGGGAACCCTAGGACAAAGCCACCAGCTCCCTCGGGCCAGGCCTTCTGTGACAACCCCTCTCCCCTCCCTGCTGACTCCAGATTAGTGATGGATCCTGCTCATTTGGCACCAAACATGCAGGGCACAAAAAAGGGGCAAAAGCCTACAGAGACACAGCACGATCTCAGGAAGAGGGGTCACCAGGCCATCTGGACACAGGCTCCATGCCTTTCCTGCTGTTACAATGCAGATGGACTTGTGAGCAAGGGCTCCCCACTCCCCTCCCCACCCCTAGGTCCCAGTCCATCTGCTGCAGCCCAGGACCCAGAGCAGGATCCAAACCCAGATCCACAAGTGACGTCACAGGGGGGCACCCACCCCTTAGTCTTTCTGAGATCACCTTAGTGTCACTTAAGTCCCCAAAATGCCTCTCTCTGGGGGCCCCTCCCATCAACCCCAAATTCTCAAACTGCACATTGAGGCCCCTTCAACTCTCCCACACAAATCTATGTACTCTCCCTAAGGTCTGGGCCCATTGTCTTGGTGCCCACAGGGCTCCGCGCTCTCAAGGGAGTTCTCTAGCATTGCTGCTGTACGGGGCCTCAGCGCTATCTTCTAGTTCATTCCGAAGAAGAAGGGCTGATGTTTACTGCAGGTTCTTGTGTGCTAGCCATGGTGCCCAGTGTGTGACACACGCACGATCTCATTGACCCTTGCTGGCCCTGTGGAGTAGATACTCACACACCTGCGTCTTCACCCCTCACAGTCCAATGGAACTTTCTGCGATGCTGGGAACATCCTCTGTCTGTGTTTTGCAATATCATAGACACCATGCGGCTATTAAGCACTTGAATTGTGGCTGCTGTGACTGAGTAACTGAATATTTATAATTTCATTTCATTTTAATTTAAATAGACACATGAGGCTGGTGGCTACCGACTCAGACAGCACAGCCTTACAGGGGTCAAGCAGCACGGTCAATCTCACCCAGCTGGTAGGGGCCAGGCTTCGTACCAGGTGTGTCTCCAACGATGCTGTCTTTGAGGCATTATTATCAAGTGCATTAAGAAACTAAGGCTGGAGAAGGCAAAGAAATGGTATGTAATCAGCAAGTCTAGGACGCATTCCAGCACTAGGTCTGTGAAGATGCCAGGGACACTGTGAGGGATGCAAAGATGAGTAAGACAAATTTCTACCCTCAAGGTGCTACTAATTCAGTTATGAGACAGAATGAATTCTACTTGGGACGGGATTTTAGGTGCAGAACTGATTGAAGTAGGATGTTGCCCAGACATCCCACAGCACCCCCAGCCCCCAAAGTCAACGCCCCGAGCCATCGACTCCATTATCTCCATTCTGCCCACGTGCCCACGTTTGGTTCTCACATGTTCCTCATTCTGGATGAACGGCGCGGTCACTGCGGCAAGCGCTCCAGAAGGAAACTCAGTGGTGCCCTCAACTTTTTTCCCTTCCTCCCCACTTTTCTCACTTTCTACTTTCCAAGACATGTTGAGGTTTCTTCCTAAGTGGGCCTTAAATACCCTCTCCTTCCCATCCCCATTGTCTATGTGCCCCCTTGCCCCTCAACCTGCAGCTTCTCCCTGTCACCTCGCCACGGGCTCCAGCCGCGTGGCCGATAGGAGCTCAGGACGATTTCTCATGCCTCTGGCCTTTTGCATCTGCTCTTCTGTCTTCTTGGAATGCCCCTTTTTGCCTCATGTCCTTGGACAACTGCACAGAACTAAAGATTCGGCTCAGGGCTCTCTCTGCCTAGAAGCTTCGTCTGAGCCTCCTTACCTCTCCGGCAGGCTACTTCCCACCCCCGCGCTGCTGTGACTCAGCACGCCTCTTTTATGCCACTGGCCTTAATGGGTTGGAAGCACTGGCATATCCCATGGTGTCCTCTCGGGTCAGAGATGGCGGCTTTGTCACTTTTGTGCTCAGAGGGCCTGCAGCGTATGGCACAGAGTAGGTGGGAGGGAGGAAGGGGACAGATGTGTTTGCACCAGCCGTTACCTAAAGCGCTTTCTGCTCCTGCCTTCCCCGCCTCCCACGTACAGGGCCTTTCTGCATGAGGAGGCTTAAGGGAAAGTTCCCTGAGACATTCCTGATTCACCTCGCAGCCTGCTGTCCCCGGGCAGGGTGGAGTGACTTTCCACAGCCCCTGGCACTCAGGGCAGCTGCCAAGAGCTCTGAGTCGTCTCAAAAACAGTTTGCTTCAACCCCAACCAAAATGGGCTTGGGTCTGCCACCTCCAAACGAACTTATCAACATCTCTCCCTTTGCCGCTGGCCTTCTCCCCGTTCCCTCCCCAAGGCCCTTCAGTAACCACAGCATCAGGCTCTGCCCTCAGGCACCTGTTCCCTCCAAGAGAACTCACCACATGCTGCGCCTGTCTAGGGGCCAGAGTCATCACACTGACATCATTCTTTGCCATACACAGCGCTCACACCCCTTACTTACAGAGCACTCCCCACCCTGTTTTCTCATTTGATCCTATGACTCCCCTTTGTGAGGAGGGAAGTTAGACCCTGCTTCTCCATTTCACAGATGATGAAACAGAGGCTCAGAGGAGTTAAGAGACTTGCCTGGTCTAAGTGCTGGATCCTAGATTCCTAGTCAGATCTTTTGATTCTGAGTTCAGCGTTCGATTTATGGGGAGGATGATTGATGTCCATAAAAAAGGATTACAGAGGAAAAATATGCTTGGAAGAATAAGCCAATGGGCTTATTTGAGGGTGCATGGTGCTCGGTGTCTTGATGGGACACTGGGGCACAGCAGAAAGCTGGGAATGAGCATCTGGGGCTGTGTTGTACCCCCAGTCCACCAGATGGTCTAGCCACGCAAAGTCATCTGCTGTTCTCCAAACACCATCTTGCTTCCTTACCTTTGTGCTTTGCTAAGGAATTTATAGCCTCCTCTGCGTCCCTGACTTCTGATATCCTATCCAGCCTCCCACTACCATTTCAAATGCTACCTTCTCCAAGAATATTTCCTGGATCTTTCCAGGCAGAAATGGTCTCTCCTCCCGTTGGGCTCTCACAGCACTTTGTATATTCCAACGTTGCCAACTTTGTCTCATCCCGTTTAGGGCTAGGGTAATATGATGTCTGCCTCCTCCATTGTGTCTGAGACAGGGACAATTCTCTTCACTTCTGGATCACTGACAGTATCTGGAACTATGCCTTGGGCATAAGGAGTGATCAAAAAATTTGGTTGGGTTGAATTTCATTGCTAATTATATTTCTAAGGAGGGCTGGTAAAAGAAGGTCGAGTTCATCCATGTCTTTCTCATGGTGAATGTGAAATGTCATAGACATCACATCTTTTGTCCTCATTCTCAAATCTGAGCTTCAGGATGATTTAAAAGCACATGTGCAAAAGATGAAAGGAGGGGCTTATAAACAAGAAGCAACAAAAGAGTAGCCTGCACCTGTTAGAAGTATGTTCGGAAGGCCAAAGCCCAGAATGCAACGGTGTCTGAAAACACCCCCTCCCCCCACCCTCCCTTTTCTCTCTTAAAAAGCAATACTTGAAGCAAAATGAAGAGAAAAAAAAAATCAGAGAGTGAGTAGCTACAGCCCGGGCAGACATCTGAGGTTATCTGATGACAGAAGGAAAGCAAACAATTTAACTCCCACTTTGCTTTGTTTTCTTCAAGGACAACGATCATCGAAACAGAAAAAGGATTTCTAAAAGGTTCAAGTTTGAGATAGGTGAGGAGATAGTAATCGAGGAGCTTATGGCTTTAAGTAAAGTCAAGGCCGTGGACACCAGTAAATCACACCTCAGAGTATGGAGAAAACTTAAGGATAGGGCTGTGAGCCATGGTTGGCTGTTTGTGAACTGATGAAAAGAAATCGTTTTGGTTTTGTTTTTTTTAAGAGATGGAAACATGCAAAAGTTGTCTCTGTTTTCACAAAGTGGCAAACATTCTGGAAGCCACATAACCGTAAATTCAATATTAATTGCTAACAAAAAGTCTAAATTGAATTAATTACGAAAGAAAGAAGTAATGACCAAGAACCAGAATAGCTTCATTGAAAACCAGTCATGTTTAACTTGATTGCCCTTTGTGAAAAGACCGGAATTCCTAGGTTGGCAGACACAAGGAAAATTCTGAGAAGTATGTTGATTTCAGCAAGATCCATGACAGCACCTTCCATGATATCCTTCTGGATAACATAGGTTGGTCTGAGGAGCAAGTTGGACAGGAGAAGAGACAGGTGAACTTTCAGCGACACTGTGACCGTCCCCTGTCAGTAGTGACCAGCAAATCCCAGTGTGGACGGAGGGCGTTCATGCTGAAGTGACTGGCTTTGCGCCATTGAGTATGTTTACTAGCGAGATCCGCATGACCTTCTACACCCTGGAAGGGAGAATTGACGTGCTTACAGACAGAATGAAGATTGAGAACGAGCTCGTGAGGCAGGAGACGCGGGCTGAAAGCAAGGAGATGATGTGGGATAAAGAGAAATAGAAAGTTCTCCCGCTAGAGGAAAAGGCAAGCTGTACAAGGGAGGGAGATGAGCTTCAAATCATTGCATGTGAATAAAAAAGGGGGACGTTTGACTGAAAATTCAATAGGTACCAGTGTTGTGGTGTGGCTGCCCCCCCCCCCAAAAAAAGGCAATTGCAATCTTAGGCTGCATTCCTACAAATCCAGGAGAAGGTGGCAATGGTTAGACCACGCTGGAGGGCCACGCTTACTTACTCGAGCAGAGGAACACTGATACTACGGAGCATATCAGGGAGGTAGGCGAGGAGACTGACGAACGGTATCTACCCGCAGCACAGAGGCCCCAGGGAGAGGCATGAGTGCGTCTTCAATGTTCAGAACGCTATGACACAGAATAGCTATTGTCTTACACTGTGCAGCCCAGAGCAGAACCAGGACAGAAAGGGGGAAGTGACAGAGAGACACACTTCCCTTTCACGTGAGGGAGTCCTACCGGTGAGAGCTGCCCCAGAGCAGAGGAGCTGCCTTCACCAGGAAGACAGCGAAAGCCTGTGTCCTGGAGATGCCCTCACAGCATGGCGGGTTAAACCAGTTGACCTCCAAGACCCCTGCCAGCTCTAGGACATGATGAGACCCCTGAGTGAGAAAGATGGTTCTGATTGGGGCAAAGCCTCTCCAGGGTCCTTCGAATACATTGTGGAGGTCATCTCCTTCGCCAGCGTAATAAATCTGGTCCTGCATTCTGGGAATTGCTCTTGGGAGAGATCAGAGCGGTCGTGACATGTGGCATCTGGAAAAGAGCCAACATGTTCCCTGTGCTTCTCACAGAGATTCCCTGCCCCACCCCCACCCCCACATTTCTGGGAGAAATGTGGCTCCTGCTTAATCTTCCCCTGGGGCGTGAGCAGAACTGGGCAGGGGTGGGAAGGGACAGCAATGGTGTGGCTGCCACCCCTGGGTGGGGGGGCAGTTCCTGCTGGAGCTCAGAAGGCCAGTGAAGCTAGCAAGGCCCGGCCCAGGCACAAGCCAGAGAGCTGACCACTGTGGCCAAGGGCATGATCACAAGCTGATAACTTGTCAGAAGGGAGGAGCAAAAGCAGTTAAGGAGCACATTCTAAGGCAGGCCAACCCAATAGCCTGGTCTCCCTGGGCCATACACTCAACAGCCACTGATACGAACGAAGTATCTGTGAGGGATTCTTGTTTCCGGCCATCTCTGGGCCTTTGCTCACACGGATCCCTCTTCTCAAATATTCTCCCTCCCCTCCATGTTTGCCTTTTCTGGTTTTGGTCATCCTCCCAGGCCTATCCTTTGCATATCCTTTGTGTCCCTTTTTAGTTTTCCGAATTGAAGTCCCTTCCCACTGGAGCACTCATTGTGTCTGCCTTGAACTCTGGAGAGTTGTGTATTTGTGTCTGATACGCCTCCTTCAGCAGGAAGCAAGTTCCTGGAGGATAGAAAGGGGGCCTTCTGCATATGACGAGTCTTGCATATTAGTGGCAAGATGGTGGTGAGTAGAGCACTGCGCTCTGGTCCAGAGTTCTGGCCCTCGGTGGACAGCGACTCCTCCACGCCTCCCGTTCCTGAAGAGTCAAATGAGTAAGTATGACAGCAGCTCCCCAAGTTCCATTTGGGTTCACACCCTAATGATTATATTCAGTAGATGTTGTTTTGAAGCATTTCCCCCCCTTATCACTAATGTCAAATCCTATTCATCCTATGGTTTCCTTTCATTTCTGTATCTTTTTCTGTTGTTGTCACTCATCCAACTATCCATCCATCCATCCGTCTGTCCATCCATACAACCTTACTTTCACTAACACTTATTGAACATCTGCTTTGTGCAGGGTCACCAAAAAGACAAAGATGTGCATAGTGCTCCCAAGGACGGCATGGTTACCGCAGGGGACACAGCCAGGCAAAAAGTAATACAAACACACGGGGCCAGGTGCTTTATCAGAGGTGAGCAGGAAGCGTGCTGGGACCACAGGGGGAGGGATGGGGAGAAGGAGGCTGGTTAAAATGCCAAAGCCCCTCCTCCTCCTCCCAGCTCGGCCTCTGACCCTGATGACTTGAAGCCTTTTCCTTGGCCTATTCTCCTCCGACAGCACTGAGAAGAAAGACAGGATTGGTGTGAAACAGAAGCAGGGTGCAGAGGGGCCTAGCCTGCCGGGGCCACAGAGAGTCTGTGGTCAGACCCAGTGCGAGCCGCACACTCCGTGGGGCCGAGCAGGGGGCTGTGAGGTCCAGAGTCTGCACTTCCAAGCTATTCATCTCTCCCCACCCCCACTGCAGCAGCACACTTGGCAAGTCATTTATTCCTCCATAACATTTGCTCGAAGGAACGTTGCTGCTGAATTATGGCTGGGACCATTATCTCACAATAACTGTCTGGGAAATGTTAATGTTAATGCATGGATCATGCAGAATGCCACATTAGGGGTTTTATGGTGGACATAACATTTTTATGAACTTTTTCTCTGGTAGCATCAGCCTTTGATGGAAAGAAAAGAAAAAAGGAAAGAAATAAAGACAGAGTGGGAAGGAAGAAAGCAAGCCGGCATGGGGAGACGGGGGCCCTGGGAGCAGAAGTGCCATTTGATAGCACCTAGGGCTGAGCCGCTGAGCGCCGCTCACTCTGGGGAAGGCCTGCCTGGCAGCGCTCCAGCGGCCTGAATATCTTTCGTGTTAGGTATTTGTGAGGGGGGAGGAACCGGCCAAATTGGCAACTGGTGGGAGACAGGGTCTACTTGGGCAGACCCATAAAACTTTTCAGCCTTTTGAGCCACCTGCTGCCAGGCAGGCCTTCATGTGCCAGTGGGGGCCGAGGGAGGGGTGGGAAGGGGCGTCCAAGGCTTAGTGGGGTGGCCACCATACCTCCAGGATGAGGGGATGGGTTCCTGGCAGAACGGCTTTGGGGGCTCACCTTGGGGAGTAATGGCTAATGGCTTAAGGAGATTTTAATTTCTGCCATTAAAAGAAAAAAAAAGGAAAAACACAATCTTGGGAATGGCAGTATTTTACACCTGGCTTTTAGAAAGGACTAATAAAGGCAGTGTTTAGCATTTTATATCCTTACTCAAAAATAACGATCTTTGGTTCTCTTCTCAGACATATTTTAAGTGAGCCTGTGTCTCCTACCTCCAGAATATTCTTTCAGGAGGCTGGATTTATGGCTCTGTTCTTTGCCTGCCCTGGGCTCCAATTTAAGCCTCATAACCACTGCATTACGGTCAGTTTGCCTCTTCTCTTCCCTCCTCTCTACCTTTGCAGTCATCCCCGATGCTGTTACTGCAATTTTTCTTCCAGACAGAGTGCTGTTTAGCTCCTGACCCCGCAAGACACCCAACACCTGTTTACAGCCATTCCCTTGAGCACATTAAAACTTGGGCTGGGGGTGGGGCAGCAATGCTGTTTGGCAGCCCCCTCTCCAGTAGTGTCAAATCACCACCCGGGGAGGCTCTGAGACTCACCCCCCCACCCCCCACCCCTGCCAGACCACGAGTCCCTCTGACCCGGGACAGGTGCGCAGGTGGGAGCCTCGAGCCATGTGCATGGTCCCTGAGGCAGGAAGGGATGCAGAGAGTTGGCAGGAGGCTGGCTCTCTTTAAGAATACATTCGTGGGCTTGCTGTGAAGACCTGACCAGAGAGCATGGTTCAGTAGAAAGAAAAGGTGCCTGCAGGCCAGGTCCTCAGCGTTCCAGTTCTGCAACGATGTGTGACCCTAGACAGGTCACTGCGTCTCTGGGGATCATTTTCCCTCCATAAAGGGCTGAGGCCAGACTGGCAACTTTCCAGGTCTTCTCGGCACGTCTGACTCTGTGACCTGCTCAGATTGTCGGGAGGTTGTTCAGGTGGTCTCGGGTGTCTTGTCTATCTTTGAGGCAAGGTGAGTGCCACAGGCATTGGGCTGGATGAGTCCAAATCCAGGCTTCCCCACTTCCTAGCTCTGGGAACAGACTTTTTACAAACCCTTGGGGTCTCTGTCTCCCTGCACGTAAAAAAGGAAATCACAGTGTGTATCTTGTGAGTTGCCAAGGTCAGTGTGCCTTTGAACACACTCCACAGTTTACTTATGTATTATGTTTGACTTATGTCTGCCATTCCACACTAGAATGAAAGCCTCTCGAGGGTGGGGATCTTGCTTTGTTTCCTTCACAGATGTATCTCTAAGGCCTAGGCTAGTACCTGGCACGACGTAGGCCCTCAGTCAATATTTAGTGAATGAGTGAATGTCAAAGAGTGTCGGGGTAGATAGGAGTCCCTCAGTATCCCCACTCCCACCCGTGTGCAGACCCCTGGCTATGTGCCCTAAAGCTCTCCAGAGGAGGACATTCTCCAGGCTTATGGGGCTTTTAAGTCTCTTGACATAAAATGCCAGTTTAAGGAGCATCGAACGCATTCACGACCCAAGATGTAAAAGGGATTTGCACAAGCCCTCCCTTCTGTTCCGTCGGCTACCAAGAGCAGGTGTAGCTGAATCAGGCAGCAGGCTTGGAACCCTCCCCTTTCCAAAGACCCCCTCCCATCCTTCCCCAGGCCGCTCCCCTCCTTCCTGAGCTGCCACACGCTCGCTCCTGGGGACCCCCGCCATATGCTCCATTCCAGCTCTAAACTGCGTGCTAATTGTTCTGAATGAACAGCTCCAGCTGGAAAAGCAGGCAGGCCGTTTACAGACCTTAAGATAACACCCAGCTTCCCGTAAGTCAGGGGGGTTTCCAGGGAAGGGGAATGGAAAGTCTTCCTTTCAGGGCCAGAGCTGGGCGAGACATGTCCCTGGGGCCGGAGCCGGGGCCACAGTCCAGGCCATCAGCTCTTCTTGGTCTCTACCCAAGTGAACCCGTTTCAAAGCGGCCCCACCTGAGCAGCCTTCTCTGTGGCGGCCCACAGCCATTTTCCGCATCACAGGCTGTGGGGCTTCTGTCCGAAGCCACACTCCCTGTGCGTGGGGACAGTCTCCTGTAAGGGTGTCCCTGGTGCTTCCGGAACCCAGCAACATCCCTGCATTCTCTGAGAGGCCATTTGAGATTGGCTTAGAGGAAGCCCCTGGTTCAGAGAGGCACTACCCCTCTATCTTGGGGATGCGGGGAAGGAAGGAAGTGTGGAGGAACGACTTGCTCTACCATGGAGGACTGCCTTGACAACCTGTCTCACCCTTCATGTGGTAAGGGGTGTCATCTACTTGTCTGTTCCGTGTCATCCTCCTCGTGCCCATCCCTATGCAGGAGCCCAGTTCTTTCCAAGGTTCTGCAGTGCGGATTCAGCTTTGTCCTCCATTTCTGTCAAGGTTTCCCGAAAATGGAAGGAGCAATGTGTTCGCGGCCATTTTCTGAAGGAGGAGCCTTGAGGTTGGGAAGAACCTCCGAGGCCATGACACGGAACTCCCTGATTCACTGAGGACGAGGAGGAGGCAGCTGTGGGGGCTCTCTGGGCAGGGAAGGGCCAGCCACTGCACCCTGCCTTCTTTCTTGTGCCTGGGGCCTGCCTGGGAGGCCGGGGCTGTGACCAGAAGCTTGGAGACGGGGGCCCAGTGCCAGCTCTGCCACAAATGAGCTGTCTGGCCTCAGGCATGTCGCTTAGTCGGTACCCCATTTGCTCACCTATAAAAGTGAGGGTGAGGCAATGCTGGCTCTGCTGACCCCTCCGGGGGGTTGAGGGTCAGAAGAGAAGGAAGTGTAAGAAGGCAATGAAAACTGAAAAGCAGACCTCAAAAGTAAGGGATTTAGGTTATGATTATTTTCAGGACTTGGGGTCTCTCTTACTTACCTGGGGGTTGAGGTTTTGGAAGATGTAGGGAAACAGCCATCTGCGTGGGGGGGAAAATCTGCCTGGTTCTCTACAGCCAGCATAAGAGCAACAGGAGGGGCTGCTGAGGGAAGCAGAGGCTTGGGCCCGTTCCGCCTGGGTCTCTTCAAGAGGCTGGAGTGCACAGAGGCCTGACCTCTGAGCAAGCAGGCTCTCACAGATCTGCCTGTCCAGGGGGGCCACAGTGGGGAGGTTTCCATTTGACAAAAGGAAGAACAGACTGGCCATGAAATGCTTGTGGATTGCTGGGCTGGGGTTGGAGTGGGACAACCACAATGTTCTGGATGCTTCTGCTGCCTCCAAAGTTTCTCACAACAGACATTCCTTGAGTTCTGAGACCCTCCTGGGAAAAGAGGTGGAGAGGGCATGGAGAAGGGGATATGGGCCTCTTTTTGAGCAGGCGTTCAGCCAGGACACCCTGGCTCTGGCCCATCTGCTGGCCCTGCTTCCCTGTCAGGCACTGTTTGTACATAAGACTTATGGCTCCTGGCAATGGGCCTGACTTGGAGACAGCCTTGACCCTGGAGGGCCTGACCCAGTCCCCTTGGCCCCATGGCCCCACCAGTACATGGGGTGGCCAAGAGTGCCTCAACAGTTAGCCTCTCTCCAGCCAAAGGAGGGCAGCAGGGGAGGTGAGCCAGAGGCCAGCTTCTTCCCTGGAAGGCTCTGAGCCCAGCTTCGGCCACAGGCCAGCTTGCTGAAGGCAGGAGGGGAGGTGGTGGTCAGTGGGAAATTCACGGGTGGAGAATTACACCCATATGATCTCGGATCAGACATGGCCTCAGTGGCTCAGTGGATTGCCAGAGTCTGGGTCAGCTCAGGGCCAGAGAGTTGGCTCAGGTATTCTCTGCCTCTCCAGGCCCGATTTCTAGGTCTGATGGCTGAATGTGGCCTCTCCACTTGTGCCATCCATGCTGTCTTCTCTTTGCAGGCAATGCCTTTCCTCCCCTCCTCTGCCAGTAGGAAGTCTACTCATCCCTCAAAGTCCAGCTCGGATGTCACCCTCTCTGTGAAGCCTTCCTGGATCTCCTCCAGGCAGTAGAGTCACCCCCTGTTCTGGATTCTGCAGGCAGGCAGATTTAGCTGAGCCCAAGATGCCATGACCACGCTCAGCACACAGTCAGCATCAGGCCCAGAGCCCCTTTTAGCCCTGAGCTTGCTACCACACACTGGGATCTCCAGCAGCACCACACACAGAACCTTGCACACAGTAGGCACTTCCACATTCACAAGCATGCAACTGTGTACCTGAACGCCTGCCTGCGCCTGA
Source organism: Ursus americanus (assembly GCF_024610735.1). Taxonomy (NCBI): domain Eukaryota; kingdom Metazoa; phylum Chordata; class Mammalia; order Carnivora; family Ursidae; genus Ursus; species Ursus americanus. The sequence continues at coordinate 43,938,782 of NC_142142.1, forward strand.
ATACATCTGTGAAACCAACACCCAGAAAGGAAGAATTGGAGACATGGCTGAGCCTCCCGAAGGTTGCCTGGGGGGAGACACCTCTGTCTACCTCTCCCTCTGCCTGCCTCAACCCCAAGCCCAGAGCCCACCAAATCCAAATGGTTTTTTATCAGCGATGAAACAATAGATGATCTTTTGACATTTCCCGGGCTGTTTGGAGGGAGGAAAGATAATATGTAATAAATTCATATACTTCTCTGTGTTTCTTGGCTCTAGCAGCTATATTTCCATCTCTTTATGCAGGAGTCCTGGGGAGCTGAAATCCTTGATAATGCCAAACAATTCAACACTTTTTTCTTTTTACTCTGTCTGCACCACAAAAAAAAATATATCGACTTTATGCTGGCAGCTGTGGGAAGTGAAATCAGATGCCACATTCCTTCTTGCATGCAAGAGAAGTCAGTCCTGCTCCAGAGGCCCTGTCCCTACTGGAGGGTCTTTGGGAAGGAGAGCCTAGGACCTCATGTTTGATTAATCCAAGGTGAAGGGCAACCTTGCCCCACCTCCCCCCAGGGGATATGGGCAGGTGGAACTTGCATCTGAGGTGCCCAGGATGGACTGAGCCATTTTCTCTCTGTGCCCCTCTATGTCCACCGCCCACGGTCCTTCCTCAGACAGTCCCAGCAGTGGATTGGCTGCATCTGATCTGACTCCAAACAAACACTTCCCGAGCCAGAGCCTGCCCAGGGCCCTGGAGGTTCGTAGAGCAGGCTGATGCCTTCGAGCTCAGATTCTCAACTTGAGCAGCACATTTCAGCCCAGGGCTGAAATGAGCATCTCTTAGCAGCACCTTCATTTCCCAGAGAAGGGGACTGGGGGCGGGCTGGAGGACAAGGCTTGCCCAGGGCCACGCACCGCAATCTGCTGGAGCCTCACACCTCTTCTTCCGACCTCTGGGCCAGAGATGTATCTATTGTTCATCCACGCTCTGAGTCCTCTAACAAATCTTAAATGCCTGCCATGTGCCAGGCACTGCGGTCAGGTCCCAGGAAGCTTTCCCTGAGTCGAGGGAGATTTGCTTTCAGGTTTCCCCATGGAGACAAAATGCAGGGCTCTGCCTGTTTGGATTTAGGTAGGTTCCGTCAGGACAAAGAATATGTGGCTGCGGCAGGCATTTCCAACTCCCCCAGCCTCATCTCCCTGCACCCACCTCCCCCCAGTCCCACTCTCTCTCTCTCTCTGTCACACACACACACACACACACACACACACACACACACACACACACACACACTCTCCTGCACTCCAGCCACCCTAAAGCACACTGTGTACCCAGAGGCAGGGCTGTTACAGGAACGTGCCTCCTTCTCGTAGACTAGGGATTAAGAGTGTGGGTTTGAGATTCTGAATACCGGGATTTCAATCTTGGTCCTACTACTTGCCAGCTGGGGGACTGTGGCAGGTGACCCCTCTGTGCCTCAGTGACCTCACATGTGAAATGGGGATAATAATGATAACACCCCGGGATAAAGAGGATGAAATAGAATAATACATGCACAGTGTTTAGCACAGCGGCTAGCACAGCGCATTCAGACACCGCTTGCTGCTGTCAGTAGTAGTAGTCGTCTGATAGGGAGGGGCCCAAAGAGGGCTAACTGGGGTGGGAATAGAGAGTTCTCTAGCCCTAGCCTTGGCCAGTTTTGTTCCTTCCCAAGCAGTTTCTGAAAGGGACATTCCAGAATGAGGAGGGGAGCCACCCCTTTTGACCTGCATCTTGTCCTCAGCTCTGCAGCCGAGGGTCCTGAGGTGCTGTTGCAAGCTTTCTCCCTCTCCTTCCCCGGGAGAGACTAGGGGCAAGCAGCAGAGGACGGTGACCCCGACCCTGGACAGTCAGCCTAGGGGTGACGAGCATCAGCCTTTCATGGGGAAAGAGAGCTCTCAGTCTCCCAGGCCAGCGCCTGCCTTTCACCCCCAGCCGCCATGAGGGGAAGGCAGGGGTGTGTGTGGGGGGGGGTCTCAGAAACAAGGAAGAGACTAAGTGGCTTTGGACCCCTCTAGGCTTGCTCTGCAGTTTTGAGGGGAGCATCTAGGTCACTCCTGACCCAGGACCTGAGCTCAGGAAAGCCTGGAGGGAAGCAGGTGGGAGGATGTGAGGGGACCCAGCCTGTCCCAGCTCCCAGGTTCCTCGTTCACCCTCTCCAGGAGGGGGAACCAGAAGGCCCTGGGGACAACTTCAGACTCCTGCCAGTGCCATTGGTAGAACATGTCCACATCCCCTTCTTTCTCCCTATCAATCTTTGAGAGAAACATGGCAGAGATAATTGACCCCATTTCACAGATGAATATGTTGAGGCGCAGAGATGCTGAATGACAGGAGTAAGTGGTGTTACCAGGATTCCAATCAGGATTCCTAGTGGAGCATACCTTCCCTCCACCACCCTGTGCTTCACCCTGCCCTGAGTGGCCAGTTCTTCATTTCCGCCAGGGAGGTAGTGCATGAACTGCGCCCCGTATCCTGCGCCAGGGAGGGGGGGCAGCAGAGTCACACACTCAGACTGGGGCCGGGATTAGAACTTGGCCTGAGGAAACCTGACAGGTGCTTTTGGACTTCTGACTTGAGGCTGGATGGCCGGGTCAGGACTGAGAAAGGGAACAAGGGCTGGCCCAGAGGCCTGTCTCATGGGTGGAGGAGACCGTGGGAATAAGTGGAAGGTCAAGGGCCCCAGTCGGAGCCTCAGGTTTGACCACTTTTGACTGTGGCCTCCAGCTTAGTTTGCACGCGTGCATTCATTCCAACTACTTCCTCCGTGCCTGATGCCGTGCTAAGAGCTACCCTTTCAGAAGCTCAGCACTTGCTACCTGGGAGACCTTCCTGCACACAGCCAAGGCTAAATGTTCTCAGGGCCCTGCGGGAGCACAGGGAAGGAGGCACCGATTTTGCTTTTATCTGGGCCAGAGTCCGGGACAGCCCCTCTAGCTAATGCTTCTGCGCTTCATTCCCGTTTTGGAAAGAGCCCTCCACTCAGGTGGCCAGGCTGAGGGACAGGCAGCCCGGGCACGCAGGGAGCAGGCAGTAATGTCCCCACCAGGCCGTGACCAATCTGTTGGCTCCAGAGTGTTCCACGTGGCCTCCAGCCAGGACACTGATGCACAGGTGGCCCCTGAGGCTCATGGCCCTCCGCAGGAGGCTTGACCTTTCTAGCCCTCCCATGCCCAGCTGTAAGGGTGCCCCATGCAGGGTGCTTCATCGGCCCCGTCTATTTTTCCACAGTGCAGGAGCGCCTCCGTGTCCTCGATACCACCTTCTGAAGGACCTGAGCTCCCGCTCTCTTCAGCTTGTTCAGTCGGGCCTGTCCACTCGCTCCTCCTTAGCTGCCCTCACTACACATGGGTCTCCCCAAACCTTAAAAGCACTCTTCTCCCCTCTAGCATAGGCTCAGCTTGGTCCAACAGTCAGCCTCATGGTGAGCGTCCCCCCATGACAGGCCCACGATGTCGCACAGCGGCAAGAACAAAAGTGATTTGTCTTCAGAGGGGTTATGATTTGGAGGGAGTTACAGAAATGTGACCATGAACTAGTGGATGGGGAGGGTAATATGGGGCTCAAAGAAGGGCCAGGTCCATCCTGGGGAGGAGATGATGCTAAACTGGGCCCGAACAAACAAAAAAGAGGTGAAGAGGTGAGCATTCCAGACAGAGGAAATAGCCCAGTGATGCAGGAAATGAAGAGAAGTTTGTGTATTTGATGCAGGGGTGGCAGGAGAGGAGGCTGGTGAGGAGGAAAGCGGCCAGGTTATGGAGGGCCCCACATGCCAGGCTCAGACGCTTGGCCTTTACTTCTCCAGGAACAGCCAGTTTGCTTGAATGCACAGCACTCCCTGCAGAGATTTGCTTTAGATGTCACCTCCTCCAGGGAGCCTTCTCTGACTTCTCCAGAATTAAGTACTTTCTGCATGATGAGTTCCTTCCTCCCTTACAGTACTTATCACGTTGCTCTAAGTTTCTGTTTCAACTGCTGTTTCCACCACTAGTCTGGAGATCACATATAGTTTTCTATTCATTTTAGGTCCCCAGACACTAGCAGAGGGCCTGACATACTCAGGTGCTTCCTAAGAATTTTATGGATAAATGAAGGAGAGCGAATTGAAGTCAGATGATCTATTCACTCCCTGCTCTCTGCCTCCATTCTGAATCCTCACTCATTAATAAGTATTGATTTATATCTGTACTGATCTGTTTCCTCATCTATATCATGGAAATAATAGTAGTCTGAGGACTGTTGTAAGGAATAAATGATAAGAGTAAAATCACTTAAGATATAACTTACTGCATAGTACGTACCCTATAAATGTTAGCTTCCCTACCCTTTCATTCAGCTCGTATTTAGAATCATCTTCTATGTGCCAGGCACTGTTCTAGGCACTGGGTTCAGAGCAAGATACAAAAAAACTCCCTGCCTTCGTAGGATGCCCTTCTAAATGGGTGAGATAGATAATGCCATATGGAGGAGATGAGAGCCACGGAGAAGAATATGCCAGAACAAAAAAGGGGGTGCTGGAAGACCAGCAAGCAGGCCAGCGTGGCTGGAGCAGAGTCAGATGGGAGATGTGACAGAACCAACTGGCAGGGATCTGGAACAGGTAGGGCCGCGGGAAGACGGAATTTTCACTCTGAATGAAATGGAGGCCACTGGAGGCTTTTGAGCAGAAGAGCGGTGTGATCGGATTATCATTTTAGATGGAGACTCTGGCTGGCTGCGGCGGTTGAGAACAGGCTGAAAAGAGTGACGAAGGACGACAGGTTGGGGGCCAACTGCAACACTCCAGGCAAGACACAGTGGAGACTGGGACCAGAGTGGGAACAGTGGTGAGGAGTTTGGTCTGCCAAGGCTTCGGAATTCATTGCTCTAGAGCGTGAGAGAAAGAGAGGCCAGGATGACCTCGAGGTATTTGACCTGAGCACCTGGAAGCCTGGATTTGTCCTTCACTGAGATGGAGGAGGCTGCCTCCCAGGCGCTAGCTGGTGTGGAGGTGGAGAGAACAAAAGAACATTCTCCAAATGCTTATACACACATGGGGCAGGGGGAAGAATTATGCACGGTGTGTATGAGGGAAGAATAAGAAATAGCAGTCTATGAAGGAATAAACCAAACAGAAGCCAAATGCCAAAATGATACAGACAAGAAAGGTTATGGCTGGTCAGGAAGCGGATCACTCATGTTGGCTGAGGCTCCGAAGTTTCCCTTTATGAAAGCCACCTTCTCGCCAAATCCAGTGACCCTGTCTGGGACCTCATCTCCTTTCGGCCCATTGTCACATCTGACCCTAGGATCTACCCTACTCTGTGAGGACCCACCCACAGCTGCAGCTTCCTTGTGCTGCCCTCCTGCCCCTTGCTCCAACTCACTGTGAGCTCCCCCTCCAAAGCCCTGCACGCACCAAAGACCGTCCGGGTCCCCACGAAGCTCTCTGGCCCCGAGTGTGCACACATGCCCGCACAAGTCCATGCACACATGCGGATTCGATCTGTGAGAGTGCGTGACTCTCAAATCTTTATCTCTAGAGCTGACCGCCGGGCCGAGGGCTTTCCTCTCAACTGGACGTTTATTTTAGATTTCTAGTTATCACCTCATGTGCAGGCTGAGCTCAGTACCTCCCCTCCTCCAGGTCTTCATGTCCCCTCACCCCGCCGGTTTCTGTTTGCGGCACCACGGTTATGCCAACACTCTGGCTCCAAGCCTCAGATTCATCTTTGGCTGGTTCCTCCTCCCCATCCTTCCATCTGTGAAGTCATCCAGCCCTCTCCCTCCATTCTGGGAGGGGCTCCCTTATATCTTCCGAGTCAGTTCCCGCGACACTGTGACGTCTCTAGCTTGCCTCCCTGCTCAGTCCTCCCGAAGGCCACGGCCGGACTGACCTAACTAAAGCATGATCTTTACTATTTCACTCCTCTGCTGGGAAACTCTGAGTAGGTTCTCATTTCCAGCAAGTCAGAGCTCCAATTCCTTAGCCTGGTGGTTACTTCTCCCTGTCTTCACTTCTCACTTTTAACCCTCACTGGGCCCCAGTACTCTCCCTGAGGCTGCTGGGGGAGGGAGCTGGTGAGAGTTGGGCACATAGAAGTGCCACTCATTACCTCACACAATCCCCATGACAGCCCTGTGAGGTAGAATTACCATGTTCATTCTGCAGATGAAGAAATGGACTCTTCCGGTCGCTCTGGACATCACAGAGCTACTGAGTAGCAGACCCGGGATGGACACTCAGGCCTTTTTAACTTTATAGCCCCCACCCTTTCCATCGTACCATACTGTGCCCTACACACACAGTAACTTTTCCACTGTGGAGAGATGGCTCATATTTTTCTGCTCACTCACAATGCCCTGCCACTTGGCCTCGCCACCCCACCCTTTCCCCTGACCCCACTTCCCTATATTCTTTATGGCCCAGCTCCCAGGTCTTTTTCTCCTCTGATCCCAGTTCTCCCAGCTTCTCCACTTGGCACGCGTTTCTCCTTTCTTTTTGCGCCTAAGTCGGCACCTCTCTCCTCTGACCACCTAGCTAGAGAAAGCCATCCACTGTGATGGCAAACTCCATAAGAGCAGGGGCTTGTCTCCGACTCCTGGCTATCCCACACATTCTGTGAGGCCCCAAAGGAGATAGTCCATAAATACTTGTGGAAATGAAACTATGATAACAACTAGTTCTTTCACAGAAACATTCAAAACAACTTCTAGCAAGAATCATTTGTATTTCAGTTTATTGTGTTAATTTCCTCTAGTTAACGTGGAAATAATTGTCTGAAATTACAAGTTAAGTAGGATAGTAATGTTAGGAAGCTTTGTTATTTAAGAAAAATATTATTACAACGTAGTGGCAGTGAGCTACAGAGTTCAGCTTAGGAGACAACTTCCTTCCTTGACACAATTTTCCACTGCTCAGAATATTCTGTAACATTCTGATTTTTTTCCTCCCTCCATCAATGTCTGAGGAAATGAGATTAAAGGTAATATTCACAGCCATTTTGAAGATATTTGAATAAGAGGTAAGAGGGAGAAGGGAGAAGATACTGTATTTCCCCAGGGATAGAGTGTGAGTGTGTGTGTGTGTGTGTGCGTGTGTGTGTGTGTGTGGTATATGGGTGGGGTGTGTGTGTGGTATTTGTAGGCGATGTGTGTATATAGTGTGTATGTGCTATGTGTGTGGTATGTGTATGTGGTGTGTGTGTGAGGTATATGGGTGGGGTGTGTGTGTGGTATTTGTAGGCGATGTGTGTATATAGTGTGTATGTGCTATGTGTGTGGTATGTGTATGGTATGTGTGTGGTATATGCATGTGGTGTGTGTGTGTGAGGTTTGTGTGTGTGTGGTGTGTGTTATGTGTGTGTGGTGTGTATGAGGTATATGTATGTGTGGTATGTGTGTGTGTGTGGTGTGTTTACGTGTGGTATATGTGTTTGGTGTGTGTGGTATGTGTGGGGGTGTGTAGTGTGTGTGGTATGGGTGTGTGATGTGTGTGGTATATATGTATGCAGTGTGTGTATGAGGTTTGTGTGTGTGTGGTGTGGTGTGTGCTATGTGCGTGTAGGGTATGTATGTGGTATATGTATGTGTGGTGTGTGTGTATGGTATGCATGTGGTATTGTGTATGCGTTATAACTACCCCAATAAAAACTAACTTCCCTGAGGCTGGTCACTGATGAAGACTGATTCTTTCCAAACTTTGAAAAGATTTGCAAAAGACAAAGACCTGAGAGTAAGAGGGGAATCTTTCAGATCAAAGACCAGAGAGGTGTTTGTCCAGGAGGCCAGACAAAGAACAAGGAAATGAACTACTGAAAACAGAAGATCTCTTCCAGAAAAAGAAATTCAAGTAACGCCTCACACTTGAATGAGCTCCCTAGGGACAGAGCCCCTCTCCTATCTCCAGCTTCCCCCTGAAGACACTCACCGACAGAAAGCACAGGGAGAGGGAGCTACATTTCCCTCACTTGCCCCATTAGTCAGACACCTGCTCACTTCCAACACATGGTGTTGGCCTAAAAAAAAATTAAAATTTGTTTTTGTGATTAGGCAATTAAAAGCATATGGCCAAGAAGGTAAGGAATTGAAACAGCACAAAATGATATAAATACAAAGCTATTTCTCCCACTTCTGACCCTGAATCCCCCATTCCTCCACTCCAGCCCAGGGGCAATTACTGTTACAGTTGGTGTGCCTGCCTCCCAGACAGTTTTATTTCTGACACAAATGGCACCATGCACGACAGTGCTTTCTCTTTCTTGGCTTTTTCCCCTTGGTGTTGGCCCGTAAATAAGCCTACATAGTCCACAGTGACCGCCCCTGCTCCCCACACAAGCCCAGGAAGACCCACAGTCTGTCCCCACTCTGGGTTCTTGTTTGCACTGGACTTCTTCCTCCACTTCCATATTTCACGTGCACATCAAGCGTGGGTCAACGTCCCTGGTCTTGAACTGATGTATTTCCTCTCTTCCAAGGCAAGCACTTGTCAAGGATAGTGTAAGTCGGTCTTAGGTCTGAGAGAAGCCCAGCCTGCTCTCCGGGACCTCAACAACCTCAATGTTACTGACAGCAAAGGGATGGGAGAAAGGAAGGGGTTGGTGTTGCTGATCTCAAAGATAAGATCTACTAAGTTCCAACAGTCATGAAGGGAGTGCCCACTACGTGCCCGGCCTTGTAGTAGGAGCTGGGGATTCAAACACGAAGTCTGGCTGCAGAGCCGTTTCCCCAGAATCAACATTACTCTCAGAAGGAGTTCCTTAAAACTGAACCGGCTGGGGTCAGCCCCTCACCCCCACCCCACCCCCGAGCACACACCAAAGGGAAACCAGCGGGGGCTGGCACTCACTCATCTCCCGTGGCTGCCACCGCCACCACCAAAGAGACTGTCATTAAAGCTTTGTCCCAGGCTCTCTGATTTACATGTACAAATAATCGCTGTCAGGGGCACGAGCCCCAGAGAGCAATAATAGATTCTGGTGGTAGCAGATGCAGATGCAGGAAATAAAAACAAAAATGAAACACGCTAGCCTGGCAGAACTCAATGCTGGGAGGAATCCTAGTGGGGAGAAAAGCCTGTGGGGAGGTGGCTGGGGGGGGTCTATCAGATCAAGTATTGAGTGGTTGGTCTTCCACAAAAGCTAGCCTAGGATTCTTTTTTTTTTTTTTAATTGTGGTCACATATATAACATAAAATATGCTTTTTAAACCATTTTCAAGTGTATATTTTAGTGGCATTAACTGCATTCATACTTTTGTGCAACCATCACCCCTGTTTCCAAGACTTTTCCATCACCGCACACGGAAACTCGGTACCTTTTAAGCAATAACTCCCCATCCCTGCTATCCTCCCAACCCCGATCTGCTTTCTGTCTTTAGGAACTTGCCTATTCTAGATATTTCATATAAGTGGAATTACATAATATCTGGTCTTTCGTGTCTAGCTTTTTTGCACTTCGCACCATGTTTCCGAGGTTCCTCCATGTTGTAGTAGGCACTAGAGCCTATGGATACACTGCGCCTAGTTTATCCCTTCAACCGTTGATGGACACTGGTTGTTTCCACCTTTTGGCTGTAGTGACTAATGCTTCGGTGATTACGTACATATTATACAAATATATTTTAGAGTCGCTGTATTCCATTCGTTTGGGTGTATATTTGGGAGTGGAATTGCTGGGCCATGTGGAGACTCTATGTTTAGCTTTTTGAGGAACGGCCCTACTGTTTCCTGCAGTGGCTAGCCTAGGACTTGGAAGGATGACTCAGTCCCTGCTCTAGCAGATGGGGCTCTGGATACATTGGTCCCGGGAGACCACCTAGCATACTGTGGCGTGGCTGCCCTGGCCTGTCGTGGAATGAAGGAGAAAGAGTCCAGAGCTGAGGGGCATCAGAGTAGGATCCAGCCGGCCTGTCCTCCAAGTTGCTCCCCAGTGTGCCCAGCCAGTGCTTAGAAGAGAGCCCACTGTAAGCCCCCAGTGTGCCGGGCAGGGAACCCTAGGGTCCTCCCCACCTGCCTCCTGTTTTATATTTGAGAAAGTGAGGCCCAGAGATCTGATGACACCTGACCTAAGTCACCTGTCCCTTATTTTTTCTGCTGTACCATCCTCCCAGCACCTGGACAAAAATGGGGCTGCCAAGGGTGAAGCGGGAAGAAACACCCTCCATGCTATAGCTCTGACACTGCGGTCATACTGGTGTTGGCCTCAGCTCCCTCTGTCAGAAACTCTCTTCCCCCACCAGCTTTGCCTGGTTCACTCCTGTCCCCCCCTTCCAGGCTCAGCTCAGGGGTCAGTGCTCCGCCCCCAGCCCCCACCGAACCCCCTATCCCCTCAGTGGAGTTGGGCGCCCTCCTCTGGGCTCCCTCAGGAATTCACTCTCAAGGCTGTTCTCACATACTTGCGGTTTTCAGCTTACCATCTGCTTCCCCCACTGTAAGGTTGGCATCTCGAGAGCAGAGAATGAGCATGCTACGTGTGTATCCCTAGGACAAGGCTGGTACCTAGTGTTTGTCGAATGAATGAATGAAAGCAATTGAGTGAATGAACTACGTGCTCTTTATAAATAACCGTGCTGCTTAATAAATGTTTATTGACCGACTGAATGAATGAGTGAATGGATGAATGGCATCCCAGGGGCTGAGTGAGCTTGTGGAGTAGACTCTTGGCTCATGGTCAAGCCCTCATTTGCTCACACGCACTCGCTTACCCACAATTCCTTCATTCATTACTATCACTGCTATGTGTCCAATCCTATTAGGTACTGGGGTTCAGATACAAATGAAGAACTCCACCTCTGTCATCAGGACGCCCACAGAAGAGTAAGTAGAGACCCAGGGAAACCAGGAGTGTGCTTCAAGCTACTCTAGTTTCCCCAAAAGCACACAGGGACCCGCCTCACATCAAAACCCTGTCCAGGGCCTTCTCAGCTCCACCAGTTGCTGGGCACAGCTGGCTGCGGGAGGAGTGGCCAATTAGCATGCTGCACACACCTGTCTGAGGCTGCTCCAAGGATCCAGGGGCTGGAGGATTAACGACCGGGAGGATTTTTGGAGCTCCCAGAACCCAGCCCAGCTCACATCAGAGACCTCATTCCCCTTTAGGGATTCATTCACTCTGCACAGCTGGTTAATTTTTCATCAAGGGGTGGGGGTGGGAGTTGGGAGAGAGCTCTGATTCTTCACTCTTTCATGCTGGGGGTGGAGGAGAAACACAACATCCTATCCATTTTATTTTTTAGATGAAATAGGAACAGATTGTGGTTGCCAGGCAAGACCCAGCCCTCACAGGGCTCGTGCTTCTGCTGCGGGCTGATTAACGGTTATTGGGCAAAGGATAAAGCATCCAGACGGCACAGGCCGCCGGTGAAGGTGCTTACACATTTAATGAGCACCGGGTGACATGCTAGTGGTGAGCAGCCATTTTTTATAAAAAGTGATTTAAGGTTCCAGTCTTCCATCCCACCTTCATCGCCTCTCTCTCCCATTAGGACCAGGTTGGGCTAACTCCATGCTCTGGCCTGGGTAACATTTGTTCTGTTTGTTTATGAGCACCTCCTTCTCCACGGAGCCTCCAGCTCAGCCCCAGGGGCAACTATTTCTGCTTAAAACTGACCCAGATCCTGAAAGCACGGGGCCGAAAATGAAATCTCACTTTGCTCATCCAGAAAATGGGAACGGAAGAATAAGAAACTGGCCTCATAAGTAAGTGGGACTGCAGGTAGCAAAGTGCATTCACATCCATCATCTCACTTCATCCTCATTCAAAATGAGGTGCCCCAAATTCGAGGTGACCCCAGAGGGCTATGGAGCAGACACTATCATTCCCATTTTGGGGAAAAGGATGCTGGAGGACAAAGTCCCATTCTCTGCCCGGATCATGCAATGGGTCAGTGGCTAAGGAGGGAAGGCGTCCAGAGCCAGAGATGAGAAGGTGCTCACTTCCTTCCTTATTTCTGGGCTCCGTCCACTGTGGGAGTCCTCCGCCACCCTACCTGGCAGCTGAGATGCCTTCCCCTGCTCAACAGAGCCCCTGCTGGCCTGCTACGGACTCAGCTTGAAGAGCTGACCATTTCCTGACTCCATGTCCACCCTTCGAGATGTCCACACCGCCAGACAGCTGGGAGAGGGAGTTTCTGGTCAACGAAAAAATAAAAACCACCTACTGCATACCTAGCGCTGTGCTCTGTTGTCATGTGCTCTGTGCAAGACGTAATACGTGGTCCCCCTTCTCACGAAGAAGGCAATGTGACTGTTGAGACAAAATCTACACAGAGGAATCTGATGGGGTGTGTTAAACAACCAACATCAGCACTTCCCCGCCTTTGGTTTGCTTATGAATATTTCGTCCGGGGATCTTGCTAAAATTCCGACTCAGTAGGTCTGTGTCAGGAGCTGGGACATGCTGAGGCAGTTCTAACAATCTCCCAGCTGATGCTCGTGCTGCCGCAAGGCTATCTATGGTCCTATGACGAGTCAGAGGAGCTAGGCTGGTCAGGAAGAGCTTCCTACAGGAGATGCACTTATGTGTGGTTTGGAGGACAGGAGGGCCAGAAACAGGCAAAGCAGGAGAAAGAAGGCTGCTGCAATTCTCAACAGAAACTCTGGGGGCCCGTGGGTCCTGGCGACACAGAAAAGGCCTAGTATGAACAAACTCTCAGCTGGGAGCTGGAGGCAGAGAAACCTGCCCTGACTGTGTGACCTTGGGCTTGTCACTTCTTCAAACGGGGCTCCACGTCCATCCTCTCTAAAGGAGGACCTCAGCGGCTCCCAGCCTGGGCAGTGCATTAGAACATCTGGGCAGCTTTTAAAATAAAATAACACCTGGATTCCTTCCTGAGAGGTTTTTATGTAGTGGTCTGGGGTAGGGCTCAGGCCCAGGTAGTTTTAAAAAGCCCCCCAGTGATTCTAATGAGTGGCCTGGGTTGAGACCGTTGCACTGGGTGACCTTAAGGCCCCCCCCCCGCCTCGTTCCCTCATCTTTACATTTGGATAGAAAGCGCCAGGACTCCTGGCTTCTGTTCCTGGGCATCCTGCCTGGAGCAAAAAAACAAAACAAAAAACCCCACAGTATTAGAGAAATCCCAAGAAAAGCTTCACCACAATGCCAGAAATCTGAACATTTCTCTGGTGGAGGCCAGGTGGAGGGGCTGTCCTGCCCATCTGGTTCCCATTAATCCCAGGGCATGTTTCACATCCCTGGCAGGTACTTGGAGCTGGGAGCAGCCCCCTGGGTGGCCCTCAGCAGGGGCCTTTCAAGCCAAGCCCTGCTGACAGGCTGCAGGGCTCTGTGGGGCCCTCCTGGCTTCCAAGTCACTTGCCCCCTCTTGGGGGTAGAATCCCAGGCAAATTAGAAACCAAAGACGGCAGACGCAGAAGCTTGGCCTCTCTTTCATTAGCGGTCTGTCACAAAGCGTGAAGGGCTTCGATAAATTCTGTAGCTCAGCAGCTGCCGATGAGACCCGGGAGGAAGAAGATTCATTTGTTCCCCAGAAGACTGAGTCTTCAGGAATTTCCAGCTCCTTTCGTCCCCCACCCACTCAGCCGGGAACTAGCCCAAAGCCACATGTTGCTGTCTGCCTGGAGATTCCTAGGCTTTGGAGACCGTGCAGAGGGAGCGACTACCCCATCTGGTGGGGCCCTGAGGACCCTTCCGCCCCGCCAACATGGGTGGAGAGTCAGGCTGTTTCCATAAGGACCCCAGAGCATTTGTCTGCTAACACATCCTTCCCCAGGCTGCAGCCACAACAGCTCTGTGTGGGGGTAGGGGGAGGAACTGGTCTGCGCTGTGAGCCACCCCACCAGTCCCAGCGCTGCTAAGCGGGGTTGGTGGAGTGGGGGGTGGGTGGGTAGCTTGGACGGAGAGTGCCTGGGCTGAGTCTCCACCTGAATTCTCCCCAAAGGGATGCGGCTTCTCCTGCTTCCACTGGCTGCTCCCTAGATGGCACAGTGCTCTGGTTTGGCCCAGGCTCCAGGGTCAGACAGCACCGGAGCGGCGGCCCAGTACCTCCACTTACTAGCTGGAAGGCCTCGGGCAAGCTAACGAGCCTCTCTGCACCTCCATTTTCTCAGCTACAACATGGAATAATAAAATATGTACCTCGTAGGGTGCTGGTGAGGACAAACGTGGTAAGATTCTTAGTAGTGAAAGTTGGAGGGAGAGAAAGTCAGAGACAGAGAAGTCTCCCCAGCTGGCAAGTTTTCGGGCAGCAGGGAACTCAGCACTGCTTGCTCGAGTGAGCTGGAGGAGAGGACCCAAGCACAGAACATGCTTTCCAGGATGAAAGCATCGGTAACACCCTCCTTCTCAGGAAAGGACAAGAACCTACAGGCCATGCTTTGTCTGACGCTTGCAACATGTGCCAGTGTTCCCTGCACATTCTGGCCAAATCAATATGGGAGACTCTGGCCAAAGAGCAATGCCAGCCCCTGGATTGGGAAAGGGCCAAGGGCCACGCCTGCAGAGGTCCCTCCCAGAGGGAACCCGTGGCTAGATTCACAAGGAACCGGGTGTGGGGAAGGGAGGAAGGAGAGCATACTGCAAAACGGCCAGAGGCCAGAGGCCAGCCAGGTACGCAGCTGGGAGGCCCAGCATGTCACCAGCCAGCCCCAGGGGCCAGGGGCAGGTAGTGGGCAGTGGGTAGAAGGGGCTCCTAGAACCTCTGCTGGTAGTGAGGGGTGGCACAGTGGGGCATTGCCTACCAGTCCATTAGACGCAATACTTTCATGAAGTCTCACTTTGAAGAAATTGAGTAAAAATCCATTTTACACAAAATTTCAGTTTAGGCGGAGAACTTATTTATGTTTCAAAAGGATTCCTTCCATTGCAAAATTATTTACCATGGGACTTGCCAGTGACGGATTCCTAACACCTTGAGGATATGACTTGATTTTTAAAAACTCAAATGACAAGCAAATTTTCAGGAATTCAAATTTGTGAAGCACGGAAATTCCTTTTAGGTACCATTTCTGCATTTTTAACCCACTTGTAGGCATTGGTGCCCTGTCCCCAGTTCTTCACCACCCCTTTGTTCCTTCCAGGTATCCCCAGTTCCATCCATAACTGAGTGTGTCCTACATGGCTAGTGCTGGGCTGAGGGCTTGTCTTACGGTCCCTCATTAATCCTCACAAGACCCTCACCATGTCCTGTCCCTCATTGCTGGCATGTCTAGGACCAGTGGTGTGCTGGTAAATATTTCAGTCTGCTCTCTGGACCACCGTGCCTGCCATGGCCAAGTCCAAGCTACAGTGAGGGGAGAGATGCAGAGCTGCGTGAGTCGATCTGCCACCAAGCCACAACAGGCCTGAGTAACCTCAGGGACGGGGTAATAGTAAAATGGAGTGAAATGCTTAGGAACGCATGCCTTTTGAGTATTTATTACCTATGTTTTGTTTGAATCGTAGTGAAATATACATAACAAAACTTACGACTTTAAACATTTTTAGAGGATGTAATGGAAGCACGGTGACCACAGGTCATAATACCATACAGCATATTTGAAAGTCGCTCAGAGAGTAAATCTTAAAAGTTCTCATAACAAGAAAAAAATGTGTAACTCTGTATAGTGACGAATGTTAACTAGACTTATGGTGGTGGTCCTTTTGCAATATATACAAGTATCAAATTGTTATGTTGTACGCCGGGAACTAATACAACATTATATGCCCATTATACCCCAATTAAAAAAAAAACTTTTAAGTGTACTATTCACTGTGTTAAGTACATTCACGCTGTTGTATAAACATAACCACTATTAATTTCCAGAATTTTTCAACAAGAACTCTCCATACCTTTGCTTTAAAATATAACTTATTAAACTTAAGTTTACATAATTTAATTTTAATCATGGCCATGTTTAACCAGTGGCTTGAAAAATTCCTGGAAATTTAACAAACAGCTTTTGCAAACTGGTACGAGCTGGCCCCAGCACAGCACTATCTAGAAACTAAGTACCACTAGGCATCTGCTACCTTTACTCACGGTAATGTAATAATAATGACGTCAAGCACAGCATTTTAAATGCAGCCTTTCATGTAAGCCTCATGGCAAACCTAGAAGTTAGGTGATTAATTATCCCCACTTTACAGATGAGGATCCCAGTGAGGCTACACTGAAGCTTAGGAGAAGCTATATGACTCATAGCCCTAGATCACATCTAAACTCCTCAACCCAACTGTCAAGACAATGAACTGGGCCTTCTTTGTTTATATAGTTTGATTTCTCAACACCAGTCAATGTCCTTATCCTCAGTGAGGCATCGGGACAGAACTGGGAATCTGGGATAGGTTTGCAGGATGGCTATACAGGAGCCCCGGCCTGAGTCTTAGCTTTGGCTCTGCCTCTGAGATATTGAGCAAATCACCGTCCCTAGGACTTGGGGTCCCCAAATGAAGAATGAGGGGCACAACAGTCTCTGTGGTCTTAATCGCTCCAGACTCTAGTATGCTATGGGACATTTCTGCCCAGGGAAAGCAGGAGAAGCCCAGATTCTAGTCTCTGCTCTGTGGCCGGCTCACTCCCAGATGTGGCTCCTTCCACTGCAACTGAGACTGGAGTAGATCCTCCCATACGGTCAGTGCCCAAGCAGAAGCATATTGGGTACTGGAAAAGCTGGACCAAGAAATGCACTCACAGAAGCTGAAGGACCTCAGCAGTGAAATAGCCATAAATGAAGAATAGTTTGGGGGAGGCTGCTTAGATCTGGGGGTGGGGGCGGAAAAGAGGATCAGATGACCTCCAGAAGTCCCCGGTGTCCTCTCCCCGAGGAAGCTGGTTTTGTGGGTTTCCTGAGCTAGATTGATTCCAGGCCTGGAATCCATCATTCCCTTCATAATACAAATAATCACCAAACGTGCTCAAGCCCTCGGTAGCCTGGATATTCACTCTAGCAATTCTCTGTGTGGACGGTGATTAGACCATCATTATCTTAATGCTTCTTAATTTATCTTTCTGATTAGCAACTTACCATTTTATTTGCAAAAAATAGCCTTCTGCTGGGTGGAAGCCAGCGGAGCACAGCAGCTGTCATTTTCTCTGTACTAAATCAGGCCGGGCTTAAGTTGGTTTTCTGGTGATGCTATTTCTTGTGTCTTGGCGCTAACACACATCGCAATCCATCATGGTTGTTGTTGCAAAGGCTCACCCCCGGGGGGCTGCAGGCGGAGAGGTCACCTCTGCCCAGGGAAGAGGTCCAGATTAAGACACCCCCTCCCCTCTCGACGCACTCAGGGAAGGGCTCCGCAGAGTCTGACCCGCATCCTGCCCTGATGGGACAGCCCACGGGGCAACTCAGTGCTGAAACTCGAAGCCAAGTCAGTGGTGCGTGTAAATGTAATAAAAGCTGCCGTCTCAAAAGCACCTGCCCTGTGCCAGGCATCATACGAAGCGCCTGATATCTATGATCTCATTCAATTCTCAAAACAACCCTATAGGTGTGTGCCATTGCTATTTTCCTTTACAGATGGAAAGACCATGGCTGAGATGGGTTACGTAATTTGCCTGTGGCTTGGAGGTGGCAGAGCTAGCTCTGAATCAGATCCTTGAGACTCTCAGAACCGATCTTAAATGCCAAGTTATAGTGCTTCCTAAGCACAGTCGACACAGTGTGAGATGAGAGATTTTAGGGCAAACATCGTCAGGGTGACTTTTGAATAGTAACACTTTCCTGCTTTCCCACTCACAGAAGTGGCTCAAATCAGCATCTCTCCATCCTAGCCACAAACACCATCGTCTTCTTTCCCACTCTCCACCACCATGAGCTAGTCGTGATCTTTCACGCAGCTCCTAGCTGTTGAGCCCTGGGTCACAGAATGTTTTCCTTTTAGACGGACCCTTCTGTTTTTCTGTCTTCTAACCACGAACAAATCATACTGCTTTCTGAGCCCTACTTCCTTCCGGAAAATACCTTTATTGTTTCTATTCCTGAAACATACAGGTCCTGGCTCAGGCACATCGCTCCTCTGCCATTGTCCCTAAGAGGTCCATCCTATTTATTCTACTTGAATGTTCAAACCCTACACTTCATATATTTCAATGGTTCCTACTTCCTTCAGAGAGCAGTGTACCTAGGTATTCAGGTATCTGAGGGAAGGGGGAGGCTTCATTACTTGACTCCTAAAGTCTCCAGAGAAGGTCCTTAGGTAGAGGGAACTCGCTGAGGAGCAGGCGGCTGTAATGTCCTTGAGGTGTCATCCACTTCAGCATATATTTCCTGGTTAACAGACATGCTTTCGCTAAGCTAGACAGATGAGAATCTAGCTTGCACTATTCAATATGGCCGTCATCAGCCACAAGTGGTTATCTAAGTTTAAATGTAACATGCTGTTCCTCACTTTTACTAAGCCGCATTACAAGTGTTCACGTGACTGGTGGCTACCAAACTGGACGGTACAGATAGAGAACATTTCCACCACCGCAGAAAGTTCCAGACCACAGCGGTCTGGATAACTTTGTCCTCTAAACCCACTTGGAAGACTTTGTAAACTAGGTCGGATACCTATTAAGGTGTAAATTTAATGGATTATGGTCAAATATTTACCTCACTTTGGATTGTGGTAAAAAAATATTTACCACACTTTCGAAGTGTGGTCCCCACACTAGCAGCATTATCTGGGAACCAGTCAGAAATGGAAATCCTTAGGCCCCATCTCAGACGTACTAGATCAGAGACTCTGGAGGTGGGCCTGGCAATCTGTGCTTTAACAAGCCTTCCAGGGGATTCTGATGCTTACCCTGCACTTGTGTAGGTAAATAACGATGCCATGTGTTGAGAGTTTTCTGTGTGTTGGCCACCACTGCAAGCGCTTTACAGGTATTATCTCACTTAAACCTACTGATATCACTGTGAGACAAACAGTATGTTCCTATTTTACAGACAAAGAACTGAGGTTCTGGGTGGGAAGTAACTAGTTCAAGGTCACACACAGCTTCCAGATTGGCAGAGGCAGGTTTCAAACCCAGTTCGGTCTGACTCTAAAGCTCATGCACGAACAGCTCTTGATTTGACAGCTCCTCCTTGCTGACTGTCTCTGAGGATACTTGGGTGGGTGTCCGCATTTGCCAAGCTGAACAGTGGGAACCAAGATGGGGAAAGAGAATGAGACCCACACTTCCATGGAGCAGCCGCAGTCACGGCCTGTCCCGCCAATGGCAGCTCCACCTTGCCTTAAACTGGGAAAATGAGGAGGATTTGGGGAACCCAAAAGCCAGCCCTCTCTACTTGGGGCAGTGGTCTTTTTCTGGGTTTTTCCACGTTGGCCAGTTACTCAGGAATCTTGTCTTAAGGGTGCATGTGAGTTCAGAGAGATGAATTGCTCTAAAAATAAACTTCTTCCCTGGATAACTGTAGATTTGCTTTTCTTAAGAGTTCAAGAAAACCGCCAGTGATTGTATTAGGGGATTAGAGCGAGAAATTGCTGTTCCTTCTTTAATCTCTGCAGTAGTCCCTAGGCTGGTAAGTCGGATTTTATGGGAAAGGAAACACATGGTTTGTTTTGTACAAAAGTCATGTTCCTGAAACATTCAACAAACATCCATTGAGCACCTATGTTATCCAGATATTTTCCCTCAGGCCACCTCATTTAATCTGTAGAACAGCCCCATAAGGACCTATTATTTAAGACAGTGGCTATTTTTTCCCCCATTTGACAGATGAGACAAGAGAGGCTTTCAGCTGGTAAGGGGCCAGGCGGAATTAAAACCCCAATCTGCCTATTTTGGAAGTCCTCACTCGTACTACTCAAGCCTACCATGTCTGGCACTGGGGTAAATGAGGAGAAGGGACTGGACTCTGGGGATCTGGGGACAAATACAAGAAAATCTCAGGCACAGCAGGCTTATATAGACAGGGAAAGAAGTTCTGTGTGATGGCAGGTCAGCCATGGAGAAGGCTTTGAAGGAACATTTCCGAGGGGATTTGTGTAAATTGGGCCCGTTCTATACATGGCTAGGATTATATTTGACCCTATCACGTGTATATATCCCACACTTTCAATCCCTTTCCTCCTGAGGTAGTTGTAAGCTGGTGCTGGCCACCAATTCTTCCAGGCCCACAGGGGAGACCTGGCCCCAGTGAGTGGCCTGAGCTCGGGAGGATTCTGAGCCCCATGTGACTCTGATGTAAGAGTTGAGCTTGTCTGCCTGGACCAGTTAGTTCTGAATTATCCAGCTAGTGACAAGGAAGTCAGTGCCGTTACTCAGATCCCCAGTGGCCTAAGACAGACGACCACCCTCTGCCCTCCTGGAAAGCAAGCAGGACTCAGTGAGCAGGAGGGAAGCCACCAGGCCTGATCCTTGCACAATTTAGCTGGGACTGTCCATCTCCCTGGCACTGGGGACAGCCAGAACCTTGCCAGGCCTGCGCCGTTGCGAATGGGCTTGTGGGGGTGGGGGGCATGTGGAGCTCACAGGGGTGATGTGGGGCTATGTGAGTGTGTGATATATGGGGCCTCAACCTTGGGAGAACCTCACCCAGAGCACTGAGGAGAAACACGGATTGCTTCCTACCAGACTCTGCCGGACAGCCTGTTTTCACTCACACACAGTAAGGTCTCCTCTGGACAGTTCCACTACTCTCTAAACTATGAGGAAAAGCTGGAGAAGACCCACCCTATTCTCTTTCTGAGTTAGGCTGGCTCGTACTTGTCCTCCCCTGACATGTGCGATACTGAAGTCTGACAGAGAACTCCAGAATGCCCGAGAGAAACTTTTTAGGGGAGACACGGCCTCTCCCTGCCTCTGTGCAGATGGCCTGGGGCCCTCCTCCCCAGCCCTAATTTCCCATTCCAGATCCGGAGTGCCGGTCCCCAGATGCCTGCAGGTTAAGAGGGGTGGTTATAAGCTGAGCTTCAAGCAGCCCCAGGAGCCTGGGTGCAGGTTGAGGCTGTCACGAGGTGCATATCAAAGCCGGAGTTTAAAAACTGTACTGGGAATAGTGCAATTATCTCGCTTCACCACATTTCTCAGCCCCGACTGAGGTTTAATTAAAGCCAAGTAAAAACACAGAGTCGCCATTTCAGATATCACCCCCACTGCATGCTGGTTAAAAAAAAAAAAAAAAGAGGAAAGGAAAAAAAACCTTTATCAGGGACTTAAAATTTTTTCTGTGAGTATCTTCCAGCTCAGTTGGATATTATTCCTTCATAACAGCCCCTTTAAAGAAAATATATATATATTTAATATATATGTATAAAATGAGTTAATCCCCCATAATCTCCTTGAGTTGTACCTAAAACACAGTTTCTTGCAGGTGACCTTTTCAGAAAAGGCTGTTCCTATGGCAACCGCATTGTTTGATTCAGTCAAGAGAAAAATGCTGCATGGAAATGTATTTAATTTTGCTTAATTTGATGCCGTATTTAACACTTGCGCAGGCTGAAAGGAGAGAGGGGCTGAAAGGCAGGAGCCAGCTCATAAGGACACGTTCACTGGCATCCTATCCTGAGGGCGAAAAGGACCTCCAGACACCATGATCCACTTGGTACCTGCCCCTGGTTTAGGGTGGGGGAATAGGACTCTGAGGGTGCCCTGCAGGAAAGAGGTGGACGGGGCCTGCCAGGCAGATGCTGGGCCACAGGGCCGACATTGCAAGTTGAATAAAAATGTAGCCCACATTGGTGACATAGCTTTGGGCCAAACATTAAGAGGCCTGGGTAGAGTCTTTGTTTTGTTGCTCCCACGGCATTTCCTCATCTGAAATATGAGGCAACTGAATTCAGAGACCTCTCAGGTGTCTTTTAGCACTAAGCCTATGAGTTCCCGTGTGCAAGTCTGGTCTCCTCAAGTAGACTCCGAGATTCATGGAAGCAGTGCTGGGCACAGGGTAGACACCCCGTAAATGTGTCATTCATTTGGTCAGACAGGAGCCTACTCCAGGACATACCACAGCTCAGCCCTCAGAGGTTTGGGGATAGCCTTGCCCACTGCAGTTCACAGGCCACTACGATCACAGACGGAGATCCTAAGGCAGGATAACTAGGGCAATTGACCAAGATGCCACAGATGGTGACAAGGATAGAGTCCCTAAACCAAGCCCTCTGGTTTCCAGTGGTCCCGTGAAGCCAGGTACATGTTCCTGTTTGGAACAAACATGGCGACCCCAAGACAGGAATAGCTCAGCAAGACAAAATGCTGTCCCAGCTCAGCCAGGATGCCGCTGCTCCTTCTGCTTCAGACTTTGACAAGCAACATAGACAAACTATACATATACCTCTATTCCACGTAAGTTCTAATACCACTTATTAGCTTGATGACCCTGAACAAAGTATTTGACCTCTCTGGGCCTGAGTTTCCTCATCTGAAAGTAAAAGAGTTGACTGGGGATATCTAAAATGCTTTTCCTACTTGGATATTCTTTGTGATATGATTCTACTCTTCCATCCCCACATGTGAACAGGCACATTAGTGAGCTAGATAGCCACTACATGGTTCCAACTCCAGTAAGTCAGCCCCTCTCCCCACATCTTCAACTGGAGCCTCAACACCTCTATCATGAGTCAAGCCCAGCCATGTCAGTGTCCTCAACCGTAGACTGCTAAGATGTTCAGGACTAATCCCCTTATGCCTCAGTTTCCCATTTACCTGAGTTGCCATCAGGAGCCTAAGCTTACCTGATCATGTATCACCGTATAGATGCTCAACTTCATGCTACTGTGTCCACCCCTCCCTCTCTCCTCCTTTCCCGCATCCTTTGTGCCTTCTGGAAATCTTGGTCCTCTTGGACCGTTTCCTACACTTTCTTGCTTTAAGTGAAATCCAGCTTCCCCCTGAGGACATGTGTCCTTAGAAGCTCTTAGTGCAGTAGAGGCAGGTCTATCTCCCACATCCATTGTGCTTCAGAATGGGAGGTGACTATATGCCTACCCTTATCCCCATCTAAACTGCCTCTTTCTACCTTCAAAAACCCAAGCATGTTTGAAGAGCTTATCATCAGACCTCTTGACCCTTCCTACATATATAATTCTCTCTTTCTACCAACTTTCTGGTCATTCCCCTGCATTCATGGATGACTTCAGCATCTGGATTTCCGATTGCTTCTCCACTACTACTTTGGCTAGGTCATTGGAGACTTCAACATTCATGAAGATGATCCATTCATACCCTGGCCTCTTAGTTCCTTGATCTTCTAACCCCAATGAGCTTTTGCTCTGATCATTTGGCCATTCCCTAGACTTTGTCACACCAATCACTGAACCACCTACTAAGTGTAGATTTTTAATGTCCCACTTTCTGACCATCACCACCCTCTTTAGAGCTAGCTTCCTCTGACACCCCCACTCCATCAATTCTCCAACCTCATCAGAATCTTCATTTTACTAAAAAGCCACTTTTTGGGGTTATCCATTGCTACCACTCCTTGCATGTCCACTTTCTTCCTTGGCCCAGCTCTGATTCCACAGTCCAACACTTGAACTACTCCCTTGCCAATACCCTGAACATCTGGCAGCTCTCCTTCCCCTGTACCAGTCTAACAGACTCCAGCCCTGGTATGCTATCCATTTATTAGTGGCCTGCACCAAAGCGGCTGCACATTGCTGAGAAAAATAACACAAATTTGCTGACTAGACTCACTACAAACATGACCACAAATCTCACTCAATGCTGTCAGAGAAACCTACTATATACTTCCTTAGAAAATTCAATTTCCCAGTCTCTGGGGAAACTATCCCACTTCCTTCTCTCTCCTCAAATCTCCAACACTCCTTTCTCTAGCCCATTCTCAGCTGATGACCTTGCCATGTACTTCGTAAAGAAAACAGATTTCTATAAGATGAGAACTACCTCATCTTCCCATCAACAAGTCCTTTATTGTATCTGCATCAGAACCAAAATACTCTGCCTACCCCACCCTGACTGCGATGGAAAAAGAGTCCTGGCTCCTCCCCAAGGTCAACACCTTCCCTGGACTCTGAACCCATTCCCCCCTCCAACCGCTCATTTTTTTCCAGCTTTTCTCTTTCTTCTTGCATTATCATTTTCTCCCTCTTTACTGGGTTGTTTCCATTGACATCCAAACACACCTCCTTTAAATAAATGCTCCCTTGACCCCACTCCCTCCTCCAATTTCTACCTCTTTTTGATGTCCCCTTCACAGCAGCTCTGTTCGAAGGAGTCTATACTCACTGCCTCCACTTCCTCACCTTGACTTTCTTCTCACCAAATAAAGTCCATTCCAATCACCACTCCACTGATGACCCATTGCCAATGTTTCTAATGACTCTATCTTGCCGAAATGGATGGTCAGTTCTCTGTCCTCCTCTGCCTTCAGTGCAGTTTGCCAATTGTTCCTTCTCAAAAAGCTGTCTTCTCCAGGTTCTGTGACCCCTTACTCACCTGGTTTTTCTTATACCTCACTGACACACCCTCTCAGTCTCCTTTGTGGGCATTTCCCGCAAACACCAGAGTGTCTTCAGCACCCTTCCCTTCTGCGTGCTCTGTCTCTGTGTGTTCTTAACCTAGTCTTGTAGCTTTAAGTACTTCCCTTCACACTCAGGTCTCTTGGCCTGACATCTCCAGCTGCATCTTCCACCAGATCCCCAGACATCTGTATTCAACTGTCTGCTCAACGTCTCTATTTCAGTGTCTAAAAGGCATCTGAGACTTCGCATATTCAAAACAGAGCTTTTAATTTCCCTCCTCAAATCCACACATCCCCTCCCACCAAGCCTTCCCCATCTAAGTAAAAGCGTACTCTCCACTCACTTGCCGAAAAATCTGTGAGTCAGTCTTAATTCCTCCCCTTCTCCTTCTACTTCCAGTTCATCAGGAAGGCCTTTTGGCCCAACTCTCAAAGTACATGGGAGTAGAGCCACCTGAATCCCAACCACTATCCCCTAACTTCTATCTCCATGGCCAAGACTAAGTCTCTCTGACTCTACACAGCAGCCAGAGGGGTCTTTCTATAGCAGACTCGGTCAGCTCTCTTCACTCCCCTCCCTACTGACAACCTTCTGATGGCTCTGCACTCAGTGTGGAGTAGATCCAAATGCCTGTGCATGGCCTCCTAAGACCCTTTGAATGGCCCCTATCTGCCTCTCTGATCTCATTTCTCTCTGTGGTCTCTCCTCTACTAATTTCCAGGTGCATGGGTCTAGGCCCATCGGTGATTCTGCCTTTCCTTTTCCTTCCAATGGAGATGTTCTTCCCTCCTGTCCATATGTGGCTGCCACCTTCCCATCCACCATGTTTTGATGCAGATTTCCCATCCTCAGAGAGCCTCCCCCAACACCAGCCAAGGCACACTCCCATGGCACCTACTTTATCTTTCTCATAGCATTCACCAGCGCCTAACGTTTTCTTCTTTCCATACCTGCTTCCCTGTTTATTCACTCTCTCCCCTCACTTAGAATTGGAACTCCCAAACAGCAGGGCCTCTGCCTTGTTCAGCACTATTCCTTGCCCTTACAACAAGACTTGGCACACAGTAGGTACTTCATGTTCCTTGATTGACTGCCTGAAGGAAGCAATCTGTGGCTGGACAGGAGGGGCAGAGGGGACTCTGAGACCTAGCACGGAGGCGGAGAGGAAATATGAATGAGATGTGAGTTCCATGAGGACAGGCGCTGCTGTCTCCCTGACCTCTGTGCCCAGGACTGGACCTGCAGCCATGCCTGGCTCCTAGCCGCCACATAATAGACACGTGGGACACACAGCATCTTGGAGTTGGACATTCTCTTAGCACCCTGGATTAACCCTCCACCTAAAGGAAGATTTTCTGTTTATTCTCACATGCCTGTCAGGTGATCCTTCAGCCTTCCAGGATCCTAGACTATTCAGGGAGGAAGGCCAGCAACTGAGAGAGTAGCCCGAGGCCATTGCCCACAGAACCTAGCTGAGGCTGGGCCTGGCCCCCAGCCCCAGGTCAATCTTCCTCCTGGTTGTCTGCTCTTTTTGCCCCCACTGCACCCTTCCTGGCACATCCTTGTCTGTGCTCTTGGTGCTGTGGCTGTTATGCAGCTTGTTTTCTAGTTTATTAAAGGGTTAAGAAAAATGGCTACAGTTTGACAAACAGCTCTCCTAGGTGAACTGGTGGAGCTCCAGCGCATCAGGCCAGCGCTGCGGAGGTGACAGAGCCCCACAAGGCATGACTCCCGTACTCTTGGGAGGGAAGAGGACCCTCCCTCTCTGGGAGCGGGGAGAACTAGTCTACTGCTGCTAAATAGCCCTCACCCTTCTGAGGTGCATCACTCCCTCCCCCAGGTCATGGAAGGCCGTGTGGCACAGTGGTTAGGAGTGTGGACCCCTGCATCATTCAAACCTGGGTAAGGCCTGCATTATGTGACCACAGGCAAGAAACGTTAGTTCTCTGAGCCTCATCCGCAAAGGGAGGATAATAATCACACTTAGCTCAAAGGATTAGTATCAACGTAAGCAAGATAATAAATGCAAAGTGTTCGGTATAGCTCTGGACATTCAATAAATGGGAGCTGTCATAGATATTAGGTCCTCCAATTCTACCCTCTGGCCCCAGAGCCAGCATAACGCTACCATCACCATTGTCAGGAGGAAGCAACTTCTCATTTGGCCACTCCCCGGTCTTACTCAGAATATCCAAGAAGGTTCTTATTCTGCTCGCTCTTGCTCACATGACTGTCCACGTCCCATGTGTGTCTTAGAGGCTAAGTTCCTTGAGGGTTAGCCACACCTACACCATCTTGTATCACGCAGTGCAACAAGCAGTTGAGCGCTGATTCAAGTCTTTGTGATTATGCAAAAAAACCCCCACCCGACTCCAAAAAACTATACAGTGTTAGCTCTGAAAGGACTCCCCCTGCTCCCCAAGGTCACCTTCTCATGTTGCTAATCAGGAAGCTGTAGCTCACCAAAGCCCACAAAGCTGCGCAGTGACAGCTGGATCTGGAACTCAGGCCCCTAACGCAGGAAGGCACACTGCCCACCAACCCTCATTCCCAAATTCCCTTCCACCTAGAGAGACTGTATAAGACCCCAGACTATGAGGCATTTCACACCAAAATGTCTCTTCCTCTTGGCCAAAGCTGAGAAACGTTTTCTTTGCACCATTTTTCCTGACCCCTTAGGGAGAAGGGTAGCCAAAAGGGAGTCTCCAGGGCAGAGGGCAACTGAGAGCCAAGAAAACTGGTGGCTGATGCCCCGAACTGGCTTCCTCCTGCCCCCCATGCCCCCCTTTCTTCTCCTCCTCCTATTTGCCCACCCTCCTTTTGAATTCTCTCCTTTTCTCATTTTGCCTGGGCTGCCCGCCTTCTCAGCTGTTTGCTCAGAAGCTGGGCTCTGTTTGCTGAGCTGTTATTCATTTTCATATTACCTGGGATATTTTCAGCTGCTCCTCTGGGTTTTTAGGAGAATTTCAAGTGGTAGAAAGCAACGTGGGCTGCAAAGGCAAATATGCATCCGTGACCTCTGAGCCTCACCTGGGGAATCTGTTCATCTTATCAGCTGACTTCCTGACAGCATAGCCACCGTTCCCTGGCCTGACGCTCGGCCTCTCATCGCGGGCTTCCGGGGAGCAGGGCATGCTTTTAGGCAAACAGGCTGCGAGTTTTCTCAAATCCGTGACTGATGCATCAGAATGCTTTGCTCAGGCTCTAGAGTGATGGCCTAATGACTTGTACGGCTTTTGGCCCTGCCTCCCCTCACGGGACCTCCTTCCTGCACTGCAGCCAGACCAGGGAGAGAGCCTCTCAGAGGTGCCTTCGTCTCCCCTGCCTCCCCCCAGAAGCAAGGAGCACAAGGCAGGTGAAGAAGTCCCCTCTGCAAACAGCTTCAAGAATGCATGGCCTCACCGCGTTCTTCCGGACACACCAGGACCCAACACTGAGGCTGTGGGAATAAACGGGAATGACAAGGGAGCAGGGCGTAAAGAAGAAGGCTGCTCCTCTGGAAGGAAGCCAGAGACTTGTCCCTGTGCCCCATTTACTTGATCAAATCCCGAGGGGCCTCTTTCCATCCCCACCCCAGGTCCATGGCAGAGCAAGGCCTGAATCCTGCACAGTATGGAAGGGATAGAACAGAAGTACGTGGCCCATCAGAGGAACATGGATACACAATCAGAAGATCCTGACTGAAAGGCTTGGTTATCCCATACGTTAGTCACGTGACTGTGGCAAGTCACTTAGACTTTCTGTCCCGTCACCTCCCCTGTAAAACTGGGACAACAGAATCTACATCAGGGCAGGTGCAAACTCTCCGTGAGATAACATGTGAGCCAGTGCTCAGTACGTCGGATCGGCCTCTGTATATGTCAGCTACTATTCATCCAGACTCAGACCCTCCATCAGCGGACCAATCACGGAGGACGCACCATCAGTCACATTGAGACAGACTTGTGCAAAAACACCTGGGTCTTGAGACCCAGCGGCCCCACCGCTGCCAGCACTTAGCTCCCCACTCCTTTCAAGCCTCCACGGAATTTGTTCCAAATGTTCCAGGAGCCCCGGCAAGAGGCCTGGGTTATTGGATATGTGTTGGGTTTAATAAAGGGCATCGAGCGGCTGTGGGCTTGTTGTGTTCTCCAGGCTTGTCACTGTAGTGCTGATGGCCTGTGGCACTGCCACGCCAGGTGAGAGACGTCAGTAAAACAAGAGTAGGTTTTATTAACAGGATTGAGGGAGCTGCTAGTTCATCTGTCATGGGATGTGGACCACAGTGGCTTCCCCATCCGCAGGCCAGCCCCTCCATGGCTCCTGTCAGACTCACCTCATTTCTGGGCTCCGTGGGCCGAGTGGAGCCAAGACAGGCTCTGGGCTATGAACTGGAGCACGGCCCACAGAAGAGATCCTTCTTTATGGGCCTTGTGGGATTTTTTTTATCTCGAATAAGCCATCAAGTTGCTGTTATCTTTTCCTCAACTCTGCTATTTTCATGACAGGATAGACATTGAAGGACTAAGTAGAACTGAAGCCAGAGCCTTCTCAGGGGCAGGGACTGGGCCGCCTCTGATAACCAGGTGCTCAGCAGAGTGCTCTGAGCTAGAACGTCTGCCTGGTAAATAGTGAATGAAGGAGTGAAAACAGAAGTGGGGCTGCCGCTGGATCACCGATGTGGGATGGAGGTAGGGGCTGCGGAGCCATCCCAGTGCAAATGATGAGAGAAGGTCCATTCAAGGAAGAAGAACACGGAACACACATCTAGGCAGCGCTTGGCATCGGAAAAATCCAGAAAGAGATCATGAGTCCCTCAGACAGGGCATCATGGCAAAAGCCCATTTTCTAAAAGAAGGGCAAAGGGCCAAGTTGGACTTGCAGGGCTAACCCAGAGCCCCTTAAAATCTTCCCCCAAAAGAAAGCCAGAATACATCATAGAGCCTGGGTAGGACCCAGTCTGAGGGTGGAAGTCCCATGGCCACTGCTGTAGGGAGGAGAGAATGGTAGGGCATAGGAAAATGAAGTTATTCAAACTTCCTTCCTCCAAATCCCTAAATAGGATCATTAGCTCCCT
The DNA here is from genome assembly GCF_024610735.1 of Ursus americanus. NCBI lineage: Eukaryota > Metazoa > Chordata > Mammalia > Carnivora > Ursidae > Ursus > Ursus americanus. Next base: position 43,968,189 of record NC_142142.1, read on the forward strand.
GTAAAGAACACAGAAATAGAGTCAACGAGGGGTCACCCCTGTAGAACCTTCTGTTTCATACCCAAGGCACCCAAGACTCAACCTCTTTGATCCCAGTCAAGTGAGCCCCTGACAATCCTGGAGAACCCCTCACATAGGGCCTCTCAAGTCAGATGTCACCCTCCCAAAATAGCCCACTCCTGTCACAGACCCACATCCAGGGGCCCATGTGTGTGGAGGAGATGGGGGGCAGCTATGATCTCCTTGTTTCCTCCTGCCATCCTATTTTGGAAGACATGAATTATAGAGAGCATCAGAAGAGCTCTTCTGGGAAGGTAGACTGGGAGCTGGGTGCCTCTTGCTTTAATTTTTTTCCTCAGTGGAGAAAAGGCTAAGAGGCCACACTGGCCTTCCAGACAAAGAGTGGCGAATGGCTAACTACAAAATAAAGATGTTTCCAGGGCATCCGTTGTTCCCTCGTTCTCTCTTACCCTTTGAACCAATTCACGAGAGTCTGGGCCATAAGCATGTAGGAGATTTTTAGTTTAGCAACACACACTGAACCATGCCTGGCATGGGACAATTAGAAAAGATAGTCAATAGGAGAAAAGGCTAACAAATGCTACATAAACACTGAAATTAAAATCCCCAAGGCTTCAGCCCAAATTCTGGGCCCTTGAGAGCATGCATGGAGAAGGATGCCCTGGCAGGGTCAGCCATCTTTGGAAAGAGCCACTCGCCTGACTGCAGAGGGAGAACCACAACTGAAGGCCAGAAGAAGAGAATGTTAAGGTCATTTGTTTAGCTTTCAGGATCGCCGGGAGAGTGGGCTGGTGCCAGCTACAGTCTTCTTTGCAAAGCAGTGATAAATAAGCCCATTGGACTCGAGAAAGGCAGGAACCCTGAGTTATTCAAATACTAGCCATGAGTCTTTGAAACCCGGGAGAGGATCTTCTCTGGCAGACAGGTTCCTTAAGCTAGCCAGAAAGATTGTTTCCTGGGGGCAGCGAATGAGCAGAGGTGATGGCAGAACCTTCAGGAATTGTTGGCATTCCCATCTCCATCGCCTGTCTTGTATCTCTAGTGCCAACCATGATGCCCAGCACATGAAGCACTCAGTAAATATTTGCTAATGAAGGCATGCATGAGCCCCAATCTCTAGGAACTATTTGTCACGATTCCCCAAGCCGATCCTATGTGGAAACTCACCCAAACTCCAAGGAACACCACTGTGCCCCCCCCCACTCTGGAACATGTAAAAATGGCCTATGTCTAAGTGTCCCGGCAGCCTTTGGAGTGCATGCTACTAAATTCACTTGAAAAGAGCTAGAATACCCCCACCCCCATTCTGCTGAAGGGAGAAGTGAGTCTCCTATCTTATTTCCAGACTCACTCCAAGCCCCACACTGGATGGTGGACACCGCCTGCCTCCATCAACCAAAAGCACACAAGTAGCAAATGGTCAAGGGGCCAAGCGGGCTTAGGTCTGGGAGACTTTGTCACCCCTCTGCAAGTGTTAGCAGACAGGCTGGATTCCCCAGCTCTGCCATTAATTGTAGCCCATGTGCTATGATTACAAAATGGAATTAAATGACATGCCAAATTAAAGAGTTATTTTTTCTAATAAATATTTTGCATAGGATGTGTTTATAATGGAATTAATTATTTACACTACCATATAGAGAAAGCATAAATATAAAGAGAGAGATCAGACAGTTCCTGTAGGAGAAATAAAATGAAAATTTCCATCAGGATGATGAATACCTGCGATCTAACTTTGGGGCTGGGGCTAGGGGGAGGTGGAGAGAGAGGGACATCTTGAGAACAAATCTGACAAACGTTATCGAGGCTTTTGAGGGAAGAATATGTTAAAAATGAAAGTGAGTACAGAAAGTTTAAATATTTAATACCTGCATTAATTCTAATTCACACTTTCTTTATTTTTCAGATTAAAAATTTACAAGAATTCCCATCTCTTTCATCCTTCTCCTCCCATGAGACACGTTATGGTCACCGTTCCAGGGACCACCTCTGACAGCCCTAGGGAAAAAAGGGGGCATGAGAAAAGTAGCATCCATCCCCCTCTGCCATGGCACCCGTCCCCCACCAGACAACTCCCCCAACTCCACTCCAGGAAGCCACTGTTGTTGGGTTTCTGGCGCCAGAATGACTGATGGGACTGAAGCCACTTCCTGGCCTCCTTGGCTCTCCCGAGAGGGCCACAGAATTCTCAGAGATGATGCAGCCAAGCTGTGGGTTTAAAGTGCTTGCCCAAGTCCAGACCTTGTGGGCATAGAAGAAATAGTCCCATGGGACTGATTTCTCCTTGAAACACGAGATTTTTGTCACACCCAATTCCGGGCCCCCCTGCCCTCTGGGAGCTTTGATTCTAAAGCCTACCAGATCAGCTTTATATGCTTTAAATAACACAATTTTAAATTCTGCAAGCCAGAATTAATTTGAATGCAAGGAAGAAATAACTTCTTGAAGATCAAAGTTGAGAGGGTAACACTAGGGCATTACTTCCAAGCTTTAGCTATAGTCCCCAACCCAGCATTAAGCTGGTGAGCAAACACACCTCATGATAATAACAAAACATACACCTGCGTTCCTTTAAAAAGCCCTTTCCCACATCACATCTGACCCAACAGTTCCACGCAGTGACGCAGTGACAAAGGTGCTGTTGTCAGCCTTCATTTGATACACAGGTCCAAGGCCTCCCTACTCCAAATTAAAATTCTTCCCACTGTTAGGACACAGCTTCTCCAGCACAGAGTTCCCAAATACTGGACATGGAAGGAAAAGAAAACCTGGGCTGAGATGCTTTTTAACCCTGTTCCCTGATTTCTGCGCAGCCAGCCTGCCAGGCAGGTCTACACTTTCAGGTTGAGCGCAATGTGGGGAAGCGTGGCCACACTCTGCTCACCTGACGGGTCTGCTGTGTCCTTGCTCCTGTTTTCCTTCTGAGACTCTCAGTGACCTTGAGGCCAGAGACCCTTAGAGGAGAGCTGTTGACAAAGTTGTCTCAAAGTCTGAGCATTCCTCTGACCCTTGGGCTTTAGATTGTCAGCGCGGATGTGGTGTTTTCTTCCTTCTCTCTCTTATAGCATACCACCCCCCTTGCATCACTTACCACAAATTCCTGTGCAAAATACCTTCATAAATAGTGCTGATTAGCTCCTTGTTCTAATCAGGCCTCTGCTTAGAGACAATTCCCTGCCCCCAGCCCCACTCCTCCTCTTGCGTCTACTGATCCACAAAGCGCCTGTAAATCAGCAGAGAAAACACACACGCACCCGCTCATCCACACCCCCACACCTCCCCCCCCTCCCCCCCCCCCACACGTGCTCCCTCCATGAGAAAGCTGAGCAGGAAATCGCGCCTGTGGTGGGGATCTGGAGCAGAGAGATGTTTGGGGTTGTTTGTTGTTTCTACTCCCAGATACCTGCTGGAATAGGGCCAGCCCTTTAAATGAGATGAGCAGAGCTAGAAATCATCCCAGCTTAATGTCTGGAGAGCAGAATCCCTTTAAGCGGTTCCTTCGTCCTCTCTCTCACATAATTCACACAGTCTCCTCCTGAAAGGGCAAGGAAAGAGAGGCCCCCAGCCAGGTAGAGGGCACGATGGGATGAGCTCAAAAGGACCAGCTTCAGAGATAGCCAGTCTCCTGCGGAGCCTCTGGGACAAGCACATCCTCCTGTTGGCTCCACAGAGAGCACTATCAGGCTCGGAGTTAGAGCCGTGAGGGCCCAGGACCACGCGCACAAGCATCCGGAAGTAAGTCTGGTAGACCAGTTGTTTGAGCCTTACCAACAAGTTTACCCACCCTTCCCGATCTCACTGGTTGTGAAATTTTCAGATGATGGAAGGAGGGACGGAGATAGCAGGAAAGAAGGTAGCTTAACCAATTGAATATGTTGATCAGGGGTCGTGCTGTGGCTGATGACAGTAACAGACACGGTGATGGTGGTGAACCCCTTGCAGGAGTGAACCCCTTACTCCCAAGGACTCTCACCAGCCTCTGTCTCACCTAATAAAAATCAAAAGAGAGATCCGATGTTTGCAGAAGGCACACTCCTAAGATCCTAGCATAGTGCTAGCGCATTATAGGCATTCTTGTTTTTCTCATTTCCTCCTATTCTACACTCATTTTCTTGTGCTAAATAAAATGATTTAAAACCTGGGTCAAGATTAGGAAGAAAGCACTGAGGCCTTTCCTGGCCCCCAGACCCTGTGTGTAGATTGGTTTTGCTGCTGTAAGGAGACAGAGGGAATGAAAGGCTCCTGAGGGCAGGGTAGAGGGCCTGGGCAGCCAGCAAAGAGGAAGGAAGGAGAAAAAGCTCTCCCTTGCTCAGAGGGAGGGGCTCTTGGCAAACAGAGATGAGATCATCTTAATCCATAAACCTACTTTTATTTTTAAAAAGCGGTTTTCAAAGGAACTGATACCCCCTTCCCACCTCTACGCTCCCTACCCCACCCCTCCAAAAAAAGCAGGTCTGTCTTGCAGTCTCTCTCATGCAAGTATCCTATTTTCATGAGCAAGAAGGAAAGTTCAAGAGCAAAGGGAATCACAGTTGTTAAAAGCCCTGAAAAAATGAGATACAGGCCCACCTCAGAACATTTTCCTGAAATGAGGTAAAGTGGGAAAGTGAAGAATTGGGGGTCAGGGGACGGATCAGTGTGTGACCTCGGACAAGTCACTTACTTCGTTTGAGTGTCGGTTTTCTCCTTTCCAAACTAAGAGAAATCTTACTTAGTGGGGGTTTAATTCTCCTAAGCTATGCTTAGGGAGCCTCTCGTCCATGCGCACACCAGCCATTACCACATTTACAGCGTCACTCCATTCTCACAAGAACCCTGCGAGAAAGGAACTCTTCTTGCCTCTGAGAGATGCGACACTAGGGCAGAAGGCTGAAGTGGCCCACCTGTGGGCAGAGACCCTGTCAGTCATGGGTCTGGGCTGGAGCCCAGGTGTTCTGCTCTGCGGCCCCCACGCACTCGGCCACGTCGCAGCTCTCTCCTCATGGGCGGATGAGCTCGTGTACATGCAAGGCCTTTGGAAAGTTTAAAGGCTGGAGGACGTGAGGTGTTATTTCTGACAGTTGAGAGAGTGGAGAGGAGAGGGGCACTTTTCATTTTTGAAGCTTCTTCATTCAGGGTCTTCTTCCTAGATACTTGGCAGCGAGAATTTTCTCCTCTCTTTGCTCTAGAAGCATTGCCTCACTTTTCAAAGCAGTAAAACCGCAGATGACCCGCAGACACCCCGGGGGCAGTTGGGGTGGAGGGTGAAGCTGTGAGGGTTTCACACCCCCGGGAAACCTGAGACAGCCCTTACTGCTTCCCCAGCTCTGCCCTGACTCTTTGAACATCTAGGGCAAGGCCTCTCCCTGCCCCAGACACCAGTGTCTCCAACTGGAATGGAGATAAGCTGAGCAAAGCTGAGAGGCCAGCCAGAGTGAGGTGGTGGAGGAGGGCAGGAGTGCAGAAACCAGTGTCGGTGTGCCTCCCACCCAAGAGCAGGGAAACAAGGGGAGGCTTGTTATGGGGCCACCTGTGGTGCTGGGAAGTGCTGTGGGCATGTTAGATGGGGATGACAACCCTGGACAGAGAAAAGCTCTGGAACTTCTTGTAGAGGCTGGTGTTTGCCAGGGTGGCTTTGTTCACACTACTCGAAACAAGGGTGCCACGGTCATTCATGCTGAGGAGGCTCTAGGTTACACTGGGTTTCCTTTAGTGCTGGACTTCTTAAAATCTTGAAAATTATAACAAGTCCTATGACTCTTTAAAAGGGGGTGTTAATGCAGCTTTACCCAAACTTGCTTGGCTTTGGAACTCATTTTCTCCCCACAGAGCCCTCTTTGCTACAGGGTCCACTTTGGGAAGTGCTAGTTTAAGGCAACTCTCCCATTTCACAGATGGGGCCAGAGGAGGATGGGAATCTGCAGCTTCTAAAATTGGCCACCTTCCTGAATGCCCCTCATCCCTCGGGGGTTGAGAATCACTCCACACCTGTTTCCAGGGATTAGGGAAAATGTGCCCTGCTGCAGCTGTGGTGCATGGAAGAAAGGACACCTGTCCCCTCCTTTTAATGGGGCGAGGGGAGGGGAATGAAGAACTAGGCCCCTTAAAAGTGAGGAACCATTTAACAGAGTAGAGGAGCAAAACAGCTAGACAGGTCACCCCGAGAATACTCTATGCCTCCCCAGGTCTTAGCAGGGAACACCCAGGATGCCACATCCCAGCCCCCAGGCCCAACCCTGCAGATATTAGGCCTACTCAGAGACACTATCCTTGACCTCAGTTTCCCCATTTGCTAACGGCTCCTTCCTGGAAATGAACTCCTGTCCAGTGACAAAGTCCCAGGGCCCCCAAGTCCACAGTAGCCTGAGCTGCCTTCTAAAAGAGCTGGGGAAAGAGCTGACACCTATCAGTGTTTTTGCAGCTAAACAGGGAGCTCAACCAGGGAGAGTGGAGAGGGCCGGGGAGTGATGCCCACCCCTCCACCCCCCAGCCCCAGAACCCCCCCACCATGCCATCCAGAAACGGATCAAGGTCCCCTGGTAGGTAGCTCCTAGTCTGCTTCCTCTCCTCCCATGAGTCTGCCTTTCTGAAAAGGTCAGGCAAGGCACTAACCTCTCAGGTTCAGGGAGTTTATTCCTAAGGGGCTTGAGAAAGGTGACCTTTCCCACCCTCTAAAAATGGGGAGAGGACCGATTATAACCCCAGCTTTGTTGAGGTTACTGGGGGTGGGGCGAACAGGATTCCAATGGGCCAGGAAGAGCTGGAAGGAGAGTGCAGAGATGGAGGCCCCTTCCCCCTCCCATTATACATCATTCTGGGACTATCTCCTCCCAGCTCTGAGCCCAGCCAAGGCAGCTGTTGTCCAGATCCAGACAAAGACCTGACACTTCTTCCAACCAGGCCAAGCTGGGCGGTCTGTGGATGGGTAGGGGTTGCGGGGGGAGCAGAGAGAGGGGGCGAGGGAGAGCCAGGACAGAAAGATCATCTGCTTGTCTTGTCCTCTGGTCCATGCCCTTTGTGCAAAGGCTCGAGATAGCCACTTCTGTGGGGCCCAGTCTGGCCCTCGGGCAGCCTCTCCCCCTCCTGCTTTGCTCCTCAGCCACATGCCCTTGGGCTGAGCTAAGTCCAGAACCCGGCTGAGTAGGGGAATTGTTCTGAGAAAGTGGCCCGTTGGCTGGTTGCTATGGAAACCGACATACCACAGTGCTGACCCCGGAGAGGTTTAGCACGCTCCCCCAGCAGGGATGCCAGCAGCTGGACTGCAGCTGTTACAGCGTTAAGTGGGGGCTGGAGCCTCCGCCAGCAGTCCCTGCTGTTTGCCTAAACTAGTCCCGGCAGCAGCTCCCCTCCATTTGCCCCCACCCCCAAGCCCAGCACAGCCTTCCCCCTGCTCCAGCCAGGAAGGGAGCGGCTAAGTCTACCCAGGCAGGAGGGGGTGAGGGTGGGGGAGGGGAGCAGAGCTTGACTCCAGGGAGAGGAGGTCTTTTATGAAGCAGGGCGCATCCTCCCCATCGCATTTCTGGGGAAACCGAGGCCCGCAGACGAGGGGGGATTGGTGCCCAGTCACACAACCAGGGCACGACAGAGTTGCTTTCGGCCCTCCCTGCACCAACTGAGTGCCCACTGTAGAGTCGTGGGCTCAGCGCAGATGGGAAGCATCTAACCAGGCATCACTGCGGGATGCCCCATAGAGGGTAAGGGGGCATCACTTAACAAAGGGTGCACCCAAAGCTGACCACAGAAAGACGGGTACATGAAGAAGAAAAGGAGAGTGAGCTGGGAGCAGTGGGGAATAGCAGGAAAGGGAGCTGGAGAGCTAGAGAGGCAGGGAAAGTTAGAGGAGAGAGGTACCGGGAATGGGACAGGAGAGGCTTGGTGGAGTATTCCTTCCCCCAAACAAAGACAGGCCTGCCGAGGACTCCCCACAAAGAGAAGGGAGCAGAGAAGGGGCAGGGGTCAGTGGGGGGGGGGGGCATTAAAATAGGTTTCAAGGAGGCATCTCCTGCCATCCCATCATGCCTTGAGCTCCCCAAGTGGCCTAAAGCAAACACACCAACCAGCCTCCCTTCTGCAGTGTGAAGCTGCAAGACAGACCAGGCTAATCTGCACCTGGGACTCTAAACAAACATCCCCCAGCCAGAGAGGAGAGATGGTTCTCCCTGGGGCAGCCCCATCGGCCAGCCATCCCTCACAGCAGCCGGAACACCAGCTGCCTGCCATTCCCTGTACATCTGGCCTCATACCGGGTTTGCTCTGACCCTCATCCCCACCTCTCAAAGGAGACTTGGGCCTGCTCCCTCTTTGGCTGCCCTTCCTCATCTAGAACAGGGGCCCAAGGCAATGCCTTGTGAGCAGATGGCCCCCTTCTTCCTCCAGAACCCAATCTCACTGCTCCTAATGAATGAACACCCTTTTTCATATTCTTCCCCTCCAGCCACCATCAAAGAGTTGGTCACAGGTGGCTGGAGGGCTGCTCTGGATCCTGTCACCCTCTTGAGCTGTTGGGAAGTTGCTCTCTTTACAGAGGCTTTGCTCCACCGACACGAGACTCCTGGCACAGCTCCGGAATGAGCCAACATCATTACACTCCATAACTGAAGCCCTAGTTCTGCACCGGGCCAGCAGCTCGCTTTTGCATTTCACCACTTTTTTAAAAGGCAACCTGGTGCTTGCTTTGGCAGCACATATACTAAAATTGGAACGATACAGAGATTAGCATGGCCCCTGCGCAAGGATGACACACAAATTTGGGAAGCGTTCCATATTTTTGCCCTTCAACAGACGAATGGATAAAGAAGATGTGGTTCATATATACAATGGAATATTACTCAGCCATCAGAAAGGATGAATACCCACCATTTGCGTCGACATGGATGGAACTGGAGGGGATTATGCTAAGTGAAGTAAGTCAAGCAGAGAAAGACAATTATCATATGGTTTCACTTACATGAGAACATAAGGAATAGCATGGAGGACATTAGAAAAGGAAGGGAAAAATGAAGGGGGGGGGAATCGGAGGGGGAGATGAACCATGACAGACTATGGACTCCAGGAAAGAGACTGAGGGCTTCAGAGGGGAGGGGGGTGGGGGACTGGGGTAGCCCGGTGATGGGTATTAAGGAGGGCACGTATTGCACGGAGCACCGGGTGTTACACGCAAACAATGAATCATGGAAAACTACATCAAAAACTAATGATGTACTGTATGGTGACTAACATAACAAAATAATTTAAAAAAAGAAGGCAATCTGGTATCTCAGGTGAGCGATTTCTATCGGGTTTGCAGACTCAACAAGAACAGCATCGAAGCTAATGTCCTACTCCTCTGGCCCACTTCTCCACCTTCTAAGCAAGACCAACTGTCAGTTACAGACACTTAGCCTTGACTTGGGGGTGAGATGCGCTGGCTAAGAGGTGCCTGGAGCCTGCCCCGGCCAGTGAGGGCATCAAAAGGTATTTTTTGAGCAGTTGACTGTATGTAAAGAGGGGGCATGTGGAAAAAGTCTTGGACAAGGGCCCCTGTCCAGAAGAAGTTTGCAGTCTTAAAAGAAGACAAAACTGACCTACCATGTGACACAGTGGTTTCTCAGCAACAGAGCACCCTGCGTGCAGACACAATGGAGGCCGAGGCACTACACTCCCCAGGGAAAGAGAGGTCCATGGGAGAGTCCTGCCCATTTCCTTCCTCCCTCCCTCCCTTCCTTCCTTTCTTCCTTCCTTCCTTCCAAGAGAGGGAGAGGGAGGGCGGGGTGGGGAGGGGCAGAGGGAGAGGGAGAGAGTCTTAAGCAGGCTTCATGGATGTGGAGCTCGATCACATGACCCTGAGATCATGAACTGAGGTGAAATCGAGAGTTAGACGCATAACAGACTGAGCTCCCCGAGTCCTGCCCGTTTCTTGAGGCCAAGTGCAGGCACTCACTTGGCAGTGATGGGTGTGTGAACAAACTGTGGTGGCGAGGGTAAAAATCAGACCTCTTAAACCGTGCCAATGGTGAAACTCTAACCGGAGCTTCCTTCTATCTCTCCTTCTTGATAAAGACAGATACACAAACACCCAACATCCCCTCCTGACAGCAAGCATCTTTTTACCCTCTCACCAGCTCTTCCAAGGTGAGAAATGGGCCATGACCCAGGACCATGGTCTGAATCACTCTGGGACTTGGTCACATTCTGCCTGAATAATGACGACAGGTGTTTACAGTGCCCACGACCATTATTTCATTTAAATCTGCCCCACCCCCTGTGACCTGGGTGGGGATTATTATTCCCGTGTGTCAGATGAGGAGAAAAAGACCCAGAGAAGTGAGAAGTTGACCTGAGCTCATGCGTTTGAAAGCAACAAAGCCAGAATCAACCAAGGTCTTCCAGTGTGGGCCAGCACCTTCCCACTATGCCACGGGGCCTCTCTGTCGCTTCCCATTTCTTACAGAAGCTAGTACCTGGGAGTTGATCAGTAATCGTCTCTGTACAGCCAGAAAGCATAACATTGCCCTAGTTGCCTGGAAGGGCCCAGCGAGACACGTTCAGCTGTGTCTGTGTGAGTGGTGGTGGGGGTGGGAGAAGATGCAGCCAAAGCCCAGGTGACTGCCTGCTTCCACAGGGAAGGTCGCCCCGAAGTGCCGAGCTGCCATTTTGAAGAGATGGTGCCAAAGGGCACTGAACTAGTTTTAAGTTGAACTTACTTCTGAAACATCGTTAAAATCCCCAACCTATATAAGCAGCAAACATCTTTCTGATGAAAAAACAAACAGAAAGAAAAGGGGTTGGGGATGAGGAGTGGGTTGGAACCGTCAGCAGAGAGCAGGTTTTGCGGAAGGAGGGCAGTGGGCACATAGCACAGGAGACCAGACAGGCCTCCAGCCAGGCTCCCCACGGTAGGGCCCGTGGCCAAGAGCTGCTCGGTCCTTGGAAGCCAGGGAAGGTGGGCCCTCCCCAGGGTCCTGAGAGGGGGACATGCCAAGGATGCCCTTCAGCTGGAACAAAAGGCAAAGGGTCAAGCAGGGGAATCCGCAGGGCCAGGCTCAGTGTGTGGAGACAAGCACAAAAGGCCTGGTCTGGCAGATGCCTGTGAGCACTGACGCACTGGGGCATGAGGGCCCAGGCGCAACAGAGGGTCTTAGGGGGCCCGATGGAAAGAGATCAAATTCCTGGTTACAGACAGTGATTCAGAACCAGAGCCACAAGCTGGAACAAAAAGGTTACTTGACTGGTCACTTATTGCAGGAATTTTTTAAATGTTGGAGCTGGGAGAGATTTTAGGGACCACTTTGTATGTGTCCTGGCTCAGTGCCTAGAACACAGAAGGGCCCCCCACCCCGCCATGTTTATTCAATGAACGGATTCACAAATGAATGGGGAGAGAAGCAGAACGCCAAAACCGCTGATATTCATAATGATGTTCTGAGGCCTAAGATATTGATGTACCTTCCGAATCTTCCAGGAGGGAGCTGTGCTTTCTGCACTCGTTAACTGCCTTTTAGGGCCATGTTTGCAAACCAGTGCTCTGATGACGGTAACTCCTTATGAATCAGAATTCAAGCTGATTCTGTTTGGCCAACCTGCAAGGAGTTCCTAGAACGTGCCAGACCCTGTGCAGAAGTACTTCACTGCCTGTTCCGTTCCGGGCCAAGATGAAGTAGGGTTCAGGGCTCTGACAGTTCTCAGGCTGCAGAGGAGAGGCCAGGCTGCAGCAGGAGCTCTGTGGGCCCCAGGGTGGGGGAGGCGGGAGGGACACATTCTCTGCATCCCCTGGGGCCCCAAGCAACTTCTGCTTTGGGTTAAAGAGGGTCAAAGAGAGTCGGGATGAACCCTCCGACCCCCCTCCCACCTCAGCCAGAGCCCTCTACCCCCTGGCAGCCAGGGGAGGCAGGAAGGAGGGGAGCAAGGCTGCCACGGGGCTCCTCTCCTTGCCATTTCTTTGGCGGCTCCCTCACTGGCCCTGTTTTTCAGACCTCTAGTAATAAAAACAAGCCAATAAAATGAACATGAAAATATATTCATTAGGATTTATAATGCTCATTAAAACTGCCTGTGTACGAAAGCATGACTTAGCTTCATATAAGTGGGAAAAAAATGCAAATTATACTGCATGCAAAGGAGATATTTCCCTAATCGTCCAATCAAATGCCAGCCCAATTATCTGTGGCCAACCCAATGGGTTAAAATTATACTCTCTCTCCTTGGACACAGTGAGGCGCCTGAAAGTGTTTCATTTTAATAAAAATGAAATCTGGACCCTGCAGAAAACCAGCTTCACTAATGACGTGTTTACACAGAGAAAGACAATTTCTAGTTAATGGTGATTACTACCGAGAACAAATTAAACTTCCTGGAGTATATGGGTTAGAGATAATGGGAACGGGGAAAAAAGTTATGGTTTTAGTGTGTGCGTGGCGGCATGGGGGAACGGGGTAACAGAGGAGGAAAGAAGACCCAGGACCTCTGGGAGGAAGTCGAAACTGCAGGGACGCCAGGGTGGGTGTGGACTGGAGAGCTGGAGAGACTGGCTGAGTGGGCTGTGCCAGGCCCAGCCACCCAGCTCGGCAGTGGGAGGGGGCAGCTGGCTCCGAGCTCTCCAAACCCTGAGGCTGGCCACCTTCATCTGGGGCAGGGTCTCATTCTGCCTGCAAACTCAGGCCCCCAGGAGTCTGCCACTCTTTCCTTCTTGGGAGGGCAGGTGACCAATTCCTACCACTTCCCAAGTCGTTGAGAACATATGGAAAGTGCTTCCTATCCCACTCCACTCGCTTAGGAGTGATGAGCTGAGAGGCAGGCCTAGGCAAAGCCAAGTGAGCAAGCAAGCTTCAGATGGGTGACGGAGGGAGCAAAGCAGACAGGAGGTAGAATGACAGAAATATCATTACGATAGGACCATAACTTCACCTACCCTTGACATCCTTACCATCTGGAGTGCCCCATTCTAAAACATTTACCCGTTTTCACCCTTACCTTGGGGGCAGTATCATCATCTTCCTCCTCCTTTTTAAAGCAAGAAAACTGAGGCCACGAGGTGTTACTGAACTCCCCATGTCACATACCTAGTAAGTGAAGAAGTTGGGTTTCTAACCCAGATCTGATTCCAATACCCATGCTCCTCACCATCAGGCTACGCTGTCTGGCTACAAAGAAACACGGAGCCCTTGACTATCGGTATGAAAATGAAGCCTCCAGCTCACTGCCCGGCTCCCATGCACTCAACTTCCTATCCACGCCCTTGGCCACTGCAGGACACGAAGATCCTCTTTCAGGAGCAAAATCTCGGCAATTGCCAGATCCCTTCTGCTCCCTGTCTCCCCTCTCCCCTACCTCCTACAACCAGGTGAGCTGGGGCAGGGAGGTGGGAAGGGAGCCAGGATTCCTCCAGTGCTGAGTTTTAATGGATGTTCTTTTGTAAACAAGAACAATCATTTGTGAACAGGCCCAGATGCAAACAGTCCCCAAATCAGGAATTCCAGCTCAGAGGCGCAGAATAATACAGCTTTGGGGAAGATTTAATAATAGTAAAATTAAAATTGTAACTGAAGCATAATGAAGAATGTGGTACAAACAGGCACTGCAAAGGAAAAAAAAAACCCTACACAGATTAGCCCCTATGGAATAGTGATTGGTTGAGAGCAACAGTAAACATTGCACAGAAATGCAACTTAATTATCTCGCAATTCTTAACATTCTACCAAAGCCACATGGAAAGCTTTGATGTTGGCAGCAGCCGAGGCAGCAGCAGCGGCAGCTCCTCTGTCTCCCCTGCTCCTGAAGGAAGATCATTACTAAGAAATTTGCAACCACTCCAGCAGCTGAGCCGGAGAAGAGCAGTGGGCTTTATCTGCTGAGAAACCAGGAAGTGGCCAACCACCTGGGAAGAAAGCATCTCTCGAGGGCTACCAAGTCTGGGGATTGGTGGACAAAAAGAGAGCTCTGAGGATTGGGGCGTGAGGATCAGGGATGCTGGTAGGGGAGGCTCAGCTGACAACCCATCTTCAGAGCTAAGTGGGTAGGCCTCCTTGGGGAGCCTGGGGTCTGTCAGCCCCAGGACTGGCTTAGTGAGCACCGGGGTACTTACTGGATGGAATCTCTGGCCTGCTCCCCTCTCCCCTACCCCAAACACACACACACACACACACACACACACACACACACACACACACACACACAGAGTTGAGTACCATCAGGTTGAGAATGTTTTGGTTCTTCCTGCGTTTGTCCCTGAGGTGACCTGCCAGGGTTCAGGGCAGTGGGGGAAGAGACTGAGAGGAGAGAGGACTCTTCATTCTGAGTCAAATCTCTCTTTTAAGGATGCTTCTGATGGACGTCGGGAGAGACGGATTCAGTGGACTTCCACATCCAGAAACCCAGTCCCAAGACTCCAAGGCCTGGCTTCCTCTCCCCTGAACTTGCCCAGGAACATGGCACCCCAGCCACTAATCCATTTCCTTCCTCTTTGGATTCCCCCTTTACTCTTTGTGAATGGTAATTCCTAGAAACAGGGGAGATTTTCATCTGTTTGGTCGATCGGTTGGTTAAGTACAGTCCTGCCTAGAGACAGGGGGATGGGCAAGATGACCTTTTGTGGTCCCAGGCATATGCAGGAGTGTAAGAAACCAAAACCATGGTCTAGGTTTGCTTGGATTTTTGCCTTGTCTAAGCCCCTAGGAAGGCCCCTGACTTTGTTGAGTCCTGAAGTACAGCAAGACCGAGGCCAGGTGATCCCTAACCATGAGATGGCCTGGGAGATCCCAGTCCCTTGGTGATGGTGTCTTAGGGTGCCAGTGTTGGGGCCACCCACTCGAGGGCTCCCCTGCTGACTGGACACAGGGTCATGTAAGTCCAGAGGAAGTCTTTGATCCCTAGACAAGCAGGTGCCCAGACTGCTGAGGGGCCGGGGGGAAGGAAGAGTAGATTTTCCCTGCATAGGAGATGGGAATGCTGCTCTAGTCCCCAGTGGTTGCCACTGCCCTGGAATGAAATATTTTCTGTGGTTCCTCAGGACTGGAGGCTTCACTCTGGAAATTGGTTCCTGGGTAGGCTAAGTTCCCCATTTCACAGATTGTAGATTCCAAGTTGTAATGGAGGGAGGCCACTGAGACCTCCAAGGGGATCCTAGGGAAAACTGAGTCTAGACTGGATGTATTACCCACTGCTGGGGGCTGGGGGTGGCAGGGAGAGGCAATCTCAGTATTGATACATTTATTTGGGATGCTGAGCTTTAGAGGCTCTCGTATGTTCGAGCAGTGCAGAGACTCACCAAAACCCTGCCTCCCTGCAGTTTCCAGAGGTGAACAAAACCTGCCCCCCAGTTCCCACCCCTCCTTCATCATCACCCCCTAACCCACCATCCTGGTTAATCTGTAGTCTACCATCCTGAACACAATTTCCATAACCCTCATCTCATTCTGAAAATATCTGGTTTATGTAGGGTTCATTGCCCACCCCCCTTTCCCACTAAAATATAAATTCCTTAAGGGTAGGGGGTGTGTCAGGGTTGTTCAGCAATGTGGCCAAAGTGCCAGGCATGTGGCAAGCTCTCCATAATAAGCATTGGCTGAACGGAAGAATAAAATGCCCAGGCCCATCTTCCTCTTCCCTTTCTCAATCTCACCCTGGGGGTGGCCCAGTCACATCTAAAACACCTGGCCTCAAGATAAGAAGGAGGCTGGAGCTTGGCCAATGAGGGGCTGTGGGACAAAGGGAAATGCTCCCAGAGTCTGGAAACATAACAGAAACACATGTAGAGTGACCGGGTAGGTACCAGGCGTGGCTCTGAGTCCTCAGCCTGGATTAGCTTATTTTCATCGTCACAATGTGGGTTTTGATACCACCAAGTCCACTAACTGGATGTATGATCTTGGGATAGTTATTTCCTCTCCCAGGCCTTATTTTCTCAGTCATCTATAAAATGGAGAAGAGTGGGGCACTGGCCTGGAATATCTGCTAGAACTGTAAATCCTGAACAGAGAGGGGTTGTGTATGCACTGTTATGGCCTCAATATCTAGCACAATGCCTGGGCCCTGGAAGGTCCTCAATAAATGTTTATGAAATGAACAAAGTAATGTTCTGTCGAGCTCCATTCTAGGATCCCAAATTTCCCGTTGTTTCACCGCAAGCAGGTCAGTTTCTCATTTCCCTTGGGCTCAGGAGGCCTTGTCTATTGTTTCCAAAAGCCCCAGGGGACCTTAGACTTGGAATTCACCTAGATCTGTGTCCTCAGTGAAAGTGAGGCAGGGACACCCAATGCGGCTGTGGAGGT
This sequence comes from Ursus americanus, assembly GCF_024610735.1. Classification (NCBI taxonomy): domain Eukaryota; kingdom Metazoa; phylum Chordata; class Mammalia; order Carnivora; family Ursidae; genus Ursus; species Ursus americanus. Next base: position 43,984,433 of record NC_142142.1, read on the forward strand.
GGAGAAGGAGAGAGAGCTGGCCGGAGCAGGCAGAGGATTCTGTGCTACCCAACTTGGATGAGTGGTAGTATCACAAAGGGGTCATGATCCACATGGCCCCAGGGCACAGATCCTCAGATGAGTCTGCACGTCAGGCAGGGCAGAGCTGACGGATCTCTTCATCTTACAGATGCACAGACTGAGGCTTAGAACAGTAAGCCACTTGCCCAAGGTCACGCAGCTGGGTAGTGACCAAGACCCGTGGCTTCCTCCCTTTTCTTCCCTTGCTGCCCTCATTGCCCTCAGACCAGAGCCCTGATGCTTTTGGCCAAGGAGAGAGCTGCTACATACGTGGCCCCTCGCCCCTCCCAAGGTCAGAATCTCTCAGCACCCCATCACTGCCTTGGAGGAATGGCAGTCGGAGCGAGAGTTGGGGAGATGGAAAACTATTGGTGACTTTTTGCACTCGATTATTTAAAGACACGTTTTATTCTTTGTAAAGAGCTGCCTGGCAATTGCCCTGGTGCTGAATTTTTGCAGATGTCAGATGCGTCCACCTCTTCACTTGAGTTGTCTAATAGCCCAAGTGGTTGCTGCCTCCATTTGTTTGTCTCCTTGGGGTGTGCTCTCTTCAGTCCCGGGAGCCCCAGGAAGCCTGGTGTTACATAAGCACCTCATCAGAATAAACATCCAGCTAAACGCCCGCTTCCTTGAGTCCTCCCGCCCTGGAGGAACGCTTACCTCAAGCCCCACGTTTTCCCAGAGCGCAAAGAGAGATTTTTGTTCCTGACGGCTTCCCCCTTATTACCAGGGGTCACCCCGAGGCGTCAAGTCCAATCTGCAGCATCTCTAGGCATCCTGTTCCTTCTGTAATGGACAGGGGAACAGGGGATCACTTTTACTCGGACCCCAGCCTCCCTCCTAAGCACCCTGGCATCCCTAATAGCAGATATTTATTCATAGAAAACCTACTGTGTGCCAGGCCCTGTGAGGGGTACCAAGAATAGAAATAGGAGTGAGCTTCAATCCCTTCCTAAGGAAAAACCAAAGTAGAGCTGAGGTGACAGACGTGTGAAGAAATAACTACAGATCAGCAGCTATAATTGAGAAATGTATGTATTCTGGGATCCTGGGAGGAAGAAAGTTCTGGCTCTGCCCAGGAGTCAGTGGCATTTGCGCGGGGCTTTGAAGGACATGTAGACTTGAACGAAGGACCGAATGAAGGAGTTAGGATATATAAACTGCAAAAAGTAATACATAACAGGAGGTGTGAAAAGCAGCAGGGAAAATAGCATGTGGAGGGACTGAGCTAAGCCACTTCTCCTGGCACTCAGCTACCCCCAAACTGGCTCTGGTCTGGCCAGACTCCCTTCTTCTTTGACTCTGAGAGGGAAACTAGAGGCAGGGGAGTCCTGGTAGCCTGCTGCCTGAGCCTCTTTTTGGCCTCCATTCCCTCCTCTTTAGAACAGAGCCAACAATAATAGCTACACCCATAGGGTTATTGCAAGGACTAAATGAGATACTATGTGCACGTGCATAGCGGGCCTTGATAAATGGAGGAATCATTATTACTGCTTTTGCTACTATTACCACTACTGTTGCTGGCAAGCCTCCAGGAACCTAAAAAAAATGCCTCGGAGGCATAAAAACACTTCTGGATATACTTGATTCTCCACATGGTAAAAGATTATTCTTCACTTCCAACCCAAACATATCAGGAAGGGCCTTCCTACTCTTTCTTGATGATGAAATGAAAAACATTTTGGAAGAGGCAGCCTTTTATCGGAGGAGCTTGCTTGAGCAATCCTCAAAGGCCTCATCTAGGTTATGTTGCCTGGGACAGAAGTCAGAGCAATGGGTGACCCACTTAGCTCAAAGCTTTGCTCATACAGGTGCATTAAAGAGCTCTACGGACACAGCTGTGTAGGACCCCTTAAAGGAGTGAGCCGACACATGCAACCCCCCAGACCCTGTTGGTGAAGGCACGGGGGTGGGGGTGGGGGCAGTGACGAAGCTGCCTGGCATTTGCTGGGATTTGGGCCTGGCAGTCCCACATCCAGAGGAATTACATGGACTTTTCATGGAGTACACTGTCTTGTCCCGGTTTTCAGGACCACCCCCGCCCCACACACTTACCCAAATGCCCAAGCCAGAAAATGGGATCTCATCCCTGATGCAGCCTGACCCTCACCAACCCCCACCCTCCATTTCAAGCCTGTCACTTCTCCACCTGTAACACCTCACAACTGTGTAGAGTGTTCTCTTTCTCCACTGCCCCTTCCTTTAGGCAGGGCATCGTCTCTTGTAACACCTTCCTAAAAGGTCTCCTTGCTTCCCCCCCCTGCCCCGCCTTCCTCTAATCTGTTCCATACATTGAAGCAAGAGTGATCTTTCCGAGACACAGATCTGGCCAAATCAATCTCCTGCTTCAGACTCTTCTGTCACCACCCACCCCTTGGAAGTCTGGCCCTCAAGATGCTCCACAGTCTCCAGCCCAAGCCCTCACCACAGCCTCTGTCCCACACCATGCTCCTGTCAGATGGGACATCCTGTGTTTCTGCCCTCCTGCCAAGCCCCCCCCAGCTACTGAAGTTCCCTCAGCTTGAGCACTTGTAGCCACTCCCTTGTTTTTTGGCTAACTCCTCATCCTTCAGGTATCAACCCAGACAGCTCCTCTCTCGAGGAACCCTCCTCGACCTCGCAAGATTTTATTAGGCGCCCTCCTCGGGGCTCTCAGAGTGGTCCACCCTTGCCGGATGATAGCACTTAACACACTGTACTTGAATCGCTTGCTTACTGGTCACCTGTCTCTATTCTCTCACCGCGCACTAAGCTCCGAAAGGGCACATTCCCATCCTGAATAATCCTTGAACATCGCGGGCAATAAATATTTGTTGAATGAACAACAAATGAACAAAGAAATGAATAAACAACAAATTGAATGAATGAATGAATGAATGAATGAATGAATGAATGAATGAACGAAAGAAAGAACAACTTAGGACACATAAGCTGAAAAAGATCCCATAACAGGAGATCATCCCCACCAGGGAAGCTGAGCACATAATGCGGGAGGCAGACACACAGGGTGGAGGCGGGAAGAGGTCGGGGGGCTGATCCAGCAGGCAAGGAGCAAGAGAAGAAGGGAGGGGCCCTGGCAGAAAGGCAGGAAGGACATCCGAAGAAACTGCCCCTTTCCATCCTGCTCCCGAACCCTGCACCCCATCTGCATAAATCCCGGCTACCTGAGAACACAGAGTTTTGCCAATGAGGAGACTTACACTATTTCATAAACTTTCTTTAAATTAAAATCAGGCAACACACACACATACACATATACCCCACAGACATCTTCGTCGCTGAAAAGTTGCTCCCTATAAAATAAAAGAAGCTGTTTAAATGTCTTCCTTCCAAGCTAGCCCCACAGAGCTGGAGCTGAGAATACATTAGCCTTTAATGAAGTGAGACTCTCATCTTCCAGGAGACACCTCATTTAGCGCAATTGTTTCAGAGCCATTACAGAAAGACAATTACAAGGAAGCGGGGAGAGTAATTGGAAATGCTGGCAGGAGTTGGGCGAAATGATAATAAATAAAAATATTCAACCTAATAAGCTTCCAGGAGGGGGTGGGATGAAGAAAATCAACATAATTAGAACTGAACCTTAGCAAGGAAAAACAGACAGCAGGGTGGCAAGTGCTCAACTTGTACAGGAAGAAAGAAGAAGTCACGTGCCGCCCAAGATGATTCCGGGCCGCAGGCTGCCAGCCCCTCCGGAAGCTGCTGGAGGGTGGAGGGGCGCCCAGAGCTGTCGGGGGACTCAGGGTGTGCTGTTCCTGGCCACGAAACCTGGGTGTGTGGAAGAGGCAGGCCCGGCCTGGTGCGGCGGGGTCCTCTGTGTGCGGAGAGGGGGCCGAGGGAGGCCGAGACGGGGAGCACGGCCCGAGCCCTGACTCAGTCGCTGCCAGTCTCCAGTTCTGCCACCATGTGCAAGAGGACCCCGCTTTTTGGGTCTTGCTTCTCTCATTCTAACTCCAAGGAGGAAACTCTAAGACCTGTGAGTGCTCTACCCGTCTCTGGTGAAGGCTGTCTCCTCTATAGGTGTGGCTTCCTCTCCTTAGCGGATAGGCCCCCTCTTTGGTTCTGAAATTTCAACACGAGAGCCTAGAAATTAAGCTTAGGGAGTCAGCCTAAGCATCATTTATGTAAAAGTCATTTCTGACCCCACTCTATTTCCCCCCAGGGGGCCCGGGCCACATCCTACTTGCTGGGCTCTGGCCCTGCCTGTTGGGTCCAGCACAGCTCCTAGAACACCACTGTGCTTGATGATAGTTCTGTCTCTGTCTGTCCCTAAAAGGCCGTGCGTACTGTTCAGAGCATTTGCAGAGGAGATGGTATGAGGCCTGGGACTTGTTTCAAAATAACCCCAGTGAGCAGGGGAGTGCTGATTTACACCATGATTTCTTGTTTGGTTGTTTTTGAAAAAAGCAACGTAAGTAACGTGAGGTCAGGGACCTCAGATTTGTCACCCAGTACCTAGCTTAGGACCCGGTACACAGAGGGCACATACTTATTATTCTGTAGCATAATGGGTCTCTAGTAAATATGTCAACCAAACCGACTAAGGATCAAACTGAAGCCAAATTTTAAAACTTCGGAAGATTCTCAGATAGTTTCAATCAATTCAAATAAATAGAATTGAAACCACACTTAATTTAATGAGAGCCTGTAATGTGCCGGCAACGTGCCAGGCCCTGGAGATTCACAGGGGAATAGGATCCCCAAGTGACTTTCCCTAAGGAATTTGTCATCTAGTGAGATTCAGGTTGTAAAGCTTTAGGCATGATGTGAAGCCACACTAGGGGGTGGGCCATTTGTCCAGAGACAAGAGCAAATATGTATTAGTCTCACCTCCTGGACAGTGGGGCGGTGGCCTAAGTCCCTGGTCCTCAAATGAGTTTACAAGTCTAACAGTAAAACATTTTCATACACCTTCAATATGTATATATATCGACCTGTGTGTGTGTGTATTAGACCTACTGCCCTACCAATATATGACATGTCTTATGAAACATACTCAGAAATGGAAATCTAAACAGGATGAGATAAAAAATACTAATAAATAAGTTGAAATCTTTTCTTTTCTTATTCCAATGACCCACCTTGCTTACTTTATTTTGGAGACATTATGTGTAGACTACCAGTGTCCTGGGACTAGACAGCCCTGCCATATAAAAGTAATTCCACGGGTGCCTGGGTGGCTCAGATGGTTAAGCGTCTGACTCTTGATTTTGGCTCAGGATCTCAGGGTCATGAGATAGAGCCCCGTGTCAGGCTCCACGCTGGGCATGGAGCCTGCTTAAGATTCTCTCTCTCCCTCTGCCCCCCCCCCCCCCCCGGCTCACTGCTGGCTGGTGCACATGCTCACGCACTCTTTCTCTCTCTCGAAAGAAAGAAAGAAAGAAAGAAAGAAAGAAAGAAAGAAAGAAAGAAAGAAAGAAAAGAAAAAAGAAGTAATTCCAGTCTGTTCAGTATACCAAACAGAATTTAACACCTGCTTTTCTCTTGCTGGCCATAGCATCCAGTTTCCAGTAACTGGTGTTGAATGTGCCTCCGGATCCATTAGAACCCTGGGACAAAAAAAGCCAAAGCAGAGGATGGGAGAAGAAACCAGATAGCTCCCTCTGGGAGAAACTAGGAGTAGTCCTGTTCATTCACTCATTTGGTAAACACTTATCACAAATTCAGAATGTGCCATGTGCCATGCCAGGTGGAGTGAGGGCTCCAGGGCAGAACCCCGTACTGGCTCAGTTTCGTGGAAAAGGATGGATGCAGATATACTCGGGATGGAGGTGGACGCTGGTCAGTGTCAGGAGATTCAGGCCAGGTGCTCTGGGAGGGCGCAAATGCCTTCCCCTGAGGGATCTAAGACTTGTGCAGGAGGTGGCACGGGACTAGGGACTATGGGCAGGGTTTGGCCATGCAGAGAGAGAAGAAAGACTCTTCAGGAAAAGGAAATGTCTGTGACAAAGACACAGGGGCAGTAAATTAAGGGGGTCGTTTTGCTTCGCCTATCATCCATTCCATCTGGAGATCCCATATCCTGAGGCCAGGTGGGAGAGAGAGAATGCTCACCAGAATTGCAAATTCAAGGGACAGGGGCCTGCTCTCAGACTGAACACGTTGCAAACTAGAGAGTGAGGCCTGCTGCCGGGCCAGGCTCCCATCAGACATGCCAGTGGTCTGACCAACAAAACAAGCATTTATGGGCTGTGAAAGGCTAATTGGGAGAGAAAGCCAGTCTAGTAATGGGCATTCTCTTCCGTTAGGGATGAACAGACCTTGAGCTGGCCTTCAGGTGAGGCAGGACAGATGACTCCTAAGGCCCGTGCTCATTCTGGGATGCTACACTCTGGACTCTTAACCCCTGGAGAGCGAGGCATCTTTGGGAAAGATGTAACTAGGATACAGTATGGGAAAGAGTCACAGAAAGGTGCCCAGAGTGCACCGGGAGCTCAAGGATGATAAACCCTAGCCAGGATGTGGTCACATACTCATCACCAAGAGACTGAGTTCTAACCAGGTAAATGAGGGGGATGGAGAGCATTCTAGGCAAGGAGAACCTCACATGTAGAAGCACAGAAGCACAAGAGTACAGAAACCCAGCATCCTGCTGATAGAGGCAGATGGTCACAAGATCCAGCCAATCCAAAGAAAGCAGGAACTGTTGGGGCCCTGGGGGGAGATAGGCAGCCTTGGGAGTCACCCTTAGGCAGACCCTGCTCTGCCTAGAGCTGGGTACCACACACAGTCAGTGCTTAATAAATGTATGTAGATGGTGAATTGTCATCTCTAGGAAGTAAAGGCTGGGATAAGCAATTCATTCTTATAAAGCCCCAGGCAGCGCCACATGCTGAGATGCATTTATTAAAGTCTTCTGATGAGAGAGGGAGGGAAGAGAAGAGAAGAAGGGAGGAGGAAGAGCTGGGATGGGGGGCTGCCTGTCAACATCCTGACAGAGCCGCACACTCCCACCCCCCCACCCCCGCCCCCACCCCCACCCCTTTACATCCAGGAGCAGGCATAGGGTCTCAGAGGGGAAAGCAGACAGGAGCCATGGAAAAGAAAGGAAAATGCAATAATGTCCTAAGCTCCAAAGCAGGGTCAAGTGTGCCTACAATTCCTTTAATTTTCCCAACGACCCTGTAAGATGGAATTTTTAGTACTGTGTAACAGATAGGCAAACTAAGGCTAAGTAAAACATGGTTGGTAGAGGAAGCGGGAGCTCGAATCTGTAGGATACTACTCTTCCAGATGCTTCCCAGACCCCAGAGCAGATAGGGCAAAGTGAAGACAGAGATGGATACCAGCTGGTGGTTTGCAGCCCTAGGTCCTGAGTCTCCTCCTACCTCCCCAGGTTCTGCTGGCCCCTGGATGTCCCTAGGTGAAACCCTAGAAGTTGGTGAGAAACTGCCCCAGGACCCAGGCTGAAGATGGCCAGCGGCCCTCTAGGGGGTTTCTAACAGAAGGTTAAGGTTCTCTGTTAAGGGCAGGTCAGAAGGACCCTTAGTAGACACATCCACAGCAGCCTCCCATCCCCTTCTCGCCCTGATTCCTTGCTCCAGTCCTGACTTACATTTTGCAACCATTCCAGTCTCTACCACCAAACCCTCAGTGGCCTTAGGCGACTGTTAGCTCCTTTTGAGGCTCAGTTTCCCCACTAAGTCAGTACTCAGGAACTCACTGATCTTTAAGGTCCTTGAGCATCCCATGAGCCTCTTGCTCACTCCCCAGACTTCTCCTTTTCCTCCCCACCCCATCCCATAAAAGCCAGGAGTCCCTTCCCTCAGGTGAGTCACCTGCAGTCTGAGCCACCCATCATAGGCCCCTGGGTCACCTGCAACCCATCATAGGACCCCAGGGACTGCAGGCGAGGCCATCCTATAACGGAGGGCTAGAAACTGGGAGTAGGCAGACTACCACCAGGGCCTCTGTACAGCCCAGCCAGGGTGTGCTGGCCACCAGATTTGGGAAGGTGGCCAGGTCCCTGATTCAAAGCCAATCCCAGCTGCCTCATCTGAGAGAGAGTGGTCTGCATGCAGCGGGGAAGTACAGTCTTCAGGGTCGTGCAGACTAAGTTCACTGCTTCTCTTTCTAGCTGTTCAATGGTGTGTTGCTTCATCTCTCTGATTATGCCCAGCTCCCTGATTTGTTCTGTTCTGAGAGGACTTGTCTCAGAGGGTTGGTGGGAGGGTTACAACAGATAATGCATGAGAAACACTGAGAGCAGTGCCTGTCACACAGCAGAAACTATTCTTCGGTGCCCCCTACATTAGTATGACAGTAGGACTCCCGAAGTACTTGACAGTCGTGGGAATCACATGGTGTGGGGAAGAGAGCTGCCACCCACACGCAGCCAGTCACCAAGGCTGAGCAGTTTCATGATGAAAAAACCCCCTTCCAGCAGGAAAGGTCCCCTCCCCCCTCCAGGGAGAGACCCAGGTGGGTCACTTGAATGTGATACACTTTTTTTTTTTTTAATTGGGTTTAAAGTTATAAAACAACAGCAGTGAACTCCTCCTGTCTCTGCAGGTACTTGGGCCCAGGTGGGGATCAGGGGCATTAATTAAACTCACTCAACCTCCCCCACAGGACCGGTGGTCCTGTGTCCCCAAAGCTTCTCGCCGTGTGGTCTCCTGCACCAGAAAGTGGCTCCTCCTCAACTCCCAAGCCTGGGAAAGGATCCACCTTGTGGACCAACCTCACAAGCCACCCTCAGACACCCACCCCCAGACGCCCACCCCAACGTAGCCTAATTCGGTCCTAAGTATTCCTAAGGTGCATTCCAATTTCCCGCTGTAATAAATGGCACAGAATGCAAATGGAGGTGGATGTGGGACACAGATGTTTGCACTAATTTAATTGAGGGAACACCTTGGATTAAACACTTTGCAAAACACTCGCAAATAGGTTCAGTGCATTCGGTAATGAAAAACCTCCCAGCCCCCTGGCACTTGGCTGCGGCTGCCTGGGGCTCCAGGAGCGCGGCTGGGAGTGGGAGGGTGTGGGGGAGAAGCCCAGAGCAGGGTGGAGACAAGATGCCTCCAGACACAGGGAGAGAGGCGAAGGAGCCAGTTCCTAGGAGGGCTTCCAACAGATTTTCCACCAGCTGGGGCTGACTCCACCAAGAGAAAGAATCTGGGAGGGTTGAGGAGGGAGGTAGGCAGCACCTGCCTCCCCATGTGGGTAACTGCTCACCTGTAGGGGTCAGCAACAGGCAGGTGCGTCCCTGTCCTAAGGACTCAGCTCCAACCTGGAGGCCTCACTGCCCAGCTGGCTGATGGCCAGTCACCCACCGGTACAGGATTGAGGTCCCTAGGCCCAGTAACCCCATGGAAGATCAGCCTATTTGATCTTTTGGGCATGAGGGTGGGTGGAAAATATCTCTTAGATATTTGGGGTTTATTTGTAAGGCAGTGCTCATTTCTTTGATGCTTCTTCCTCACCTTCCCTTCAGATTAGGGGACTTCAAAAACTCCAACCCTGTAGATCTACCAAGCTCCAATCCCCTCCTTCACTTTTCACCATCCATCCATCCATCCATCCATCCATCCCCTTAGCTCTGGGGCTACAGAAAAGAGTGATGCTCATCTGCCCCTGGAGGTGCGTGCTGTGGCCTGGGAGGCAGACATGAACAGCTGCAGGGGCAGGGCAGTAAATGTGCTCAAGGAGGCATCCGTGGTAACCTGGGAGCCCAGGGACAGTGCAGCGACTTGGCATGAGAGGGTCAAAAGAGAGTGGAGAAAAGGGGAGATGGATTCCTGGCAGAGGGAACAACATATGCAAAGATAATGAGGCACAGAAGTTTAGGCATTTGCAGAGACTCAGGAGAGACTTCCCATGTGGGTCCACTTGGGGGACGGGTGGCACAAGTGAGGATGGGCCATTTTCACCAGCCCCCTCCTCCCACCCCAGCCCCTGATAGTTCTCATAGTTGGGCAAACCTAGAATCAGTTCCTATAATGATTGCTCTGTAAGTCTCAGAGTTCAAATCAGGCCAGGATGATTTTATATTCCTGAAAACAGAATCCCTAATTTTCAAACACAATGATCACTTCAAGTGTAATAACCATTATAATAATAACCTGTTATACTTGTATAGTGCTTCATAGTTTATAAACCACTTTCACATTCTCTTATAATCCTCTATCAACAGCCCTTCGAGAAAGATAGAGTAGGTAGTTTCGGTATTCTGGCTTTCTGGATGAGAAAATTAATCCCAAGGTCTCAGCCACGTAAATAACAGAACTAGGGTTCAAACTCAGGTCTATATGACATCAAAGTGCATGCTTGTTCACTCATTCAATCATTCAGTCATTCAGCCATTCAGTGCATCATAGAGCACTGGTTGAGCACCTATTATGTACCAAGAAACATTTCAGACTCAGAGCATGGATAGCATGGTGGGGATATTAAGATGAGTAAAATCCTGGATGCAGAGACAGCACACTGACAGATATACCTGGACGGAAAGGAAAACAGCAGGGCAAAAGGCAAAGCACTAGGAACCAAGAAAAACACACTCTCTACAAATACTTTCTCACTCATAACACACACACCCTGCAGCCTGTGTACACATATGTAATACATACATGCCCTTATCACACACAAAGATAGGAGCCATTTCTCCTGGGGTGCCCCCCCCCACTCCCCAGCATGGAATGGGGACATCCCCACCTGACATCCCCACACCTGACATCCCCACCACTAGCTGGGTAATAGTTCAGACCCCTCAGTTGGAGGCCACCCTGTGGGGCTGAGTTTTGCCCCATCCCACAGCACACATAAGCATGCCAGTACTGTGTGAGCCCTGGTGTCATGGCAGCAAGGGTGTGATACACTTCTAGGCTGGCTGGCTGGCTGGAAGGGTGGATGGATGGGTGGATGGATGGTAGATGGATGGACGGATGGGTGAATGGATGGATGGATGGTGGATGGATGGATGGATGGTAGATGCATGGATAGATGGTGGATGGGTGATGGATGGATGGATGGTGGATGGACGGATGGATGGATGGATGGATGGTGGATGGATGGTGGGTAGAAGAATGCTATAGATGGATGGATGGGATGGGGAGGGACACTGGGAAGCACAGGAGATTTCACCTAGCTAGAGGTAGATCCTAGAGGGTAGATCCCCTGCCAGTGGGCCCAATTACAGCTAAACACTGCTTTACTTTCTGATGAGGTCAAATGAGCCTCAGTTACCTCTGCAAAAACAATACCCACCTCACAGGACCTATGTGAGAATGTGTGATGGGAGATGCTGAGACATGTAGTGCATGACGTAGCACATAGAGATAGGACCTTCCCTCCCAGGAAGTGAAGGGAATGGACAGGCAATTAACTTTGCAGAGACTCAACAGATATCAGTCTCCTGACTTCCCACCACCATCGTCCAACCTAGGGCTTTAAGGACTTACTAGAGAATGCCTCTCCATCACCCCACCCTCTTCTCCTAGGGTCGGTCATTCATTCTTTTTTTCATTCAGCCAACCTTGTAGGGTGCCTATTATGGCCAGGCCTGGTTTTAGGCACTGGGATTAGGAGAAGAATAAGATTCGGTCCTTAACTTGCGTAGACAGACAACTGTGTTTGAGGTCCTGGGATGACACAGAGGACACAGAAGGAGTGCAGCAGTGTTTCACAAAAGGCAGCAAAGCTCTGAGAGGAGGGAGTCATAGAGGAGATATGCGAGCTGGGTATTGCAAGAGGAACAGGGTGTTACCAGGTCAAGGAGATTCCAGACAGAGGACATAGCACCTGCAAAGGCTCTAAGGTGTGAAGTTATACAGAGTATCTGGGGGCAACTGAGCAACTAGGTATATTTGGGGTATCAGGAGTAGGAATGTGCCCTTGTATCTGAGTGTCTATAAGTAAAAGGGAGGCGGAAACAGCAAGGGGGGTAGGAGATGAAACTAGAAAAGTAGATAGGGATGAGCCTGGAAGTCCATGGTCAGTCAGGCCAAGCAGACCATAGATAGTAAAGCATCACCCGGGTGGTGCAGCACGGGTGGGACCAGTCAGATACAACAGCATTTATTAGGCCCCCGCTATACAGGCACAGCGCTAGGCTCCTCTGCATATAGGAGGCTATCCTTGGCTGACTCTGATGATAAATGAATTTGACGAGGTATTTTCCTCTTTGATTCAGGCAATTATCCCTGGAGAAATGGCCAATTTGGGAGCAATTTTTCCTCTCTGAAGAGCCAGACTGGCTGGCTAACAGCAAAAGCAAGGGGAGGGTTCCCACATGGCCACCAACACCACCACCACCCACAGCCAGAGCTGCTGGGAGCCGTGCTTGGAAATCCTTTAGAATGTCCTGGGGATTTGGGAAGAACTTGAGAAGGGATCATGGTGGAGGTCACAAGAGCCAGAGAGGAAGAAAAAACAGGGGAAATCCCTTAGGCCAGACAAAGATTTACGAGTCTGCATTTCTAGTGAACAGGACAGAAAGGCAAGGTGGGTGGTGGCTGCCACCTTGTCGTTCTCAAACCCTCAAACCTTCTCCCGTCCTGCTCACAGCAGGCCAGGTTCTCCCTCCCCTCCTCTTCTCTCCCCTCCCTCCTTTCCCTCCTTCTCAGCTCCTCTCCGGAAAGGTTTATGGAGAAGACTCCAAATAGCCCCCTCTCCTGCAGGCATAGTCACACCAACTGAAAGGAGATTTAATTAGCAAAATCTCGTTAGGCAAACGAAATTATCCGTAAGACAATACTCCTCTGGACAGGGGGTATGATTAAACAAAGCCATTAATTGAGAGAGTCGCTTTGGCAGCTCCCCGGATGCATTCATCTCTGGGCAGGCTCCACTTTGCCTCCTTGGGCCAGAGGAACAGACTCTGCATCCTCCCTGCCGGCCCCACCCGCTCCCCACTTTGTCTCCGCTCTTGCAGAGCCCCTCCAGTTGGGGCTGCAGACCTCGGCATCTCATCAGCGGCCGCGCTGCCGCCAGATTCCTGCTAAAGTGCCTTGATTGCATAATGTCTATTTGCATAATGTAAATTGCAATCTCCTAGCTCGGGAGGCAGGAATCACAGAACAGCCATTATTTTTTACCACTCCACAAAAATTCTACATTTAGAAAGCAGATTTGCAGCTCAGAAAGCCGTATAAATCTGAATCCGCCAGAAACGCCATTAAATCACACCAATTAAGCCGGACCAACGAAGAGCCCCTGTCACTGTTCTCTGCACACTCAAGGACTCCCAGCCCAGATGGAGGCCACGAGAAACTGGAGGCTATGGCAGCGGGCCTGGGAGCAGGAGCTGCAAGAGGCAGGAAATTCTGTCTTATAAACCCTAACACACCCCCCCAACCATAGGTCCCATCAAGACCTGGGGGAGAAAGGATGAGAGGCGGGTGGAACGAGTCTGAGTTCTTTCTGAAAGAGGACTTTACCCCCATGTCAACCTCAGTCCGTACTTTCTAATTGATTAAGGTCTTCTTTCCAGCTTATCTCTTAACTCAGACAAATGACGCTGTGTGCAAAGCATCCCATGATGGGAACCCAGACTACCCCCTCAAGCAGTAACAACTGTCCTGACACCAGCAAGACCCCATGTGATTGCCCCCAAGACAATGATCAACTTGACCTTCACTGCCCACCCGCACGTACCCACCAACCTTTGTCCCACATTTTCCTTATATAAACCTGGATGTATTTTCAGCACTTTGGAGACTGTCTTTGTGACGTGAGCCTGCTGTCTTCCTGGTGTTGGCCTCACTGAAATAAATCCCTTTCTTGTTTCCCCACCGCTCCTCTCTCTGCCTGTGGATTTCGTCAGGGATTGGCCAAACCGGGTCTGTTTGGGCCGCCCCCTGCCCAGCTGCTCTTCTGCTCCTGCACCCCAGCTACATATCTTAAGCTCATTGCCCGATTTCTGGTGGGTACACTGTCTATAGACTTTCAATTTATGCAGCAGGAGAACATGTATCAGGATGAAGTCTGCACCCTTAGCAGAGGGAGTAGGGAGATCTAAGGTGTTTTGCACGGAGGTCAAAACACCCCTGCCTTTCAGAGCTCTTCTGTGACTTTTCCTCTCTTCTCTTCTCCCAAGTCCCTTCCGGCCAAGTGTAAGAAACCGTAGGAGAAATCCTGCTCAGACTGGGCTCGGCTGGAGTCTGAGTGCTTTTTAAAAGCTATTTCCTAGGGGTCACTGGGGAGAGAGGTGAGTCACAAGGTGCCTGGAAAGGGGCATTCCCTCTGACAACGATGCAAGATCCCAGCTTCCCCTCAGCCCGCCGTACACCTGGTTACTCTTTTGCCTCTTTATTGCTCATTCAATATTCATTTGTCAAAGGGCAAGATGCTAATGTGTATTATTAAAATATCAATAGTTTATGAGTGAACTTTTATGGAGGGTACAGTTAAAGGAAAGATTCTTGACCATCCCTGTCAGGAGCAATGGAGAGAAACAATCTTTTCCAACTCTACTATTTATTTCCTGATTGGAGGAACGACCGAACCGTTCTGAGCAGCTATTGTGTGCCAAGAAGGGCTGTAGTGTTCCCACACGCTGGCTCCCCTTCGGTCCCCACAGCACAGTCCCATCTGCATTCTGGAGGTGAGCAATCTGAAGACGAAGCAGGTGCGCCTGCCTGGGTCACGAAGGTGCCAAGTCGGAATCCAAACTCTTGCTTTTGGACTTCAAACCCTAACTCCCCTTCCCCACCCCGCCCCAAGTAGGAGCCTTGAAAATGCAAATGAGCTTTATGTTTTTATCCGTTCCTTCATTTGTCCAAATTAAACATTCAATTCCTGACCTAAGTTTCCAAACCCTGGCACCTTTTTATCAAAACCAAGCCCATTTACCCTCTCCTCCCTGCCCCCTCCCTTTCCGGCATTAGCCATTCTCAGATCTCAGCCCCTTGGGAACGTGAATTGGTTCTGTCTCCACTCTTTGTTGCTTGAGTTTTGTTTCTATCCTCTTAAGTCACAACAAGGTATTCAGGCCCTCAGATTCTCTTCCAAAATTCAGCCGCAGCCGGGTCAGGAAAATGACAAAGGAAAGAGGGCCTGGTCTCTTAATGGCACAGTTCTAATGTGTGGCAGAAGGGCAGGAAGGAGAGGAGAGGGCATGGGGTATTCAGATAGGAAGGGCTGCCCAGACTACCCCAGTCCCCAACAGAGCCCCAGTAGCCTCTTAAGTCCTGATCTTTGGCCGAAACCTCCCCCAGCTTGGAAGGCCATTAAGTAGGGGGTGTGGGGATCCCTGGACGGAACACGGGCTCTAGACTTAAGGAATCCTTGGCCACAGGTCTAAGTGCCCTTCCAGTCCTGGCACTGCAAGCTGTGAGTTGCAAATTGGACTGACTTTTGCTGAAATGGACTATCAGGTGGAAGCTTCCACCAACGGCAGGACCTGTGAACACCAGCAAATCCTTGGGGAGTCCCGCTTTGGGAGAAGATCTAGCCCGGCCTTGGCAGTGGGGGATGGAGGGGGGACGGCTTTAAACCCAGACATTCTGTGAGATAAGGGACAGTTTGATTTTCAAAGACAGGGTTTCTGTTCTTGTTGGTTGCAACAACACACGTATCCCATCCCTAACTCCCCTTTCAATGTGCTGTTGATACTCCCCCTTTGAGTCACGGTGGGAGGGATGTCTCTGTTCCCTTCCTGAAAGTGAGGTAGGCCTTTGTAACTGCCCCAATCAAGAGAATGTGGTGGAAGAGACGCTACTTGACTTCAGCAGTACCGATCCCAGCTGGCTCTTGTTCCCTTTGAGGATGCTCCCCCTTGGTGTCCAGCCACCGTGCTTTGAAGAAGCCTGAGCCACTTGGAGTGGTCACATGGGCCTGGCTGGCAGCCCCAGCTAACATCTCAGCCAACAGCTAGTATCAGCCCCCTGAATTATAAGTGAATGAGCCTTCGGATGATTCTAGCACCCAGCTTTTCACTTGCCTCAGCTGAGGTCCCGGACCCAGTGGAACAGAGACAAGGCGTCCCTATGGTGCCCTGTTTGAATTCCTGACTCACAGGATATGCACATAATAGACATTGTGAAGACGCGGAGTTTTGGGGTGGCTTGTTACACAGCCGTAGTAACCACTGGGATTAAATCGAATGTTTGCAGTTTCTGTCTCAAATCCAGCCTTCCCTGGTCTTCACTCTGACACTTCAGACTATTCCCTCCTCAACTGGTCCCAGTCCCCCTGAGCCTACCCCCTCTCCTCTTCCTCCCTCTCCAAAAGGCAGGGTCCTCATGTCCGAGGCAGCCTTGGCAAACCTTCCTGAAAGATCATTTGAATCTTCCCATCTCAGAATCCTGGGACCCAGAGAAACCTGCTCTTCCTTGTTCCTCAGTGTAGGTCCAAGAGTGTGTCCCTGTGAGGGAGCTTTCCCTGGGTGTGTGTGGCCCAGCACAAGGCACCGGGTACCCTCGGAGACAGGGAGGGAATGTGCAGACCTATTTCCCCCACTCTCTACTCTCATTAAGGTTCACGCTCAGCTTGCTTCTCTCCTACTTGACTTGACTTATGAGGTCCCTTTAACCTCCGGTGCGAGGAGACATGATTCTCACAAAGGTCTTTCCACTGTGCCTCCCCCAGCCCCCCAGCCACATCTCCTAGGTAGGCTTTCCCGGAACAGGATGGAGGGATGCACCCTTCCCTGCCCCCGCAGGGCCCCCGGGCTCAGACCCCTCCAGAGCCTGGGCTGTGGAGAAGGTGCCCTGGGAGCCACAGCCCGTCAATCACAGAGGCGACCAGCACTGAATCGCAGGCCATTAGGCGGGAGGGCCGGCGCCCTGCTCACTCACCGGGCAGCCATCGGCAGGATGTTAGACGATCGCATGGCGGCCATTCTTATGATTTATTCAAATACTCATTACAGTCAATCTATTTTTACACAGAGGTGAAGATGTGCGCTGATAACGGTTAATCATTTATAATTCCATGGACTGGTTGGAAGCCAATGTACTATCAGAGGCGCGGCAGCAGCCCAGCCTCCGGTAGCCCCAGAAGCAGGGTGGGAAGCTACGTAGCCCAGGGCAACCCAATCTTCTGGCGGACATCTGCGGAACAGAGACCAGGTGGAGGGTGCCGCGGGGACAGGAAGACACGGGAATCCCAGACTGTCCTCCAGGAGCTCACAGCTTCACTGGGGGGCACGCAGGAAGGAGCAGGCCAGAGGGGCGCTTGGCGTGTGGATGCAGCAGAACTTCGGGAGAGAGAGAGAGCGTGTCTAGCTGGAGTTACCAAGGAAGGGTTCATTGGGGAGACCGGACTTGGGCTGGGTTCCTCTAGGTGGGTAGACTTTTGCCAAGTGGGAGAACCAAAATGACACCTAAAGCGTACAGTGGAGCTCTACCCGTGACACCAGCAGGGTCACCCTTCCCCTCCCTCATGCCTCCCTAGAAATAAACCAAGGCGTAAAAACAAGTGTGGGCTATGAATTGGCCTGCTTCCTCCTCTCACTGCCTCCCCAGCTTAGCCCACAGATGACAGTGGCAAACTCAAGAGCTTCCCTCTCGAACACTCATGACACACATAACACATCAAGTCCACCTTAATGCACAATCAATAAAGTCTAATTAAATAGGATGTCATATTACAGGGCTTCTTTGTCACATTCAGACCTAATCTAATTAGAAGTCCACTGTATTTTACATTCTGACTGGCTCATTGTTGAGTATTTCTCTTGCACAATGCATGGCTGTTAAAGATCAGGTTCAGGGCTGGTCCTTAACCCATAACCTTATTGAGTCAGCATGGAAACACCAAACACAGTTACTTACAGTTCACAGTCCCTTTCCTGGTGAGCGGCATGGAGGACAGAAAGCCTCAGAGTCCTGCTCCGGACTTTACCTGTCAATAAGAGAAAACGTTTTTACAGATGTGTATGATTCTACTGGGAGGGAGAGTGAGGTGGGGCTGAGGGTAACCTCAGGCTGGGTCTGGTGTGAGAGCAGAGCCAGGACTCTATTCCCACAGTGCTGAGTGGGAAGGTTTCCTGATCAAGGGACTCTGTGTGCAAGATGATTATTATTGGGTAGGACAGCTAACCAGGACAGAAAGAGAGGATGGCTCCCTCCTTACCTGCTCGGTGCCTCAATTTCCTGTGAGTTTCATCCCCTTCCCTATAGGAATCCCGGAGAAAAACAGGCTCATGGCTGTTGAGAGCCCTGAGCTGACCAAAGCAATAATCATTTACGGATGCCTCCTGTCTGATGGAGGACCCCATGCAGGGGGACAGAGCTGCGCAGCCCTGTGAAAGCTGGCAACCTATATGGGGAAGGCTACAAAACTGGCAAACCACAAAACCGAGGCTGTTGTTTACGGCAGGATTATGGAAGGTCCTGACGGGAGAGAGAATTTTCGAGGAAAGGTAAAGAGTCCAATCGGCCTGGAAGGAGAAGAATGTGCACGGAGAAGCATGATGAGGGCAAGACTGGAAAGATAAAAAATGTGGCTGCTCTTAATTCTCTTTCTGGAAGACAGCAATAACAACAAGAAAAACCCAGCACATGCTTATCAGGTGTCTGCTCCACGGTCTACACTGGCTAGGTGCAGCAGAAATAAAATGCATGGGTGGGTCCTGGTATAAAAGTGCTGCCCTGCCGTCATTGGGGAAATAAGATTACCCATATAGAGCATCATCAGATAAGACAAGACTATACGCACAGTAGTGCTGAACTGTGTGGTAGGGACTATAATTCCCTCTCCACAGAGGAAGGAAGTGGTGAGAGCTGAGGCACTGAAGAAGTAGTCAGGGGGAGGGAGAACTTGAATGGGGCTTTGGAGACCAGACAGGCAAGATCTGGCTGGTAGAAGGGAGCAAGAGGGCGTTCCAAGAAAGGGAGCAATCCAAGCAAGGATGAGAGGGGGGCAGCATGGAGTGACCTGGGGCAATACAGAAATTGGGCTGCCTGAGAGAGACCAAGGAGGGACCAACACTGAGTTCAGCCCATTGGGGCCAGAGTATCTAGGGCTCTGAGTGTCAGGCAGAGAGGCCAGGCTTGGGTTAGGAGCTGGTAGAGCCATTTAAAGTTTTTCAATAAGGAAATGACATGAAGAAGAGGAGCCCTCCCCACCCGCCCTAACCCCTTTAAGATCTTCCTTTTAATTAAGACAGAGAAGCTACTTGGAAGAGGGTGGAATTTCAGATAGAAAATTCAGTCATGGGGTATAGTGTGATGTGCTCATGGAAAGAAAATGTCCCTCTTGTTCATGATGATGTCCAGAGGCTAAGGCACCTTCTCTGGGGCTATCTACTAACATCTGCATGACTGAGGTTAATGGTTCAAGGAGGTACCTCTGAGACAAGCCCAGACCACTGGACTGCAGGTCCTTGAAGACAGGATGGCACCTAGCAGGGTGCCCAGGATGTATTGGGTTCTCAGTATATGTCTGTTGAAGTGCTCATCGGTAGACCCTGTTCATGCCAAACAGAATCCACAACCAGCAGCTCAGAACCAGCCGCGGGTTGGCAATGGTTGGCAATGGTTGGCAATGGGCTCCAACTTAGAGTCTTGAAAACAACTGACTACTGAGCTCAGTGTAAGAAGTCTCTAGATTGAAGTGCAGGCAGTGGTACTTTATCCCTGCCCTCTGGGATTGTCTGTTGAGCTGCCAAGCAACTTAGAAGATATGGCAGACTTGCCATTTGCACATGCTGCGAACCTGGGAAGGACAGCCGCTCCTGCAGAGATGGATTCAGGGGTGTTATAAAGCTTTTAACAAGCGGCAAGAATGGGCCAAAAGGAAAAGTCCATTTTTTCATCTACTAGTTTTTGCACAATAAGATCCTGACAGCCGTAAAGAAATAATTTTGAAAATAAAGAAATAGAGCCCACAATCCCATCACTCTAAACCTCCAAATTACTATATCCCATGTCCACATGCAAATCCATTTTTATTTTTTACAGAATTGTAGAAAAAGATTTGACGAGAATATATACACCAAATCCCACTCTTACATTCAAAAGTCAATTGCAAAAACACCGAATAGGGTAACGTGGTTTAAAAAAAAAAAAGGTAGGTGATTTGAATTGAATACAAGTACAGGATGAGCCCAGAGTGTGGTGTTGCTGCCAAGAGCATTAAATGTGATCTTAGGTTGCATTAATAGTCACACAGTGTCCAGCCGAGGGATGAACAGTCCCCTCACTTTGGACTTAACAATCCATATTAGTTTAAGACGCAATTCTGGCATTACATCTTAATAACTTTGACAGTGAAGAGGAAATGTAAGCGGAGATGTCCAGTAGCTGAAAGCGTAAGTTCTCGGGGAGCCTGGGTGGCTCAGTCGGTTAAGTGTCTGCCTTTGGCTCAGGTCATGATCCCAGGGTCCTGGGACAAAGCCCTGCATTGGGCTCCCTGCTCAGTGGTGAGCCTGCTTCTCCCTCTCCCTTTGCCCCTCTCCCTGTGTGCTCTTGGTCTCTCTCTCTCTCTCTCTCTCTCAAATAAATAATTTTTTTTTAAAAAAAGCTTTAAAACAAATAAATAAATAAAAGCACAAGTTCTGGAAACAGACTGTCCAGTCTGTCCCGACGCTACCACTCACTAATGGAATGACCATGGTCAGGTTACTTACCTTCACTGTGCCTCAGTTTTCTATCTGTAAAATTGGGCTAATAAGGGTTCTCCCTCTGAGGTTCAAGTGAGGATTGAATGATTTTGTAAACTGCAAAGTGCTTAGAACTGTGGCTCACACAAAATCAGCACTCACTGAATGGTAGCTATTTATTGCTATTTTGTTGTTGTATTTCCATTACTAGGAGGCTATGCAGTAGTAGCTACAAAAGAAACCAGATACGTGCCTTAATCTGTCCCTCTCTAAGATTACCCATCCTTCTCTCACGTGGTGGCCCTCCAAATATTTGAAGGAACTATATGAAAGAGGGGCTGTGTTACACTAGACAGAGGGATTGGACTAATTGCTAGATGTTAGAGGAAGTCAACCTTCAGTTCGATATAAGAGAGACGTCTCCCTCAATGACAACCATGCAAAAACGGTCAGGCTTCCTCAGAAGGTAGTGAGCTCCCCAGCACTGGAGGGACCCACAGCCTGGTCCCCCAGATGGGGCTTCACTCATCAATGAAGTGTTAGAAAAACACTAGGAGACTGATAGGGTTGACAAACTTATATACTGAGAAAACCTTAATATTGTCTTCGTTCACCATCATTTCATGAAGTAATTCAATCCCCCAAAGTAAGGAGAGCAACAAGGACCATTCTTTGAATTGAATAAATAGAGCAGCGTGGAAAGCATTCCCTCTCCCTCTCTTTCTGTCTCTATCCCTTTGTCTGCTCCTCTCTCTCTCTCTCTCTCTCTCTCGCATACACGCATGTACGCACGTGCACACACACATGTGGGCACACATATGTGAACATGCAAACTCTCCATACTGGCCTTATTTTTCACTCATGACCACGCACCTGTGGAAAAGTCTACGTAACCTGGCGCTGACCTGTGTACACAGGCTGGAAAACCACCTCTGTGCCGTGTATGTTAGGGCCTCCCAAAGCCAGCAGTTGGTGGTCCTGGCAGGCAAGCGATCATGTCAAAAGCCTTCACACAAGCAGCCATGCTGTCATGGAACCAGAATGGAAACTCAGGCCTGTCTTATTCACCATGAAAATAAAATGGAACTATAAATGAAATTGACCATTCACGTTTATAATATGAGGAAATTGGCGAAATGATAAATGAGGAAGGAGTTGTTGAATGCTCATGTTTGTCTGGGAATGAGGCAGAGAGAGGGGCAGAAGAAAGCTTCCCATAGGAGGTAGCACACGCTCCAGGGGAGCTGAGTGGCACCCAAGGAGCACTCCTAGGTAAGTCGGGAGGGTGGAGAGAGATGAGCTTGGGGCTTAGCGAGGACATGAGTCTAATAGAAAGAGCACCCCTAACAGAGGGGTGTCAATCAGACATGGGTTCATGCCCTCCTCATTCTCTCATGAATGTGCAATCTTGGAGAAGGAACTTTAACCCCTCCATGCCTCGGTTTCCCTGTAGGCAAAATGATAGGGTTAGACTACTAGATAATCCTTAAACCAAAATTCCATCTGACATCTATATACCCCAGAGGTTGCCCAGACTAACACGCCAGGGAGGGCTCTAAGTCTCGTGCTAAGGTAGCTCAGTATATCACCCAGGTTAAGAGTAAAGATGTGGGAGTCAGAGAATTCTGGGTTCAAACCCGGGTCCATCATTTACCTAACCTTAACCTCTATGAAACTCAATTTTCTCATCTTTCAAAGGGGGGTAATAGTAGCATCTTTAAATGAGACGATGCATCAAGAGCATTTTGTGCAATGCCTGGAACAGATTAATAATAATAATAATAATAATAATAATAATAATAATAACAATAAATGAAGGCTATTGTTTTTTTTAAAGATTTTATTTTTATTTATTTATTTGACAGAGAGACAGCCAGTGAGAGAGGGAACACAGCAGGGGGAGTGGGAGAGGAAGAAGCAGGCTCCCAGCGGAGGAGCCTGATGTGGGGCTCGATCCCAGAACGCCGGGATCACGCCCTGAGCCAAAGGCAGACACTTAATGACTGCGTCACCCAGGTGCCCCAGCTATTGTTGTTTTTGAGTGTTAAGAGTTGAGGGCTGGCAGCAGCTGAACGGAAAAGAAGAAAGAGGCAAAGCAGGAGGGTTGAAGACTTCTGCATTCATCCCACTGCCCATGAAAGCATTTCTGCCCTTGCCCCAGCCAGACCTTTGGAATGAGGACAAATTATGAAAACCCATTCTTGGACACCAAGAGTCTCTCCCGATCCTCCTCTTCTCTGAAACCCCTCCACGGGTATATGAGCAAAACTTCTGAGAAAGACAAAACATGAATAGACCATTCCAGAAGAAAACCCCTGAAGGACCACCCATCCATCCAGATGGTGTGTCCTGTGTCTCCCCACCTCATCGCCGAGTCTCCTCTCTGTTCCACTCATGCTCCCCTCGTCACCTGCCAACAGCCTGTGGTTGCTTACTTATATTTGTTGACTGAGGTTGGCAGTTACAGCATGGTACGCCCTGACCACCAGGCTCTAAATTACACGATAACTAGGTAATTGAATACTGATAAAATTGCCTGGCACTAAATACTTGACTCTGAGATGCATCCCACCCAGCACTGAGGGTAACACACTGCTGTTCCTGAAGCCTGGTAAGAACCGATGCTCATTCCACACCTGTCTTCAGCCCCCACAGGGCCACATGCAGTACTGGTCGCCCAGTTACAGAAGAACTGGAAAAGGTACCTCAGTCACGGTCCCCAGGCCCTACCCTGGCCCAAGACTCTGGGCCTGTACCTGTAAGTACAGGTAATACATACAAAATCCTGTAAGCAATGTGGGCACTGGTGGGCTCATCCTAAGGACTTTCCTACGTGGCAGAAGGAACTGGAAGCACTTGCGATCTGTCTACATTGGATGGGAGTAAGGTGTGGGCTCCCAGGGCCGCAGGGCCCTCTGCAGAGGCAAACCCTCGGGGGCCAGAGGACCCGTTCACAAGACAACCTCCCGGCCCTGTGGACATCCTCTGGGGTGTGAATACACCAAGACCCACAACTTGCTGATTCTCTGTCAGGAATATCACTGCTGTTCTTTGCTTGGCATCGTCATTGACCTGCCTCAGCCTTCTCTCTCTTCCCAGGCCCTAATTGGTCTCCTGGCCTCTAGCTTCACCCCATTTTTGCCCACCTACCACCTCCCCTCAGCAGAGGATCTTTCTGGAACACAAATTTGATCATGTCCATTCCTCCTTAAAACCCCTGTTGTTTGACAGAGGTTGCCAAGTGGCAGCCCCTATGTTGACTCTTGCCTGTCTGGCATTTTTATAAATTCTTTTTTTTTTAAAGATTTTATTTATTTATACGACAGAGAGAGACAGCACAAGCAGGCAGAGCGGCAGGCAGAGGCAAAGGGATAAGCAGGCTCCCCGCTGAGCAGGGAGCCCGATGCAGAACTCGATCCCAGGACCCCGGGATCACGACCTGAGCCAAAGGCAGACACTTAACCGACTGAGCCACCCAGGTGCCCCGTGGCATTTTTATAAATTCTGCCAACATCTAAAAAGTGGGAGATTTCACATTTTAACAATCCATAGTTCTAACTTTCCCCCAAAGACTAGATGACCTAACAATGCCAATCCTGCCTTTCCGTGTGGCAGTCACCGGGTGATGCCAAGGATGAGTCATCCCCTTTTAATCATGCACAGGTCCTCCTGTTTACCCCGAGAGAAGGCGAGTGTCACCCTGGAAGTCTCTCCCATCACAGGGCCAGACACCCAGAGGCTGACTTACTCTGCCTGCCTAAGAGTTTCAGGTTCAAGGTGACAGCACGGGGGTGGGTGGCTTATTATGTTCTCAGCTGTGCTGTGCCAGCTGGAGGGTGGAGGATGGGATTCAGGAAAATACCAGTACCACCAGGCAGGCCTGCCTTGTGTCCTTCCTTCTCACCTGGGCAAGTCCACTCCCAGCCTGGAGAGAGCTGGCAAAGGTCTTAGGGCAGTTTCCCTGGAATGCCACTGGCTACAGGGCAGGTGCTGAAGAAGCCCCACCCGCTTTATTCCTGAGGCCCCACCCCTGGGCCCAGCCTCTCCCCACCCCAACTCAGGGGCGGCTGCTACCCCCTCCCTTTATTTCCATCCCACTGTTCCTATCAAAGCCCTAACAGCACATATTTTGTTAATTGTACAAACCTAATGGGGGAATGCATTGGCAAAAAAGGGTAATGGCCATCAGACCAGCAATAAAACAAAATTAATGGCCCATAGGAAGAAATCATGTCCACTTAATCCCGGCTCTGAAACTCTAATAGAATAATGGAATACCAACGGAGGGTTTTTTTCTCTCTATGCAGATTGCTTACACCATGTTAATCACTTGCAAAGCAGGCCACATACCACTCTGGCTCACATGACCCTCCAGGGAAAGTAGCAGACCAGAAACATTTAGTGCAAGGCTCATTACTGACATGCACCACCGCAGCAACACCTTCCCCCCCTCCCTCCTTCCCCCAGGTGACTCTGGGACAGCCAGTATGGGGTGTCATTGAGAGCCACGAGGTGTGGCGGGCCGGAAAGCAAGACACATAATACCTAATAATAGCAAACATTTATTGAGTGCTTACTATGTGCCAGACCCTGGGCTAGCTAAGCGCTTCCTACACACTGAATCCCTCTACCTTATTTTCATCCTCTGTAGCTGCAAAGTCCAGCAAGGTAGCTGCTGGCCACATGTGGCTTTTTAAATTCAAATCCTCATTAATTAAAATTACAGAAAATTTAAAATTCAGGCTTCGGCCTCGCCAGCTGCATTTCAAGGGTTCGACATGTATCTAGTGGCTATTGTAATGGAAGGTTCAGATAGAGTACTTCTCCAGCATCACAGAAAGTTGTATTAGACAGTGCTGTTCCAGAACACGGAGGCCATTTTATCTTGCTTGCTTAACAGATTCGGAAGTCAAGGCACAGGGAGGTGAGGCAATCTGCCCAAGGTCATGCCGCTGGAATACAGCTGCGCTGGGTTCGAACCCAGGTCCATCTCAGTCTGGCTCCAGAATCCCCAGCCTACCCACTAAGAATCAGCAGTCAAGGCTACAGGGAGGTCTTCTGAGGGAAGTTAGCAGTAGAAAGGCTCTTCTGTCCTGTCTCCAGCACCCACCCGCTCCCTGCCACCCCAGACAGCAGACAGACCCCAGTGCTCCCCTTGGGAGCCAGCTCTGTGGGTGTCTCAAACTAAAAAGGTCATCTGGAGAGAGGGAGGGCTTTACAGGTCATCTAGCCCAAACTCCTTCAATTTATGAATGAAGAAACCAACACACAGAAAAGCGAAGTGGCTTGCCCAAGGTCAAACAGCTAGTTTGCAACAGAGTTAGAACTATAATCCAGGTTTTTTGACTGCCAGTCCTCGCTGGCCAAGGGAGAGGAGAGAGCATTGCCCAGGGCCACATACGGCCACAGGTGAGACAAGGAAGCGGTGTCCCTCCTGCCTTCCTGGAGAGTCCTGGGTCAGGTCAGAGGAGGCTGGGATGAGCCTGAGGGTACTGGGCTCTGAGGAAAAGCAGGAAGGGAAGAAGGGTGGGGACAGTCAGTCCAGCCTAGAAAGTGCAGTGCTTTAAGCATGACACTGGGTTGCTACTACCTTTTGGAAAATAATATATAGTGTCTATTAAATACAGATAGACTTTGGCCAGGCAGCTCCAATTTGGGAATGCATCCTAGAGAGAAAAAGTAGCAGTGCCCAAGAATAATGTGGCAGCATCCATCGTGGGAAAAAGTGAAAAACAACCTAGACGTCCACCAGTAGGGAACTGGTTGTGTAACTTGTGGTACAGCCATACTGTACATATATGAAGCCATTGAAAGAGTGCGTTAGATCTGTATCTTTTGCCATGCAAGATGGTCATAATGTTCAAAATAAGACAAGTAAGTAGCAGAGGATGTGTGTGGAGTGGTTCCACTTTTATAAGAACAGAGAAAACTCTAGAATGAATTGATCCCTTTGCGTGTGTTTGTGTGAGCACGGAGGCAGTGTGGAAGGGGTGGCCGGAGTGTTCACACTGTGCTGATGGGGCACCAGGAACGGAGGGAGGAAGATGCACCATTTGTAGCATATCTTTGCCTGGTTTCTGGTTGCAGTGAGCACCGCCACTTTTGTAACTTTTGAGAAGAAACTTAATTAAGTTTTCTTCCTTATTAGGAAGAGAAAAATAATCGACGCGAGAAAGAAAAAGAAGTCGTCAGACTCTAAACCTGCCTTACTCGCTAGATTCGGGGCCTTGACAAGTTCCTTAACCTTGCTCCATCTTGGTTTCCTTGACTGGAGACTGAGGATAATAGTACCATGTCATGAAGTGGTAGGGAGACCGGAGGGAAACAAATTTAAAGCTACTCAGTCACACGGGCCTTTTTATCAATGTTGAGGGAAAAATCTGCCCCGTACACGGAGGTACTTCCAGGGTCCACTCTCCAGGACCGTCCTCGAGCCACAGCCACAGCTCCCATTACTCAGCTCTCAGAGCCCCTGTACTCTGCATAGAACCATTTTAACTTGTCTCTCTGCCTACCGGACTGGAAGAACCTTGCAGGTAGGAATAGTACCTCGCTTATTCATTCATTCATTCATTCAATCATTAGTTTGCGTTTATAATTAGGGCGCCTGGGTGGTTCAGTCAGTTAAGTGTCGACTCTTGATTTCGGCTCAGGTCATGATTTCAGGTTCCTGAGATCAAGCCCCACATTAGGCTCCTTGATCGGGGGGAGTCTTCTTGAGATTCTCCCTCTCCCTTTGCTTCTACCTCCCCCTCTCTAAAATAAATAAACAAATCTTTAAAAAATAATAACAATAATTATGTCTTCTGCACATGTACCAGGCACTGTGCCTGACATCCAAGGGATAACAATGAACAAAACGGAAAAGTCCTTGCTTTCATGGAGCTCACATTCTAATGGAGGAAACATACAAACTATACATGCACATATATATAGTCAACTAATGCAGCCCCATAAGGGAGCGGAAGTGACTGGGGAGGGGAGGGGACCTTTTAGGGAGAGAGGATGGGAAAGAGCCTCCGGAGTTCTCCGAGAAAGCACCCTTTGAGGCACGTGCCACAGACCCAGGGAGGTCAGTAGCTGTTCAAAAGATGTTAGTTTAAGAATAAAATAAAAATAGACTTATGGCAGAGTGGTGAATAATTAAGACCCCTTAAACACATGCCTCCACTTCTGAGGATACACCCCAAAGAACTGAAAGCAGGGGCTCAGAGATGTTTGAGTACCCATGCTCACCAGCATTATTCACAAGAGTCAAAAGGGGGGAGCCGCCGAAGTGTCCACGGACAGGTGAACAGATGAACAAGGCACAGCCAATACATATAATGAAGTGTCACTGAGCCTCAACGAGGAAGGAAGTTCTGACACACGGTACGGTGTGGATAAACCTGGAGGCTAGTAGGCTAAGTGAGCTAATCCAGTCACCACAGGACAAAAACGGTATAATTCACGGGAGGGACCTAGAGAAGTCAAATTTGCAGAGATGGAAGCTAAAATGGCGGTTTCCGGGGGCTGGGAGGGAAGCGAGATGGGGGTGATGGTTTCACAGATGCAGAGTTGCAGTTTTGCAAGATAAAAAGAGTTCCAGGGATGGGCGGTGATGATGGTTGCACAACACAATGAAAGTACTTAATGCCACTGAACTGTACACTTTAAAGTGGTTAAGATGGTCAGTTTTATGTTAGATGTATTTTACCCCAATTTTAAAAAATACATGCCGTCACTAACGTTTCTCAATTTCTAGCAGAAAAGAAAAAGAGCCTGGAATGTTAAAGAGCAGGAAGAGGTGGTGCTGACGGCTGAGGCAAGGATAAGGGAACCCAGGGCAGAGAGAGAGAGCAGGGAACCCCGAGTCTCTGAAGGCCGGTGGGGAGAACACGGGGCCGGGGGCGGGGGGCGCTCTGCCAGGCAGAAAGGGACATGGACTCCCAGGCCAGTCTGCCAGCTGGAAAGACAACTTTCCTGTGCAAACATCTGAGCCGGGGTGATTCCACAGTGCTGGTACTGGACAAGTGAGACACAATCTAGGGTAAAAAAGAAAAAAAAAATTTTTTTAAACTGGTAGGAGGTAGGAGGCGACTGGTAGCGAGCTGGGCCACCTTAGTTTGAAGCAATAGACAGTCACATGCATCCGCTGCAGGAAATCTAAAAGGAAAAGGGACTAGGAAGCTGAGAACAAGACGAGGGGATCTGGGCCCTTCACCTGATGCAGTGTTTTAGTCAGGGCCCAGGAGACAGTCCTGTCCTCACGGCCCTTTGATTTTATGTGGCCTTTGACCTTCTCTGGGCCTCAGTTTCTTCATCTATTGAACTGAGGGGCTGGATCAGGATAAGAGGACTCTTAAGGTTTCAGGGGTCTACAAACCCCTTGAGATTTTATCCAGAATGGTGTTCGTGTGTACATTTTTCTCTGGAGAGATTTATACATTTTTACCAAGATTTCAAGGCTATCCATGTCCCCAGAGAGGTTAAGAATCGGTGGGGAGGATATTCACTAGGCTCACATTAAGCTGGAAAGTTCTAAGATTCCAAGAAATCTTGAACTAGATTCCAATAAATCTTTGGGCCTCAAATAAATCACGATGTTTATTCCTGCTTTGCTGGCAGCACAGAGATACTGTAAAAATGAAGTGAAATAATTATATACTTTGAAAAGTTAAAATTATTCCTCTCGTGCAAGTAAATATGATGATCATTATGGTTGCTGGCGTTTCACGGAAAGCAAGAGTAGTTCTACCGCAGGCATAAAGGCGGCGTGATAAAGGGACATGAGGAGTTACAGGCTGACCCTCACTTGGGGAGAAATGAAGAGGCCCTCCTTTCCCCTGGTGGAGTGGGGTCCGGGGCCAGAAAGAAGAGTAAACACAGCCTACCCAGGAGGTGCAGCCTAGGGCA
Source organism: Ursus americanus (assembly GCF_024610735.1). Classification (NCBI taxonomy): domain Eukaryota; kingdom Metazoa; phylum Chordata; class Mammalia; order Carnivora; family Ursidae; genus Ursus; species Ursus americanus. The sequence goes on from NC_142142.1 coordinate 44,013,876, forward strand.
GAACGAAGGTGTCTCTTTGTGCCAACAAGCTCTCATTTTGCATCTGACTTTACTTGGGAGGAAAATTTCAACTGTGTGCCTGAGAAAAGTGACAAGACTGAGGCTAAGTCAAGGAAAAACAGCTCAGGCAAAGGACAGTATCTGGCGACCAGAGAGCAAGACCCAGACTGGAAACCTACGGAATGACTAAGCCAGTGTCACCAGGGCAGAGGGGACCTCAGCCACAATGGGTGATGCCTATCCAGGAGGAGCTGGGCCCAGAGACTGGGGGAGAGGTTGTCAGGGCAGAGGGGACCTCAGCCACAATGGGTGATGCCTATCCAGGAGGAGCCGGACCCAGAGACCAGGAGAGAGGTTGTCAGAACCCTGCACAGACCTGGTTAGAACCTTGGCGATCATCCATTCCAACTTCCTGATTTCATGTCTGCAGAAACAGATCACAAGAAGGGGTGAAACTGACCCAAGGACGTCCAGGACTGGAAGCCAGTCAATTTACAGAATTTGCTTTGAGTGTGTCAGACCCTTGTCTAGGTTGGAGATCAGTAATGAACAACAAATCCAGCTCCCTGCCCTTGAGAAGTCCAGAGTCTAAAGGGAGCAACAGACACCAGTTGCTTGAGAGGTTAAGGGTCATCCAGCATGTATGTAGGGACCACAGAGGAGGATCCCCCCACTTCGGGCAGGTACATCCAGGTAACGGTGAGGTGGAGGGCCAGCCACTTCCTCTCAGACCCGTGCTGGAGGTGCTCTAAAGTCCACGCCAATCCAACAACCATCTCCATCTCAGAGAAGGGTGTCCACCATGGCAGCCATCGCAAGGAGACCCTCTGAGCCTCCGGCCCCCATGGGAAGAGAGCCGCTCACTGGAGCAGGCCAGCCACAGGCCCTGGTGAGCAGGCCTCTCCAGATAGCACTTCGATTCATTACTTCCCAACTCGCCTCGGGGGCTGGTCCTGAATATTGTTTCATAAATAACTTAACAGGGCTCCAGCTTGTTTAACTGAGGTTAGGCAGATGTGCTCAGCGCAGGCTGATTAGGAGGGAATTTGGTTGTGCTGAATGGTTCTGGGATGGTGATTCTCTGCGGAGGGGTGGCTCTGTGGAGAAGGCAACCACTGGGCTGGTGAACCCACCTGGATCCCCAGATCACAGCGGGATGCTGAAAGAGCATTTGTTTCCAATTGTTCTTAGCCACTAATTTGGCTCCAGGGTATAACACCAATCTGAGAACAAACGGAGTAGGAAAACTGTTCCTTTCCTGAAGGAGGCCCGACAGCACCAGAAGCAAGGGAGAGCGGGGGAGGTTTCCTGAGTTCAGCGCACAGGCCCGAGGCCTCCGGAGCCGGGCTGGCCGCTTCCCTCTCCAGCCTGGAGTCACCTGGCTGCCCTGCCATCTGCCGTGCCTCACCTGCTCATTGCTCCTCCGAGGGGCCTCCAGCAGAGGACAGATGACTCTGATGACGGGGAGATAAAATGGGATCCCTTGCTAGCAGTAACTATCCAGAACAATCTCTCTCCTGAGCAGCTGACTGTCTCCACCTGGCACCTGCCAGCGAAAGAGCGGATGGGTGGCAGAGGCGGGCAGAGGCAACTGTCCCCAGGCACGGAGGAGACCAGGAAGGCCCTGTCGAGGCGGGACTTGCTCAGAGGGCCCTCTGTGGGGCTGCAGAAAGGTAGGCCGGGCCGCCCCTCAAGAGAAGACACAAAAGCATCTCTGTCTCTGGCAGAGTGAAGAGGCAGCACCCCCCAGGGGTAAAGGGGAAGGCAGAGCTGGTGAGCCAGGCCACGGCAGACGCTTTCTCAAGACGGATGTGCAAAATCCCCAGTAAACAAGAGGCCCCCTCTCATACTTAAATTGCCTTCTGGTGGCTTAAAATAACTGAATCAGAGAACTTTGCCTGTGACCCTCTTGAAAGCAAACTAGAAGATAAAATGCTTCTTTACCAAGCCTACTTTTCTATTCACAGCCTCCCGGCAGACAGGCCATCGTTTCTGGGACAAAAAAGCTTTCCTTACCAGCACGTGAGTAAGCTAGTCAGTAACTCATAAATCCAACATAGTATAAAAATACTGGAAAGAAAACCATTTTTAAAAATCTCTGAGCAGTCATGGTACTGGCACAAAAACAGACACATAGACCAATGGAACAGAATAGAGAGCCCAGAAATGGACCCTCAGCTCTTTGGGCAACTAATATTTGATAAAGCAGGAAAAAACATCCGGTGGGAAAAAGACAGTCTCTTCAATAAATGGTGCTGGGAAAATTGGACAGCTACATGCAAAAGAATGAAACTTGACCACTATCTCACACCATACACAAAAATAAACTCCAAATGGATGAAAGACCTCGATGTGAGACAGGAATCCATCAAAATTCTAGAGGAGAACATAGGCAGCAACCTCTACGACATCAGCCAAAGCAACCTTTTTCATGACACATCCCCAAAGGCAAGAGAAACAAAAGATAAAATGAATTTATGGGACTTCATCAAGATTAAAAGTTTCTGCACATCCAAGGAAACAGTCAGAAAAACTAAGAGGCAGCCCACGGAATGGGAGAATATATTTGCAAATGACACTACAGATAAAGGACTGGTATCCAAGATCTACAAAGAACTTCTCAAACTCAATACACGAGAAACAAATAAACAAATCAAAAAATGGGCAGAAGATATGAACAGACACTTTTCCAATGAAGACATACAAATGGCTAACAGACACATGAAAAAATGTTCAAAATCATTAGCCATCAAGGAAATTCAAATCAAAACCACACTGAGATACCACCTTACGCCAGTTAGAATGGCAAAAATAGACAAGGCAAGAAACAACAATTGTTGGAGAGGATGTGGAGAAAGGGGATCCCTCCTACATTGTTGGTGGGAATGCAAGTTGGTACAGCCACTCTGGAAAACCGTGTGGAGGTCCCTTAAAAAGTTAAAAATTGAGCTACCCTATGATCCAGCCATTGCACTACTGGGTGTTTACCCCAAAGATACAGACGTAGTGAAGAGAAGGGCCATATGCACCCCAATGTTCATAGCAGCAATGTCCACAATAGCTAAATCGTGGAAGGAGCCGAGATGCCCTGCAACAGATGACTGGATTAAGAAGTTGTGGTCCATATATACAATGGAATATTACTCAGCAATCAGAAAGAATGAGTTCTCAACATTTGCTACAACATGGACGGCACTGGAGGAGATAATGCTTAGTGAAATAAGTCAAGCAGAGAAAGACAACTATCATATGATTTCTCTCATCTATGGAACATAAGAACTAGAATGATCAGTAGGGGAAGAAAGGGATAAAGAAAGGGGGGGTAATCAGAAGGGGGAATGAAACATGAGAGACTATGGACTATGAGAAACAAACTGAGGGCTACAGAGGGGAGGGGGGTGGGGGAATGGGATAGACCGGTGATGAGTAGTAAGGAGGGCACGTATTGCATGGTGCACTGGGTGTTATACACAACTAATGAATCATCGAGCCTTACATCGAAAACCGGGGATGTACTGTATGGTGACTAACATAATATAATAAAAAATCATTATTAATAAAAAAAAAAAAAAATCTCTGAGCAGTCAAAGTACATGTCACAAAATCTTCCCACTAAAGTTTATGAACCTTACTCGGAAGGGAAACTCCCAGACCGTTACTTAGCGCTGCTTCAGACTGATTTTACACATGCTTCTAACAGGACCCGTTTTCTGGTATACTCAGGCCTCAGCTGATAGAAGCAATAAAAGGAGGTGCACGCAGGGGGTGGAGGGTCGAGCAAGGAGAGTGCGAAGGGGCAGCCTCGTGAATGAGCACCCCGGGTTTGGTCAAATTCAGGATCATTTACTTAGGAAAATCGGGAGGACGTCCGCTGCTGATGTTTAAAATATCCTTGGAGGAATTTAAGAAGCAAGACTTTTAGCTGTCTGGAAAATCCCAAATGAGTCCCCTTCGAGATGCTTCCAGGCTTCCTGTAAGTTGTGTTGAGCTTGTGCGGGAGCTGCCCGTGTTCGTTCCAGATTGGCTTGTTCAGTTGCTCAACAGGCATGACTGACTCCTGTGGATGCCGGGGCACAAAGCAAGATGAAGGCAGGGACATCGTTTGATACAACACATGCACACATGTGCACACACGCACATCAGGAGCACCTCTCACACAGTAGGTGCTCACTAGATGCACGTTGTACAGACGTTAGAAAAGGCACCTGGAAAGGGGAGGGGCAAGCGGGTCGGATTGTCCGGCAACCCAACCCCTAGCTACACACAGGAGAATCTTTGTGGGGAGGGGTTGTAGTCATTCAAGAGCCAATTAAAAATGCCATCGTACCAAAACTTTAACCCGCTCCACCAAGAAAAACACAAGGACAACCCAGAATCGGGCCTAAAAAAATGTGGACCAGATTCTCCAGCCCATCTCTGAGAATGTTGTCGCCCCTCTGTGGGCCTGGCTTGCCCAGTGACAAAATGAACAGTTTGGAGCCATCAGCGTCTGAGATGCTTCTAGCTCCGGAGTCAACAGGACCCTGGTTTTACTTAAGGATGGATCCACACTGCCAGCCTGATTTCTTTTCTTTTCACCAAAGTTTTGGAAGGCAGGATTTAGGTCTCTGCCCCAACGAAGGCCAAGGAGACAGTAAGCGACTCTGCATCCTCTCCCAGCCCCTTGGCTGGCCCTGTCATCATTTTGGGGACAGAAAGTCTTTATGAGACTCATAGGGATGGTGGGGGAGGGGTTAAGATTCGGGCAATCTGTCCTGAAGAATTCAGGTTAATAATTTATATGTGCATTAAAAAAAAGAAAAAACCCTTCTGAAACAAATTGCATACAAATTGTGTGACATTTGAAGGAAATTTGCCAATGTTGCTCAGTGAAGCACAATAAATATATGCAGCCCATAATAATAAGTTACTTAAACTCAGGGCACTAAATGATTTATTAATTGTCTTCTAATCCTTTCCAGCTCCAACTAAAACCAAGAGTGTGGCCATATTTCACATACCAGTTCATAATGCCTCCACCACCCAACAGCACGGCTGCTATTAGCTGTTCGGTCCCTTTTTCATTCAGGCCCCCCAACTCTGCAGAGGGGCTTGCAGCAGGGCCCACAGCTGAGGGTACTGCTGTTGTCAGCAAATGGATAGATGGGCCCCAAACACATCCCATCCTACTGCACTTCTCACATTAATGTCCCATAAAGCACGTTCATTTTGCCTCGAGCTCCCCACCTCTGGGTTCCCCTTCCTCTGGATTCCACGTCTCCCACCGCCATCAGTGCCACAGCACCCCTAGGTAGACATTAATCCTGGGAGAACAGACCATTGTCTCCTGGGATGTCCCAGCACCAGGCTCACAGCCCCAGAGTCCTCCCCAGCAGCAGATGGTGAGTCAAAGAGAATGAGAATGGAGATGGGAAATGGAACACAGAGACCTGCCCTTTCTCTAGGACACACTGACCCAGTGGGGAATGTAGGATCTCTGTTGTCGTGCCCACTTACTGGGCCTCTTCCTTGGCTCCAGACAGGGTTCTCTTCTCCCTGGAAGACTTCATGCTCAGGATGCTGCCCAGAGCTGCCTACAGACCCAACCCTATCTTGGGATTCATACCCTGTGTCTGGTAGGAGGGAACGCCAGCAAACTAGAAGTCTGTAGCTAGAAATATCGCCGGTGGATGGATGGAGAAATGGGGCAAGGTAGGGTCCCAGGAATTGAGTGACTGAGTTCAGAAGTGAAATGACTCTTCAGGCCACCTTGCTTCCCCCAAGATGCTTCTCTGCAGTCTTCCCATCTCATAACGATGTCACCTTCCACCAGTCACCCACAACTGGTGGGTCTCCTTGGATTCTGCCTCTGCCTTCTCTCTCATTCCCACGCCCAACCAAGGGGATTTCACTCTTAAAAAAACATTTCTCAGGGCACCTCAGTGGCTCAGTTAGTTAAGTGTCTGACTCTTAATTTCGGCTCAGGTTATGATCTTTGGGTCATGGGATTAAGCCTTGCATTGGGCTCTGAACTGAGTGTGGAGCCTGCTGCTTGGGATTCTCTCTCTCCCTCTCCCTCTGCCTCTCCCTCTGCTCAAGTATATGCATGTGCTCTCTCTCTCTCAAAAAGCAAAACAAAACAAAAAACAAAACAAAAAAAAACCCATTTCTCAAATCTATCCCTTTCCATCTCCACTATCACTGTATAATTCAGAGTCCAGGGATGCAAATCAGCAGCTCTTCCTAGATGTTTCGTGGGATTTGCACAGTGCTCCTGGTTTGCCTTTGTTTTGTTTTAGAAAGGTAATATGTGGGGTGCCTGGGTGGGTCAGATGGTTACACACCCATCTCTTGATTTCGGGTCAGGTCACGATCTCGGGGTCATGGGATTGAGCCCCGCGTCTGGCTCCATGCTCAGTGCAGAGTCTGCTTGAGATTCTCTCCCTCTGTCCCTCCCCCCACTCATGTGTTCTCTCTCTCTCTCTTTAAAACAAATAAATAAAATCTTTTTAAAAAAGGTAATATGTAACATGGTTCAAAAATTTAAAAAATTATATGAAATGTCTCCCTCCCATTCCTGTCCCCCACTTAGCCAAGCAAACACAAATACAGATTCTTGTTTCCCCCCTTTTATGCACACTTTTCTGCACCTTGGTGGATTTTTTTCTTTTTACACTTAATATATTTTTGGAGATCTTTCCATATCAGTACAAAGACAGAGTCTTCATTCCTCTTTTTATTTTTATTTATTTTATTTCATTTTTTAAAAGTAAGCTCTACTCCCAATGTGGGGCTTGAACTCCCGACCCCAAGATCAAGAGTCACATGCTCTACCAACTGAGCCAGCCAAGCACCCCTTTCCTTCCTCCTTTTAAATGTGCAGTATTCCATTGTCAGAATATTCCATAATTGAACTAATTTAAGTAACTCCAACTGATGGACATTTGGGTTCTTTCCAATCTTTTGTTATTACAAATAATGTTGCAGAGAATAAACTTTCATGGATGTTATTTCACATATGTACAAGTATATCTTTAGGATCAATTCCCTAATATAAAATTGCTGGGGCAAAAGGCATATGATGATAATTTTGATAGATATTGCCAAATTGCCCTTTAAGAGGGTTGTACGGATTTACACTGTAAGACAGTCTGTTTCCCTAGAACTTTGCCAATACAGTGTGATAACAAACTTTTTGGATTTTTGCCCATTTAAAAGATGAATGACTAATGCTATCTCAGGATAGTTTTAATTTGCATTTCTTTTTACATGTAAGATCGAACATCCTTTCATATGTTAAGAGCCATTTGTATTTTCTTTTCTGTGAATAGTCTGTTCAAATTCTTTGCCCATTTTTTCTATTGGGTTGTATTTTGTTGTTGATTTTATGAACTCTTTGTATATTAGGGAGAATAGCCCTGTGATGTGAGTTGCAATTTCTTTCCCCAGTTTGTCATTTGTCTCTTGACTTTGTTTAAAATACTTTGCCTATGCTTTTTAAAATTTTTAATTTGAATTCCAACAGGTCTGGAGCATTCACAATCCCATTGGCCACAGCCTCCGTCACTCCCCACAGTTTTACAAATGACTTAGTTTACTAATTTTAATTGCCTACACGTTGGTGTGATGCATGGGACTACTACCACCATTGTATGACCCGGAGGAAAGCTATTCTGAAAACAGAGCTGATATCCAGAGGATGGCAGAGAAAGAACCTGAGTGCTTGTTGATATCACTGAGCCACTGAATTTTTCCAACCCTAGAGCCCTCCTGCTTCTGGGCTTCATAATATGTAAGAAAAAGAATTTCTTACTGTTTAAGCCACCTTGGGTTGGATTTGCTGCTACTGGCAGCCAAAGGCTTTCTAACTGAAACACATCTTGAATGCGCTTGTGAAAGTCTGGTCCCTTCCAATCCATCCCCACTGGTGCTGAGGCCAAGTTCCAGAATATAAATCTGACAACACCACTCCCCCATTTCAATACATTCCATAGCTCCCCATCACCTGAAAACTATAATCCAAGAGCCTTGGCACTCAGTCTGTCCCTGCCCACCCCTCTCTCCTTGCTCTTGCTGTCTCACACTTCCATGATGTGGCGCACCCTGTCCCCACTCCGTGGAGGGCCCTTTTCCTCCTTCTCCTGTCTCGTTCCCAGGACGGTCTGTTCCACCATCACCTCCTCCAAGCAAATTTCAGACCAAGTCCCCATCCCTACCCCATCACTGCTAAGCACCATCCAGTACTTTCCTCTATTGTTGCATTAACCTCATTGTCTATACAGCATTTTTACATGCCTGAGTCCCCACCCTGCTGACTTCTTTAGAGTTTCTTGAAGGCAGGGGCAATATCTTGCTCATTTCTGCAGCCCCAATACCTAGCTTGAGACCCAGTGTGAGGTGCGTGTGCAACCAGTGTTTGCAAACCTGAATGGAGCTCCCCACACTCATCTCATGTGTTCCCACAGATGCCCCCTCAGATGTTTCCCAGCCCAAGTCCTCAGAACCAATACCCTTTCTACCCACGTCCATCTTCACAGAGAAGTTAGAAGAAACATCCCATCCAAATAAGCCTGCTCTAAGAAGGGAAGCGGATGACCTATTAAATCACCAGATCCAACAGTGCCATTTGCCCGAACATGGGCTCCATGCCAGCGTCCCCGATGCTGTTGCAAATGGCCTACCGCAACAGAAAGCCAGGGTTAGGAGCTGGGTTCCCAGCCACTTAGCCAGCTGTGTGAACTCAGAGAAATGACTTCAGCGCTCTGGGCCTCAGCCTTCTTATTAGAGTAAAAGGGATGAGCAGACTGTTGTGAAGAGTATAATTGTCAGTAAATGACAGTCATGTTATTTCCACCCTCAGAGCTGAATCAGCCCCAGATAAATGAGGCAAAGTCCACGTAGAGCACACTCCAAACACTTCCCCAGGGCAGGCCTCCTTCCTCGGTCAGACACCAATATGGTGGGCATGCAGCAGAAACAGACTGATGGGAACAACAGGGAAAGGAGGGAGCCGGCAGCCCCTGGCGCTTCCTGAGCACCAGCCTGTGCTACCCGAGGCAGACCCGTCACTGGCACCCGCGTCACCTATTGCCACGCACGTGTGTCGCAGCAGCCCCGCGCGGGAGTGTTTTCAGTCCTCTTCTGGAGAGGAGCAAAGTGAGGCTTATAGAGGTTAAACAGCTTGCCCAGTAGGGCCACGTCATGAGCCCAGTGAAGTGGGGGAGTGCAGTCTCAGCTCAGCTCTGTCTGGCTCTCACCCCTGAGTGCTTTTTCCTGCCTCGTGTTATAGCCAGACCGTATGGAATGAAGCTGACCCACACATCTAGGGCTTGTGTGCCTGCTGATAAAACTGGAGGAGGTGACCAGGGAGGGGAGAGGAAAGAGGGAGGTCCAGGGGTGAGGGAAAGGGGGGAAATGGGAGAGGGAAGACAGAAGCTCCTAGAAAAGGTTTCTCTCATATCCCCAGCATGCCTCTGTGTATGTGTGTATGAGTGTGCGTGTGTGTGAGTGTGTGGGGTTTGACAGTGTGAGCTTGTGTGCACAGCTGTGTGCGTATATGCATGTGCGTGTGACTGTGTGTGTGCACATGCGTGTGACTGTGTTATGTGTGCGCACGGCTCTGTGTGTGCCTGTGTCTATGTGTGACCGCGTGCGTGACAATCTATGGCTCTGCATGCGTGCATGCGTGCACGTTCGTGGGTAACTATGCGTGTATGTTGAGGAGGGGAGGAGGACCTCTTGCACACACAGGCCTCTCACCTACTTCCATATGCTCACGCGCTGGCCGTGGCAAGCCTAAACATGCCCCATGTGAACTCTGAATGCGGTCAGCAGTGGGAGACTTCACCTATTAACTGTCGCAGGCAGTTCCAACCAGCCATGTGACATCAACGTTCCTGGTGCTGTTATTAGCCCATGACTGACCTGGCAAGGCTGCCCAAGGGACAGCAGAGGGGAGGAGGGAAGGAGGTGGTGCCTTCGCCAATTCAGTCAGGCTTCCCTGGACAGACCTTCCCAAATCCAGACACATCCCAGCCCCTCTAGTCAAAGAGAGAACTCTGGCCAGGCACTTCAGCTTATGTGTCTCTCAGTTTTCAGAGCCGTTCAGAGCGCAGGGGAGACACACACACACACCTTCCCGGACCAGCAATCAATGGCAGCCGCCTGGGCCTCTGGCGGTGGAAGGGGCCTGAAGGAGAGGAAGCAGGCTTGGCTCCCAGCCAACCTTCTCAGGCCCCCTCAGCACCCATCCGGATTCACCCTCCACCAGGGCTGCTCTGAGTTTCTCTCTCTCCTCCCTCTTGTTCCATCTGGTGCTGTCTGTGGTTAAGAGGAACAGGGCCTACCATGGGGTCACAGTGGCCTGTCAGGAAGAGGTAGAATCGAAACCGCAGCTCAGCTCCCAGGCCCTGCCTAATCCCCCTGGCTACCTGCCACTCCAAAGTCCTCTGAGCTCTGCCGGATGACAGCCACCGTAAAG